>NW_022589723.1:16278469-16903394 GCF_004348235.1 Phoca vitulina
AAAGAAAGAAAGAAAGAAAGAAAGAAAGAAAGAAAGAAAGAAAGAAAAGAAAGAAAGAAAGAAAGAAAGAAAATGCTAACATACTGTACCACTGAGGGTTGGCAAGAGAAATTTTACTAAGTTGCTCAAGGCCCCAGCAGAGAGAAGGCAAAATGAAGGGGAGTGGGGGGAGGAGGCTATCCAAAAAACCATAAGTGTAAATTTACACTCTATGTAAATATAGTAGGAGGTGGCAGACTTAAGTGCTCACAGGGCTAAGCAGCAAACTAAATGGAAGCAAACTAAAAATGGATGAGGTGAGCACGATGCATCACCATAGGGAGTGGTAAAGCCTGTGACAAACTGGAAAACGTAACTAAAGGTATTCACATTCAGTTTTTAAGAAGTAAACACTGCAGGCCAAGCAAATCATAGGTCTCTACTTTTCCTCCTTTTAGTATAGAGAGCCAGGCAACAGTATCACTGCCACCTGCCCGATGAAGCTCACAAGCCAAGATATTCTTTAAAAACATTACTTATTTTACTGGCTGAAAGCTATAAGTGAGACAAATTTGCTTCATGTCCTGGTTGCATTTGTTGAATGAATGTTCTAATTTGCAACTCAAGCATGGATCGACTGCTTATCTCCATCACAAATCCAAACACTATGTTCATGGATTATCAAGATTCACTTAGGGCTCAAAGTGATCCAAATCCTGCCAGTGTCACCCCCAAAGGGTATCCCATACTTGCACTGGCTCTCTGAGGTGGTTACAGATGTACAGAAGTTCCAACATCTGCCAGGGACAAAGCTGCTTATCCTGAGAAGTACTTGTAACTGACATTTGAAATGGTCCTTTCCATGTGTATTACATCATGATAGGAAGCTGTTTATTTGCTTATTGCCACCTGGTTTTAGTCAAAATATACCTTCCTTTCTGCATCCTTTCCAACTGAAAAAATGACAGTCTTGTGGCCCTAAAAGATCACTCTCGTGAAAATGGGGCCACATTCAATTAGTCATCAACACTGTAAACTCTGCTTAAAATGAAACCAGTGAAAAGTATCCAGGACTATCCACAAGTAGGTAAACAGCAATTCTAGGAGACACTTGTTCATATCTGATACTCATATCTCCAGATTTTCTGGTGCTTTAAAATAAGTGCAGTTCAACATTTATTGGCCATGTACTATGCATTAGGCATTGAACTTGGTGTGGGAATTAAAAAGCTGATGAAACCATAGTTGCTGCTGACAAGCTTATACCCTAGTCGGGGAGAGGGGCATGGGAACCTGCTGTTTCAATATAATGTGGTAAGTGCTATCAAAACAGGCGTGGAGAGTGTGCTAAGGGAGAACGCAGAAGGAGGACTTGGCTCAGCCTCCTGGAAGGGAGAAAGGAAATTAGTAAAGACTTCTTAGAAGTTCTTTTTAAAAATAAAAAGCCATATTCCAATTAAAACATAATGCAACTAGCCTAGGTAGTTAAACAACTTAATAAACTCGCCTAGGTAATAAACAACTTAATCAGTATACTAACCCACCATCAGAAGTCACACTGAACACTTCCCTATGCTTCAGGATGGATTTGTCCTGACTCAGTCCTACATTTTTATTAATCATTCTTGAAATCATGAGCATGCCATTTGAGTAAAGGGATATAATTCTTTAAAGCAGTAAGCAGATGACTTCCATAAGAGCAAGAAACAGTGAAGACTCTCTAAGTGGAAATTTCTCCCATGTAGTGAGGGAAATTGTACTTATGTTTCCCTTTTCCCATTGAATGTCCGGGACTGTATTCATGGGTAGAACAGGCAAAGGGTAACAATGAAAGAGAGACTGCTTCCTCCCCAACCTCCACTATAGCACATGCCTGAAAATCTGCCATTTGGGGATTAATTTTATTTGGGGATAATCACCACTGTGAAGATCTATGGGACCAAAATATATTTACACCTAGTACAAATTTCAGGATAGCGTTATCACCAAAGGGAGCAGTTAAAGATACTCCAAACGCAGAGAAATCCCTGAATAATATGCCAGTTTTGATTCAAAGTTTAGTAACTCAATGCATTTACTTCATTCCTTAATCTCAGTCAAAGGTGAAGTCTTTGAAGAAATAACTGTGGAATGGTTAAATATCATGCCCCCTTTATTTTAGACTGTGTTATCATCAATGCCTGAACTATAGGAATCAATATTCTTTACAGTAAATCATTAACCACTCTCTTAGAGGTAAAATGCCCTATAACTTCCTCCTATGTGTGATTTTTTCTAAAATAAATTAAACCCAGGATTATCATCTGAGGAATTATTTTCACACACCACTGTCCAAGTTACACACTAACAATTTTAATCTCAACAATTTAAATCCCACATCACCTCACTGAGTAATGATAAGGCCACAGAATGATACTACCTAATCAAAAGAGGTACCTTTATTATTTTGAATACCATTAGAGATTTATTATCTCCAAATCAATAAAAATACTTTAGGTTAGAAAGAGAAACACTTTTAAAGGGGGACTCCAAAATGATGCTGATGAAGGTAGAGCCCATGATGCATTACTCATCCATACCATTTAGTGGTACTGAATTAAGATACAATATAATATATCAATTAATAATAGTAATTGGCCTAGTATCTCTAGGCCCTTGTTATAATTACTATTGACCTAGTTACAACCTACTAAAATAGGTATTATTGCTTTATCAGCAAATAACTGAATTTAGATGAAGTTGTAAAAACAGAAGCAGAAAATAATTTCTCCCATACCGATCTCTGCTCTTTGTTTTTAACATAACATAGATTCAACATCTGCTACTTGAATCTTAGCTTTCCATCTCAGAATAGAAAAAAATCTTATACAACTTTGGATAAAAAGTGATGATTGTAGTTTAAAAGGTTCATGAGTATTTTTAATCAGTGTTTTCATGACTACTTGTGCAGTTTTTTATGAAATAAACCTCCTACACTTTCACCATAAAACTGGGAATGATGAGAAACGGCTATGAATGTAGAGACAAGGCAATCAATAAAGCCAAAGTTCAGGGGGTTGGAGGAAAAACTCAATATTACACACCTAAATACATCTCAATATCATATTTGCATTTACAGGTAGGCAAATCAGGTAGAACATTTCTTTTAATTAGGAGAAGCAGTGAGCACCAGACTTAAATACAGAAAAACCACATTCCGACGAAAGCATATTATTAGGTGTGTGAACTTAGGCAGATTCCTTGCCCTCTTCGAGCCTGGGTCTTTCCATATGGAAAAGTGAGGCGTATCAGAGGGCTACACTGAGTATTGGATAAACCACATACGTGAAAGCCCAGTTCGTCCACAATCGACATTTCTAGTGAATTCTGGAGGCTATGCTTGTAGGCCACTACAGCCCCCAGTGGGTTCTCACAGATCTTTAAGAGTGTTTTTCTTTCACTCTAAATTTTTTCCTTTCCATACAGATGTTTCGTTTGGAGCCACTTCTCTAATTTACTAGGACAACAATGAGCTCAATCCTTACCCTTATGGAAAATTCTTCCCTTTTTATCTTGATGCCTGCTAACTGGTGCTTAGGCATGGGCTCACTAGTGAGTCCTGCAGTCCACTGGCAAGAATTATGGAATGACATGCATAGACTTGGGGTCACTGTCTTGTCATCACAGGAACCTTCCCAGTGACAAATCAGAAACCCCCTTGAAGCTCAGCAAAATTCATGCAGGAGCTGTATAAACCCAATGCGTGCTTAAATCAGGAATAGCTTTAGCCATCAGAACATATTTATACTCATTCATTTTTAAAAATTACCTCTTTCACACTGGGGTCCAGTAAAGCCGTAAGTGCAGGCACATCGATTCGGGGCCACACACCTGCCTCCGTTTAAGCATCCACTCTCACAGACAGCTGGAAGGGAAGGAGGGAGAAGCTGAGAGCCTTCACCGGAAATTAGATGCGAACGGAGTAACACTTACCGTCCCCTGAGGCGCAACAATAAAAAATCTAAACAATCACCCTGGTATTCGTTTTCAACAGTTACGTTCCAGTTCCAGCTCTGCATATGTTCCTCAATCAACTCAGGTTAAACTGCCTGGAACAAGTGAGTTTACACCCATGTTGATGCTGACAGTTTCATTCTGGGGAGAATCCGAGCAATGTTTTCAGTTCTGCATCTAAAATGGTGGTTTATAAGAGATGTCACTGGATGAGAACTGCATTTTAGCAAGCTGACTCGTTTGCTTATGATTTGAGGGCTCCCACGAGGGAAAACATTGGCCTCTGTCACCGGTACAGAAATACGGCATGTTAAATCACACAATTAACTACAAACAATAAAACATTAATTCCAACCATATTTATGGACCGGAAGGAAGACCCAAGCGACTGTTGTAACAGAATCTATTGGTGAGATAAGTCCAGTGATGCTTGAGGGAGGGACATTCTACTTGCCAGACAAGGCATTAAAATAAGAACTGAGAGCTCATGCCCTGAACAACTCTTCTCTGTACAATTTCCCGCAATTCTTTCATGCATGGCCTCTTTCTAGGCATCTTTATCCACAAGTGGTGGGCTCTTCTGAGCCAAATTTGCCAGTACCACTCCCTCTTCAAAGCCCAGCTCCTATCTCATTCCCTAATACCTCCTCCTTTTGAGTTAATTCCTCCTTCCTATATTTCCTGCACACTTTATCTGTATCCTTGTGGCAGTCATGGAGTTGAGCCACTCAGATCTGCCTCCAAGAAAACCTACTGTAAGGAGCTTAGCTGGCCGACAGCCCCCAGCCGCCACACCTTCAGATCTGCTTCATGTTCACGCCAAGGACACAGATCTCCTGGCTGCTACCACCCAATGACTAAGCTTAGTGAGGTACCAGAGACGGGGCACTTCTGCCCATCATGGAACTCTCCCAACGGGAAATCTTTGCTCTGGGCTCGCCATCAGCCTGGCCAAGGCTTTCTTAGAGCTGCATTCTAGTCTGAGGCACCTTCTACACAATCTACCCAATCCCCTTCTCCTTGCACAGGAGCGAAGACCAGCATTGTGGTCTGAAGGCCCTCCCCTCCTACTCCTGCTTTCTCACTCCTTTCTTCTTTACAGGCCTTTTCCACAATAAATCTCTTGTATATCCAATTCTGTCTTGGCATCTGGTTGGGATCAGAGGACTTGAACTGACACAACCCCTTATAGCCAAAACTATGGCAAGAGCCCATTTCTCATCATAAAATTAGAGAGGTTTACGTACATTAATTGTTCTGATTTGCCTCTTAATTTACAGTCAGGGGAGAAGGAAAAGATTTTAGGTAGAAAAGAAATTTTGAGATGGCCTAAGCCAACCATCCTATTGTATAGATTAGGAAAGTGAGGTCTAGGAAAGTTTTTCTAACTCTGAAAGTATTAACCAAATGCCTGTTGTGTGGTAGATTCAGGGCTGAACCCCCTCAAGGAGCACCAAAGGGAGCAGAAGATGCCCAGCAGCTCCTCACGATTCCCTTTCCAAAAATGCCTTTGACTCCACCCCCCTCCCACCAGCTCAGTAGCCACAGCCTTGGTACTAGTTCTGCTTCCTGTTTCTTCCCACTGCAGTTACACCCCTACACTGTGGCCACCACAATCTTCCTCATTGTAAACCACTGTAAGCGAAGCATCTGAGGCCAGCATTTCATAGCATTAAATGCACGGGCCATGAAGTCAGACTGCTTGGGTTCAAATCCTAACTCTGCCAATCCCTCCCCATATAACTTCAGACAAGTTACTGATGTCCCTGTGCCCCATTCTCCTCATCTGCTGGAGGTAAAAGACGTCTCTAACTCAGGAGGCTACAGTTTTATTCAATGAGTTAATGCATGTGAAGAGTTGGAAAATGTGCCCAGCACATGGTAAATGTAGAGTAAATAATTCAGCCGAGGAATGGTTGTTGTCGGTTGGTTGTTGTTGTCTCACTCCTCTTCCCTGGCTCTACTGTGGATGCAAACGCGGTATGTGTAAAGGCACTCAAAACCTGGGCCCCCAACTTTCATTTTTACCTTATCTGCCTTCCCATCACCTTCCTCAGCAACATGTGCTACGTCTGCATCTCATCCTCTGCCGTGACCTTGTGCTCTGGCCCATGCTCTGCCCGCGGCACGAGAAGCCCATCCCCCACCATCTGACGGGTGAACCCCACCCCATCCTTCAAGACCCAGCTCAAGGGTCTCCCGCACTGGGGAAGCTGTCCTGTGTCTCCTCTCCCCACGCTGCTGTTGTGGGCTACCCAAAACTCAGTCGTTATTCTTACCACACGTGCAGCGCATGGACAGTCACGGGGGCATTATATAAATTTTGGGCATTATATAAATTTTGGTTCATTTATAGTAACAATATTCATTGTAGCAAATATATATACAATGGCAAAGACTGGAAACAATATGAATAAATGCTCATTATTAAAGATTCATTAAATAAGCAATAAAGCATCTATTTAATGGAGTATTCTGCAACCATTAAAACGTATTTTAAAATGTTTAATAACGTGGAACATACTTCTAATAAAATATTAAGTAAAAAAGGAGTATGAAAAGTCATGTATACAGTAAGATTTCATGTGCCAAATATGCATTAAAAGACTAGAAGGTAATATCTGGAATGATAGGATTATGGAGAATTTTATTATTTTCTCTTTTTGAAATTTTCCAAATTTTCTGCAGGGTGTATATATTCCTCTTAGTGTAATAAAAAGTAAGCTTTCTTGAAGGAATTTTCATCTTCTGCAGGGGCTGACTGAGAGTAGACACAAAATAAACAGTGTTCATGAATGAACCAGCAAACCAAACACCATGTGGTATTACAGTAGCAGAATCTAGGTTGGGAAACTGGAGAGATCCAGATATGATTAGTCAAGAAAAAGAACGTGTTTGGGGAGAAAGATGAGGTTGAGTTTTGAAATACTTCAAGATGCTTCTTAAAAAGCCAGGTGGACATATTCAGCAATCAAATGGAAGGTATACATCTGGAACAAACAAGAATTCTACACCTTGGGTGCTGATCATACATGAAGGGGATGAGGTAAGCAGGGGTGCTGAAGATAAATGAGAAGAAAATGAGCCCAACCAGCACTCCCAAGGTTCCAATCAGAAATCTGGTGCAAAGTGCATTAGATGGGTGATCTGGTCATCTGTAAGACTCACCAGACATCTATAAAAATGCCACCTCCCAGATAACCAAAGAGAATCCATCAGCACTGAGCTCTATATTCTTTTTGTCTCCGTAGCTGTCTACACATTTGCCTACATAGTTTAGCAGGTAGGATACCTATGAGTATGGTTTACTTACGTTGTCCACAGTGAGTGCCTATGTATCCTTTCTGGCACAGACAGTGATCATCACTACAGCTACCTCCGTTCATACAGCGAATGTTACAGTGTTGGACTTGAAAAGGAAAAAAAAAAAAAAAGAATGATTTACTTTTGCAGTTTAAGTAGGTAGATTGCAACACTTCACAGGAATTGATCTGTAGTGATCTGGAGAGAAAATAAAATGGTTTATCAAGATTCACATACTTGTGCAGAAATAACCTAACTGACAACACTAACCGTGTTATTTTTAGTGAGTATAAAATCAATTACAATGCAATTGTTTCTTTGATATTTATTGTAATGGTGCTAAATGACTTCCCTAATTCAGCAGGACTTCCCACTCAATGTCATTTCTGTAATTTATAACAACAAGAAAATAGTGCCTTGAGCAACCTTATGAGACAAGATTACAATGGCAATAATTTTCCTGTTACAAGATTTAGAGTCCCACTGTAGGTGGCCAGGAAAACGGTCCGAGTGAGAAATTCCAAGGAATTTTGTTAAAAGAAATTTTGGAGGCAGCAAAAAGAAGAAAAAACTACCTACAAGAGCACTTAATAACAAGGCTGCCTGATAATGGAGGCGACCGGCCTTGGCTCAGAAAGAGCTGCTTGTTTAAACTGTAAACTTAAACTAAATAAGACCCGCAGTGTTTGAAATCCATTCTTTGTCATACTGTCACCTACGGAAGTGTGACTCTGAGGTTCAGGGCAGAAGGACCATGGGGGGCAGGCAGCCTTGGATGTGAGACAAGACACTAGAAGAAACTGGAGTGATAGATGCGTGTGAGGTGAGAATGAGAGCATGGCGTGTGCTCTCCTTTCTCTAGAGTGAAGGCTGTTTCTAATTCAATAATTTAGGATGCTAAAACACTTTCAGAATCCCAGGCTGTCCCTTTGTCCTCTGGAAACAATAACTACCCTACTTGGAGAAGACTAGAGGCTTGATTGAATTCGTCATTAATCCCTGTTGACACAACCTTACACAAGGAGACCAGGATTGGGCACTGGGAGTGGCCTACTCCAACCTGTGTCCTCCAAGCTGTGAGAGAAAATTCCTACAGAAAAAGGCTCCACAATTTTACATAGGGAGAAGAGAACCCCACCTTCTGTGCAAGAGCAGCAATGAGCTGCTCAGCCTTGCTCTTAGGCTCAGTCTTCCTGGAGCATAGGGGCCAAATCTGCTACAAGTAGAGAGAAGATGCCTCGCAGCCCCCACCTTCTTTGGTAGCCCCTGGTTAGGATTCTCAGTGCCGTATCAAGAGTGGCCACGGACTTGAGGAGAAAGGGCCACTTTCATAAGGAGCTACACAAATCTCAGCATGACAGTGGGGAAGAGATGTCAGAACTGAATACTTCCTATGCCCTCATAGAGGACCAAAGAGTTAATTGAGTCAAGCTGAAAGTGATACACTTTCTCAAGAACACGTCACACACTTACTGAAGCACCACAGAGGCTCCCTATCTCTAGTATGCTAAGAACTTCCTCCCTCTCTCAGCATGGCCACGGGCCTTTCAGGGCTCCCTGCATACTTCTGGTAAGTCCTATGGCTCAGTCCCCAATCTACTTCTCAGTCATTCATTCACTTAACAAATCTTTCTGACTGCGTACTGTGTGCCATGCAAAATGCCAAACACAATGTTCTAGTCTCTTGGTGGAATCTCCTCTTTAACCTGTCTCTTTGTCCCTTACCCTTAATCCCCAACATAAAATGCACACAGCTGTTACCAAATACCAAAACCCTACCTATCTCTAAGACCCACTGATCTTTTCTGATTTCTGTTCTCTCTTCTTTCTCCCACTAGATATGAGCTCTCTTTTCTCTGAGTCCAGAGTATTTTATTCTCTTTTGAAATGTATATTATATAACCTAACCTATTTTTTTTAGTTATTTCTCCTATCCCCAACCCATTTGTCCAAAAGCTTCTTTAGAGTGGAAAGCATCATGGTTATTAATTACACGCCCTAAGTGCCTAGAGTAATACCTTGCCTACTTGTAGGTGTGGTATAAAACTTTACTAAGGTAATTTCCATTTACTTAACTCATACCACCAGATAATGACATCTAAAGCTATCCTCAAAAACTAAGACTGAGAAATTGCTCATTATGCCCTAAGCCATTATACAGCCTTAAGTAGGTTGCTATTAAAAATAGTTTATCTTCACTTCCCCATGTATAAAAACAGAAATAAATCCTTTGTTGGAGCACTGTTACAGAAGTCAAGCAACCCAGGAAACTGGTTAAAACAGTTATTTTAGGCTCCTCTGACTCTATTAAAATGTCTCAGCCAAAATGCTTTTGAATTATAAAAACTATCTACAAATATACAAAGGGAATGATTTGGTGAAAATCTGGATAATATTCTAAGTAGGTCAGGAAAAGGTGTATAGTTGCTTTAAAATTTGAAGTTAAACTTAGCTTCATCCTATCTTAGAAAAACAGTGAGGATTGGGAAAAGCACAGGAAATGATGTCATGTGTCAAGCAGCATAGGAACTCAACCCACAAACTGATTTCAATTAAAGTGGTTCATGCCAAGAGCTAATTTCCATTCCCACATGAGCAACAAAGCCATTTAGCTACTTTGAGATAAAAAGCTAACAGTAGTTCAAATAGTGACTTTACATTATTTGTTCAAATTGAAAAATAGAATGAATTCTTTCAGGAAAAATGATAAGTTCACATTTAAGTGCAATATAATAAAAATCTTTCTGATATGCTTTTATATTTTTTCTACCCTGCCTTTCAGGTAAACCTTTTCCAGGTCTAAAATATTTCCAGAAAATATTTTGTCTCCCTTAAAAAATAAGACCCTTGGTCAGACTTCTGAAACAGTAAGGCATAGTTAGTCCAGTGGTCCCAATAATCCAATGAACTATGAATCTTGGGCTAGGGGATCACCCTTAACAAGAGATAATTGGATCTTAACCATCTGCTTTGCCACAAACATGTTTGCCAAAGTAACTTCGCATTCTTTGTGAGTCTTAGATGTTCAGGGGAGAAACGTATTTCTTTAAAACAATCACTCAGGATTTTTGTGGGGAAATAAAGGAACTAGACATGCAGCTTCACTACAGCAGGAACAATTTAGAGAGTATACATACATAAATTGGTTTTATTTTTTTATCGAGTCCTGCCATTGATGCATATTCTAAATTTACACTGATTTGAACAAGCATCCCAGATGTCCAACAATGACAAGACCAAGTCCTATATCTCTAGAAAAAGCCAAAGCTCCACTTGAATCCATAATGATGCGGTATATTTGTTACATGCTCTAAATACTTCAAGTCAGAATATATTCCTAAACTCAATCTGTGTTAAGATTTTACAAACTGACAATACCAGGGGAGTTCAAGTGTCAGTGTCTAAGCTGCTACATGCAGATAACTCTGAGAGCCCTAAGACCCAATGAGGACTTCCCCTTGAAAATGAGCAGACAGCCTCAAAGGGTTTCAACATTCTAGAACTAGCAGGAAATGTTGCCATTTACCTGTATCTATATAGACTCCTAAATAAATGTTTTTTTTCCAGATTCAGTCAATCATTCTGGCCGTTCAATAAATACTAACTGAATGCCTTTCCTTTGCCAGGCACCAGGAAGAGAAGAAGAAACCCCCTTTAGGTGACAGCCCAGTACAAATTAGTTCATAAAATGACCCACAAGAAGAGAACAATTTGAGCATGCTATGGGAATGAAAGAGATGCGGGGCTAAGGTAACAATTTTCTTTGGGATGCCTGAGGTTGGGAATGATTCTACAGACCTGCCATTGTCTTGGCAAGCACAAGGGGCAGAAAGAACATTGAGAGCAATTTGGAAATAAGCATCTATATGGCAAGCACGCAATTTTAATTAGGCTAGGAAAAGCACAGACAGGCAAACTAGAGAGCGAGACTAACTCCTGGACTTTACACCTGAGACAGGTCCACAGGGACAGCCAGAGTCACTGCAGGACAAAAATAATTTTCATTCAGAAAGATAACAGCAATGACATTTTTCCCTAAGTGCATAAATGTCCTGTGGTGCCTAAAGATGCACAACTCAGAAGAGCAACTTCACTTAAGTACCCAAAACAAAAGCAAAAAACAAAACCCTAGCATAGCTGGAAAAAGTTCAGAGGAAGACAGGTTAAATGACAGCAGTGATAAAGGAACTTTATCTGTTTAACTTTCATAGAGAACAGATTAGAAAGCAAAGGACTCAACTGTCTGAGCAGGTTCCACTCCTCCCCTCCCTGTTCATATAAATTCCACACTTCCTGAAGAACCTTTCCAAGGGTCACTTATTCTAGATCAGCGATAGCACCACCTTCCTATCCTGAGTGTCCTCACACTTTCAGCATGCGGTTGTTCCAAACTTGCTCAAACTTGCTCACACACTGCTCTAGAATTGTTCCCCTGGCCTTCTACTACCCTTAGAGTTTAGATTTGTGTTGGGAATACAAGCACCTCCCAAATCTCACTGAATTGAAGTAAACTAAAAATGACAAAAATTTGTTCAAAGTGTAAGGGATTCCGCATAAGGAAGATGTTAATACTCCCTCCCCAAACTGACTTACAGGCTTACTTACTATAGTTCCTATCAAAATCCTAGAAATGTTTTTTTGTAGATGTAGACAAGATTAATCTAAAGTGTATATGGACAGGCAAAGGAACTGGAATAGCTAAAATGATTTTGAAAAAGAAGAGTAAGGTGAAAGAAATTAGTCTACTCAATTTGTAAGACTTTTTATATAGCAGCAGTAATCAAGACTGTATAGTATTGGAGAAGAGACAGACATGTGGATCGACAGAATGAAATGAAGACCTAGAAACAGACCTCTACAAATATGATTTTTGACAAAGGTGCAAAAGTAATTCAATGGGTGAAGGATAGTCTTTTCAAAAACAGATGATGCTGGACATCTATAAGTATTGAAGGAACTTAGACCTCAACCTCATATCCCATAAAAAAAAGTGTCTCAACAATAAATCACAGATATAAATGTAGAATGTAAAACTATATAACATTTTTTAAAAATTGGAGAAAATCTTTAAGATCTAGGGGTAGGAGCTCTTAGAGTTGATACTAAAAGCATGATCCATTAAAGGAAAAATTGAAAAGGGGGATTTTCATCAAATTTTAAAATATTTGCTCTGTAAAAAACTAAGAACATGAAAGAGCAAGTTCCAGAGTGGGAGAAAATGTTTGCATCTCATATATCTGACAAAGGGCTAGGAGCTGTAATATACAAACAACTCTCAAAATAGCAAACAATCCAATTAGAATCTGGGCAAAAGACATAAAGAGACATTTCACTGAAGAAGATACACAGGTAGCAAAATAAGCACAGGCAAAGATGTTCAACATCATAAATCAGGCCAAAAAGGCAAATTAAAATCACAATGAGATATAACTACAGACCTATCAGAATAGCTAAAATTAAAAATAGTGAAAACACCAAAACCTGGTAAGGATGCTGAGAAACTAAGTCATTCATTCATTGCTAGTGAGAATATAAAAGGGTATAGCCACCCCAAAAACAGCCTGGCAGTTTCTTAAAAAACTAAACATGCAACTACCATACCACCCAGCAATTCCATTCCTGGGCATTTATCTCAAAGAAATGAAGACTTATGTTCATATAAAACCCTGTAATGAGGGGGGCCTGGGTGGCTCAGTTGGTCAAGCATCCGACTCTTGGTTTCAGTTTAGGTCATGATCTCAGGGTCATGGGATTGAGCCCCACATCAGGCTCCATGCTCAGTGTGGAGTCTGCTTGAGATTCTCTCCCTCTCCCTCTGCCCCTCCCCTGCTCACACACTCTTTCTCTATAAAATAAATATATAAAATATTTTTAAAAACCCCCAAAACCTGTACATGAATGCTCAGAGCACAACAAAACTGGAGAAAACCTGAATGTCCTTCAACTGGTGAATGGCTAAACAAACTGTGGTACATCCATAGCAAGTAATACTACTCAGCAGTAAAACGGAACAAACAGCTGATACATGCAATGACTTGGATGAATCTCCAGAGAGTCATGCTGAGTGAAAGAAGTCAATCTCAAAAGGTTCCCTATCATGTGATTCCATTTATATAACATTCTTGAAATGACAAAACTGTAGAAATGGAGAAAAGATTAGTGGTTGCCAGGATTAAGGAGAGCATAGGGATAGGAGGAAAATGACTATAAAAGGGCAACATGAGGCATCCCTGCAGTGATAGACCTCTTCCGTATCTTGACTGTATCAATGTCAATATCCTGATGGTGATATCGTGCTATAGTTTCACAGGATGTTAACATGGGAAAACCGGGTGAAGGGTACCCAGGATCTCTCTGTATTATTTCTTACAACTGAATATGAATCTATAATTATCTCAGAAAAGAAATTTAGTTTTAAAAATCCTTTTAAAAAGCATAAAGAATAAAACAGGATGAGTATGAAATTGATCTACAAATTCTTAAATATACAATTCAGGGAACAACTTTTATAATAATACATGTTATTAAAGAAGACAATAATCTGTTTTATATTACATGTATATATATATAAAGAAGAGTTTGAGTAAATTCATCAATCAGTCTACCATGACCTAATTAGAATTAGGATTGCTCAGGGTCCATTGTCAGGCTCAGAGATGGATGGAGTTGAGAACGGTCCAAATAGAATTGAAATTAAAGTCCAGAAAACATGAGGCGCCTGCATGGCTCACTCGGTTAAATATCCCACTCTTGATTTTGGCTCAGGTCATGACCTCAGGGTGGTGAAATCAAGCCCCGTGTCGGGCACCACGTGGAGTCTGCTTAATATTCTCTCTCTCCCTTTCCCTCTGCCCCTCCTCCCTGCTCTCTCTCTCTCTAAAAAAAAAAAAGAAAAGAAAATGTCCAGAAATCCCATTTTCTGACTCTGGATAGCCAGTCTTTTTTGCCCTGGTGCCCCTATGAGCAGTGGCAAGAGTTCCAATAGATTAAGAGAAGCCCTGTCTTCCTAGTTCCCAGAGGAATTGCTGGCTGGCAGTTTGGACCCTTTTGGAAATGCAATCTCCCCTCAGGCCACCACGAAGAGATCATTTCTTATTCTCAGAGTCCCAGGACACTCAAAAGTAGAAAACAGCCTGAAAGAACAACCCTCCTTTCATTCTTTTCATTTTCAAATGAGAAAAATAAGACCTCAGAGGCCCCACAACTTTCCCAGGCCTCCTTGATCACTATCACATAGCAAGTATAAGATTTCTCATACAAAATATTGGTGAAATCTAAATTTGTCCCCTTTTGGTAGAACTACAGGTAGTAAATGCAAGTATTTTGCTGTGTTGAGTTATCCTTCTACTAGCAGGAAAGTTAGCAAAGTGATCTCTCCATATTTATTGCCAACCACACCATGGCCAGGAAGTTCTATAGGATAGTACAGCTATTCCCTAGAACAATACTTCAAAAGGTCAGAAATGAATTCTGATTATCGCAGCTACCCTGAATTTAAAATATTCTGCCATCTTCAATTTTGCAAGATGTTTAGATAATATTAATTCAGATTGAGTCCAAGCCAATGATTTTTTTTTTTAAAGATTTTATTTATTTGATAGAGAGAGTGAGAGAGCACAAGCAGGGAGAACAGTAGAGGGAGAGGGAGAAGCAGGCTCCCCGCCAAGCAGGGAGCCCGATGCGGGGCTCGATCCCAGGACCCTGGGATCATGACCTGAGCCGAAGGCAGACGCTTAACGACTGAGCCACCCAGGCGCCCCCAAGCCAATGATTTTAAAGGCTCCAAGTGCCTCAAAGATCCTGATGAAACCAAATTGTCCTCCTCATACCACTCTTATCCACTAGCTACTCAGGTCCAATGCCCAGGTACCATAGGTGGACCCAAACCTCTTCAGAGAGCATCACCCGTAAGTCTTGGACATCAGTCTCTAACCTAAATCTGGCCCACAGCACCTACCGCTATACTGCCATCTCAAGGCTAGCTTGAAATCTATGAGGCCCAACTTGTTAACATCCTATCTTTACGTCTCGTGATTTTTACTTGACAGAGAAATCAGCAGCAGTTCTCACTATCATATTGAAGACCTTCCCAGCTGGATACCTAGTTTTATCATCCAGCTATATTTTATCCCTGCCAGAGGACTACTGTTGTTGGTTGGCCCAAGGGCCAATCTGAGCGATGGGGTCTGTTCCCAATTTGGTATCTAGATTCCTTCCCCATCCCTTAGGTAGTTCTCGGTGGCAGCCTGATGGAGATGGAGATGTCCAACAGGCTCCTGGAAGTGCCACCAGTTGACTTCTCTACCTTTCTGTCTTCCTCCAGCTCAGGTGCCCTTGATTTGTACAATGAACCTAATGTTGCTTGGAAGATACACATCCAAAACGAAGCTGAGATCAAATAAGAATATGCTATTCTTGGTGCAATAAGCAAATGACTCCCGGCCCATGGGGAAGTTTCTATCCCAATCTACAACTGACGGTGTTTAGTAGTAGGCTGTGTTTGTTTGGGTTGTACCAGAAGCAGATTCTGAGGCAATAATTTAAATGCAAGTAGTCTGTTTTAGAAGTGACTTCAGGAAACACTGGTAGGGGGGGAGGAGGTGAGACAAGGAAGATGATCAAGATGATCAATACATGATCAAGCCTATTACCACTGTGGGCAGCTGGGGCTCAGCCCACTAGGGAATTCCAAGAGACAGTTCAGAACACAGTCCATAGTTCTGCAAACTGAGAGGCAAGGAAGCTGGGGCACTTATCCAACACTCTCTGCCTGTCACTAGTTAATAGTTGTTTCTAGGGCCACCAGCCCTCCAGCACTTCTAGTCTGCCTTGCATGCAGACCTGGCATGCTTCCTGTCAGAAAAATTTTACAGAGCTCTAAGGATGAGTTACAATGAATGCCAAGGTATGTGAGCAGACACCAAAAGGGTCTGTTAGGACTACTTGCCCTATCCTATTTATCAGCTTATGAGAGCCATGGCTAAATATTAGGACCCTTAACAGGTAATCAACCTCGACCACACTGAAGTTTCTACCTGCAACAGACTAAAAGAGAATGCATTTATTCCACAATACTTTTCTTGAAAACCTTGTCAGAAATGGAACACACCACAAGGGGAACTCATTTTCTCACTGGAAATGGGAAATGGAAAAGGAACCTAAGTTTTTCGCTTTGGTAATGGTCAAGGTGTTGAGGCATGAACTTCAACTTTTTTAACGACCCATAATGACTCACCTTCTTCCCAACCCCTGCATTTCCCCTAATTCATTGCTGAGGATGCCACATTTAAAGAATAACCACCCCCCCAAAAAAAAGTATTAAAAAAAACAACAGAACAAGCAAGCAAATGCTCTGGAAAATGAACTGCGGGTATTTATTTGGCATACAGAATGAAGTGGTAAAATTGTGAAAGGGAAAACAGGTTTGTGCTTCAGGAAAAATCACCTCCAAACTGCGATAATGACTTCTCACATTTTCTTCTTGCAAAGGCAGGGGTCTTCAGTTTTTAAAAAGTGTTTAATCAGACTCATACTTCAGTACCACAAGGAAAAGTGCCTAGTTTTCTTGAGCCAAAAATGTACATTTAACAATCATTCCACTGAGCATCTTTTATGGCATTTACATTGGAGATACAAAGATAAATAAGGCAATACCTACAAAGGAGGTCATAATCTTTATATTATTCATAGTAACTATGTCCCATAGGTAATTTCCTTGTGAAGAGTGAAGAAGGAAAATGGGAGGCCAGATTGAGGAAAGCCATTCCAAGATTTTTGGGCAGAACAGAGAAGGCAGATGTTCTAGTGAAAAAATATATATATATATTGCAGGCAAGAGAAAAGCCAAAAGCAAATTTAGGAGAAAATAGGGCATAACCACATAAAATAATATTATATATAATAACATGTTATACTCACTGGATCTGGAGCCACAGGAAGGAGATATCTGACCAGATGGGCAAGTGCACATATTTGGCCTAGAACAAAATCCATCCCCACAGGAATGCCGGCAAATGGCTGTGAATAAAACCAGAGATCTGTTAGTACATGACTTCAGAGCATGGTGCTTTACAGGAACCCAACCCTCAAATGAGGAAATCTGGACTCAGCTTCCTCATGAATTTTGCCATCATGACTTATGTGACCTTAGGTCTCAGGTTTATGCATTTACAGAACAAATGTGTTGGACTAAATAAGCTCTGGATGCAAAATGCAGTAACTCCCTTACTCCCATCGGTTCTCAACCTCTCTCTGCTTATTCCACACAGCACCCAATCTATCAAAAGCCCAGAACACCCTATTTAGAGAAAACAACACAAACAAAAGTCCTGCATTTAAACATATTTAAATGCCTACAAGCATTTTGTTTTTATATTAACTTTAACATTTAATGGTATAAAAATTGCAGCAGGATTCTTGGGAGCTTATTTTATTATAAGCTACTATTTAATAATTTTTATAAAAATCCTGAGCCCTGCTAAGACTAATTCTCTACATCAGATCCTGCCCACTGGGAACATATAATCTACAGAACAGCTACTATCCTACATTTAAGTCCCATTCTCAATGACATCAACAGTCTGAGAGAAGAAATTTGGAATCCATTACAATAGCACTGATTCTATAGTCAAGAAGCTGTTCATCCTTTAGAGAAATATTAACACCTTCATGTCACTGAGAGACTAATATACTGGTACCAAATGCTCTGCTGGTAGCCAGAATAACAAGTTTAAATGGCAAATGATTTATATATATTAGTAGGTCACTACGTTTTATACTCAAAGGCATGATCCCTTCCTCAAATGCAAGCAGCAAATGAGATGTGCAAATTTAAAAATAATACACTTGATAGTGCATTCAAACATCTGAAAAAGCTTAGGATAGGGATTGAAAACTATTAAGAAATAAACTGTCAAAGGATCCTATAAACATCCAATTAAATACCTGAAGACAGCATTTCTCAGAGATTCTATAGAACACCAGGGAGAGGGTTCTGTTGTCAAGTTCATTTAGAAAACTCCAAACACCATTCTATACCTCTCTTAGTGATTAAGTTTTGATCCCTAAATAAAGCACAATGTGCCAAATGAATAAGGTGCTTTTGGTCAAAATCAAGAATTGGGAAAGAGATTAACTTTTTCAGGTCACCGAGAGAACACTGGTTGAAATATTCTGTTCTTCTACACAGACCACTCTAGGCCAAGAGAGAAAGTGGAGTAATTCCTTAACATCCTTTCAGCTCTAAATTTCCCCATTATACTGACAGTTTTCTGAAAACTGGAAATCACTTCATAGGTATGACGACAGTAAAAGTTCATAAAGGACAGAAGCCATAACCAATCTGACATAGTATCTCCATTACATAGCACTTTTTTTGGCATGTGGTCTGCCACTCCACATTTGTGGGATATGATGACAATCTGGAGATTTGCTGTGATTGCACAGTCAATGGAGGAATCACTGGTCCCATTTGAGCTCTTCCCTCCTCTTTCCATTCATCTGCATCTGATGCTCTATCCACTTCCTTTCCTCTCTAGAGTTAGGTCTGTCTTTGGCCTCGACCACCCAAATTCAATGTACAATGTTTGAGTAGGCTTGTGGGAGGCCAACAGAGTTAGAGATGACAGTAAGGAAAGCAGCAATGGTATCCTTTTTTCAAAATCCCATCAAAGTGATTACATAGTCTATGAAGCCAGGTCACATGTACCCTTGAGCAAAGTAACCCTGTGGCTCTCTTCCCTATATGTCAGAAATATTCTAAAGGAAGTCACTGAACTAAAGTATAACAGTCGTTTGACCAAATTAGTGTATTTCCCAATCTGGCTTCAGAGGAAGTAGGAAAATCTTAGAGCTGGAAGGCTCTGCTATAAACATACTAATGGTATGCAGTTACAAAGAAACAAGTACTAAGAATCACCATGCAACCAAAACAACAAAAGAAGAACATGAAGAATGACAGATCATCTATTTACTTACGGACAATACACTGATTTCCACCAGGTAAGGTTTTCCATCCAGGACAACAGTAAGCATTATAACGTGATCCACAGACATTGGGTCTGGAAAAAAAAAAAAAAATCCAATCACAAGAATTCCATACTTTATATACATATATATATATATGACAAAATAAAAGGAAAAAAGGTCTCTGAGTTACAAGAATGGGGCAAATTTTTGCAGACTAAAAAAAAGGTAAACCCATGGGACTCAACACTGGCTTAGTAGTTTGGGATTCTTTAACATATGATACCAATAAGGATATCCCTTAATATTACCTATGCATACATCAGAAAAATTAAAACCAGAGATGCAAAATGCAGTGCATTCTATCACCGCATTTGGCATAGTTATAAATATCTATGGGGCTATATGAGTCTAATTTAAACAATAAAATTCCTACCAATCTAGTTAAGAAAGGTCATCATAAAATCTGCATATAGAGTTTTAAATTTCTACTCATTTAAGCTGTGCATATTTTAATGACCCAACTCACCCCTAAAATGTGACCATATTCTTCCTTTCACTAGAATTATGGGAATCCAAACTCTGACATTAGTCAGAAAAAATAAAAGCCAAAAAATGTAAATATTTCTTTAGCCAAAGTTTGGAAACACAGTAGCTGATACCGGCAGTTACAGGAAAATAAAGAACATGTAACTTCGGGTTTCTTGTTTACAGATATTTCATCAGGTTTCTTGGAGCAAAGCCTCCATTCAGAATCCAGATGATCCATACTTAACAATTTAAGGGAGCCACTGGGTAAGGCTCTAGCTAGTTCTGTATCAGAAATTAAGGCAGAGGATTAAACACGCAGCAACCCCAAAGAAACCATTCATTTCACCATGCCACATCCGAGGGCCTAAACCTTGATGCTACTTCCTCAAGTTTAGGGGCTGATGAATAAGGTCAAATGTTTTGCAATCAGTTTCACAAACAGTGGCTATTCCAAGGCTCGCTGGTATAAATCCTGCAGTCTCATTAGCATAAACCTTTAAAAACAACTTCGTAACTAAAATGTACTTCTAGTTGGGGTGCGCTCACACGTTCTCCTTGTCTGTGTCGACCACGCGTAACAGCACGGAAGCTTCCTGCATCTCCTCTGAACTCACTACTTCAAGCACAAGCAGGACAGGGAACCAGGGTAAGGTCTTTGCCCCATCCTGTGCTCCTCTCATGGCCCCAGAGGACCTGGAGCACTGCAGGACAAAAAGCACACTTCCGACTGACTGATGCCGAGGTCAGAGAGAGAAGTAGGAAAAAAGTTAAAGGAACTCGGGAAAGGGCCCTACATCCATACCCAACAGCCCCAGGTATCTCCAAAGCTACCCAGAAAATGACTGGATAGAGGCTTACTTTGTGCCTGATGCGAGGGGCTCTCTGAGCCTTAGTTTATGTTTCTACACATCAGGATAATGGAATGTCTGCCTTGGCCCCACATCATGTGTGTCTATCAGATGAAATAATGGACATGAATGCAATGCAGCTTTACCTTCTGACCTAAATCAGTGACTCAACCAAAGGAACTATAGAAGGTTAAGGAAGAGAACGTTTATCACAAATTCTAAGCCAGGGGTTCTCAATCCTGTGCCCCTCCTGTGACAAAGTAGTGCCCCAAACTTCAGAGTACCCAGAAGTCCTCAGGGTAAGTCAGAATCTTGGAAAGGGGAGTGAGACGAGAAGTTAGGATAAGGAGCTAAGGTTGGGGGAGCAATCAAATCTTCCAAACTCCATAAAAGTTCTCTAGATTGAAAATGATAATCCAAGCCAGAGTTAACCACCTCAAACCTTCCCCACTAACAGCTCATTACAACTCCACTGGATCCATTCCAACCCCAAACCAAATCCTAGAATAGCTTCAGAGGACCCCTGAGCCTTTGCAGGTGTCCTGTGGTCGGAATAACTATGTTTTCAAACAAAAATCAGGACATATTGTCTGACAAGAATGAGTGTATTTATGGAGTAATAACACATATAACATGGTGAAAAAGCTAAGAATAAAGAGTCCAGAATCAGAAATTTCATCCTACAAAACAAGATATTCCAAAGATTTTCCAAGGTGTTTGAAAAATCACAGTAATATAAACATGCCTCATTGTTTTTTCAATGTTTACAATCAACCTACAGACAAAAGATGGAAGAAGTTATGATTTACAATGATTGCAAATCAAAATGTAAATGTTTTAAACCTGCACCTGTAAAAGTAATGGTATAGCTGTCATAAACCAGGAAACGAGTTGGGAAGAAAGGTATGGAGAGAAATAAAGTAGTTGATTCAAGAAACAGAGGTTTAAGTATATTATATAATGTTTTAAAATAACCAATAACTGAAAGTCATACTATGATTACAAAAAAAAAGTGGGAAGGCAAAGAGAGAGAAAAGGTATAGATATCTCAGTGAGCTATGGCCCCATCTTTCATGGCAAGGAGCCAATACGGGTACTGTGTAAATCTGGAAATAGAGGAACAAGCACAGTCCATGGTGTCGTGAAGATAAACATGAGAAGAACTAAAACCAGAAATGGTTAAAATTGGTTGGCTCAAGAGATGAGAATCTGGGGAAATGAAGAGAAATCTTTTGCATTCTCACCTAATACTCATTCATAACTGCTCATTTTTTTAAAGCGTGCCGTTATACTTTGATCATCCTCTTTTATTTAAAGCAATAACTTTAAAAGTATAAACACCTTCTCTCATAAATGGGGTACTTTCTGCTTCATTGTATGAACGGTTTCATTCATTCACTGTTCCGTTTCATTAGTGATCACATTTTCACTTCACTGCATTACTAAAATTCTACATAATGTCTAATTGTGATTTATTTTTGTCTGCATGCTCTGCTCTTTTTTGCGTTTAATAACTTTATCCTTTATAGTAAGTAATATATCATTTCATTTCAAGTGTTTCAACCAACCTCCTCAAACAATGACTGTTTAAATGTCATTGCCATTCATCCTTTAACACACTGAATACTATTAGGCTATGTGGCTTATTGCAAGGTAGTAGAAAGATGTAAGATTTCTCCTCTGCTAACTTTGGTCTTGAGAACTGCAAACTAATAGCACTCATTCAAACAAGCTGGGTGGCATTTATTCTACTTACACACAGGAAAATCAGCTCTAATTCTAGAAATAAATGAATGTCTTATTTAAGTTGGAAAGCACGAAGATATGTAAAGTCTAAAGTAGACACGTTGGATTATTTCCATTATAAAAGATTTTATTCTAAGGTTTCAGCACAAAAAGCAGTAACAAAGAAGATAAATCTTTAGTGAAGTTATTTTTTTGTGTAAATGAAACTGTAGCATTCATACCTTTCTCTTCCTTTTTACTTCATCAGCCATACCCACCAAACCCACCACCAAAACAAGTCAAGAGTTAAAGCTCAGTGGAAGTGGCAGTAGCATTTGGTAAATTAAAAGTAAAACTCAGGGTGCCTGGATGGCTCAGTCGTTAAGCGTCTGCCCTCAGCTCAGGTCATGATCCCAGGGTCCTGGGATTGAGCCCCGCATCAGGCTCCCTGCTCAGCGGGAAGCCCGCTTCTCCCTCTCCCACTCCCCCTGCTTGTGTTCCCTCTCTCGCCGTCTCTCTCTCTGTTGAAAAATAAATAAAATCTTAAAAAAAAAAAGTAAAACTCAAAAAGAACTTTATGCTAAGTGCTAAAGATACATTATTTCATCCTCATAGCAACCCTTTGAGGTAAGTTCTATTATTACTATCTTTAACACTAAGGAAACTATGGCTTAGGAAGGTTAAACAAACCAGCAAGTTCCCACAGCTTCGAAGTAAAGAATGGGGATGTGAACTCAGGAAGCCCGACACCAGAGTACACTCTCTTAACCCCTATGTTAAGGCAGAGATGCATTTGGGGGCAAGATGGTATTCCACCCAATAGAGGGTATGAGTAACAAAAGCCACAAAATGTCCATCAATAAACCACCAATTAAGCATAAATGGTTTTTACCTGTATTCTAACATTTTGGGGTGGGGGAGGAAAATTTAGAGTCCACTTCACCATTGTATATTATATTGTTTTAATTGCTAAGTCTTTATCTGTAACTTCTCTCACCAATTGCTTTGAATACAATGCTCTACAACAACCCACCTCCAATCTCTCTGGGGAATGGGTGAGCCTCAGCAGGCTGAATATTCAGATCCAGTTCAGACAGTACTCAGAGATTGTGTGGGCTAGCAAATGCCCCTCTCAATGGAGCAAACAGCTGGGCTTTGCCATGTCTGACCACATCAGTGCAGGAATTGGCCTCTGTCCGCAGCGTGTCCACATTCCTTAGCCAGAGTCCACTTCTGCAAGTCTGGCCTCTCTTACAGGCTAGATAGCCTTTTTGCTTCCTATCCCAAGTTCAAATTCCCTTTCAGACAAGACTGGGGAAAAAAAAAAGTTCAGGGGGCTCTTATTTCATACGCATGTGAAGTAATTAAATCCTTGGGCAAGTAGAATACCAAGCATTAGTTAAAAGTTAATGAGGCTGACCCTACTCCATGCAAGAGTTGCCTGCTTTTTTGAACTGTGAGGGGGAAAATAATGACTTAGTCCTCTTAAGTATATGTGTGGAGGGATATCAAAAGGCACACACCCCCACAAAATAAAGGGTGCCTAACTGTCCAT
The DNA here is from genome assembly GCF_004348235.1 of Phoca vitulina. Lineage (NCBI taxonomy): Eukaryota > Metazoa > Chordata > Mammalia > Carnivora > Phocidae > Phoca > Phoca vitulina. The sequence continues at coordinate 16,302,368 of NW_022589723.1, forward strand.
GTCACATGCCTCAAGATAATATCCTAATATTCCACTATTCCAGTTTTTAAAAATAATAATTTTCACTGTCAAAAAATGTGAAAGATCATGAAAAAACTATAATACACAAATGAGCTACATATATTGTGAACCATACATCATGACTTTAATAGCTCTTTGACAGATTTTTTTTATCAAGGTAAAAAGAAAAAAACAAAAGAAAAACTGTAAGTACTATCTGATGAGGGGATCCACTACTACTCCAATAAACTTCGCAAGAGCTCCCCCCTTACTTAGGTGCCTTTATTCTGGCCCTTCTTGCTAAAGACGATGTCACATCCTCTAACAGTGATTTGAATACCACATGTGACTATTCCAGTCCATCTGCCAGTCACAACATCTCAAGTAATGAAACTTCAAACCCTGGTAATGAAAACGGCTTCCATGGCCTCCTCAAGCTTCCATGGGGGCCCTTCAGACCCAGGGACTCCTTTCTGGATTGTCTGGGTCAATACTGGCTGGGACTCAGACAATTCTGGTTTCCCCCTTTGAAGGCATAAGCCAGCCAACCTCTCCAACCTACTTCATGAAGCGTTATCCTCCTGATTTTTTGTAAATCTGAAACTGTTCTCCAGTGAAAAGTTTCTTAAAAAGTAAAATAATAATACTGCAACCATGCAATTATAAATAAACTCTTCCAGGTTTTAATAGTGATCAAGACACAGTCTTTGCTGTTGGAAGAAGGCAGGCAAATATGCAAAGAGTGTCAGTACAGCAGGTAAAACACAGACATCAAGGTCAGCCTGGAGAGCTAGGAGTCCAGAACAATGGTGCTTTGCCCCATCATCCAGCGTAGGCTCAGCAGAAACCTCTCTGAGCTGTGACTTGACGTTTCCCACTTGCTAAGAGGAATCATTATTCCATCCCACTGCTGAAATTCCTCTTAAATTCTCTAATTCCATTAGCAAACCCCTTGTTCATTATTTTATTTCAAGTTTTTATTTAAATTCTGGTTAACATATATAGTAAAATTGGTTTCAGGTGTCAAATTCAGTGACTCATCACTTACATATAACACTCAGTGCTCATGCACAGCAAGTCCTCTCCTTAGTGCCCATCCACCACCCACCTCCCTCCAGCAACCCTCAGGCAATCCACTTGTTTCAATCTTGGTGTTTCACTGCTGGCCTGCTATCACATTCTTTTTTCCTGGCTTCCTCCTTCCTCTCTACTTCCTTAGGACAATGTAGCTAAGTATCTTTTCACGTTCACCACCATGTTTAGTTCAGTTCTCCTACATTCCAAACATAGACCTTCACCCTCCCTAAGATGTGAAACATCTCACTATCAGTTTCAGATCTCTGCCAGGTAGGCCTAACCAGCCCACCCTCATCTTCACCTACACCTTCAATTCCACCGTCCTGTCCCGCTCCTTCCCCCCATCATCTCAGTCCTCATTCATGCATTCGCCACTCCTCCAGGACACACATGCTAAATCCAGATGCTTCTTCCACGTTTCCTTTTTAATGTATCATTTCATTTCCCCCTGCACTGGTAATCCTCCTCCTCAATTCATTCCAACCACCTTTCAACCTACCAACACAATTCCAGACATATCTCTCAAAAACCTACATATGCTATATTATAATTATATATTTTAAATAATTATATGTCTAGATTCTCACCCCTGAAACCTGCCTCTGCCCACTCTGTTCCAAAACTTCAGGCAGAGAAACAATGTTTGCCACGCCCACAATATCCTGGAGTCTATTTAGAAGCATACAAGATAACATTGACTGAGTGCCTTAGTAAGTACAAAGTACAATTAACAAAGATTAATACTATGTCTTTGATGTCCTAAATAGGCCATCTGTAAATGCCACTAACATGGAAACTGCCTAATAGAACTATTTCTTACAAATTAATCCATTTAAAAGAAAAATCTTTCATACCTATTTGAAAGGCTATCCTTAGCTAAACAGTAATGTATAATGGTTTCATGCCTTGGTTATTTTGCTGATGTGCTGATCATTAATTTATTGTGATCAGTCAAGTTATCAATATTTACAGTTCAGGGATCACTATATTTCCTTCAAAAACTCAATGTAGACAATTCTATTTATTTCTTTAGCAAAAGAAAAACAAAAATCCCAAAGCAACTAAACAAAGGTTTTCAGCTCACAGATTGGTGCACATTTCACTGTGGCAGGTTGTTGCCACCGATCAAGGCCAGAGATGGTGCCAGCCATATGTGGCCAAATCCTAAAGACAACCGTCACAAAGTTCACGGGGCAGCGTTGAAAGGTCTTTCTGAAGGTGCTACTTGAGGGATCACTTTCCTCACTGCTGAGTGGGGTAACTCACAGCACAGGCACAACAGAGAGGGGGATGCATCAACAGTTTCATTTGCTCTGCACCCTACAGTGTGCTTTTGTGGGGATTTTGTGTTGATCCAAAGCAACAGTCCAAGAACTTAAAAGCCCAAGAATTTAGGTCACCATATCAGGGACACACACACACACATACACACATACAGAGCTTATGAAAACTAAAGAAACAGGAAGTTGCAAAGACAGTTCCCCCAAATCTGGGAGATCATTTTAGACTGGCAGCCTATTTAAAACCTGTTGGAATCTTTTACAGGTGACTGGAACGTGTGTGTAGGTGTGTGTGTGCTTTTCTTTGAAAAAAAAGAAGAAGAAATTAAAGCCACAGGGTACACGGTAACAGGAAACTGGACATTGAACCACAAAGACCAGAAGTGCCGCTCTGCACAGCAGGTCCTAATCCTGCTGATGCACTGAGTACTTTTTGCTTCTGGGACTCTGGATTAAACAACTCTAGGACACACAAGTCTGCAAAGACTACTAAACCATCCAAGTGGCCCCCAAGCTTCTAAAGGCAATGACTGGACTAACCTGCTGTCATAGTCTGCACTGAGCCTACTGCTCTCTAAGGGAGGGAGAGCTGTGTCTGGCCGCCTGGCATCACTGAACCCCTGGCTGGTTGTATAAAAAGGTGCTCCCATCTACACATGGGGAGAGATGTATTTGCTTCTGAGGTTGGAACTTTACTATTTGACTCCATAACGACAAGGAGGGATTGCCTCAAAACCGAAAAATGAGCCTGTTTCAAATTTGCATCTCTCCCACATCCAAGAGGATTTGACCAATGACACCATGAAAACACATGGTGCTTCTAGAAAACTGTTTCCCAGAACTCTGCAACCCCTTGACTTTACCTATGAGTTCAAGGATTATGCTGACATTTTCTTTGACTGGGCTGTTACTCCATTTACTCAAGCCAAAGCCATGTTGTACTTCTCCAAAGGGTAGACGAAATTGTAGAAATGATTGAAACACAAACAAGTAAACTAAAGAGGTGACCCAGAACCCGGTGTAGTAAAAGGCAGAGCCAGGTGGTGTCTGGGGAATTCACTGCTCCCTTCAGTCCCAACTGTTCCCTTCCCTCGTCTTTATCACCTGAACAGAAAAAACCACGATTCTCACCACTTCCCAGAAATCTTCAAACCACGAACTCTGTCCAGGGAGATAATATTATCTTCTGAATGTCCTGGCAGCCACACGAAAGACAGGAAAACCAGCCAATGGGGTCAGGCTTAGGGGAAAGAATGGGGTCCCTCAGGAACTGGTAGGGCACAGTGACTCCATACTCTAGTTCCGGGGACTGGCAGCTCCCAACTGGACTAACAGGTAGAGCTCCAACATGTCATTTCTCTATTGGTATTTAAAACTCGGAATGGCTTTTCCAATAGAAACAATGTTAATAGGTGGTGGTTTGGTCCCCAGGCTAGTCAAATAGCAGTCTCTATCAGCTAAATAGGCTATTGTAGGCTGGTCTGGGAACCTGACCACAACTTAAAATGTTGTTTCTATGGGAAAACACATTCCACGGCAGGCAACCAGAAGGAAACTTGGCTACTCAAACTCATGGTCCCTGAAGCTACAGTGAGCTGTGAGAACCGAACACCTTAAACTCAGGACACTCCACAGTCCTGAGAGGGCAGCTGGGATCGGCGCTTGCCCAGCCCCAGGCCCAGTGCCATCCCCCACCCCCGTGTGAGGCTGTCAGGGCCAACAGGGCAGATCCAGTAAGTCAATAAATCAGGACTTTAAAAACTGAGTATACACTGAAACTAGTGAAACATTGTGTGTCAACTATACTCAAATAACAACAACAACAACAACTGGGGAGTAATTGGATATTCTAATCCTTAATATACCTGATTTCTTTAGAGACCAGAAGGTTCCACCCCGCCAGCAACTATAATATGAGATCAATATCCTGGACTGGTTCACAGACCAAGAGTTCAGTGAGCCATTTCCAGAAAGACTGGCTTCCAGATAAAGCAAAGAAGCAGGTCAGTTTTGAAGTCTATTTGGTGGCCTCAATCTCATACTCCAGTTACTTAAGCATTTCAGATCCCCTGGAATCCAATAATTACCCTCTCTTTTGCAATGTGAGTTCTCTAAAGATAGAAATTCAGATTTATCTTTACAACCCAGCACCTAGCACAAGACCTAAATCTTAAATGGTAAATGAAGGTTTAGGGTTTTAAATGTACCTGTGACTAAGACAAAAGTGAGAGAGAAAGAACTCTGTCAGAGTAGTGAGCATTTAATTTGTTGAAAAGGTAAATGTTTATAAGAAAATAAATAACAAAATAAAGTAATGAAAAAGATCATTATTACAAAGAAATCAATATCATTTCATCTACTTTTTTTAATTTTAAAAACTGAAAATGAAAAGTCAAGATACCCATAAAGAGAATTCACAGGGTCTGAGAGTGAAATTTTTCCGTGTTTCAGATGAATCACTTAGAAACATTTTACAGCTACAAAAGTTTCAGAAACCTTGTGCCTCAAACTTTATTTCATAAGAGTCAATAGGCAATGGGTCTTTTAAAACATTTATCTACCAAACTTTTTCATCAGCACAGAAGCAACATTGTTGCTAAGGAAAAAAATATAGAAAATAAATCATTGATAGAATTTAAGTTTCTAAAAGTCAGAAGTCAGGTAAAAGCATGCAGTCGTTGAGATTATTTCATTGAAATTAACGATTCACAATATTAGGGATAAAGAACTTGATAACTTTTTTTTAACTTTGCAATTGAGGCAAAGTTGTAAGCACTTATTTCTAAACATTTAGATCTCTGGAAATTTTCAACAAGAATAGGCTAATTTAAATTTGAGGAAATTTTACTGAATCAGAAATTTATCTAGTCCATGTGAAGATATACCGTAGACTAAAAATAATAATTAGCAATTTCCAGAGAGCTTTATAATTTACAAAGTGATCGTGTGACTCTTCCTCCAAGTCTTATCAAGAAAATATATTTCTGTGCCCATTTTCAGATGAGGAAACTGAAATTCAGAGAAGTGAAGTAATTGCTCAAAGGTCACACAATGGAAACATGTCATAAATCACTAATTAAAAACAAAAAGAATTTATTAATAAAACATTCCAAGGTCAGTACTAGAGATTTTTAGAGATTAGAAAGATGTTTCCATAAATACCCCAACAAGAATGTGTTCATTTATATAAACTAGTTTATGCATAATTTTTTGTATTTCGGTTTTCTTTTCTTGGGTCTACAAAAACAAACATTTTAAGACAGATCTTCCACAGCATATTGGAAAAAGAAAGCAATGGTAAAAGGAACACATTTCAGAAACACTCACTCCTATAGACTGCTGTTTCTGTGTGGTGAGTATCCTATCCCATTCCTTCTAGTGAAAATATGAGTTAGCTGTTAATATGTTCAGTGTTTGGGGGTGTGGGGGGATGGGAAGCAAGGTAGAGATTCAAAATGTGGACAATTCAAAACCTACTCAAAGCTGCCATTGGAGAGGCACCTGGGTGGCTCAGTTGGTTAAACATCTGCCTTACTGCCCCAGCGTCCTGGGATTGAGCCCTACATGAAGCCCCGCATCAGGCTCCATGCTCAGCAGGGAGCCTGCCTCTCCCTCTCCCTCTGCCTGCCTGTCTGCCTACTGTGATCTCTCTTTCTCCATCAAATAAATAAATAAAATCTTAAAAAAAAAAAAAGTTGCCATTGGAATATGTTTTATACATGTAATTGAATATGGGTGTGACTTGTCTTTTTAAAAGTCAGTTCAAGCAAAACCATCAGAACATGCAAGCAACTGTCTGATCTGGCTCAGGAAGACAATGAGCTGCACAAAGACCAGGGTGACCCAGATGCTGTTCTAAAAAACGCTCTGGTTTTGGGTCTCTATGACTTAATTCAGAGGCTGTCGACACGCTGCCCATTCCATGGAGAATGTGGCAACTCACATTTCAACTGCCAGCACATCTCTTCCCTGAAATCCAACCCAAAAGATTTCCCTCTCAGCCTGAGTGATGCCAGCACTGTCCTCCCCAAACTTTTTGAGCTCTGGGGAAGGTGGGACAGTATTCGTGTTGCAAGCTATAATTAAGCAGACTGGGATCTCAGTGCCAGCACAAAACTTCAACATAGTGACAACCTCTAAGAAAGGAAATGATGCTCACTGGGTAGTTGAGGGTATTAAAAAAGTTAATGCTAATTTTCAATGTAATAGTGGTATTGTGTTTATGTTTCTTAAAGAGTCCTTATCTTTTGTGGTGTGTATACACACACACACACACAGACTGGAATATTATGCAGCCATCAAAAAATCGAAATCTTGCCATTTGCAACAACATGGATGGAACTAGAGGGTATTATGCTAAGCGAAATAAGTCAATCAGAGAAAGACATGTATCATATGACCTCACTGATATGAGGAATTGTTAATCTCAGGAAACAAACTGAGGGTTGCTGGAGTGGTCGGGGGTGGGAGTGATGGGGTGGCTGGGTGATGGACATTGGGGAGGGTATGTGCTATGGTGAGCGCTGTGAATCGTGTAAGACTGATGAATCACAGACCTGTACCTCTGAAATAAATAATACATTATATGTTTAAAAAAAAAAAGAGAGAGAGAGAGAAGATAGTAGGAAGGAAAAAATGAAGGGGGGGGAATCGGAGGGGGAGATGAACCATGAGAGACTATGGACTCTGAGAAACAAACTGAGGGTTGTAGAGGGAGGGGGGTGGGGAGATGGGTTAGCCTGGTGATGGGTATTAAAGAGGGCATGTATTGAATGGAGCACTGGGTGTTATACGCAAACAATGAATCATGGAACGCTACATCAAAAACTAATGATGTAATGTGTGGTGATTAACATAACATAATAAAATAAAGTTAAAAAAAAAAGAGTCCTTATCTTTTAGAGGTACATAGTGAGATGTTCATGACAAATTAAATAGTTTTTCATGGGTTTATTTCAAAATAATCTGTGGCAGGGGAAAGAAGTGGATAAAATAAGATTGACCATTAACTGATAAGGGCAAAACCTGGAGCTTCAAGGCATTATTCTCCCTAGTTTTGTCTATATTTGAAATTCTCCATATTAAAAAGTTAAAACAACAACTTCACAACAGCATGTGGTCTAGTTCATTCTGATAACCATCCTGTCCTACAACACCACTATAACAACACACATTGTTTTCTTTTTTCATTGACTTGAAGACTCACTTTTATCTGTTATGCAACTCAACATTCTTGAGTGGGAAGGGGAACCCCATTTGGAAATAATAACAGTCCAATCCCAAGATGTTTATCATCTTAACCAAGCAGCAAGAACTAACCAAAATGTTTCTATGCAGCTACTAAAGAAAGTTAATGTTCATTAGACAAGGAATCCAAGAACAAAAGACTTAACCACACTCGTGCAAATAACTTAGCATGTTAGCCCAGGGGATGGGTTTCCTTGGGCATTACAACTGCTTTTTGACATGATCCATTTCCATAAGTATACCTTGTCTTTCCTTATGCCCAACATAAACCCATCAGTTAACAAACAGTTTGAGGGAAAAGGGATTAATTTGTATCTGATCCATCAAAGGGCTGAATGTTGGCTTTTCTGTTCACAAATGGAAGAATTCTTATAGTCATGGGAAATATGAAACAGGAGAAAATCATTTAGCAAGGAATCCTGGTATGTTTTCCAACTCCTCAAAATGTGAGAATGTGTGTTAAACAACCTATTTTCAAGGAGGGGTCCAAACACAAAGAAGCAGAGCTCATCCAAGGTCAAATTAGACTCTGTTGTCTAGGGGCTCCTGAGTGGCTCAGTCGTTTAAGCGTCTGCCTCCAGCTTTTTTTTTATTATTTTTTAATTTTTTATTGTTATGTTAATCACCATACATTACATCATTAGTTTTTGATGTAGTGTTCCATGATTCATTGTTTGTGCATAACACCCAGTGCTCCATGCAGAACGTGCCCTCTTTAATACCCATCACCAGGCTAACCCATCCTCCCAACCCCCTCCCCTCTAGAACCCTCAGTTTGTTTTTCAGAGTCCATCGTCTCTCATGGTTCATCTCCCCTTTTTTTTTTTTTAAAGATTTTATTTATTTATCAGAGAAAGAGCACAAGCAGGGGGGGAGCGGTAGGCAGAGGGAGAAGCAGCCTCCCAGCTGAGCAAGGAGCCTGATGCAGGACTCAATCCCAGGACCCTAGGATCATGACCTGAGCCGAAGGCAGACGCCCAGCCAACTGAGCCACCCAGGCATCCCAATACAAAATCTTTTTAAAGAACCCTCAAAAATAAGAAAAATATCCCCATTTTAGTCTGTTTTCTAGAACTGTAAGATGTTAAAAAATGTCTACACAAAGTCAGAACTGCTGACCAAAAAAAAAAGAAGGAAAAAATGGCTCACATATTCTTGTAAAATTCCTGAAAGGTTTTCAAAAGAATAAAAAGAAAAGTTTATTTCATTAATTGGGGTTTCTTTCTTTTCTGGGAAGTTAACAGAGCAGAAAAAGTACCTGGTTGTTTGTTCATTTGTTTTTACATTTTTGTTTTTGTTTTTTTTTTATAAACCATGATTGTATTGGTGATGGTGTGACTTACCTCAAAGAGATGAGAGGTATTAGGTAAATTGAACACTTTTAATGACAAACAGAAAAATAACTATTATCTGTTTAAACCATTCCTTATTTAAGGTACTCTGATTTTTACAACCTGTGAATGAACATGAAGCAACCACAGCTTCCTAGGGTTTACTGCCAATCAGTTAACAAGAGGTTGGTATGTAAGGATTCAGGGTATAGGAACTCTACCAAAGCACTGCCTATATTAAGATAATGTATGTTTTTGTTCTACTTTCCCAGATGCTCAATAGTTTAATATCTCTTAAAAGTCAATTCTCATTAGAATCGAAATGGGAATCATTAAAAGAAAATGAAAAAATAAGAAGATTTTCAATTTCTCAAGAGAAATTGGACACAGAAGAAAAACAACAACAAATAAGAATCCTTTGTACTGAATGAGCATTATGTTGCTGCAGGGCATGAAGCCAAAGGAAGGGAATGCTCAGTTGGAGAGCAAAGGCCATGGCTCTTCTCAGAGGTGGCCAATCTGAGAGAGCCTAGCCCCAAATCACGTAAGATGGCCTGCCCACAAAGCGCCCAGAGGGAACAGTAATGACAGAGTGAGTTGAAGGAGTTCTGGGTCTATGGAAAGGGAGCTTTCTCAGTTTGGGTGCAGATACTGTGCTTAACCACCTCGCACCCCTCTACTTCTTAAAACCCATTCCACATGACTCAGGCCTGGCCACCCAAGTGCCCCATTTCTTTGGCCACAGTGATGGGCACAGTGATAGGAGCAGGGCCAAAAGAAGGGACCAGCAAGGAGAAGACAAGTCCTGTTTGCCAGAGCTCCCAGTAAAAAAATACAAACTTCTCTGGAGGAGTTGACAGGGTATATGGATAAGGAATTACACTCAGTAAGTTTATTTCCCAATAAAGATAACACAATTTCAAGGAAGGAGAAATTGAAAAATTAAAGCCTTATCAGCACACTGTCTTTAGGTATAACCAGATCTCCACAGACAAAGTGAGTTTCCATTAAAATTATATTTTTTAAATGTTTGCAGTTCAAGTTTGCTCCCTCTGTTTCTGAAAATAATCGGTTCCAAAATGAGGTTGAGACAGAGGTCCCCAGATGCTAACGGTTATCTAACTTTTTGCTTTGGCCAAAAAAATCCGCCTTCTTTGTATGACTCCAGCCCCTCTTTATCCTTCTCCCTAACAGAATTCTAGTCATCCTCATTACCTTAGCTAAACACCTCAGGCGCTACACTAGCAACTTGAAATGTATTCTCTCCTTGAATCCTAGAACAACCCAAAGAGGTGAGTATTATAATCTCACTTTACAAGTGGAGAAACTGACAGTCAAACAGGTCAAACCAATTGTCTGAGGTTCCTTCCTAATAGGTGGTGGAGCCAGGATTTGCCTCCAGGCAGGTCTGTGTCCACACTTCCAAGCCTCCCTAAAAACATGGCCAATTGTTATTAGTGTTCCTTGAAAATGACACCTCGGCCCTTTAAAATATAGTCTCACAAGCAACAGCACTGGACCCAGCTACCCACAACCAGGCTCAAATAGGAAACAGTGTGAGGTAAGTATAACGTATACCCCAGTCACTCGCTCTGGGTTCTTATGACTAGACTGCCAAATCACTCCTAGCCAACTCTTCAGGAAATGTTCAGACACTTTCTCAGATTCCAGCTAAAACAGCAACTATGTGGCCCTGGGGAGTACAGAGCTCACAGGGTGGTAAGGGGATATAAAACTTGCAAACTTGAGGTCAGTGGCCTCACCTCTGGGGTGTGAAGCAGCAGCCCGTGAAAGATTAAAAACCGTCTGTCGGCTTGAACGCTGCATATCAAGTCCCTCCTTCCAAAGCACTTGTCCACATCACCTTGGACATCAACCCCATCCGTAAAAGGAGAGAAAGATTCTCCAAGTGTAGCTCTGCCTAGAACCATTGGAAAGAATATAATCATTTCAGACTTGAGATGGGGTGATCGTTCGGGGAGTTAAACATTAGGTCCAATTCAAACACAGTTAATGCTCAATAAATAGTTGTCATTTGGATTAGGCAGATGTTCTACAAAATTATTGAGATAGATGATATGGAAGAAAAGACAAGAATTTAAGGTATTTTTTCCACATTGGCAGGCTTCTTACATGGAATCTAAATGTATAAATTAGGAGTGTGGATAACTGAGTCAGGCTATTACAAGATAAGAATCTGAGCTTCCACACTTAGAATTGCATGGCCCGTCCCAGGACATTTGACACTCTAATTGTCAATTACAAGTGTGAGTGCAGTGGTAGTGGTGGTGGGAGGGGATGTTACTCTTCAGACTTCCAGAGAAAGAGTCTCCCTTCTCATTCTCCCACCCCCTCCCCGCTACTCTAACTTGGAAAGCCCCATCCTACTCAACCACACCTAATATGGAGGCTTCCATGGATACCAAGGTAGCACTGAAGAGCTAAAACTCTAGTGCCCCGCTTCCTATCAGGGTTGACCACTGAGCAACTGATGGCACTGCCTAAGGCCAAATAAACAAGAACAAGACAAGTGTCCATGCCCATGTGGTACAGGAGGTTTGCTTATTTGAAGCACAAGTGAGGACTTAGAGATACCAGTCACCCTTTCCAAGAAACGAAGACAAAGAGGAGAGATAATCTGGTGCCCAATGACACACTTCTCCTTAAATTGTCTTTTGTCACTGTGGGTGGCTCAGCTTCCACAGAGTGGAAGAAAATAAGTACCTTGAGCACTTTTTAATGAACTTTCTCTGGGCCTTGGTTTCAGCATCTGTAAGTTTCTGAAGTCTGTCCCACTATAACGCTAATTTATAACATTTTTGTAAAGATAGATGGTCTGACTATAAAGGAAGATCTGAGTCATGATTACATATGCAAAAAAAAAAATTTCAAGTAAGAAGAACTTTAAAAGTTATTCATCAAGTCACCAACCTATTAGGGTCTGATTACACAATGTTATAAATTAGTACTAATGGGTAGGAGAAATGGCAGACAATAAACCATTATCCATGGGAAGACGGGGATGCACCAAACTTCACACAGCACCATATACACAGGTTCATCACACATGATGGATTCACCTGCTTTTCCAGTGCATCCCTCTAAATGTTTTTGTAGGAATCTTTTTTGACATCCAAGTGTCTTTCTTTGTGCCCTGACTCCTCCAAAAGCCCTGTTCCCTGAAGAGGCTAGTTAAGGCCATAGGTCACCTGGAGAAAGGGGGTAGTTATTTGTATCTGTCAGGACCCAGCACCTGCTCTGTCCCTCCCCCCCCCCCAGATCCCTGGTTGATAAGACTCTCCACCCTAGAACTTTCTCCCAATTCTCTCCTCCTACCTCCTTTTCCTCCTTCCCTCTCTTAACAAAATCCTTACCTCCATTCTTCTTTTCCAACATCCTGAGACTGCCAAGTAAAAATTTAACATTTTACTTAGAATTTATTTTGCTTAATGTCTTAACTCTTATTTGGTATTCCTATCATCCCTATTTTGTTTATAGCTCAGAATTTTATTTATAACTTCAGAAGTTATCGAAAGTTACTTGCAAAAAGAAGGAACATGAGATGATGATGATGATGATGATGGAAGAAGAAGGAGAAAATGGTGATGAGAAAGAAGAAAAAGAGGAAGAGGAAGGAGGAAAAGGAGAAGAAATAGAAAAACAAAACCCTGTCCCTGGAATACATTCCCTTGATTAATAGAGATATTCCTATACTTCACTTCAAAACCACGAACTTAACAGTAGACATAATGTGTCCATAGGGCCCCCATAAATCCTGTCTCCCAACACCAACATCATAAAATGGTTGGACTATATTTGGACTTAGATGTGTTTGGATACTTATATATGAATGTAAGTATGACTGATGGTCTAGGAATTCACAACCCTTCAAAACACTGAACCAAATCACTTGTCTAATGGAGCAGCTCTCCTAGCTCGGAGCCTGCTTGCTGTCTGGAATACATCTCCGATGGGAATGGCGGACAGAGGGAAATTTTTCTCTCTCCCTTCCGCCCTAAAGTGCTGAATAAATAGACTCAGTGATAATTTCAACAACAACAACAAAAAGCCACTTGAGAAAGTGGTAAAGTCACAAGAACTTAAAACTAGGATTTGTTATAATAGAGCAGTCCAACTTTGACTGTATTCCTAATCCAGTTTTATCCTATTAACAATGTGGCTACTCCATATATGGCAGAAATAACAGAGTTCAGTTAACTACAATACCGACTATGGGCAATTGCTTATCTATTTTTATTGATCAATTATAATCCCCGATTCCCCCCCAAATGTTTTTGAGGCAAATTACACCAACAGATATATAAATATGAAGCTATTAATAGAAGTTGAAAGCAAAATCCCATACAGAAGGAAGGTAAAACACACCAAATATTTAAGTTAATAAATTAAAGTGACTGTGCATTAAACTGGTCCCTGTCTTAGAAGCTAAAGGGAAAAGGGGGGGAACGTTAGGTGTTTTATAATTCTTATATGTGAAAAAACAAAATTTCCTGGTTTATTAGGGACTGTAATCTTGTTCATGGGGTTTGCGAGTCCTTTAAATGCAGAACCGTGGACAAGTTAAGAACAGTGTCTTTAACATTAATCTAACAGATCGTGAAGACACATTGTTCATGTTGCATTTTTCATTCTGAAGTTACAGTAGCAAAATACAATGCAGCATCTTCAATGTGGAAGTAAGTCGATCTGACAGGATCAAGGTAGGATTAAAACATCTGATTATCCTTCTCAAAAAACTAACCCCTTACTGTGGTAGCTAGTCTCCAAAGACGTCCCCCCAAAATGCCTCCCCTCCCTGCAGACACATGCTGCTCCACACATCAAGAGGTAGGGTTTATGAGTCCATTCCCTTAAATCTGGACAGCCTGCGACTTGCATGGAATTCCAGGTCATACCACTCCAGGCTATGTTTGAAGAAAGTCTGGTGGCTTCCACTTTTGTGCTCTTGGGATCCTGAGGTATACTGTACAAAGTGTGGCTATACTGCTGGAGAGTCCTACGGGGAGGCCACGTGGAGAGGGAGACAATCTGAGACCATACGGAGAACCGAGAAACCTGGCCAACACTGATAACACATGAGCCCATTTGAGCCCTTCCAGCTAGCCCTCAGCCATTCAAGTCAGTTCTGTAGTCAACATATGGGGTTAAAGCATGTGACCAGGTGTCAAGAGGCTATTGTTCAAAATCGTGCTCCAATAGACACTTACCCCGAGCAAGACCTGGTAGCTGTACCTGCGGCTCAGTTTCTCCATTTGAAAAAACACACACAGTGGCTCTAACCCCAGGGACAAGCCCAGGCAGGAGACTGCAAAGGAGAGCTTTAAAACCTGGAAAGCACCCAGCAGAGCCTGACAAGTGGCTCTTTGCTTCCTTTATTCCCCTGCTCTGTCCATCCATTTAGATTAACCACACCAAAGTAAACATGGCTACAGGCGCCAGTCCATGGAACCAGAAATACACGTGAAGCAGTCATCTTACTCACTCCAGCCCCATCAGACATTGTAGGAAGCAGAGACAAGATTCCCCACTGTGCCCTGTCCAAATTCCTGGCCTGCAGAATGATAAGAAATAATAAAATTGTTGTTGTTTTAAGCCACTAAGTTTGGGGTAATACGTTATGTAACAATAAGAAAAGCAAAACACTCACAAATGAAAATAGCTTGCTTCCTGGTAGTAGAGGGACTAGGAATGGTTTGTTTCTCTTCAGTTTCTCATTCATGGTGCTATAATGTTTTTCCGTATAATAAGGTTTAAGGTACATGGAGGTGTACATCCGAGGTGTGCCCTCCCGTTTGCCTCTCCTCTTGACCAACCAAGTGGTCAAGTGCTGTTCGTGTTACTTCTGGAACACTACTTGAGCCTCCTCTTCACCCCTTCCACTGCTCAAGGTCACCATCCACTCTCACCCTGACTCCTCTATTAGCCTCCCAATCTCCCGGCCTCTGGCCTCCTTACCCTCTAAACCACACACCTTTCCCCAGAACTGCAAAGGTCTGATATGTTCCCATCTTAGAATCCTTTTCATCATCCTCACCTTTCACAACAATCAGATAGTAATGTTCTGTGTCCTTCAGTCTCTCTCCCACCCCTAACAGTGTCACAATCTATGGACAGGCACACACAGTTGCATACTGCACAACTCCAGGGGACACTACATTTCTAGGCGACATTATGAACTGTTCCCCTTGAAGTTGTGCAGTGCAAACCCCACCCAACTGTACTCAGTGTCTCTGAATGCCTTCACACTTTTCACTTCATGATTTTCCACTCAAATTTTTCCTTATTTCTCTCCTCTATTTCCTCCAAGCTCTAATTTATATCATTCGCCTTACCCAAGCAAAATTGGTCAATCAAAAATGGTCTATTGAACACTTACCATGTGCCCAGTTCCTCAGTATCCCTAGTGATAAATAAAACATGAACTCTGTCTTCAAAAAGTTCTCAGCCCCAGTAGATGGTCACTTAATTTATCACATAGACCAGAGATCGGCAAACTTTTCCTGTAAAGGGCCAAGTAGCAAATAATTCAGTTTCTCCAGCTCTACTTTGTCTCAACTACTCCACTCTGCCACTGCAGTATGAAAGCAGAAGTAGGTAATACATAAACCAATGGGCATGGCTTTGATTCAATAAAATCTGATTTACAAGAACAGGCAGCTTGCTCCACAGTTTGACAACCCTGATAGACTTTCACTGTAAAGTCTTTTCTGAAGAATCCTGTTCCCACAGTGAGGCTTCCCCTTGTCATGTGACTGCATTTACCTTCAAAAGATGTTGTGTCTTTCCCATAGCAGTGATGGGAGAAGATTCTTGGGAAATGAAGATACCAAGAGTATGTGGAGAAAGAAATAAACTTACCAGGTACAAGATTTATTATAACTGGGAAGCAGCAAGATAGATTGGTTAAAAGTACAGACTATGAGGCCAGATTTCTCAACGCTTACTAGTATATGTACCCGGAGGAATTACTGAAACTCTGCATCCCTCAGGCTCCTCACGTATTAAATGGACAAGTAGGTATAATCTTTCTCATAAAGAAGTTATACATTAAATGAATTAATGTATGTAAAATGTAATACTGAGTGATATATCAGAGCTTGCTAATCTTTACCATTTTTATTGCAATTTAATGTAAAAATTACATTATATTAAGGGCTCTGAGCTTACAAAAGTGGCCAAGGTAAAAAATGAAACAGGAAGAATTAAATAACTTGTCATGTTGGTAAAAATTTAACACACATACCAGTTTCCCCTGAAAAGAGAAACATCTCTTGCAACTCTAGTCTGAGAGAAAGTTTTCACCCAGGACATGAGAACAAGAGATTCTGAATGACATCATGAGGAAAAAAGTGTCCCACTCAGACACATGGGCAATGCAGAAGTACCTGTGATGGTTACCTCCCCCGCCCCCCCGGTTAAAGTTCAAGATATAATACTAAAATATAATATATGTGCCATCCAAAGACCCCACCAACTCTGACATCCTCTAATTCTTTCTGTGTTTTATTAGTGTCTTTGCAGAAATGCTAGAGAAAATTTCTTGTTTGACAAATATTAGCATATTATTAGCCATACTTGGGATGTGTGAACCAACACGAAGGAATATTAGGAATTTTAAGTGGAATTTTACCAAAGTCTTAGTCCTGCATTTTTGAAATGAAAAACCAAAACCATAACTAAAATTAATGGAGAAAGAAAATTTAATATTAAGAATTGGTCCTTAAAACTTAACCTTTGTGCACCTCAGTTCTTACAGCTGTAAAAGCTAATAAAAGACCCACCCCATAGAGATGTTGTGAGCATCAAATGAGTTACCATATCTAAAACACTGACAGCGGTACCTGGCACATAAATGTCATCTAAAAGTTACCTATTGCTGCTGCAATTATTGTTGTTATTTGTTCTTCCTTAATCCTGCACCCCATGCCGTCTGCTACCTTTCCATTGACTCCTGGTTCCCATGATGCATCTGATTCTCTTACCAAATGTGAAGCTCCCCCCAGGCTACAGGCTGGATGTCTCTGGCATTCCACAGAGCTAAATTCAGGCTGGCATTCAATCAAGGCTTCCTGAATTAATGAACTCTTTGAAATCCCATCTAATGATCAGTTAGTGTTAAAATGCTTTTGATAGGATTCCTGCCTTTGATGATTTTGTAATCTAATGGGAAAATCAAACTTAACAAGGCCTGCCATATAATTCAGGCCTGATATATTAATTGATTTCAGCTTTCTTAAAAAAATTTCATGGAAAAAAATTCTAAGTTGCTTGAATAGGCCCATTTGTTGGGTTAGTTTCTAGAAGCTAAAAAATTGTTAATGTAGTTTATTTCTATTTTGAGAAAATATTTAAAATCTTATTTTCACATTATAAACAAAGGCAAAGCTGTTTGGTTTGTTGAAAGAAAAAGCAAACAAACTCTCTGTAAATATCCTAATAACTAGTTCAGTATTTTGCTTAATAAGCATCATTGGCATAATACTCTAATCTTTTTAATCATCAGCTACACAAGACAACAAAGGAATGTTTCAATGTTCTTTAAAATTCCTAATAAGCTTGGAGGGATGTCTGTGCTTCCATTTCCATCAGCTTCAACTTCATCTCACTGTAGGCTGATGTATGTTTTAATTAATTTGTGATACCAACAGCTTAGGCATTTTGTAAACAACATCTATGTCTTAAATGCTAGAAAGTGAGTCACATAAATAAGTATTTTGTCTCCATCTTCTCATTTAAAATGTGCAATCGCTAAAAACTTCTATTTAAGAATATCTTGGCGGGGGGGGGGGCACCTGGGTGGCTCAGTCAGTTGAGTATCTGTCTTCGGCTCAAGTCATGATCTTGGGGTCCTGAGGTCCAGCCCTGCCTCAGGCTCTCTGCTCAGTAGGCAGTCTGCTTCTCCCTCTCCCTCCGCTCCTTTCCCCACTCACTCACACATGCTCGCGGCTCGCTCTCTGATAAATAAATAAAATCTTTTTTAAAAAAAGAATATCTTTTTTTAAAATGATATTGCAATATTTTAGCCTAATCTTTTCACTAAATACAAGGACAAACCATACCACTGCAGGAGTCTTTTCCCCATATTTAATTATTAACCTACCTGACTTCAGATGAAGTCTTAAAGTCCTCTTTGTAAAATAAATGGACTTCATAAACTCTACAGAACTTTTTCTGTGTTCCCTGTTCAAGTTCTTTATTTTAATAACAGGCTTCTGTGTAATTAATCCCTTGGAGCTTGCCATCACATAATCTACCCTGTGTACGAACTGTTCCATGTGTATTTTTCTGGTAACAAGACCTCTGGAAAAAATAAACAAATAAACAAAGACCAAAAAGAAAATCATGCACAAGGGCACAAATTGTGTGAAATACACCCCATCTCATACACTTATAAACCAGGCAACAAGGATAGAAATTCTCAATCCATCTTATCAGAGATTTGGGGAAAAGGGGTTTCACTCTAAAGAATTTTTTCCCTGTGACAGGAAACTGTAATATTTCCTTATTTGAGAGCTAAGGCAATAAGGCAATCTTAAATAAATGGTTCCTAACTACTGCTATTCAAGCAGAGTTGTGTTGTTTTTTTTCTTAATTGAATTGTCTCCCACACTTTTTGCCTAGTCACAGAAGTTAAGAATTTAGCTGAGAAAAATTCCTGTGAACCGAAATTTGAACAATAAAGCTGGGATTTTATTATTTCTCATAAAGTCATTTCACACATGTTAAGCAATGCCCAGTCAAAGGAAAACTACTATACATTTATTATTTGAAAACATTTTTTAAACTTGCAAAATTCTCATTTCAAAATAGAGAAAAATGCAATTTTTGCAGAGTGAATGGGGACCACACTCATTCCATAAAAAAAAGGATTTCCTGTAAAAACAGAAATTGGCAATTTAGTCTAAGAAAACACAGCGAAAGCTGGGAAGAAACTTGAGGATGCTTAAATTTCCACTGTGGAACAACTTCTGCTGCCCAGTGGGAAGGGAAAAAAAAAACACCTGCAACAGGATGGGAGGAGAAGAAGACAAGCTAGGACTACACTCCCGGAGAGGAAAAAACGAGGCAGGTCCCTAGTCTATGAAGCAGGGTGCTAACAGGAAAGGAATATATATATCCCAAGAAGAATACCAAGGCAAACTCTGCAGTCAGTCACCTGTCACATCAGAGAAAGACGAGAAGGCAGTACTTGTGGAAGAGACGAGACCAGTGCACGGGGAAATATTAGTGAGGTGCTGAAAGTTGCTGCCACCAACTGGGCATCAGGCAGACTTGGGGTTACAAATCACTCTCACATCATTAAACTGTGCATTTCCATCAAAATGGTAAACAGGTTTTACTGTAGTCAAAGAGGTTAGTTTTGAAGCTGGTAATATTTTAACTAGCAAAAATAGAAATTTTAAGCAATAACTGGAAAAACGTTACACACAACTGCTTTTCCTGATGATTTATACAGCAGGGCATGGTTAAAAGACTTATTCATGTGACACTGTAATAGCAATAAGCAGAGAGAATACCTTTTAAATGCTATTCAAATTCAAAATCAGAATTGGTACTTGTTTAAAATCTATGGGAAAACCTTTTATGCAGAGATTCTACTTTTATTAATTTGTGCCACATATAAATTTGCGCATGTACACACACAGGCGGGTAGAATTTGGGAGTACCAAAAAAAAAAAAAATTAATATATCGAGAGAGCCATCATTAGGGAACTATTCTAGCCACGTTATGGGATCCTATACACAAGAGAATGCACAAGGTACATCCATATGAATTAACGGATGCACGAAAGATATACAGAAGTGAGCAAGGTTTAGAACAGCATGTACAGTATATTGTATGTATTAAATAGGACACACACTATACATATACATACACATGTATATGTATATATTATGCATATATATTTGCATATGCATATAATGCTTATAATAGATCTACAAAAATATACACGAAAATGGTGTCTGAGAGATAAGAGAGAAATTTTTTTAATTGCATATCCTTTTAAATTATTATTTTTACCTACCCAAATATACATATGTATATGTATATATATAACCTTATATGAGAATTCTAAAAATAAAAATTTATATTATGAGGGTTATTATATTAGTATGTGATATATTACACTGTAAATGTTAATTATAATTATTTTTTAAATCTTTATATATATGTAAAATCTTACAGATAATGTGAGAGTGAGGCATACTCATAATTACTGTTCTACTAATAACACCTTTTAGGAAGGCTTTATGAATAGTTTGCAATAGCATAACGTCTATGTTAGTGACCAAAAACTATGAGGAACACAGAGAGGTGTTTCCCTATAATCATTAAAAAAGTAAAACCCAAGAGAAATAAGTGCTGGTGTGAGTAAAACTAGGGACATTCTCTTAAGCAACAAAGTAAAGCTTAGTTTCTGTTTTCACATTGAGTTGGTGCCTCCTAAGAAAACAACACTGGTTGGTGATAGCACATAGAGATGAGACAAATGTCTGGAGGGGCCTAACATCTCCCTGCAGACTTTCATTCCCAAAATTAAACCCCCCTTCCTCTCTTTCTATAGTAGCAATGCCATCAAGCTTAGCTATTAAGATAATATATATAACAGAAATACATATTTTTTAAGGAAAAATGTTAGACTAACTCAGGTCCTTTGAAGAACATATGAAAATCAGAGTTTCAGTTCATCTGTTGAACTTGCTTGCATGGGCCTTGCACACAGCAATGAATGTCTGCTGCCTGATCAGAATCAGGCTTAACATGATAAGCAAATTTCCTTTCCAACACTGTTGGAGTCCTGGATTTATTTTCCACAAAGGCCAAGATGGAACTAAATTAATCATAACTATTTCCTGGGGCCAGAAAATCATGCATATTTTACCACAGCCCAAGCGCTTGGCCCTGACCATCACCTTGTCCCTCCCCTGGTCTAGACCAAGACTCAAAAACTGGTCCATTCAGTTTACTGCACTTTTTCTTCCTGTACCTGGGACATACAAACACAAATTTTACTCCATATATATAGTTAAAACAGCCCATAACAAAAAGGAATAAAGGACATGTTCAGCCACAAAATCGGATTGGACACCATCACCTGGTGACTCAAGATCATATAATCAAGCTACAGAACTACTCCAAAAGGAGCAACAATGAGAATGAAAAGAACGTAATAGAAAACGTCTGTGTATGCATACTGTCTGGGCTCATTTAACAGACTCCTCCAAGGAGATAAAATGGATCATTTTAGTAAGCTTCTATGGAGGCTTGAATTTAAACAATCTCACAAGGACAGATTTTTCTTTCAATCTGAACAATTTTAAGGAAAATGTATTCCCACCCTTCTTCAATTCAGGGAACTGGCAGTCCTTATACAGTCAACCTGCCTAATTTAAATATTTCCTGCTGAAACATTTCCTGTAATAGGGACTTAGGAAGCCAGTGAAATGCTCAATTGCATGTACATAACACATAAACCACTGGTTAAAAACACCACTTTAAGGCCGGCCACAGAAGCATCACTGCCCCAATGAAATGAAGAGCCCCTTACAACCTGAAAGAACCCAAGTTCTCCAAAAATTTGCCCTGCTCTGCCTCCAGGGTAGACATCGGAAAGGCAGTATCAACCCGAAAACTCAGTCCCTAATTTTAGTAAGCATAACTCAGAGGAGAGCCAACCCTTGACAGTGTCTTCCCTGACCCTGTCATTAGAATTCCTTTCTTTCCTTGCCCCCTTACCAATAGAGCATCTGCAAAGGTGCCCACAAGGCAAGCACTTTCCCCTAAACACAACCGGAATTGGTAAGAAGGGAAAGGAACGGGCTTCTCTCCGTCTCTCAGTTGCAGCTCCTCCCCTTCTTCCTCAAAGAATCCTTCTCGCCTCCAAAAATCGGCCGCGACAATGGCCCAAGATTCCTTTTAACCATGACATCGCCTCTAAAGCAGAAATCTTTAAAGAGCAGAAGCAAAGTGGTTTAGCCTCGAACGGGGCGAGGGCTGGACACCCCCTGCACTTCTAAGGTGCCCCCAGGAGATCTTGTCAAGGATCCTTCTGGTGTGGAGAATCGACCCTGTCAGTTCCCTCCGGATCTTGATACTCGGGAGAAGAGGGAGGGGAGACCCACACCAAAGGAGCTGGCCCGTTCCATTACCCTTTAAGAGCGTCGTGTCCGCCGCCGCCTCTTCTCTTGGCCCGGCTGGCTCTGGTTTCCTTCACGTTCCCAGCCTCCAAATTGGCGTCCGCCCCATGGCTCGTGTAGGACGCTAAGAGCACGGTAAATCCCAGGACGACCTCCAGCAGCCCTCCTCGCCGCATGATGCCGAGCGGCCGCCGGCTCCCACCGCCTCTCGCCGCGCCCCGGGCTCGATCCGCGGCCGCCGCTGCGCCCTGAAGCGCGCCGCGCCGCCGGGGTCCCGCTCTCCCGCCGCCCGTCCCCCGGGCCGGGCTCCTCCCGCCTTCTCCAGGCGCTGCTCCCACTTCAGGCGGCCCCTGCCAGCTGCAACAGACAAATCGCCGAGGCGGGGGAGACGTTCAGGGCACCGGGATGCTGAAGCCTTGGGGTCCCCATTCCCGAGCCCAGCCCGAGCGCCGCCTGAGCGTGGCGCAGTTACTTTGGGTAAGTGAAGACCGTTTGGTCCACAGCTGGCTGAAAAGCCCAGGCCCCCGCCGGCCGCGGCTCCAGCCAACCTCTCGGCCTCCCGGACGCCGCCTGAAAAGCGCGTCGCAGAGTACCCATGTCCCGAGCGGTTCTAAACCCCGTGGCCGGTTCGCTGGGTTTATTTATTTTTTTAATGGCACAAAATGCGCGCGATGCGCGCTTGAACGCCCCAGCTTCCCTGACTGTCCTCTCCGCCAAGCCGCGGGGCTGGAAGCCCGCCGCGCCGTCCCGGGCCGGCTCCGGGCGCTGCCACCGCCCGCCGAGCATCTGACGCGGAGCCCGACACCAGGAGCCCCGGGCCAGGAAGCTGTCAGGCAGGGGAGGGCCAGCGCCAGCTGTGGACGTTCCGGGACAGCCCCTCACCCAGTCCCTGTCCCTGCCCTCAGCACGGCGCAAACGCAAAAGCCTCCGTGGCTGCAGCTCCAGCCCCGGTGGCCGCCCGACCCCTGTCGGGACCCTGGCTGCACCCACTGGAGAAGCGGTGGCTCCGGCTCCCGAGGTGGCGGCGGCTGTTCCTCGGTCCTGGCCGCGGCAGCCGCTGCCCCGCTCCGCCCGCAGCTGTCCCAGCTGTGGCCGCCCGTCCGCCTGTGGCACCCACAGTCTCTGCCGCGGCTCCCGCGGCCCCCTCCTTTCCCCACCTCTTCAAGTATCGTCTGCGCAGCGGTTTCTCGCGAGAGAAATACTTTTTTAAAAAAAAGAAAGAAAAAGAAAATGACACCCCCTCCTACATCCCCCTCATCGCCACCCCACCCCTCGGCCCCATCCATCCTCCCTTTCCACTCCCCTTTGCCAGCCACCGCCTCGGCGCGGGGGCCTCCCTAGCTCTCAGGATTAGCGCAGCTGGGAGGAGGCGGAGGTGATCAGGTTCTGCCCGGCCTGGGATTTTTTCGTTTTGGGGTGAGGAGCTGGGGGAATGGGAAGAAGTGGAGTAGCGGGTTAGCTCTCTCTGCCGCTGGGAGGTCTAGACCCGAGATTAGCCTCTCCCGTGATCTGGGAAGCCCGGCGGGCGCGGAAAGCTGTGCCACCTGCACCAAGAACGCACATTGGAGACGGCGGCCCGGGAGGCCCCGGCGACCCCGGCGCGAGGGGAGACGCGTCCTCGCTGCCCGCGCCTCCCCGGCGCCGCCTCACTGCGCCTCTCCGGCCCGGCACGCAGCGGGGACCGGAGTCCCGGAGGCTGGGGCAGGGCGCGTCGCGGGCCATGGCACCGGTAGCTACAGGGGCTGGTGTGCGGGGGTGGAAGGGGTCTCCGCCGCTGCCACTTGCCCCCTGGGTGTCGAGTGCCCACTCAGCGCACTGCTCTTCTGAGGCTCAGGTCAAGCCACCCAGGCTGATCCAAGATGCTGCAAGTGCCTGAGTAGGATCCCTCTGATTCACAGGCCTGTGAATGTTGGAATTGGAGATCTGGTATGGGGGTGGTGAAGGGATGGTCCTCCTGCCCAGCCTACAGCTAACTAAGATTGGGCTTCTCCTAGACAATCCTAGTTCACCTCCCCAAACACACACACACACACACACACACACACACACACACACACGCACAGCCTCTCCAGGACAAGCAAAGCACAGTATCTTTGGAGAATACATTATTTATGGCATCCTTATATGGATAAGGCTCAGTGTTGCCTATACTCTGTAAAGGCTTGGGAGGGCAGGAAATCGCACCCTGGGCCCTGGCCGCTGGAACTGGAGACCCCAGAAAATCCCCGTGTGGCAGCCACAGCCGTCAAACCAGAAGTAAGAGCTCAGCACAAACAGGAATCCTGTTGAAGGGGGCTTTCCTTATTTGCAATTGTTTGTGCCTAGATAATAGGGTATAGAGACCTGGGCAAGTTATTTAACCTCTTTCCGATTGCCAGATGGAAATAATAATGTTGACCACACAGAGTTATCAGGGCGATGATGAGCCTGCTGAACAATGACAAGTGAACTTGGAAGATGAAAACAGTGAAACTGTCAAAAATATGAGCCCATTTAAAGTCATAGTTCTAGAAGTATGTGGTGCTTAAGGTCTCACCTGTAAAACTTCTCTTAGCAGATTTATGAATTGGAGGCTTGGTCACACACTCTTGGTTGACATTCATCCAAGATGTAAATTTACTGAGCACCACCTATGTACCAATTGGTGCATGACTGAACCTGGCTCCGTGGTGAGCAAGGCAGAAATGTGTTTTCTTTCACACAGCAGATAGTCTGCAGGGAAACTTAACTTGAAAAAATAATGATCCAATTGTTAAATGCCAAGAGGAAGAAATACTGGATGCTTGCTTGGAGGATATATAACAGGGGGACTTGACCTAAGCTGGGACTGATCAGGGAAGGCTTTCCTGAGGAAGTGATATTTAACTTATGTCCAAACACTTACCTAGACTTTACATATGGTAGTGGCTCTCAACCCTGGCTATACAGAATGCCCTGGGACCTTAAAAAAAACAAAACAAAACTGACAGCACGAACCAGCCCCCAGAGTTCTGATTGAAATAGCCTTGACTGGAACCTTGATGTGGGCATTTTTTTTTTTTTAAAGCTTCCCAGGTACAGAAAGGTAAGGGAGTTGTTCGGACCCGGAAGAGGATCTAAGCAGAGGAATCATGGCTCAGGAGAAGCACGGCTGTTGGAGATCCAGGAAGCTCCCACAGTATTCTGGACTGTTCTTCACCCTCTGAGGAATCTGGAAACTCTGCCCACTTTCCCTACACTCCAGCAGCATGTGAGACACTGTAATCTCTCTTAGAATCTTCCACTCGGTGACATGATGCACAGCAGCAGCTGAACACAGGCTTTTCTAAGGCTTTTGCCCACAAAACAAAGAGCAAACCTGGGTGCCCTGCAAGCCCCCTTCCAACATTTCTGAACAATTCTATTAGGTACTCCTAACTCAACTCCAAACTGCCTTCCCAGGTTTTACCTCTGGGAGAGATTTAGATTAAAGTTTGCTTCTGGCCTGTGCCCTTTTTTCCCTCCTCTTTTCCCCTTGGCTCCCTCCTTCAGTAGAGCAGAGACTTTCTACTTCCTCTTCATATTGGTTGGGAGCTCTACACCCCACAAACCGCCCTTTTGGGGCAATAAGTCTCATGGCTTAACCAAAAGGGGGTAAGAGAAAAAAAAACAACCCTGATCCCTAGAAGACAAATGCACTTTTAAATATGTAAGAAATATTCCCATTATCTAGGCAATCTACATATATTAGAGCAGCATGTTACCAGTAACAAAATTTGGTTAACAAATACAGAAGATTATGTCTTTGCAAAAAGATTTTCTTGATGCCAGTTGATCCAGGAGCCACTCTCTTTTAAACTCATCACAGTTTATAACACTGTTTGTAAAATAAGTCCGGGCTAGAATTCCCTTGTTCCTCCTCTGCATTTCAAAGGATTCTCACCCACTGTAAGGGAATCTGCTCAAATTCCTGTTGTTCATGAGGAATTTTTGCTCATGATGTCTCTCTTGTTCGAACTTCCTTGCACCTAATTGAATCATTCACTTAATAATGTATCAATTGTAATACATAATTATAGTATGTGTGTCAAGCACTATGTCAGGCATTGACAATGAGAATATTTACATATTGTTTGGGTGAACTATAATTTTTTTCTGTAATTATTATATTGATTCTCCCTAGCGGGATTACAGACCCTTAAGGACAAGGCTGTATTCCTTATTCAAGGAAATTTGTACAGTGTCCTGAAAACTGTTACAAAAGATAACTACTTTGTTGGCTGCTGTTTGATCATTTAGTATTCTGGCTTCCAGACCACTCTCATTACTCTATATCTACTGAATAAATATCTGTGTCAGCAATCTTGGTCTACAAGAAAACTAACTCTAGATAATTTAAACAAACAAATAAAATTGCTTAGTGTATTATCGGGTTATGAGATTGCTCATTGAACCTGACTCTGGAATAAAATGGGAACTCATGCAGTTCTGGGTAGAGGCAGCAGAAACAAATGGAGAACCTCTTCAAGGTAATACTGTTTGGGTGAATCAATTCCAACCATTTTCGTCCTTCTGCCACCTCTCTTAGGGTTCAAATTCAAAGGCTAGGGTCCAACTGGCCTAGCTAGTTTAAGGAACCTGCCCACAGTCCTAGTCAGGGGATGATGGAGCATCCTGATGCATGGTCCTAAAAAGATGCATGCCATGGGAAAGGGGTTACTCCATAAAGGATGACCAAAACACTATTACCCAAAACTGGGGGCATTGATGCTTGTCAGACACACACACACACACACACACACACACACACACACACACACACACAAAATGTCTGGATGTCCCTGTACCACCTCAATAGCTTTCAAGGACGTTTAGAGTTTACTGAGATAAAGCATTTCCAAGAGCCTAAGAAGAATACTCTAAAATCAGATTCTAGGTCTTTTATTGAAAACTAAAGCATTATTTTGTGAAATGAGTTAACTAGAACTTTCATGTAGCCCCAATTCTCTCCATTGATGGTGGCAAATAGATCCTTTATAATACAACCAGTCATAGCATCAAAAACTAGCTTTGGACTCAGAGTGGAATACTGCTCACATTGTAGAATTTTGAAGTTACAAAAACAGAATGCATATATAACAGCTACCAGAAACCATACCTACTTACATCAGACAAACAATACCAAATCACATACATCATCTCATTTAATCCTCACAACTTTTATGGTAGATTGAAAAATATGAGCACATATTTCTTATCATCTTCCATCAAGAAGTAGAGACTATCAGGTGCCCGGGTGGCTCAGTTGGTTAAGCATCTGCCTTCGGCTCAGGTCTTGATCCCAGCATCCTGGGATCGAGCCCGGAGTGGGGCGCCGGTGCTCAGCGGGGAGTCTGTGTCTCCCTCCCCCTGCTCTATGTTCTCGCTCGTTCTCCCTCTCTCTCTCTCTCAAATAAATAAAATCTTTTAAAAAAGAAGAAGGAGAAGGAGAAGAAGTGAAGACTATTTCCCAACTATTTCCCTTTGAATCTGATTTGGTCTTGAGGCTTCCCCTAACCAATAGAAATATGGTGGAAGTGACGTTGTATGACTTCCAAGGCTAGGTGTTAAGAGACCTCACAGCTTCCTCTTTTGCCTTGAGATGTGAGGGTAAACACTGGCCTCAAGATGTTAGGGCTCTAAGATAGCTATGCCTTGAAAAAGTCCAAGATGAAAAACTATGTCTCAACTAAGCTGAGACCCTCACCAAGCTGCCAGCTAAATGCAGCTACAAGCATGAGCTCAGTAGATCAGCATAATTGCCCAGTGAACTCACAGAATAAAGATATTATTGTAGTTTTAAGCCTCTTAATTATTAGGGAAGTCTATTATACAGGAATAGATAACTAATACAAACTTAGGAGGGAAAATATTTCTGTCTCAATTTTAATAGATAAATAAACTCACATTCAGAAAAGTTAAGAAACTCACTCACATTCATAAAACTGGTACTAGAGGCAGGGCGAGGTTCAGAACCATGCCTTTGACAACAAGTCAAGGGTACTCTTCCTTTCATCACCACTACTTCGTCCACCTGCCATAAAAATGCCAGTCAAGATCTAGGGTTGATGTAGATGGTAGCCACTCCCAGTATCTATAACACATGGTATTATTATGGATAATTCATTCCTTGAGCTTCATCGCAGTCTGAATGCACACTGCATCCTATGTGAGAGCTCCATTCACTGCATGCTACAGTCACTAAGCTCTCCCCAGGAAATGAAAGGATCCTAACAGCTGCTCTAGTCAACTTCCCTGCCTCTCGGCTTCAGTTTCTAGTTCCTACTCACATAGAACAATTCCTTGTATATAGCAGGTGTTCAATGAAGAGTTGTTGAATGCACAGATGAATATGTGAACTTCCTTTCAAGATGGTTGTACGATGGCAACTTAAAGACCTCACCCATTCTTCCTTATCACTCTGTGTGTTGAGGAAAGCCTTAAGGCTCCCAGCTACTGATGGAGCCCTGCCACATCACATTGCCTGGTTGTGCTTTAGACGTTCCATCTTGGGAGGTAATAGGAGTGAATGGGTCTTGGCTTTGAAAAAGAACGGAAGGTCGAGTTAAGTTGCCTGCTTGCTAGCAGAGTACTTCTATATATGTCCCATTTATTATTGTTTTTGTTGCTGTTGTTTAGTTCATGTATTCATTTAACCAACTTCAGTTGAAAGTCAGGCACGATATGCTAGCCATGGTCAGAAGCCGAGGATTGGACTGTGAGGGAGCTGCCATATCTGCCTGTGAGAATCACAAGGTCTAGGGCATTGGAAGAGACCCCTTTAGTGACAACTACCGTTTCTCAAGCCTGGGTTATGTGAGCACTGTGTTCAGTGGGAAGTTGGTAATGGTCTTCCCATTTTACAGTTTTAGAGAGTTTGAGTTTAAGGAAGGGCAGTTTAAGTTGACATAAATAGATATTCCTTTTAAGGAAAATTTGTACATGTTTCTGTCTGTATTTATACTCGGGCTCCTAAAAATTCCTGCTTCAATGTAAAATTCTGGCTTTGTGAGGGGGGAAAGTGAAAAAGAAAAAAAAAAACAACTTTAAAATGTATGCATGCTATTCAACATGGAGGCGGGGGTCGATAAGCTGGAACTGATGTTCCAGAAACCTGACTCTGATCTGGATTACATTCAATACAGGCTGGAATATGAAATCAAGACTAATCATCCTGATACAGCAGGCAAGTTGTCACCACCAAGTAAAGAAGAGAAAACTGCGGCAGAGCAATGAAAATCTTTCATCTTTTATGAAGAAATGGACTTGCAAAAGGGAATTCTAATGGAGAAGAGATCTATCCCAGAAAGATTTAGGAAGATGTCTTGTTAGCATTTGTTGACTAGAGGTGGGGGGGATGGAGAAGAAGATTTGGCTGGAGTGACTGGATAATGATGCCTTTCACAAGAGAGGGGACTATAAAAAGGGCAGATATTATAGGAATAAAGTTTAGCGAAAAGGATGGAATGGGAATAAAGAAACTTAAAAATATATATACACACACATTTAGTCTTATAATTTCGAGCAAGGAAGTCACATAACTCTATTTTGCATCTGTTTTTGTATAATTGGGATAATATGAATGTCCTTGCCTATCATGAAAGGATATATATACTATCAGTCAGATGTGAATGAGCATGCTTTGGAAATTAAAGGATAGAAAAAATATTTGTATTACATTATATATATGTATATAATTTTACTTTTGAAAATTTTGATTATAGATAATGGTCACATTATTAATGAGACTACTAATATGTGACCTATAGTCCTCCACAAAAGCTAACTTTAGTAATAATAAATTGGCTTTTCTGTGAAAAAAATAAAAAATAAAATGTATGCATGCTAGAGAAGGAATGTGATTTTTTTTTCATTTTAATTATTTTCAGAGGTTTTATTGTAGAAAAAAATTTTTTTTTAAGATTTTTTTATTTATCTGAGAGAGAGAATGGGAGACAGAGAGCATGAGAGGGGAAGGGTCAGAGGGAGAAGCAGACCCCCTGCTGAGCAGGGAGCCCGATGTGGGACTCGATCCCGGGACTCCAGAATCATGACCTGAGCCGAAGGCAGTTGCTTAACCAACTGAGCCACCCAGGCGCCCTATTGTAGAAATATTTGAGGTATTTCAAGAAAATGGCATTTTTTGTAAGTATTTTCCCATAATCCCACCACCTCCACACAATTGTTTTTATTTTTTTTTTGCTTCCCTCTCTAGTCTGTGTCCATATGGTGCAATTTACACAGTCTAACCAAGGTGTGTGCGTGTGTATAGTTTTGGGTTCTGCCAAAGAGGGAAGAGAACTTGTTCAGCACTGCAGTGTTTAAGCTTCACATTTTGCAGATGAGGTTCCTGGGTGAGGTTTGCCTAGCTGTACTTCTGGCAGAAAGCATGCACAACTGTTAAATTATGTTATTGAAATAACTTTCATTACCTCAATCCCCCAAAGCAAACAGTTCCTCCCCACCCAAAACAAAAGCTCTGCTTCCCAGACTTCATTTCATCTGTGTTTGCCATGAGTTCTGTGACCCACCCTGGTATTCCCTGTCATTTTTTTTTTTCTACCAGACATAACAGATACCAGCTCAACAGCAGAGGGGAATAGAGAAAAGGCCTGGACAACAAGAAAGGACATAACATTGTAGCTGTCACAAATTAAAAACACCTTCTCTCTTAGCTCCATTCAACAGCATTTGCCAAACACCAGCTCTGTGTTCCACACTATGGTAGACCCTGCAGAAGCCACCATAGAGTGTCAGCACTGGGTCCTTCCAGAAAGTTTACACCCTCTCTCAGGAGGGAGACATCAAGTGCCTATAGCAGAGATCAGCAAATTTTCCATAAAATGACAGTCACTAAATATTTTAGGCTTTGTGGGCAGAGGCAAAAGAAAGCAAATTTCCACAACATTTACTGACAAAAATTAATATTTATGGGCACCAAATTTAAATATCACATAATATTCACATGAAACAAAATACTAGTCTTCTCTTGAGTTTTTCAACAATTTAAAAGTGCAGTAACAATTCTTAGCCCACAGGCCGTATAAAAACAGGCTGTGGGATGAGATGAGGCCTCTGGGCTGTGGTTTGCCAACCCCTGATGGAGAAGAAGGAAGCAAGCACAGAAAATGCCTGGGGATTAGCCTGCAAAATGGGCGGCACCAAGACAGAAGTCCAGGGAGGAGAGAGGTGGGGTGGGGTGGGGTGGGCTTGTCCAGTCAGGAAGACTTAATGGAAGAGATGGGATTTGAGCAGTGCCCTGAAGGGAGGGTAGGATTTGGCTGCCTGAAACAGTCTGGGAGAACATTCCAGCGGAACCGATGAGCATGAGGCAAAGGCAGAAAGAGAGGAAAGATCATGGGCCAAAGGAGACTATGAGGTGTTTCCCCATCCTTCACTGTGACATACCTCTAGCTCCCCAAGGCTTCTGTGACACGCCCTGGGCCCAGTGCTGATGGAGGGGAGGGGTCCTGGGGGCTTGTGGGAGGAGGCCTTTAAATGACCATGATTAATCATGTTATATGAATATTTACAGTACTCATCACCCAAGCTTGTTGGAAACACTGAGATTGGATCAGTAGTTTAAAACTGATAGAGGACAAATTAGACTTTATTTTTCCTCATCAGGAGACTGTTCGGGTTTCAGTTAGTCACCTATTTTAAGGAATTTCTGTGGACAACTAGCTTTTCTCAGGATCTTAATAATATTCTAATCATACCAGGAAATGCCACATGCCCTAACCCAAATTTTCATGGCCAATCTCAAGGTTTGAATCAAGTTAGGAATGACAGGTAGCTTTGCTTAGTGACATTTATTTTTTTCCTACAGGTTTTTGTTTTTACTTTCAATCTAAATTTTCTCTAAGAAGTTAGTAATTAGTGGATACTAGTAAATACTGGATACCTTAAGAATAAATGTTCTTCCTGGCTGACTTTATCTATTCCCATGATTTCACCTCCTTCTCATAAAATGCTACTAACTCCCAGATCTGTACTCCAGCCCAAATATCTCCCTAGAGCTTCAAATTTAGCTGCCCAAGTTCCTGCAGGGTGTCTCCACCTCATCCTCCCACAGGCTGGGCAGCAGCCTCCAAGATCATCCCCAAAGATCTCCACCTCTTGGTACTCATGCCCTTGGGTAATCTCCTCCCCTTGAGTGTGGGCTGGACCTAGTGACTCACTTCTAGCAGCTAGAGGGTGGCAGAGGTGTTGAGATGTCACTTGTGATATTAAGTTACAGAAAGACTTGGATTTCATCTTTCTTGCCCTTTCTTGCTCTCCTGCTGGCTCATGTTGCTGGAAGCCAGCTGCTGTGTTCTGAGCTGCCCTATAGAGAGGCTCTGTGGCAAGGAACCAAGAGAGCCCAATAGCCAGTGAAAACCCAAGGCCCTCATACAACAGTCCTGGATGAACCCACTTCTGCTAACAACGACAGGTGAGCCTGGAAGCCTTCCACTGAGACCACAACCCCAGCCAACAAATTGATTGCAGCTGCAAGAGACCTGGAGCCCAAGGCACACAGCTGAGCAGTGCACACAGAGACCCACAGAA
Source organism: Phoca vitulina (assembly GCF_004348235.1). Lineage (NCBI taxonomy): Eukaryota > Metazoa > Chordata > Mammalia > Carnivora > Phocidae > Phoca > Phoca vitulina. The sequence continues at coordinate 16,335,012 of NW_022589723.1, forward strand.
ACTGAGATAATAAATGTGTGGTGTTTGCAGCCACTAAATTTTGAGCTAATTCATTCCACAGAAATAGATAACTGATTTAACAGCGAACTCCCTAAACCCGTTCCTTCCCCTAAATTCTCTGTTTCTGTTGCCAGGACTGCCATATATCCACTCACCTATGCTAGACATCCTTCATTTGTGTTTCTTACATCTACAAAAGCTCAAATGCTTTTGTATTTTTCAATCACAATTGACATGACTTAGCTGAAAATTTGCCTCCTATGAGTTCCATCTGGAAATCAAGCCATTTGTGCTACATAACATGCTGCAGCAGAAAATTTCTCTATTTCTACATGATTTTCTGCGAGCAACAATATTAGTGACATCATATTAGATAACTTTCCACAGATAATCAACCCCTGGGAAGTGTCCAGAGTGATAGAATGGGAGAAAGGAGAGCCTGGGAAACTAGAAAATGATGCCTGTAGCTTGAACGTCAATCACAGAAATAGGGATGGGACAAGCATGGGATTAGAAGACAAATGTGGGTCCTGGTCTGGGCTTCACTCCTAATCTGCTGTGTTCTTGGCAATTCGCTTTACTTCTGGAAGCCTCAGTTTCCTCTTCAAGAAGACGAGGGGGTTAAATTTCAGTGGAATGTCAAGCCCTGGGTGGGTTGCTTCAAGATGAATTAAGGAGCTTGTCAAACTTCAGATTCCTGTCCCAAATACTCACACCATGCTGATTCAGTAGGTCTGAGATGTGGCCTAAAAATCTGTATTTCTAAAGTGACCAGCTCTCCGAAGTATATCCAGGTATAGAAATCCTTAACTTTACCTCTCAAAGGAAATTTACAATTCTAGTGCTATAATTGCCAAGCAGTTTCTATTTTATGCCAATTGTACTTTGCGTGTACTTTATAAAACATACAAAAGATTAAAAATTTATAGGATGATTTTGTGTGTGTGCATATATGTGTTAAGGGGTTCTATGCACAATTTCCAAGGTGTGTGGGGGTGGGGGTTTCCCCACAATACCAAGGAGCAGTTCTTGGACACCAGCTAGGTGTCCCATAATTCAACTCACTTCCGACACTATCTACCAGAGATAGCATCATATTCCACGGGCTAAGGAATCAGTCTCATGAGGTTGCCCTCCACTTGAGATGCCAATCACACACCCGCTTGGTTATCTGTGCTTCTGGCCAACTGACTACAGACTGGAGATTCCAACAACCCCCTCCTTGGGTTACAGGTTAAGGGCTCACTCCTACAAGACTGCCCCCTCCCCTTTAGGTGTCAATCACAAGTCCAAGTTGGCATCTGTACTTCTGACCTAACAGCTATAAATCAGACGTTCCCATCACCCTTCTTGGGTCTAATTAATCTGCTAGAGTAGCTCACAACTCAGAGAAACATTCTACTTACTAGATGACAGGTTTATTATCAAAACAGATAACTTGGGAACAGCCAGATGGAAGAGATGTAGGGGACAGGGGGTGGAGCTTCTATGCTATTTCGGGGTGCACCACTCTCCCTAAATCCAAACATGTTCACCAATCTGGAAGCTCTCCAAATTCTCTCCGTTTTTTTTGTTTTTATGGAAGCTTCATTACACAGGCATGATTGATTAATTCATTGGCCATTAGTGATTGATTCAACCTCCAGCCCATTTCTTCTCCCTCAGGAATCAGGGGTTCGGACTAATATTTCTACCCCTCTATTCATGGTTGATTCTGCTGGCAACCAGCCCCCATCCTTAGGTGATTTCCAAAAGTCATCTCATTAACATAAACCCAAGTGTGGTGGAAAGGGACCTGTTATGAACAACAAAACACTCATTTACCTTTTTGTCTCTGAAGCTTTAAATATTATAAAAAAAGATGCTCCCATTCCTCTCATCACTCAGGAAATTCCAAGAGTTGTGGAAGCTGTGAGCGAGGAACTGTGGCCAAAGACCAAATATATATGAGAAATATATTTTGGTAACCTGAATGACAAAATATATATTTCCTATAAATCATGATATCCCATTTTCTCCCATTTTATCTTCTTCCAAAATCCTAATGGATCTCCTTGCATAGTGACTAGAACACGTCCACCTCATTGGGATACCCACCGGAGACTATGACAAGTCTATTGGAATTGGGTGAAGAGAGGCACAAAGGTCCAGGAATACCAAAGATAAACAGGTTAGCAGGTGGGTTTCTTATATTCATTCACAGTACTGCTTGGTATTGCATGGAATAATGAGAAGTAAAAGATACTGGCCAAAAAAACTTATAAACTAGATGAGTGTGTGTGTGTGTGTGCATGTACACACACACAAGAATTAGCTAGCCCTTCTTCTCTGAACCTGAAAGCCAATCTCAACATAGTGTCACATTATATTTGTTCAAGCTGCCACAACAAAATACCATAGACTGGGTGGCTCAGATAATAGACATTTATTTCTCACAGTTTTGAAGGTTGGCAAGTCCAAGATCAAAGCGCTAGCCTAAGCAGCCACTGTGGAAAACAGTATGGAGGTTCCTCGAAAAGTTTAAAATAGAATTACCATACAATCCAGTAATTCTACTACTGGGTATTTATCCAAAGAAAACAAAAACATTAATTCAAAAAGATACATGCTCCCCTATGTTTAGTGCAGCATTGTTTACAATAGCCAAATTATGGAAGCAGCCCAGTATCCATTGACAGATGAGTGGATAAAGAAGATGTGGTATATTATACATATATAAATATATATACACATATAAATATATATTATACATATATATAAATATGTACACAAACACAATGGAATATTACTCAGCTATAAAAAAGGAATGAAATCTTGCCATTTGCAACAACATGGATGGATCTAGAAGATATAATGCTAATTGAAATAAGTCAATCAGAGAAAGATAAATACCATATAATTTTACTCACATGTGGAATTTAAGAAACAAAACAAATGAACAAAGAAAAAAAGAAACAAAAAAAAAAAACAGACTCTTAAGAGAACAAACTGATGGTTGCCAAAAGAGAAGTAGGTGGGGGGATGGGTAACACAGGTGAAGGGGAATGAGAGTACGCTTATCCTGATCACCACTGAGTAATGTATAGAACTGCTGAATCACTATATTGTACACTTGAAACTAATATAACACCATATGTTAATTATACTAGAATTTAAAACTAAATAAATAAATATTTAAAGCGCTGACCTATTCAGTTCCTGGTGTAGGGGCAGAAAACTTTCCCTTCTTCCCTTCTAGGTTCTTTGGCTGGTCTAAAAATTAAATTCACATAAGATAGATTAACAGGAAAAAAAATTTAGTTTTGTATGTACAGGAGATACATAAAAAATATGAAACTCAAAGAAGTGATCAAAGCAGGCAGCTTTTACATCTTTTAGACAAATAATAAATTTGTGAAGAATTGACAAGACAAAGAAGTTTGGACTTGGGGTAGTAAGTAAGTGAAGAAGCAACAAGGTTTGTTTACACAGTTTCGACCCTAACTTCCTTATTTCTGGTGGTAAGGGATGACTTGTACCCTCCTAGTTCAGGGAGGGTACCTGTCACATGGGAGATTTATTTTCTGCTTTCAAGGGAACTAAGGAAGATCAGAGTGTCCTTGTACCAACTGTTTTTTAGGGAAATTTAATTTAAAATAATATGCCAAAATGACGTATTTCAGGGTGGCATATTCTGCTCCCCTTCACTGGTAAGGACCATATCCCTGGCTTACAGATGGTGACCTTCTCTCTGCATCCTCATGTGGCAGAGAGCAAACAATCTCTCTCTCTTCTTCTTATAGCCACTAATCCCATAATGGGTGCCCCATCCTCATGATGTCATCTAACCCTAATTACTTCCCAAAGATCCAATCTCCAAATACCATCACACTGGAGGTTAGGACTTCAACATATGAATTCTGAGGGTACACAAATATTCAGTCCATAACACACACACACACACACACACACACACACACACACAAGAAACAGAACCTGACTTAATGAGAAAACATCTGACGCAATCTTCAATCAAAAGTTACATAAATCCTTACTGAAGTTCTCTTGAGGAGGTGTAAAGGGAAAATTGTGCCACACCACACATGGCAAGACTTTCTCTGCTGTAGAAACCCTTCCCTCAACTCCTCTTTTCTCTTTCTCCAAATCTCTCAGATCAACCACTTCACCTACCCTCACCCTGGTTCTCTTCCTCTCCTCCCTCCACTCTCTCCTGGGATTCTTCAACCTATTTCCCTGTCCACAAGCCCTTGGTTGGGTAGAGTTATTTCTCCCTTCTCTCAGCTTCTCCCATGTGTTCCATGAAAGAAAAGGTCAGCCTGGGATCCTCCTTCAGCTGAAGGGTGACACAGGGTCATAGATATGTCTAATATAATATTTTTAACCTGTACACTAAGAAAATGGAACCAACATACTTAAATATTAAGTAGGTAGAGAATTGGAGATCTAGATGTTCAGAGGAGAAAGTGAGAACTCTACACCAGAGAGGCCATGGAGGAAAAAGGAGATTAGGGAAAGGTTGAAAACTTGTGACAATCTTTTATAGGTGAGTAGCAGAGCCCTTCTCTCCCATGGGAAGAGGAACTCTCGTACAGGGAGGGCCAAAGACAGGGAAGTATCCACCTGTTTAGAAAATGGACAAAACCAGGTGGCCTATAAAGGAGAAGAAGAGTGAAAGACGAGATTAGGAAGTGGAGCCAGAAGACTGAGGACTTAAGGAAATATACCTCATTAAAGACTATAGAACATGGGAGTGACATGATTTAGAAAATTAATTCTCTGTCACTATGCTGGAGGGACAGAGGAACAGAAACCTTTTTAAGAAAGGAGGTCAGGAAGTTAATGCAGCCTCTGGGTCTTAGTGATGAGGGTGAGCACCAGGGATGTGGCAGCACACATGAAACAGAATAGAAAAATTACTGTGTGATTTCATGGTAGAAGCATCACGGCTGGGTAAATGACTGGATATGAAAAGCAATGGAGAGGTGAAGCCCAAGATGACAGTGAGACTTGAAACTGGTTGGATGGGGGATGACCAGAAATGAGACTGGAGGAGGAGAGAAATTGGGAATATGGAAGGAAGAAGATGGTGAGTCTGATGCTTGTTACATGTGGAAGTTCTAAAGACAGCTCAGCTGAGCTGGAGTAACCAGTAGGCAAAGGAGATGCAGAGGGTTGTTTTGGAGAGACTGGGAGTTTAGACCGGTGAGCACCTATAAGAAATTATATTTACCAGGTAATTAAAATTGAATTTTCCTATAGTTTAGAGTTTTGATTCCTAATAAACATGCAAATCGACCTGGAAGGGATAACCCTGTTGTTAACCAGCATTTGTCCTTTGAGTTTCAGATATATTCTTGGGAACAGATTCTAATAACAAGAAGGGCAGAAATTTTGAGTAACTAAATAGGAAAGAAGGGATACCCTCTAAATACCAGCAACAGACTCTGCTCCTGGCAAATACCAGGAGAAAAAAGACCTGCAAACCTCCATTTGTGGTCAGAATTTTGGGAATGACTAAGAAACTACACTCATGTAATTGCATTCACTTCTGAATGATTGTGAATGATAAATATTATAACTGCATGTGGATACTCAAATGACATCAATAAAAGAAAGCTTTGCGAATGTTTTTTTATTCTTTTAAGAGAAGATAATTCTTTTTTTAAAACCTGTCTCCAATGTTTATAGCAGCATTATCAACAATAGCTAAGTTACGGAAAGAGCCCAATGCCTCTTAACTGACTAATGGATAAAGATGTGGTGTATATATATACAATGGAATATTACTCAGTCATCGAAAAGAATGAAATCTTGCTATTTGCAATGATGTGATGGAGCTAAAGAGTATTATGCTAAGTGAAATAAGTCAGGCAGAGAAAGACAAATACCATATGATTTCGCTCATGCATGGAATTTAAGAAACAAAACAAATGAACATCAGGGGGAAAAAAGAGAGGCAAACCAAGAAACAGACTCCTAACTATAGAGAACAAATTGAGGGTCCCTGGAGGCAAGGTGGTGGGGGATGGGTTAAATAGGTGATGGGGATTAAGGAGGGCACTTGTGATGAGCACTGGGTGTTGTATGTAAGTGTTGAATCACTAAACTCTACACCTGAAACTAATACATATGCTGTATATTAACTAACTGGAATTTAAATAAAAACTGGAAAGAAAAAATAAAAATTTTTAAAAATCAAAATAAAACCTGTTTATAATCTGCAACAAAAAATTTACATTTCCAGAGTTAAATCTGTAGCTCTTAACTTATGATTTGAGAATACTTTAGAATTACTCTCTTGATCAGAAACCTAGAGGTATATTCTGGTTGTTGATTTTGAACTAGAATGTTTTCACCTGATGCTTCAGACCACTAACCTCCAACTTTTTACCATCAAAGTCTCCTTTCATTAATTTTTTAAAAAGATTTTATTTATTTATTTGAGAGGGAGAGACAGAGATAGCGACAGAGATAGCGAGAGAGAACACAAGTGGGGCAGAGAGGGTGAAGCAGGCTCCCTGCTAAGCAGGAAGCCTGATGCAGGACTCGATCCCAGGATCCTGGGGCCACAACCGGAGCCGAAGGCAGATGCCTAACCAAATGAGCCACCCAGGCACCCCTCCTTTCATTAATTCTTAACCAGAGACCCATGCTTGAAAGATTTTCTTCATATTTACTGAGTAAAAATAAATATCCATTTTCATCAGTCTAGGTGCCCATCAGCACAAAATAACCAGCATTAGAAAGCAAAGTTGATTATCATTAGTTAGCAGAATTATCACTGCTTCCAGGATAGACATTACTACTTTCCTAGGCCTCTAGGAACCCAGGGGACCCAAGTTAGTAGGCATTGTTTGGGCCCTTTCCACATCTACTCTCTCCCCTTGGCCCTCACTAAATTTCAGATTGGCTCTGTAAATCTCTTGCTATTTAACACCTGCTTTTACTCAAACTTTATCTTATACTCAGAATGTCTTTTCTCAGGGTGCCTGGCTGGCTCAGTCAGCAGAGTATGCAACTCTTGATATTGGGGTTGTGATTTCAAGCCCCATGCAGTGTGCAGAGATTACTTAAAAAAAATTAAAAATTAAAATTTAAAAAAAATGTGTTTTCTCTTCCAAAGTGGATAATGCTATTCTATGCCAAGATCTCCTTTTCTGAGCCTATGCACCCACCCTCCAGTTGCTGGGAATGTTAACTGCTAACAGTGCATAGCCATAGCCATAACCGAGCATTACCTTGGGCACAGGGAAGCACACAGCCCAAGGTGACACCTCCTTCCCAGGGTATAGTCCAATATTTTCAACATTCCTAAAAGCCTGTTATGGATAATATAAATTCAGCACTCTTCAAGATAAAAGGAAAGAAGACACAAATTACCACTATCAGGAATAAAAGAGGGGACATTATTAAAAATCCTACAGAGAGGGGCGCCTGGGTAGCTCAGTCATTAAGCATCTGCTTTGGGCTCGGGTCGTGATCCCAGGGTCCTAGGATCGAGTCCCGCATTGGGCTCCCTGTTCGGCAGGAGGCCTGCTTCTCCCTCTCCCCCACTTGTGCTCCCTCTCTCGCTGTGTCTCTCTCTAATAAATAAATAAAATCTTAAAAAAAAAAATCCTACAGACATTAAAAGGTAATCATGAATAAATACATGCCAATGAATTTGGCAACATAAATGAAATGCAAAAATTTCTTGAAAGGCATAAATTATGAAACTGATATGTAAGTAATAGAAAACTTAAAGAGACTTTATAGCTACTAAAGAAATTAACTTCATAATTAAAAATATTCCTACAAGGAAAACACCACATACAAATAGCTTCGTTGGTATACTTTATCAAACATTTATGAAAGAAATATTAACAATCCTACAAAAACTCATTCAGAAAAAAAAGAGGAGCAAACACATCCTAATTCATTTTATAAACTCATCATTGTCCTGATACCAAACCAAATAAAAACATTACAAGAAAATAAAGGACAGGTCAATATTCTTTAGAATTGTGGGGGCAATAATCTTCAACAAAATTTTAGCAAATTGAACCAAGCAATATATAGAAGGGAAAATGTATTATGAACAAGTGGAGTTTATCCCAAGAATGTAAAGTTGGTTTGACATTCAAAAATCAATGTAGGGGCACCTGGGTGGCTCAGTCAGTTGAGCATCCAACTCTTGATTTCGACTCAGGTCATGACCTCAGGGTCATGAGATAAAGCACTGCATTGGGCTCTGTACTCAGCATGGAATCTGCTTGAGTTTCTCTCCCTATGCTCCTACCCCACTCTCTTTCTCTCTCTCTCTAAAATAAATATATATATATCTTTTAAAAAAAATCAATGTAAATCTCCATATTAATAGATTAAAAGAGAACACCCATCTGCTTGTCTCAAGAGATACAGAAAAAGCATTTAACAAAATTAAACACCAAATTATTATAAAAGCTTTCAGCAAACTAGGAATATAAGGGAATGTCCTGATAAAAGGGATCTATGAAAAAACTACACTAACATCACCTTTAATGGTGAAAGACCAAATGCCATCACCTTTAGATAAGGAACAAGGGGGGGGGGGTAGTTGATCTCACCACTTGTATTCAATGTTGTGCTGGGAGTTGGAACCAATGTTATTAGGTACAAAAAAGAAATGAAAGACATACAGACTGGAGAGAGAGAGAAGTACAATGGCCACAGACAAAGTGATCATGTATATAAAATATACTAAGAATCTATAAATAAGTGACTACAACTGTAAAGTAAATTCAGTAAGGACACAAGGCACAGGTCATTATACAAAAAGATCATTATAATTCTACTTGCAAACAAAAAAATATTGTAAAATGGATTAAAAAAATTTTTAAACAATGCCATTGGGTACTGTACCTTTAGTTTGACTGAATAACCTCTTACTGGACCCTTCTACCATAACAATAAACTCTGGAGAAAAAAACATGAAAACAAAACAAACAATAATAACAACAAAATTATCTGAAAGACTGGACTGTGAACAAAAGCAGGTTCTGGAGGGAAAATGACACCTAAAGGAAGGAAATGGCACACAGTGTATACCCTATTTCTTACAACTTTAAGTCTGAAGACAGACTGCAACCAGCATTGTGCAGGGTGACTAAACCTTTAAAAGTCACAGTCTGTCAGGATTAAAGAAACAGAATACAAAGTTTGGAGCAACTCAGTTGCTAAAAATGAGAGTGGAATCCCAAAAGGAGAACACAGAGATGGGGAGCTACACATTTTGTGTATATACTCATCCCAAATATCTGCCTAACCCTTGAATTTGCATAGGTGGACAGACTGCAACCAATCCAGTTAAGGATGTAAGAATTGAGCTGCAATTTGAATTACTGCTCAAGAGACAGAGTCCATAGTTTGAGTACAGCAAAATTAACTGCCTGTTAAACAAAACCACAACTCTCTGGAGAAATACAATAAAATTGAAAGTCTTCACAACTTAAAATTCACAATGTCCAGGATGCAATCCAAAATATTCAACACACAAACAAACAGAAAAATGCAAGCAATTTTCAGGAGAAAAGACAGTCAATAGAGACAAACCCTGAGATGTCCCAGATGTTGGAATTAGCAGACAAGAATTTTTAAAGTAGGTATTATAATTCTGATCAGTGAAGTAAAGGGAAACATGTGCATAATGAAAAGGCAGAGAAACAGAAATTATAAAAAAGAACCAAAAAAAAAAAAAATGCAAAAACTGGATGAACTTAACAATAGAATTGAGATGATAGAGAAAAGAGTCAAGAAACTTGAATATTAATCAATAGAAATTTATCCAGTATAAAGATCACAGGGGAAAAGGCTGGGAAAAAAATTAACAGAGCCTAAAGGATTTACCTTATCAACATCTAACAGGCATGTATTTGAAGTTATGTAAGGAGAGGAGAGAGAGAAGAGACCAAAAAAATTTTTGAATAATAGTGACCACAGATTTTCCTACTTTGGAGAAAGTTATATTTACTGATTGAAGGTAATCAGGAAATCCCAAGAAGAAGAACAGATATGAACAAAACTATGTTGATACTACTGAAAAGCAAAGATGAAGAGAAAATCTTTAATTTTTTTAAAAGATCCTATTTATTTGAGAGAGAGAGAGCATGAGCAGGGGGAGGGGCAGAGAGAGAGAGGGAGAAGTAGGCTCTCCGCCAAGCAGGGAGCCCAATGTGGGGCTCGATCCCAGCACCCTGGGATCATGACCTGAGCTGAAGGCAGACCTTTAAATGACTGAGCCACCCAAGCGCCCCTTAAGAGAAAATCTTAAAAGGAGGTACAAAAATGACACATCATGTACCAGGGAACAATGACACAACTGAATATTGACCTCTTATCAGAAACAATGAAGGCAAGAAAATTCTGGAATAATATCTTTAGAGTACTGAAACAAACAAAAAATTGTCAGCGCCAAAGTCTATATCCAGCAAAAATATCTTCCAAGGCCAAATAAAGACATTTTTGTTAAATAAATCATTTAAAATACTATCAAAAATATGAAATACATAGGAATAAACTTAATAAAATATGTGTAAGATCTGTACACTAAAATTATAAAACATTACTAAAATAAAGACCTAAATAAATGGAAAGATATCAGTTTATATCTTGAAAGACTCCATATTGGTAAGTCAATGCTTCTTAAATTGGCCTAGAAATGTACAACCTATAAACATAATCCCAATTAAAATTCCAATAGAGTTTTATTCAAAAATTGAAAAACTGATTCAAAATTTTTAGGGGAAATACAAGGACTAAGAATAGCCGAAGAGTTTTCTGTTCATTAATTTTATCAATTGCTGAGAATGGGGTATTGAAATCCTCAACGATAAGTGTGGATGTGTCTACCTCTCCCTTCAACCTAGTAGTGACTAGCACTGCCACCTTATTTCTTGTGGCTTCTGGGTGGGCATGGAGACTCAACTGACCACTGGACTCTGTAGACACTACCCTGGCATAGAAATCAGAGCACCATGTGCTTCCACTGGGCAGGAAATGGAAGATCAGCTTCCCACTCGGCCCTGCTGATACCCACTGGGGAGGACTGGAGCACATAGTTTGTTTTTGTGGGATAGGGGAGAGGGGTGTGGTTTCTCCATTGGTGTTTGGATGGAGTAGGGCTGGTATTGCCTAAAATATTTTGTTGTTAGGCCATCCTTTTCCCAAACTTTGGCAAGGGAGAACAGAGTTATTTTTTACTTACTTGCCAGGAGAAGGTTGGGAGTTGTTTGTGTCTGTACCTGTTGGCCATCTGGGTTGGAGATTTCTGCAGCTCCTGATTCAACATATAGGAGAGGCTATAGGGAAACCCAGAAACTCACCACCTTATTCTTCCTTAAGTCCTGAGGTCCTAGGCAGCCCATCTTCTTTTTTCTACCTTTCAGAGTCTTCCTAAGCTCATGGTTGTGTTAAATGCACAAGGATTTAAACCAAAGGATAAGGGGCGCCTGGGTGGCTCAGTCGTTAGGCGTTTGCCTTTGGCTCAGGTCCTGATCCCAGGGTCCTGGGATAGAGCCCCACATTGGGCTCCCTGCTCAGCAGGAGGCCTGCTTCTCCCTCTCCCATTTCCCCTGCTTGTGTTCCCTCTCTCGCTGTGTCTCTCTCTGTCAAATAAATAAATAAAATCTTTAAAAAAAAATAATATAAAATAAAGGATAAAAACTAAAGGATTTTTAGTTGTAAGAGGAAGGAGCTAGGAGGAATGGAGCTACACATTTAGATGAACCAGAAGTTCATTTGAAACAAATCACAAAGCTAGAGGACTTACGCTATAATTAAGTAATCAAGACAGTGTGGTGACAGGATAGTTCACGGATCAATGAAATAAATTAGAGAGTCCAAAAGCAGACCCACATGTATACGAGTCATTGATTTTTGATATAAGTGCCAAGGTAAGTCAATGAAGAAAGGACAGTCTTCTCAATAAATAATGCTGTAAAACTGATAGCCATACAGATAAAAGTAAGCCTTGACTTTTTCTAACACTACATAAAAATCTTAAAAGGGACCTATGTAAAAGATAAAATTTTTTTAAATTAAAGAAAATTTAGATAAAAATATAGGGAAATATCTTTGTGACTTTTGAATAGGCAAAGATCTTTTTAGATGGGGAAAACAAAAGCACCAATCATAAAAGGAAAAAAATAATGAGTTGAACTTCATCAAAACTAAAAACATCAAAGACACTATTAAGAAAAGGCAAAGGGATGGGGCACCTGGGGGGCTCAGCTGGTTAAGTGGCTGCCTTCGGCTCAGGTCATGATCCCAGGGTCCTGGGATCGAGCCCCGCATCGGGCTCCCTGCTCAGTGGGGAGCCTGCTTCTCCCTCTCCCTCTGCCTGTCTCTCTGCCTACTTGTTCTCTCTCTCTGTCAGATAAATAAAATCTTTAAAAAAAAAAAAAAAGAAAAGGCAAAGGGAGAAATGGTTGTAATCGATACCTGACATTGGACTTACATCAAAATATATAATGAACTTCTACAACTCAATAATAAGAAAACAACCCATTTTCTAAAAAATGAACACAATATTTAAATTTCACAAAAGAGGGGCGCCTGGGTGGTTCAGTCGTTAAGCGTCTGCCTTCGGCTCAGGTCATGATCCCAGGGTCCTGGGTTTGAGCCCCACATCGGGCTCCCTGCTCAATGGGGAGCCTGCTTCTCCCTCTCACTCTCCTTGCTTGTGTTCCCTCTCTTGCTGTCTCTGTCAAATAAATATTTTTTTAAAAATTTAAAAAAATACATTTCACAAAAGATTATATTAATAGCATATGAAAATATGTTCAATATCATTAGTTATCAAAGAAATGCAAATTAGACCCACAATGAGATCACTATACACTGGAGGACCTAATTAGTTTTATTGGGACCTATCAGTTTTATTTATACAGGGCTGATCCTACAGCCAATATGATACACTGACACAGATTTGGGATCTGTAACTTCCAAGAGCAACAAGGCCGTAAAGCTCCAAAGAATATAGAAGAAATCTCTAGGTAAACCTCGGTACTCCATTACTTAATCTCCATATAGCTTCTAGTGATGAGATATATGCAACCCACCAGCTGAAAACAGAAACTGTCCTTTTTAGGACCTCCCTACTCCATGGTTACCAGAACATAATGTTCTTTTCTTGTCACCTCAGCTCTGTTGGCTGCTTCTCAGAAACAAGTAAGTGAATGAACATGAAAAAGAAACTACTTTCTTCATATACAGGTTGCCCTCCTTATCCATAAGTAGAGCATTCCTATGAAACTTCTCCAAAGCTGAAATGGTGTAAAACAAAGAAGCAATCACCATTAACTTATATAGAAAAAAATTTGAGCATTCCCAGACCCAAAAAATAACTTCTTCTTAGGCTTTTCTGATATTTCAGGACACATCTTGCTAGCAGATGCACAGAATAAATTGAGATAAAGCACAGATGCTCACAGACACATTTCAAAGCTATGGCAGCTTGATGCTGAGATGCTGGGTATAGTTCCCGGGGAAGGAGCCTGGCGGTCCCACGGTCACTGCTGGGGGTGTGCTGCCTCTGTAATGGCTCATGGCAAAGCAAATGCTGAACACTGTTTTTGCTTTTCACCTTTTTTCATAAAAGCGAAAATCCTAAGGGGCGTCTGGGTGGCTCAGTCTGAAACCAACTCGGTTTCAGCTCAGCTCAGGATCTCATGGGTAGTGGGATCAAGTGCCATGATTGGCTCTGTGCTCAGAGGGGGGTGGGGAGGGGTCTGCTTGAAGATTCTCTCCTTCTGCCCCTCCCCTCATCACTCGTGTACTCTCTCTAAAATAAATGAATAAATCTTAAAAAAAAAAAAAAAGGCAAAAATCCTAAGATTTCTTTAGTTAGTGAAAGCAGGTACTAATGTAGGTCTTTTGTAAAAGTGAAGTGGGATAATGCAAACTTTCAAAAAGTGGAAGATACCTGTAGAGAAGTGTGAGCCTCAAGAGAATGAGAAGACAAGCCACAAACTAGGAGAAAATATTTGCAAATGACCTATCTGATAAAAGACTGTTATCCAAAATATACAAAGGACTCTTAAATTTCACAGTAAGAAAACATACAAACAGATTTAAAAATTTAAAACATCTCACCAAAGAAGATATACAGATGGCAAATAAGCATATGAAAAGATGCTAAACAGCATTTGTCATCAGGGAATTGCAAGTCAAAACGACAAATAGGACTACCCACCTCTGAGACTGGCCAAAACACTGACAACACCAAATGCTGATAAGGATGTGGAGCAACAGGAACTCTCATTCATTGCTGGTAGGAATGTAAAATGGTACAGCCACTTTGGAAGACGTTTCGGCAGTTCCTTACAAAATTAAACATACTCTTGGACTCTGAGAAACAAACTGAGGGTTCTAGAGGGGAGGGGGTGGGTGGATGGGTTAGCCTGGTGATGGGTATTAAAGAGGGCACGTACTGAATGGAGCACTGGGTGTTATATGCAAACAATGAATCATGGAACACTACATCAAAAACTAATGATGTATGGTGATTAACATAATAAAATAAAATTTTAAAAAAATTAAACATACTCTTACCATATAGTCCAACAATCATGTTCCACTTGGAAACTTACTCCATACAAAAACCTGCACATGAATGTTTACAGCAACTTTATTCATGATGGCCAAAACTTGGAAGCAACCAAATGTCCTTCAGTAGGTGAATGGATACATCCAGACAATGGACTATTATTTATCACTAATAAGAAATAAGCTATCAAGCCATTGAAAAACATGGAGAAATCTTCAATGTTATACCAAGTTAAAGAGGTCAATCTGACAAGGCTATATTTTATCTGATTCCAACTATATGGCATTCTGGAAAAGGCAAAACTATGGAGACAGTAAAAAGATCACTGTTTTCCAGAGTTTAGAGAGGAAGGAGAGATGAATAGGTGGAGCACAGAGGAATTTTAGGGCAGTGAAACTATTCTGTGTGATACTATAATGATGGATACATGTCATTATACATTTGTCCAGTCCCAGAGAATGTACAACACCAAGAGTGAACCCTCGTATAACCTATGGACTTTGGAGGATTATTATGCAGATTATTATTATGTCAATGTAAGCTCATCAATTATAACAAATATCCCACTTTGGTACAGGATATTGGTAGTAAGGAAGGCTGTGGGGAAAGGTGGGGGTTAAGAGATACATGGAAACTCTCTGGAATTCCCATTCAATTTTGCTATGAACCTAAAACTGCTGTCAAAAATAAAGTCTTTTGGGGTACCTGGGTGGCTCAGTTGGTTAAGCATCCAACTCTTGATCTCAGCTCAAGTCTTGATCTCAAGGTTGTGAGTTCAAGCCCTGTGTTGAACTAAAAAGAAAAATAATAATAGTTATATATATACGTAAGCCTGAGCAAGCAAGATAACTATTCCTGATGTACTCTGCCCAGGACATCCTGCTAGTCACTGCAAGGCATATTCCGACAACAGGAGAAGTAAGTAGAACTTAGACAGTGAGTTATATGGGCCAAGAAAAGAAATTTTTCCACACTTCTTTCCCCACTCCTCACCTCAGTTCCTCCACCTTCCATTCTAACTTTTCGAGTCCCCCAAATTCCACAAGATTCATTTATTTGTAATTCATAGGGAGAATATCTTAAACATTAATAAATACCTTTCTTGTATGAGGGTATAGATTCAGCTCCTTTGCTAAGACCGGGTTTTGATAAGGGATCCTTGGCTGAAACATTACAGATAAGCAGAAATGGAAAGAAGAGGGAAGGAGAAAAAGACCACAGAAATAGAAGACTGTATGTACTGAAGACAAATTTTGAGAATTTCACCAAAGGTAAGACCCAATTTAAATTAAAAAACAAAAACAAAAATTTCATAACTATCTGATTTCAAAACAGTGCAATTGTTAAAATGAAGAATTTCTGAAAATAGAAGAATGTTATAAAGTTCTCTGCTCTTCCCCCAGATTTCTGATCTTGGATAAATTATTTAACTTCTCTGTGAACCAGTTTTTCCCAGCTATGAAATAAAGACACTGCTTGCTTACTGCCAAGGCCATTCCTGGAACAAATCATGGTAATGTGGTCCCACCCTAAATATTCTGATATAGATGAAACCTAATTCAAGTGAATATTAAGTGTCACTTTGAAGGAGGTAAGAAATCAGAGAAAGGCAATGTGCAGCCTCAGGGGAAGACATGAGCTCAAGGTATTGTCTGGCTGGCACTTCTCATGGGAAACATGTAGGCTGATTATAATGTAGTTGGGCTTGTTACTAAAGCAAGGTAATACACACACCCCCGCTTCACTCTCTTTACATTGTCCTCAAGTCATAACCACGTCCCTGGTCCTGCACTGATTTGTCCCTCTCCTGAGTCCCCCGGGGTTCTAGGCTATTACCAGAATCTTCTGTAACTCAAAAATAGATTTATCAACCAAAGGGCAATATAAAATTTAATTAAAAATATCTAAGAGTTTTTCATAAAAGGTATCTTCATCAATTTGAGAAGTCACTATTGTTTGGAGTTGGTAATGGAAATAACTTAGTTGAAAACTGAATCAGAAATGTGAAAAACCAACATGAGAACCTACTTCAGAATGCAAAGGAAAAAATTTTTCAGAGAGAGAGAGAGAGATGAGAGAGAAGATAACAAGCAGGGAGGACAGGAAGGGGAGATGGACGCCAAAAACTTGTTAGCGTTCCCAAGAGAGAAATGAGAAAACCTGGTACAGAAATAACAACCAAAAATACCACTGAGGAAAATTATCCTGAGCTGAAAAAAAAGGGGAGTGAGCAAATCAAAAGGATTTACCTTATTCTAGGCTAAATAAATAAATAAAGGGGAGGCTTGCACATCACAGAGAGAATGAGTAAATAAATACCAGAGAACATGAAGAAGATATGTCTTAGTCAAAGTTCCCCAAAAAGCCATGTGATACAAAAATCCTATTTGTGAGCACTTTCTGGGGAATGTGAGCCCAGGGAACAGAAGTGAAAGAGAGGGGTGATGTAGGGTGTAGGATGCATTTGTTATCTATTGTTGTGTTACAGATGCTCCATTATACTCCAAAAGTTTACTGTTTAAAGTAACACATTCATTAATGCACAGTTTCTGTGGATCAGGAATCCAGGAGCAGCTGAGCCCAGCGCCTCTCAGGCAGAGTCCCCTGTAGGGCTGCAACAAGGTATCTGCTGGGGCAGCGGTGGGACAAGATGCAATGAAGGTCCCTTGGGGGTGGACTGGGGGAGGATCTTCACGTCCTCACTGGCTATTGGTCTATGACATCTGTTCTTTGCCATATGAGCCTCTCCACAGCGCTCACAACACAACCCGTTGCTTTCTCCAGAACCAAACCCCCAGAGGGAGAGAGAGAGCAAAAGAGGGCAAACAAGATGGAAGTCAGAGTCTTTTTATAATCTTATCTCAGAAGTGACATTCTATCACCATTGCCATATTCTGTTTTTAGAATAATCACTAGGTCCAGCCCATAATCAAGGAGAGAGGATTACCCAAGGGTGTGAATACTATGAGGCAGGACCCCAGGGGCATGTAGAGGCTGCCTACCACAGCAGAGGGTGTCGTCCAGTACAGGGAAAGAGGGAGAGTCATGACAGGATGTGTTAGCAAGTGGACACAGAGCACGATGAAATGCTTCTCAGAACCGTATCCAGGAAAGGAAAGGAAGGAGCATAGATCCATTAAGTTTTGCCCCACAAGGCAATAACTCTCATTCCTCTAAGCACAGGCTTAGGGCGGGCTTTCCTGGGAAGAAAGTGTATGCAGGAGGTGAGAGGCACATGAAGCAGCCCTGGGACTGTCTTGAGGGAGAGGCTGTGCCACCGCATCTGCATGAAGCTGGAGGGAGTCTGCATGGTGTGGGTTGCCCCATATTGGTGAGACAGAGAGATCAGACGTGTTACGTAAGAGCTGTCTGACATAGTCTGAGCTCCAAATATTGAAGTAATAGAAACTGAGTCTTCTAGGGGTGCCTAGATGGCTCAGTCCATTAAATGTCTGACTGTTGATTTCAGCTCAGGTCATGTCTCAGGGTCATGAGATCGAGCTGCATCAGGCTCTGTGCTGGACGTGGAGCCTGCTTAAGATTCTCTCTCCCTCTCCCTCTGGCCCTCCCCACTCCTGCTGTCTGTGAAAGAAAAGAAAAGAAAAAAGAAAAGAAAAGAAAAGAAAAGAAGAGAAAAGAAAAGAAAAGAAAAGAAAAGAAAAAAGAAAAGAAAAGAAAAGAAGGAAGGAAGGAAGAAAGGAAGAAAGAAAAGGAAGGAAGGAAGGAAGAGAGGGAGGGAGGGGAGGGAAGGAAGGAAGGAAGAGAGGGAGGGAGGGAGGGGATGGATGGAAGGAAGGAAGGAAGGAAAGAAAAGAAAGAAGGAAGGAAGGAAGGAAGGGAGGGAGGGAGGGAGGGGAAGGAAGGAAGGAAGAGAGGGAGGGAAGGGATGGAAGGAAGGAAGGAAGGAAGGAAGGAAGGAAAGAAGGGGAAGGGGGAGAGGGAGAGAGGAAGAAAGAAAAAGAAACTTGATCTTCTAGCTTGAGGACTCAGCACAATCAAATTTCCAGACTGTTATAAATTACCATATCCCAGTCCCCTTACACTTTCCATGACAACAGTGGCTTCAGTAACTGCGGGACAGACAAGACATAAATGGACATATTGTATTTAATAAGTAGGTAAGCATCACCATCATTTACTTAAACTCTTCTTGACTTTTACCTGATAGCTCATCTTTGTCATGTCTTCAAAAGCAATATACTTCTTTATGTTCAATTTTTACCTGGATGTTTATATCACATCAAGAAATGTCATAGGGGCACCTGGGTGGTCAGTCAGTTAAATGTCCGACTCTTGATCTCAGGCTCAAGTCCTAATCTCAGGGCCATGAGTTAAGGCCCCGCATTGGGCTCCATGCTAGGTGTGGAGCCTACTTTACAAAAAAAAAATGTCATATACTCAAAGAATTTAATGGCTAGAAGAAACTTTAATTAAAATTCATTTAATTTAACCTCCTCTTTCCAGGCAGAACTATGCCTCAACCACTGAAATCAAAATATATATATATATATGATTTTTTAGAAGATGTCCAGATATACCAATTTTAGATATCACTTAGTGACTGATTTTAACTATATATCTGTTTTCATAATCTACATATAATTATAATTACATCTATATATTCCCAAATATACCTGTATCTATACCATATCTCTCCCTCCCCCTCTCCTCCACCTCCTCAATCAAGAGATTACCTGTTGGTGTTCCACCTGGAATGATCTCTTTGAAACAGGCTGAACACTTTTTGCAACCCTTTGAAAAAAGAACACGTTCAACATAAAAATTTAAAGAATTAGATAAATTTATTATGCGTTGTTACAGGAATTAGTCTTAAAATAGTTATTAGAAGTATTAGATCTTTACCTTAGGATAAATGGGCAAGAGTAGAAGCAGGGAAACCAATCAGGAGATTATTGGAGTGGTCTAGGTGAGAGAGTAGTGCCCTGAACTGGAGTGATGCCAACAGAGATCAAGAGGAGTGGGCACAAAGTATATTTGGGAAATAAAAGCAGTGGGATGTGCTGATAGTTGGATGTGGGGGACCAGGGGAAAAAGTCAAGGGTGAGTTCTGGGACCAAATGGCCAGATGCCTGTTATCTGCTTCAGAATAACCCCCGAGGGGAAAGGGAGCGTGGGTAGTGATAGTGGAGAAGCAAGACTGACCATAAACTGATTATTGTTGAAGCTGAGTAATGGGTGCATGGGGTTCACATTGCCATTCTATCCCTTTTCCTTATGCTTTAAATTGTCCATAATAAAAATGTCTTAACATACCAGTACACCTTTACCTAGTGATTTCAATTCCAGAAATCAACCCTAAGGAAACACTCAGAACTAAAAAACAGATTTTTTTATCAGAATGGTCACAGGATCCTCATCTTAGTATTTATAATATTGAAATATTATAAAGAATCTTGTTGACTAACAAAAGGGTAATAGTTAAACATATTGTGATAGAATCATAAATTATATGATATTTCTATTAAAAATCATGCCCTTAATAAGTTGGAAAATACTGACTATATAATAGAAAGTTAAATATATAAATATAATACATATATAAATATGTAAATATATATATGCCAAAAGAAAATACACATCAAAATATTATCATTGTAGGGGCCCTGGGTGGCTCACTTGGTTGGGCACCCAACTCTTGGTTTGGCTTGGGCTGTGGTCTTGGGATCGAGCCCCACATTGGGCTCTGCACTCTGCAGGAAGTCTGCTTGGGATTCTCCCCATCTGCCCCTCCACGCCCCCTGTAAAATAAATAAATAAATCTTTAAAAAAAATATTATCATTGTAATGAGGGAATTTGGAGTGATCTTTTATTTTCTCATTTATACCATATATAATTTACTACAAAGAATATGCCTTAGAAAGAAGTAAACATTATTTTAAAGGGTAGGAAAAGAATGATTTGTTGGAATTCATCATTCCTAGGCATGATAGTTAAAACTACAATTGATTTTCTTTCATTCTGGAACACTTATTGACTACCTATTATTTGCAAAGCACTGTTCCATAATTACTCTATGCCATTTAGCAGGAAAAATAATTCACATTTCAGATTAGTTAAAAAGAGAGGACATAAAGTTGGAGAGAGCAAAAAGAAAGGAATTTCGTATTTAGGGAGCTCAGAGTAAGTTTCTAGAAAGATAATGTGTTCAATTTGGGAACAGTCAAGTCCAACAGAGTTCATAGCGATTCCCCACCCATTTCCTTTATTGCCGCTGCTTCAATATGGTCTCAAAACCACAGAAAAACAATACTTCACATGTCCCACTTCAATGAATTCTAACTTCATGATGAAAACTAGGAGAAAAGTAAGCATTGTTCAATGACAGCTGCGGCAAAAATGTGTCAGCGTTACTTGCAAAACCCTGGGAGGCAGAGATATACCCTTTTCTGGGAAAAAAAATGGGAAAATGAGTAAACATTACAAGAATTTGTCATAAAAGTACTGAAATTACAATCCAAGCTGGCAAGATTTTTAGCGTTTTCCTTTCCTCTGTGGTCTTCTGGGAAGGCTCAGGGCTTCCTCCACCCTGAGATTGGGGATCTTACCAGCAGGCCTGACCGGGATGAGTATGGAAACAGCCAGTTCCCTGGGGGGAAGATGACTGGGGAGCCCTGATACCCAGCTGCTGATTCCTTGACGGCAACTTCAGCACTTCGGACTGCTGGAACCCACAAGTTTTAACCCGTAACTGAGGGTTCTGTTCAATAAGCACAAGGTCTTGCTTTTTAAAATATTAATGGATGAGAGCCTCTAAGGAGTAAGGATTACTTCCTATTCTTACTTCTTTTTGTTTGAATGTGGCAAGTTTTCTTGAGAGGAAAAAGTCCTCTTTCTTCCAAGGCAGGCGAGGGGCACGTAACTGTTCTTGACATAGGGTCTCCCCACACTGTCCAGCCCACGCTACCGCTATGTTGTTCCAGATCCTGATGCATATGGGAAAAGTAGAGGGTGCATAACGTGTGTGTCAGAAGAGGGGAATGGATGTGGGGTAGAAGAATGTGTTTATAAGGCTTGTGCCCTTGATGAAGAGTACACATTCACAAATTCATGTTCTCTTTTGTCTGAGCTCTGTGAATACAATACTCTGCACTGAAAAGGCAATGGATGGTGAGTGCTGTGAACTGTGCAAGACTGTTGAATCTCAGATCTGTACCTCTGAAACAAATAATGCAATATATGTTAAGAAAAAAAAAAAAAGAAGAAGATAGCAGGAGGGGAAGAATGAAGGGGGGGAAATCGGAGGGGGAGATGAACCATGAGAGACGGTGGACTCTGAAAAACAAACTGAGGGTTCTAGAGGGGAGGGGGGTGGGAGGGTGGGTTAGCCTGGTGATGGCTATTAGAGAGAGCACGTTCTGCATGGAGCACTGGGTGTTATGCACAAACAATGAATCATGGAACACTACATCTAAAACTAATGATGTAGTGTATGGTGATTAACAATAAAAAAGTTAAAATAAAATAAAATAATCTAAGCTAAACAGAAAAAAAAAAAAAAAAAAAGGCAATGGAGGCCGGGCTGCGCCACGCACTTCCCTTCTGTGCCCTCCATTCTGGGTATTATCTTCCTCTGAGGTAGTGCAGATCCCAAATGGCTAGAAACCTCAATATGTCCACGGGGCTTTTGAAGAAAATCATCTCTCTTCTGCAGATTTTCCTATGGTCTATGGATTCTTTTGAATTAAAAGGAGTATAATTTTTGCTCTGCTCTGAAACAAGATAGAAAATTCTGACTCTTGAAAATCCTATAGATGATTAAAATGGTAAATGAGCCACATGCAATAATTCACAGTTCATGAACCTACTTAGTATGAAAAGGGGCTCCTGTTTGTAACATTTTTTAAATTGCATTAAAGTGTTGTTAAAAAACAAGAAGTACACTTGAAAGAAATCCAGGCTAAATGTACAGATAACCAAAGAATAGCAAATGAAGATACTTTGATTTACTACAATAAGGTATTCAAACATTCAGACTGACTTCTGATTTCTGATGTTTGTATGTTCTGGGACAAGAACTAGAAAGAGTCTTTAAAATAAGTAAATTAGACTTGGATGGCTTTGATATCTAGTGGGACATTCATGATGTATTTTATGTATCTTGCATGTGACACATGCTGATTACGGCATATGAGGTAATGTTACACAAGGCATGGTGTGCATGAATTAAGAGAGAAATATGCAACACATAATCATTTGGTACACAGATTCTTGACAGTTGATTTATATTCTGAAAATAACAGATTTTTAGCTCATTGAGTTCGAAGTTGCAAACAACCATATTCCCGTTTCTTCTAGTCAAATTATTTTTCATGTTGACAGGCATAAAGTGACTTCTCTTCTATGTAAATGGTTATAAAACCTTAGTTCTTTCACAGAAAAAAAAAACCCATCTTGAAGGTGCACGAACCTCTCTAATATCCCTTACCATAATTTTTCTCCTTGAGATCAGGTGAGTAGGGGACAAAAAATAATATAAAAGTAATAGCCAAGAACACCAGAATAAACCCTGTGCCTGAAAACATATAATGTATCTGTGCACATAAATAAGGATTCTTAAAGATGGGATAAACATGGCTAGTTATTTTTTCTTAATAAAAATCAACTTTTATTTATCTTTGGCACAAAATGGTATAAGGGACAATGAAGTTCAATAGCCTCCTATTTCATGGGGGAAATGTGGGTAGAGTCTACCGAAATACAATCAACCAAAAACCTTAGGCTTGAAAGCTTAGGCACAAAATTCTATAGTATAGTGTAGTGTGGTATAGTGTAGTACAAATAGACTATATATGTTACATATAGTCTATAATTCCTCGCCAAGGAGCTTTGGTTCATTGGAGAGACGAGATGAATATAAGAAACAATGGACAAAACATTTAACAACTAATGTAAATGATTGCTAAGTGCCATGGGCAAACTATAGACCCGTGGAAGCCCACAGGAAGGAGGCTATTTGTTGGCCAGTGAAGGCTCCATGGAGGAAGTAACACTTGAGTTATTCCAAATAATAGGTGTGTGATCTGGGACACACACCTATTATTTGTGGGAAAATGGGAAAATGGAAAAAGCTGTTGGATCAATAGAGGGGAGGCACGGAGGGCATCATAAACCTGGCAAGGGATTTAGACGTCTGATAGGAGCAGGGAGTGGTGAGATGAAAGCCATATTTAAGGCACATTTGTCTGGAGTGCACGTGCAGGAGAGATTGGGGCAGGGGCTGATGTACCCACCCAGAATGAGCACGGGGGGGAAGAGTGACAGTGAAGAGACACCAACAGACATGGGGAACCAGATGAAAGAAGTCAGTAGATAAGCTGAGTGTCAGAGATATCAGAAGTGAGTGAAGACAAGGTTTTAAACTGAGAACATGAGAGGAAAAGAAAAAAAAAAAACTGGTATTGATGACAGAACTATCAAAACCAGGATGGATAGCTAGTTGTGGAGAGACCATTTCATTTATAGACATCTTGAGTTTTCACATGGGGATCCAAAAAGAAGTGTCTTTAAACTAGATGTAAAGCAGGGTTTAAAAAGCCCATTTTCAGCATTCAGAAGTCTAGAGTGGGAGTTCAGGCTATGATAATTAAGCCTTGAGGCTCTCTAATGGTTATAGGATTGGAGGAAGAAAAAGAGCCATAGAATCTAGGAAATCGTATTTTTGCTCCTCACAGCCATTGTGGGTGTGAGGAGAAAGGTAAGTGTAGAAAACATGTCTTAGACCCTTAGCATCCCTTAAAATGCCATCGAAGAGACTGTCAGGTAACTAAGAAGGTACTCATAAAACCTTAGATCTTTTTAGGATCCATCCAGAATAATCACCTATTGCACAGATAGAATGTAAGCACTGTAAGCACAAGAACTTCTTGATTTGTTCATTCATGTACCCCAAGCACTAGAATAACATCTGGTACATGGTAGGCAAATATTCAACAAATACTTGTTAAATAAGTGAGTAAATAGGGGAACGAAGAGATCGGGAAGATGAGGTATAATGGAATTGATGTTTTGTCACTTGGGCCACACAGGTCCTTTGACGAGCAAACCATGCAGCAAGGTGTATTTCTACTACAGAATGACTTGAGGTAAAAGCCTCCCTGAATCTGAGGCCAGTGTTCTGTGAGCAGGGGGTTAGCAGAACTAGAGAAGGAGTTTACTCTGCAGGGCAGGGGATAGGCTCCCTGGGATATTTAAAGTCCTTGCCTTTTCTAACTCCCCAATTATAGATAACAGGCTGTGTGAAGAAAGCCCAGCACAGCCAGGGTGATCTCATACTTCATAAAATTCCCTGAAGCATGCATAGTCATTGTTTCATTCGAGGCCAGTATCTGTAGCCAACATTGCTCCTCCCAGCACTAAGCTTCAGATTGGATCCACTGGGATGCCGCCACCCCAGAAAACATGGTGTTCCAGCCTCACATACTTTCTGCATGTGTGATGCAGGGGTCTCCCTGAAAGGGTGGAGTTTTAGCAACAAGGGGCCCTTTATTCCTAAGCCCAAAGGGGTTCACCTCTTGATCTTGCCGGGTGGTTTACTATGAGTTAAATTTATAATAAGCTGAGGCTGCCTTTAGTCAGATTTTGGCCTCTTTGGGTTGAGATGACTAAACTTTTGTAATTTCCCACTCCTCTCTGATTTGACGGGTGGTATTCCTGCCAGAAAGGGACAAAGTTGGTCCAAAAGATTCTCTTTTCCCATCAGAAATTCTGTCTGCTGTCTAAAAGTATGAAGGGAGAAAACTCAGGATCAGACATGTTCGAGGTTGGAAGGGATCTAAGAGATCCTCTAGTCCAGGGTCCTAAACTCATGCAAACAGGGGCTGAGCAGATGACAGAGAATGGTGAATGGGAGTGACAGGGTCTGTGTCAAACCAGAGACTTGATGACCCACCCCATGGACTCACACTGAAGGACTTGACGGCCCCATGCTAGCCAGACAAAGCACATCTGTGCACTGATTAGGCCCCTGAGCCATGTCAATCCTTTCATTTTACAGATGAGGTCCTTGAGGCCCAGAGACAGAGTGAGAACATTTTGCTACAGAAAGAGCACTGCACTGGAAATCATGAGATCTGAGGTTCTAGACCTGTCCGCATACACCAAATGACCTTGAATTAAGGCTGACCTCTTGAATCTCATTTCCTTGTCTGTAAAATGAAGAATTTTCCTAAGATCTATTTGTGCTCTAAAATTCTAAGACTCCCCAGCATCACCTGCCCGTTGAGTCACAAATCTCCAACTGGAGCTCAGGTTTCCTGGTGGAGTGTTCTTTCTTTTCACTAACACAAACTGCCTGCCAAGACAAGACAGAAGGAGGAAACAGCAAAAACACCTGGGAACCCGTGTTGGCTTCTTATGACATTTGCTCACGGTTTGGGCAGACTGTGAAAACCAAGGGGGAGGGAAACCTGGGACATCTTAGTGCCCCATGTGGGGCTTTCTCATTCCCACTGAAGGATGTGCTGAGTGCCTACGTGTCCCAGGCAAGCCTTCTGAAGATGGAGTCTCAGAAGACACATGTATGTCTGCTCCTTCCCATTGAGTACAGGTCACCCAACATCAAAAGAATGGATCCAACTGGGAAGAGACATGGATCTCCTTGTTTTGTTTCAGTTTACTGATTTTTGTTTTTTGGGTTTTTTTTTTTTTTAGAGAATTTTTCCTCCTGTTGGAAGGTGAAAAAGTAAAGAGCTATTCATCAAGAACCCCTCTTAAAGCCCAAGGTAGACCCTCGTTCCGGGGTTCTCACTTCCTTGTCTGATCTTACCATTTTTTTTTTTTTCCACCTGTGTGGTGGTCCTTATTAGTAGAAATTATCTTGTTTACTAATCTGCTTTTTGTTCTCTGTATCACCACTTTATTTTTATTTATTTTTTAAAGATTTTTTTATTTGAGAGAGCGAGCAAGCACACAAGCAGGGGAGGGGTAGAGAGAGAGGAACAAGCAGACTCCCCGCTGAGCATGGAGCCCAATGAGGGGCCCAATGTGGGGCTAGATCCCAGTACCCTGAGATCATGACCTGAGCTGAAATCAAGAGCTAAACCCTCAACTGACTGAGCCATCTACAGCCCCTCTGTATCACCACTTTAAATGAGCATTTGATGAGAGCAGGGATTCTGTCTACCTTGTTCACTAGTATATTTCCAATGCACCAAACACTGCCTGGTCTGTAGTGAGGTAGAATAAATATTTGATGGATAAATAAATGATTGCTCAAGATTCTATAGCTAATTTGTGGAGGAGTCAGGTTTTGTATGAAGGTCATCCAACTTTCAGTTCTTTTCCCTAAACTACTGGGCCTCAGAGAACTAACTTTATCAGTGAATTGTCTGAGGAAGAGGATACTAGGTCTAGGCATCAGGAAAGCATGGGTTAGAAGAAAGTACCAGGTGACCCAGATTCTAGTCCAAGCTCCGCCACTCAACTAGCACAAGACCTTGACCAAACCAAACAATGTTAATTTTAGACAAGGTCTTAGAGATCACCTGGTCTAAAGACTTTGGACATGTTTGTAGCATCAGGAATCTTTATTCAAACACAACCTCACACAGAACCTGAATCTATAAATCAGATAAAACAGTGCTACTCTGGTAAAAGCAGAGAAGAGTCCAGAGACTGCCCTTTAGGCTTGTATTTCACCCCATTCAGGTCATCTCTGAAGTAACTCTGTAAAACACAGTTTAAAAACCACTAAGCTAATCCAGTTGCTCACCCAGTTCAAGAATCCCTAGAATCAGGGAGGTCATCCCACTGGGGCAGCCCATTCTGTTACTGTGGCACTTATGAGGAAGCCCAACCTCTTCCTGGCCCAAAATTTCATTTCCCAAAAACAAAAGCCATCCCTCGCCAGCTCTGCACCAGCTGTCAGAAGACAAAGACCAGGAAGATAAGGGCCGTGTCCCAAACAAGAGAGATCTGGGTTTAAAAACCAGCTCTAAGCTACATATCTTCTCCAGCCCTTAAATACCTGCTCCGTGGGGAGTCCGGTTCTCCCTCTCCCTCTGCCCCTGCTTATGTCCCCTTTCTCACTGCGTCTTTCTCTGTTGAATAAATAAATAAAATATTTTTTAAAAAATAATAAAATAAATAAATACCTCTTTTGTAGGTTAGGGATATGACCGTACTTACCCCATGGGGAAGACAGCGGTAAAGCTTAAGGACAGTAATGTGAAGGACTTAGTGCAATGCCTCACACAAGGGAAGTGCTCAATAAATTTCAGCTATTGCTTTCAGGATCATCATCTTTGTCCCATTACTTATTACCACCTCATCCCCTTACCACCACTACCACCACCACCACCACCACCGTTACTTCTCCTCAAGAAGGAACCTACAGGCTGCTTGAGGAAGCAGATCAGTGTGCAGTAAAATACAATTCGTCATGGTAAGTTCTATTAGGGAAATCTGCACTACATATTTTTTTTTAACTATTAGCCAAGAGCATCAGGAAAATAACTCCGCAAACATGTGATGCCCATTTATCTATGCCTTGAACTATCCCAACCAGCCATCCTATTTGATGTCTGAACCAATGATTGACTATCTACACCTTCATGCTATCTTTGTCTTATGAACTGCATGTGTTCTCTGTGAAACTCAGGAAATTCCATTAAAATGATTTCTGCATCAGAGTATATTCATGTTCTTGAGCCTGCCTGGTCCCTGTGTGGTCATCTTTCAGAATTCAATTTGACCTACAGTTATTACTCCCACTCTATTTTATGGAACACTTTCAGCCAGCTACATGATTTAATGGGTTTAAACACATCATTATTGCCATTATTTCATAGCTCACATGCCTAAAATAATACATGACACATTTTTAAATGCATCTGAAGACTTATTTTTAAATTTTATTACCTAGGAATTAATAAAAGCTACTCATTAAATCTTGCCACCCAGGATACCTAAGCCCTGGTTCTAGCTGGCAGTTGGGTGGTCAAAACACACTTAAGGGAGATATACCCTGAGGTATCACAAGAAGGTTGGAACCAGACATCACAGGGGAAAAGGAAAATTTAAATATCGGTATAGCCAATGCCCTCTAAGGTGGCCCAACATAAAAACAAATGATCCAACAGTGTGAAGCCCCCAACCGATTTCACAGAGGTGACCAATGCAGGCACTCAATATAAAATGCATTTCAAACTCTCCAGAGAGCCAGTTATGAGTCAGCCAGTTATTAGGGAAATATGAGGAACTGGGAAGCATTAGGAGGCAGCCTAGGAAGGCAAAATGGCAAGGATCCAAGGCAAGGATTCACAAAGTCAGAAGTAAGAGGTCATGCCTGCAAATGCTTAGGCTGGTACTCACCACTCCATTCAGCCTTCTCTTCATTATAAAATGCTGCAGAAAGAGAAGCAGTAACATGAATGACAGCAAACCACAGTATATGTCCCATGTTAGGGACAACAACATAACTATCTCCCTCATCGTTTGGGGATGCTCTATTACAGCATTCCTCTATTGCCTCTGTGCCTTCCGGTGTGGCTTATTCCACGTACGGTTTCCCAGGTAGCCCTGTCTGGAGGCCTTTGAGTACCCAATTTAAGACATGCTGGGGTTGACATCAGGAGCAACTTACCTCTTTGGAGAAGACAGCAAGTATTCTGGCTCTACTGTGACCAAAGAGCCTAGCTCTTTGTGGCCTAGGACTCAGGAGATGGAAACCAAGACTTGGGACTGGGGATCCTGCTGGCCTATTGTCTTCTCTCCTTGAACTGCTCCATCTGTTATTTTATGGTCCCTGGAGCTGGACAGGGTATAGAGTTCATTGAGTTTAAACTCTCATTCACATCTAGCTTTACTCTCTGGGGACCACAAATGTATCAAGTCTACCATCTTAAGTCTGAACTCTACCTGCTTTGAACTTCACAGAAAGCTCCGAGTTCTCTTCGTAGTGAGCCATTATGCCAATTCTTTTTTTTTTTTTTTTTTTTAATATTTTATTTGACAGAAACACAGCAAGAGAGGGAACACAAGTGGGGGAGAGGGAGAAGCAGGCTTCCCGCTGAGCAGGGAGCCTCATGTGGGGCTCGATACCAGGACCCCGGGATCATGACCTGAGCCCTTGCAGACGCTTAACGACTGAGCCACCCGGGCGCCCCCCATTATGCCAAGTCTGAACAGTCAAAGCCATCTTACCTTTACATCAAAGTTTCCGTTGCCTCTGGGTTTGCTGCTAACTATTTTCATTAGAATCTTTTACATTATTTTTTAATATTATGGTGCCTCAAGAAACTAATGGACGTAATGGGAGTATAACACAAACTGTCTAGTTAGATGGAGAATATGATAATGCTTTTGATGCAAATTTTAAATCCATCCCTGCAGAAACCACAAAAAGGAAAGGTTCTTGCCAACAACAGTTCCTCCCTTTCCCTCTGCCTCTTAAATGGCCCTGGTGCTTCCCCATGTGTCCTCACCCCATGGCATGGCTTGGCCCCTCCTCTTGGGAACTGTGAGTAATAAACTATCTTTTCTATGGCAGTCACTTCCTGATATATTGGTCTTATTATACCCCAAATGTTCTATTAATACACTACATTTCAAAGCATTGGTCAAATTTGAGCCCAAGTTTGGTTGCCAATCAAGGAACTCTTCCCAAGAAAGGAGGCAGTCCTGCCCAGAGCTCCCCTGGCAGGGTGCTGAGTAGGGTGTGCACATGCAGAACATCCATCTGGCCCATCAGGTCCCCTGCTGCTATGCTGCGGTCTCACTCCCTGCATTGCATCCAGACTCCAGCATCAGGGCTGCTGCGACATGTGTCCCTTTCTGGGCCCTGGCTTATTCTTGCTCCTAAGTGACAAATTCGTGGCATTCAGAGTATAAGGACCTGAGCCACATTGGTGTGGAATCCTGCAGAGCCAGGAACCATTCCTAAAAGAAGAGTATGGCAGGGATGAGGGAGGTCAGAAGGAAACGTGAGCATTGGGACTATGAGCTAAGAGAACGAGGCTGGGCTTGTTGTGGAAAAATGGTCCAGGCCACTGCCTTTCCCGCCCTCTGCCACAACACACACACACACACACACACACACACACACACACACACACACACACACACACGCATACACATTCTCTTCTCTTTCTTGTAAGACAATTTCACTGGGGTTTGAATTTGAATGGCAAAGGCCCATTTGGCTTTCTCAGACCTGTCTAGTCAGTTATTACACCTTCACAGAGTCAGGGTCAGGAAGTGTAGATTATGTCCCTGACTTTTTTGAAAACCAGAGATATAGTATGCCTTCTTAGGCAAATCATCTTTCCTTCCATGTTACTAATTCTTCATCTACATATAACACGGTGTGTCAACTGAGCCAGAGCTGACAAAAGCAAGTCAGACAGTACCATCTCTTAGAGGTTTTCTATGTGCACACCAACCTCCCAACCAGCGTGAGATGTGTGGGGAGATTCTTCCATGGAACTCCAGGCATGATTCTTTTTTAACTTTCTGTTTTGAAATAATTTTAAATGCTAAAAAAAATTGTAAGAATAGTACAAGGAACACCTATATACCTTAGATTTACTAATTGTAAACATTTCGGCCAATTTGCTTTATCATTCTCTTTCTCTCTCTCGCTGTATACACATTCACTACACAACCCCAATATAGAAGACTGCTATCAAAACAGAGTCAGCAGCCAACCCAGAGATAATGAAAACCTTATGAAAGCATAGGGTGGCTATGACTGCCCGGAATCTGTGTATCTTCGCTGTCCTTCGTCTCCCAGCTAAGTTAGAATGACTCTTAAACCAGCAAGCATGCCAGCCAGGTAGGTTAGAACTCCTTGGAAGCAAGGTCATGATGAGGAAAGGTAGAGTTGTCCTCCATCTCTAACTTAAAATATTTAATTTAGAATTCTTGAGGTTTGGCCAGACTGTGGGTTATGTGGAATATGAGCTTTCAAGGAATAGGGAACAGTTGCAGACCTAGCTGATTAAGACAAATATTTGTATGTGTCGAGGAAAATTCAGTCTCTGCATTGTATTTTAAAGTTAATGCATTTTAGTCACTTTTTAAATTATATGTAAGATACATTTTTCAAGAAAGGAAAGTCCTTTAGATCTGTTCATAATTTTGAGAGTCTGTACAGTCTTTTTATATTGGTAGTTCATACCATAAACCACTCAAAGAATAGTTAGTGGATTAATTTTCACTAGGTTGGGGGGAGAAATCAACCTCTTAAGAAATGGTTATCATTTTAAGTGAATAGTGTTCTACCTGTACATTTTAACAACTGTAGTTTCCTATAGCAAGCATTCATAGTCACAACACAATAGTCCTTAAATTATTAAAACAAAAATATTTTTGCAAACAGATTTAAACGGAAACGCAACTTTATGATGACAAGTTATAGATTTAAAATGAATTTTAAGGTAATTGGTTTATAAATATTCACTATCTTTTCTCCATTTAAACAAAGTTTAATGACTAAACCTAGCACTTTGTGGGTTTTTTTGTTTTGTTTTTTTAAGATTTTATTTATTTTATTCCCCTCCAGAGAGAGAAAGAGAGCACAAGCAGGGGGAACGGCAGGCAGAGGGAGAAGCAGGCTCCTTGCTGAGCAGGGAGCCCGATGCAGGACTCAGTCCCAGGATTCTGGGATCGTGACCTGAGTCAAAAGCAGACGCTTAACCGACTGAGCCACCCAGGCAACCCTACCTAGCACTTTGATTTTTTAAATTAAGACAAAATTTTTTTCGAGCAGTTTTAGGTTCAGAGCAAAATCAAGAGGAAGGTACAGAGATTTCCCAAATACCCCCTACTCCAACACATGTATGGCCTTCCCCACTATCAACATCCTCCCCCACCCAAGTGGTATATTTATTACAATTGATGAACCTCCATTGGACACATTATCACCAGAAGTCCATAGGTTACATTCCAGTTCACTCTTGGTGTTGCACATCCTATGGATCTGGACAAATATGTGATGGCATGTAGCCATCATTATGGTATAATATCATCCTCACTGCCCTAAAAATCCTCTGTGCTCCTCTTACTCCTCTCTCCTTCCTCTCCATCCCCTGGAAACCACTGATCTCTTAACTGTCTCCATAGTTTTCCCTTTTCCAGAATGTCATGTTTTGATTTTTTACTTTTTTTATTTTTTTTAAAGATTTTATTTATTTATTTGACAGAGAGAGACACAGAGAGAGGGAACACAAGCAGGGGGAGTGAGAGGGAGAAGCAGGCTTCCCGCTGAGCAGGGAGACCGATGTGGGGCTCGAACCCAGGACCCTGGGATCATGACCTGAGCCGAAGGCAGACGCTTAACGACTGAGCCACCCAGGTGCCCCTCATGTTTTGATTTTTTAAAAAAACATTGCCTTTTGGTCTCTAAAGTTTCTTTCTTGAAATAACTTGTGGACCTCTAGTTTTCACTTCAATCAAAGCTGAATTAAATATATTTGGAACTTTAAAAAACGCTTCTGCTTCTATGTGCAAAATTTATTCTACACATATTAATATGTTCTGAAGAAGCAGACGTCATTCTCGTTTTAGGAAAAAAAAGAAGAAACTAAGATTTAGGAAGGCTAACTTGTCCCAAATCACACTACTTGTGAGCGACAGTTTTAGGATTGAGATTCAGATTTTTTACTCCAAAGCTCATTATTTTCTGCTACATGCCCTTTAGCTTCCTTCTCAGGAATGCAACCACTAGATAAACAGTCCATGTCTCCTGAGGCGACGTAATTCATTCCACGTGAACGTGCAGAAGTGCATAGCAGTAACTTGGTTTAGCATTGACCATCTTGTTTTGGAAATGTAATCCAGGAGAAATGCTTTCTTCCCTATTTACTATGTGTGTGCTCTCTTGGGCTGCCTCCATTCTTCTCAGTAAGAAGTCTGCACCAGTTCCCGTGGATGTGTCTCTTCCTCCTCAGGCTGATATGATAGAACTCCATAGGCTGCCAACACCTGGGAAGGCTCCTTAATATTTTGGAGCATTCCTTTGCTCCAAAATATTAAGGAGCGCTTCATTTCTGTATGTTCTCTCTATAGATCCAGCTTCTCTGGATAGCTTCTCTTTTGTATAGCTTCAAGAACGTCATCTCTTTTCTTCTTTTCTTCCCTTAACCCACCCTTTAACCTGTTTCCAACTTCCAGGTTCTTTATCAAGAATCCCCCACCCTCGGGTGCCTGGGTGGCTCAGTTGGTTGGGCGATTGCCTTCAGCTCAGGTCATGATCCTGGAGTCCCGGGATCGGGTCCCGCATCGGGCTCCCTGCTCAGCGGGGGGTCTGCTTCTCCCCCTGACCCTCTTCCCTCTCTTGCTATCTCTCATTCTCTCTCTTCCAAATAAATAAATAAAATCTTAAAAAAAAAAAGAATCCCCCACCCTCACCTCCACCCGTAGCTTCCTACTTAAGTACTTGATCTGTCCTAAGAATCTCTTCATCTCTTCTAAGAAGCCAGAATATTGGTTGCATCATAAACATCATCTCATCTTCAAGCTCAGTCCCTACATGATAAGTGATTGGTTCATGCACAAAAACAAACCAACACAAACAAGGTTCTGAAGTAGCTTTGTGTGTGCGTGTGTGTGTTCAGACTTATGGTTTCTCTTGAAAAATGTCTACTCAAAATTAATAATAAAAATGCCTGTTAACTGCTAAATTTGTCATGCAGGGATTTCTAGGAAGTGTCCTAATGAACACTGTCCAAATATTTAACAATAAACCACTTTCAAGCAATTCATTATGTATATTAGTGTGTTAAAAACCTTTTAAAGTGAGTTTAATACATTCTCTCAAAAATATTTCAGCAAGAAACTTTTGTGGCAAGCTATTAACATCCATGGAACGTCGGTTTAGGAAATGTTAGTCTAATTGTATGAAAGCCTCTGAGTACATTAAAATATGGAAAGTATTTTAAATGTCCTCTTAGGAACTCGAAGCTGTAGTAATTTACAATGATGATTTACAATGATAAACATCTTATGGACCTCTGAAGGCAAATAAACTGACCAGTATTTGTTAAGTGTGGAAAAGAAAGGCAGAGCCTATTTTTTGCCTAACAGACACTCTTGGAATCCCTAGAAAAAACTGAACGATGAAAACTGATTGTTTGTCATTCAGGAATGTTGTAACCCTAGGCAACTGTCTTTCAGTACTAGAAAGCATATTTATTGTGATCAAGTTAAATGCTAATTCTATATAGGACATGCAGAAGGGACCCAAATTGGTGACAAATAAACATGAAAGTGAATCATTTGCATAATAATTAATGTGACAGAATGAGCATGTGAATTTTACAGTGAAAATAAAGATTAAAATAGAATTTTAATAGAGGAAGATGAGGTGGAAAGGCATGATGGAAGGATATGCTTGATAAGAAAAAGCATAGAGATATTTCTAAGGCCACGCCCTGGTGAGAGCCCTTTTACTTACTCTACAGAATCCCCAAATTTAATATTATGTTAATTGACTATATCCAATGACTACTTATTAGATCAATATCAAGTCTTGAAGTTTTATGGTATTTGCCTTATTACAAAACTAACATTTGATAAATCCACCGGGAAATTAGACTACTCCAGCGGGGGAGGTGGGAGCAAGACCTTGCTGGTTATTCTCATGATTTGATGGCATCATGGAATTCCAGAATATAAATTGTATGGTTATTTCCCCAAGGGTTTATTGTCATTGCTACCTACATTTGCTTATCCAAAAATTCTAAGTGAGACCTCTTTCCTGAGAGCTCCATAGGGCAAAGGAATGAGCCTCTTCTGGCCCATGGTTTTCCTCTCGTCTAACATTCCAGGGGTTCCATTCAAGCCAATTGCACAAAGGAGGCAGCAGAGGAGAAAGAGGCCCAGGAATAGGCAAAGGAGCCCAAACTGAGGACACTGCTGCTCGGTGTCCCACAAATGCAGTGGCTGCCCTCACACCTGAGCTGGATGCTAGTGAAAAAGTCTCCAACAGGCCATAGCAGACACAAGTCTTGAAACATTTTACTTGAACGAAAGATGCACAATGTAAACTTATTTACCACTTGTAACTATTTTTTATTCTTTGTATTTGTTCTTTGTTCCTTTTCTCCCCTTTCTTTTCCTGCCTTCTCTGGTATTAATTGAAGGTCTTATGTAATTCCATTTTACCTCTTTCCTTACCCTATCAATTATACCTCTTTTAAAAGCAATCTTAACATCTGACCTAGAGTTTGTGATATGCATTTACAATTAATCTAAGTCTACCTTTTTTTAAAATTTTATTTTATTTTATTATGTTATGTTAGTCACCATACATCATCAGTTTTTGATGTAGTGATCCACGATTCATTGTTTTCATATAAAACCCAGTGCCACCTTTAAAAATCACTATTCCACTTCACATGTAACACAGGCCCTTTTTAACAGAGTACCCCACTGCCTCCTGCCTGTCCCTTATGACACCCCTGTCCTTCATTTCACTTATTGTGTGGTGTAAGTACCCAGTGCACTGTTATTATCATTAATTAAAACAAACAGCTGTCTTTTGGATCAATTAAAAATAAGTAATTTTAATATACCTTTATTTATTCCTTCTCTGATGCTCTTCCTTTATGTAAATCCCAGTTGCTGATGGTATCAATTTACCTCTCCCTAAAGAACCTCCTTTAACATTTCTTGCAGGACAGGTGGCAATGAATTCCCTCAGTTTTGTTTTCCTGAGAAAGCTTTGTTTCTCTTTCACTTTTGAAGGATAATTTCACTGGATATAGAATCTAGGTTGGTAGAGTTTTTTTTTCTTTCATCACTTTAAGGACTTCACTCTTTTCTTGCACAGTTTCTGATAAGAAGTCTGTTTTAATTCTTATCCTTGTTCCTCTATAGTTTCTCTCTTCTCTGTCTGCAGTTTGAATATAATATGTATAAGTGTAGTCACTTGTTATTTATCCCACTTGTTGTTCTCCGGACTTCTGATTCTGTGGTTTGGTGTCTGTAATTAGTTTTGGAAAATATTTGGCCTTTATTAATTCAAATATTTCTTCTGCTTTTTTTTTTTTTTTTCTGATATTCCAGTTACATGTATGTTACACCATTTGAAATTGTCCCATGGTTTTTGGATATTCTATTCTGGTTTTCTTTTTTTTTTTTCCCCCATTCTTTTTTCTCTCAGCATATCAGTTTGAGAAATTTCTATTGTCATTTCCTTTCATTGACTCTCCTTAGCTTTGCCTAGTGATTGATAAGTCCACAAAAGGCATTCTTCTTTTCTGATACACTATTTTTGATTTCCAACATTTCTTTTTGATTCTTTCTTAGGGTTTTCTTCTCTCTACTTACATTATCCATCTGTTCCTGCATGTTTTCTACTTTTACCATTGGAGTCCTTAACATATTAATCATGGTTATTTAAAATTTCCTATCTGAGGGGCACCTGAGTGGCTCAGTTGGTTAAGCATCTGACTCCTGATTTCAGCTCAGGTCATGATCTCAGGCTCCTGAAACCGAGCCCCATGTCAGGCTCTGGGCTGGGCATGGAGCCTGCTTAAGATTCTCTCTCTCCCTCTGTCCCTCTAAAAAAATAAAATAAAATATCCTATCTCATCATTTCAAATCTGTGTCATATCTGAGTCTGGTTCTGATGGCCGCTTTGTCTCTTCAGATAGGGATTTTTCTTAACTTTTACCATGCATTGTAATTTTCTGATGAAAGTATACCATATTGATTAATAGGAACTAAGGGGGGTGCCTGGGTGGCTCAGTCGGTTGAGCGGCTGCCTTCAGCTCAGGTCATGATCCCAGGGTCCTGGGATCGAGCCCCTCATCAGGCTCCCTGCTTGGCGGAGAGCCTCCTTCTCCCTCTCCCTCTGTCTGCTGCTCCGCCTACTTGTGCTCTCTATCACTGTTAAATAAATAAATAAAAATCTTAAAAAAAAAAAAAAAAAAGGAACTAAGGTATATAAGCCTGTAGTGGGAGGTTTTATGTTTAACTGGGCTGTGTTTAATGTGTACTGTATCTATAGGTGCCAATGACTTCAAATTCCTCTAGGGCCTCATTTATGTCTCCCCTGGTGTCCTTGGGTTTCCCTAAGAACTCCCACTGGGAGTCTGCATCTTGCAGATCTTTAAGCTGTAATCTAGCTGGAGGTATTGGAGCCCAGTTGGTGTGGTGGCCAGGTGATTAAACTGTCTTTTAGCGGGCCTGCATCTCTGGGCTAGAACCTTCACCAGTGTTTGCTTCCTATCTCCCCCTATACTGCTTAGGTGAGACAGGAAGGGTAGAGGGGGCTATTAGAGACATGCCCTTCCTCTAGGTGGGCTAAGACTCTGATACTGTTTCCCCCACAGAGAGCAGGCTTTTGTGATGGAGAGCGTTTAGTCATATTTCACAATAATTGCTTTTCCCTTCTCCTTGCCAGAGCTATGAACGGATTTTTCTTTCTCTTTACCATGAGAACATGGTAAGGTTCCTGGAGGTAAACCCATGCAATGCAGAGACCACCCCCCACCCCCGCCACTTCCAAGACTATAGCCCCAAGTAGGTTTTCACTCTCAAGCTAATACAAAATCAGCCTCCATCTAATTCATCAAAAACTGACCACTTATGTGTTCATACCAGTCTATGATTCCAATAGTTCTTCCCGCCAAGTGAGTGGATCTCGGCTATGACTAGGTTTGCTGGTCTTTCCACATTTCAGGGTGGTGATTTGTTCTGCAACCTCAATTCTCTGATGGGTCCAAGAAATCATGCTCATTTTCAGTTTGTTCAGCTTTTTCTTGTTGTAAAGGAAGGAGTGACAACTTTCAAGGTCTTTACATGTTAGAACTAAAACTGGAAATAGAAGCTGCATTTTAATAAATACCTCAGAGAGCCAACAGATCCCAACTGAAAAAAAAAACAGTCTTTTTAAGCATCCTTCCTTTGAGAACAATTAACAAGCCCTTGAGAAATTGATTATAAATAACCATCTTGGTTTCTCAGTAAAGCAAAACCTCTGGGAGCAACACTAAGCAGCCTTGATGCAATGCCTCTGAGACAAGTTCCATAAATATCCTGCAATTCAAACTTTCCACTCATTCAGAATTGTGTTTTCCACAATTTGTTTTCGTTTGGTGATGACATAGTGTACATTTAATTGAAAAGGTATATGTGTATGATTATAGCTCTGCTAAAATTAATACATCTGGGTAAATATTGGAAGGGAATTCAGACAAATGAAATGGTTGTTATTTAGGAATTCTTTCTATAGCTAAAAAAATAGAAGCATGTACAGCTGGTGGGAGAGATCACACACACACAGAAACACACATGTAGCCATACACACACACACACACACACAAAGTCAAAAGTTAGACCGTCAAGCCAAATAATTATTAATCTGACATCATCTTCATAAAAAGTTGTGTCTTACTGTAGATGGCTTTCCAGTAAATGTTCCGCAAATTTAATTTCATTCTTTGTCCACTAAGCCATTGATATGAAGAAAATTCTGACATATGCATATCTATTTCAATCTTGCTTATAATACAGGAAAAATATCAAACCAAGACAGAAAGATAGTAAAATTTCTACATCATATTTGAATCTAAAAATGTACATTGGTAGGAGGAAATTTCATTTGGAAAAATCCAGTACTAGAATAAGGGACTCAGAAGAACTACTTAATTGCCTCAGATTGTGCAAGAAACTAGAATTTTAACACTGACAAACAAAAGTAGATGTTCAAATGAAGAAGACTCCATGGTGGAAGCACAGTCTTTCATTGAATGTGACACACAGTTCACATTTCCTGGGGTGTAGAGAAAATAGTTGAATGTTGAAAACATGCACTTGGCTCTACGCCCCAGGAGATTAAGCAACAGAGAAATCAGAAACAAACCAGGCCATTAACAAAAAACACTAGATCCTTATGACAACCCAATGAGAATGTTCAGAGATTGTTAGATTTCCTTTAAATGGAAAATAAAACTATGGTTGGTTTTGATTAAACATGGTTTTTAAATGCTTGTTTCCAGAAAAGACAATGGGACAGAGCTCTTAAATTAAGAGCCCGATTTGGAAGTGATCTGGAAGCCTGCAGTCACTGTTGCCAGTTGAATTCACATTCGAGAAATTCATCAGTAAACACTGATCAGCTAAATATCTGATGATAGAGGGAAATGCTTTGTGTTTTTTTAAGAAGAAAAACATCTTTTTATGACTACAAAAGGAGCAAGATTATTTCTTCCTTTAGATATGCCTTTAGAATTGAGTTGAAATCATTGCTTTATTATTTTTTCAGGCTACATGTGAAGTGACAGATGGAAACAGAAGTAGTTAAAAGAGTGAAAAAGTTTATAGCCATTAAAAATCTTTCAGATAAGGGGCACCTGGGTGGCTCAGGACATGATCCTAGGGTCCTGGGTTCAAGCCCCGCGTCGGGCTCCCTGCTCAGCAGAGAGCCTGTTTCTCCCTCTGCCTCTGCCTGCTTCTCTGCCTACTTGTGCTCTATCTCTCTGTCAAATAAATACATAAAATCTTAAAAAAAAAAAAAACTCTCAGATGAAACAGAAGCTAAATAACTGTTCTAAGAATGTCAAGTTTAGCTACCTATAGGCGTAGGAGCCCTAATCAAACTAAGAATAACTTGGGATGAATTCTTCTGCTCAAGTTTAAGGAAAGAACCAAGTTATAAACAGGCAATAATTGTTAACAGATATAGGTTACTACAAAAGGTAGAATTTTTAATATAGCAACTATTGTTTGCTTTTATCTTCTGATTTCAAAATGCATGCTCAATTAAAACACCTTGAAAACCAGAGACAACCTCTCCCACAAAGAGGAAAGAATATCTACAATGCCACCAACCAAAGTTAATTACTGTTCTATTTTTGTGCAGTATTTTTTATTCAAACAGACCTATGCTATTTACCAAACAAATATATATATATATATACTGCTTTTCTCTTGGTAATGTGTGATGAATACATTCCCATACCAAAAAATATTTTTCCATGTCATATTTTAATGTCTGTATAGCATTCCATTATATAAATATTCCATAATATGTTTAATTAATATATGCCCAATACACTTTTCCCCAAATTTTGCTATTATAATTAATTTGTGGTAAACAGTGCGAAAACACATCTTAGTATACATCTCTAATTATCTTCTAGGTGTGGAATTCCTGGGCCCGAAGGGAGTCTTCATATTTTCTCAATTATTTTAAGTAAAATTCTTTTTGAAAAAAAGACTCAGTAATGCAATATTAAGTTCATGTTCTTTTAACATTATTTCAATAATATAATATTTCATAAAATAGTGGTTTTTAATAACCAAATGGTAGGTTATCTGCAACCAAGGAATGCTTGACTACTTCCCACATTACAGGGCTGTTGTTCAAGAACCACCAGGTTGCAAAACAGGGTTTTAGAGGAGAGCGGGGAGAGGGGATAGGTTAGCCCGGTGATGGGTATTAAGGAGGGCACGTACTGCATGGAGCACTGGGTGTTATACGAAAACAATGGATCGTGGATCACCACATCAAAAACTAATGACGTATTGTATGGTGACTAACATAACATAATAAAATTAAAAAAAAAAAAAAAAACCACCAGGTTGCAATTTATACAAGTATGTGTCATTGCCAATAATTGAGTCTTTTTATAAACTCAGTCTTCAGCATTCCACTCTGTGACCACCATATACCATATATCCAGCTACCTCTCTTTAGCACCTCAACTCTGTTAGTTCTCTAGGACTAGGACAGGATATCCAACCTTGTCAGCCTTTTCTTGTCCATAAAGCTTGTTGACTCTTATTTCCTCTCTTACCCAGCTTAGCCACTTTAAATAATCATTCTAACTACTCCTTTACATTCACCCAACTTCCTTCCCCTTCTGTTCCTCTGTAAGTTTTCTGCCTGGAAAAACTTTCTTGTGCTTGCCTGGCTGACCATAATCCTGGAAAATCCAATTCTCCACCTATTCCCCTAGGCCTGCACCCAAGCAGCTGAGGATGGCTAGAGAAAATCCCACCACCATATTGACTTGCCTTCATCTGAATTCATAACCACAAAACTTGAGTGAACCCTCATATTGCCTGGCACTCCTACATTTTCCTGTTCAATTCAATTTCACCCTTTCTCCTCTCTTCTCACACTGCTCTCCTCCTAACTCTTATTTGCTAACTTTGGTTATTATTTTGCTGAGAAAATAAAAGTAATCAGGGTAAATCTACATGCACCCCCTCCACTAACCTGCATCTATGTCCTTATACATTGCCTCCCTCCTATTTCAAAGGTGGATAATCACACTCCTATTTAAGGCTAATTTTCTTCTCTATGGGATCATTCACATCGATACACATACTGTCATTTCTTCCATATTTATTTTTTTAAAGATTTTATTTATTTATTTGTCAGAGAGAGAAAGAGAGAGAGTGGCAGGCAGAGGGAGAAGCAGGCCCCTGCTGAGCAGGGAGCCCAAAGTGGGACTCGATCCCAGGACCCTGGGATCATGACCTGAGCTAAAGGCAGACACTTAACTGACTGAGCCACCCAGGTGTCCCATTTCTTCCATTTTTAAAAACCAAATAAAAATTTTCTTTATCAATATCCTTCTCTAGCCCACTTCTCTGTAAAACCCCTAGAAAGTTAGCTCTGCCTGCTATCTCCACACCCTCTTTTCTCGTTCATTCAATGCAATAAACTGCTCTTGTCAAAATTGTCAACAATTTCAATGTTGTCAAATCCAACCCTCAATCATCTGGCCCATGCCACTCAATCTCTCAACAGCATTTGAGATGGTTGATCCCACACTCCTTCATGAAACACTTTCTTCACTTGGCTCTGGCCAGGATGCCACACTTTTGGGTCTTCCTTGTCCATCACTATTCACTCCTCCATCATTTTGGCTGGTTCCTCCTCCTGTTTCCAACCTCTAAACACCATGGTGTCCCAGATTTCAATCCTAGGGCCTCTTCTGCCCTCTAACTACATTCCCTCTTCAGATATCTCATGCAGTCCCATCTCTACACTGACAACTCCCCTTAAATATCTCCAGCCCTATCCACTCATCTGGATTCTATATCTTATAAACTTATCTTCAAACTATATTAAGGTTCCCAGCTCTTTTCTCCAGCCTCACCACTACCATATGGATCCAATCCATGTCATACTTTGGGTACTGACAGAACTTCCTCTTTTGTCTGGCTTTGAGCCTGCATTGCTGCCTTACTTTATCACAGACTCCAACCAGCTAGTGGAGTGATCCTTCTGAAAAGTAATTGAGATCATGTTACTCCTCTGATCAATGCTCCATGTTTCACTTTAAATAAAATTAAAGTCCTTACCAGAGCCCATAAGACCCTATATTATCTTACTCTTATCTCTACCATTTCCTCCTCATTCACTCCACTGTAGTCACACCCAAGTCATATTTGCTGTTTCTCAAACGAGCCATGTGCACTTCTACCCCAGGGCCTTTATACTTGCTGGTCTTCTGCCTAGAAAGTGCTACCCCACATATCCGCAGGACTCTCTCCCTCATTTTTTTCATGTCCTTGCTCAAATGTCATCTTATCATAAAAGCCTACACTGAGAATCCTAGAA
The DNA here is from genome assembly GCF_004348235.1 of Phoca vitulina. NCBI lineage: Eukaryota > Metazoa > Chordata > Mammalia > Carnivora > Phocidae > Phoca > Phoca vitulina. Next base: position 16,378,119 of record NW_022589723.1, read on the forward strand.
AAAATACATTACACATACACGCACACACACACACACACACACACTCTGTCACTGTCTATCTCCCAATATTGCTCTTATTGGCACTTTATTACCACTTTTTATACTTAAATTGTCTATCTCCTCCTGTGAGATAATATCTATACAGGATATAAACTCTGTCAGAGCAGGAACTTGGTCAGTATCCCCAATTTCTAGAATTCTGCCTGACACATAGTAAGTACCCAACAAATTTTAAAAAAATGGACAAGCAGAATAACTAGAAATGCTTATGCATTCCAACTGTAAATCCAAGCTTAGAGAGTAAAGGCAAATATTTCCAAGTGATCGCAATCTGAAAAGGAAGTTTTTCTTGGCCATCCACATAAGCTTTTTGCAATTATAGTATATGAATGTGGAATCTTGTGCCATGGGCCATCAACCACAGGAAAAATTAAAATAAATCTCAGGCCACAAAGAAGCAGAAAGCAATAATTAAGGGCTAGAAAAAGGATTAGACAATTAGTCACCACTTGCTTTGCCAGAGTGGTTGAGAGCATAGGCTCAGGGGTGAGACAGATCTGGGTTTGAGTCCTCACTGCCATACACTTGCTCTATCATATTGAGCAAGTTAGTTACTCTCTCTTGAGTCTGAGTTTTCTGATCTACAAAATATGGCTAATACCTGCCAGAGTTGTAAAAATTACATGACATAATGTTCTTAGCACAGTCCCAGGCACATAATAACATTTAATATATGCTGGCTTTGTTTATTATTTTTACTACATTATTATACTACGACTCAACTCATCATCAGTACATTTCATTAAGTAACAAAGCAGTTGCACGTACACATCCTCCAACAGAATTCTCTGAGGGGTAAGGGACTGGTTATTGGCTTTACTCACAAGATTCTTCACTCTATGGTTAGGTAGGTACACCCAGCACAGGAATCTACATACAATACCATTAAGGGGTTCATTAATTCAAGACTTACTGAGGAGTATATAAAGACTTGTTGAGAATAAATGAACCCACACTCAGATGAGATCGCTGTACAATGAACTATACATCCCCCTTTTGGAATGTGATTCCCACATGTTTCCTAGTCCCCTGCACTAAGAAGCTGGTGACAAGCCTTTGCAGTGATTCTAGAGGAGGAATCTCTGCCTCTGATGGTCAGAGTTTCTCCTCTGTGGGTTCCATTGGGCTCTTGTTCTATATTACTGGTTGATTTGTGCTAGGATATCTTATACTTTGTTTCAGTTCTCCTGTTAATCTTATTTCTAGCTTATGCACTTCTTCAAGTTTTCTCTGAGTCTTGAGTCTTCTTATTAATCCTAGGAATCACTAAGTGATACAAGAGTCCATAATAATCCCTTTCCCTTTATTCATTCGCAGATGTGTAAAAAAGCTACCATGTGACTAACCTCATGCCAAGGTAACAGAAAGCAAGAGAAGCACAGTATCAGACCTCTCCTCTGATGAGGAGCACAGATATTGAGTGTGTGTGTGTATGTGTGTGTGTGTGTAATGAGAACTGTAATAAGTGAATTACATTACAGAGTTCTCTGCAATATACAGGAGAGGTACCACACTCAGACTTAAAATACCAGGGAACTGAAGGAGTTATATTTGGGAACTATTTTTCAAGCCTTTTGACCATGACCCACACTAAGAAATAAAATTTACAGTGCAATGCAACACACATACATATGTACACAAAACCAAAACAGACATTTCATGAAACAACACATTTTTCTATTCTATTTCACTTAATTCTATACTTCCCCCCTTGCTCGTAAATACCTACTATATTGATTTTATGACCCTTTAGTTAGTGATAACCAACAGTTTGAAAAACACTGATATAAAGTGAAAACAAAAAATAAGTACCAATTAGCCAGCTCTGGTTAAAGTAAGGATTGAGAAGAGAAGACACATGTTCCAGGCAAAAAAGCATAATGCACAAGGTCCTGAAATGAATGTATACCAATTCATTTAGTCTCACCTCTAGTGTGATTATGATCAACTGGCAATAAGCTTCTGTTTCCACTTCCTTCTACAGTGCCTTCCTGTACAGCAGAGACTAGGAAATAAAAACAATGTTTCCCAGACTCCCTTGCAGCTAGGTTCTACATTTGAAATAAGCTCTGCAAGTTAGATGCAGTATCATGATTAGGAAGTTGAACCTTGCTGTAGATTTCATATGGTTCCAGCTGGAAGCAAGGTCTTAAAGATGTGGCATCTACAGGATAGTGGCCAGGTATAGTGTTCTACTGTCTAGTCACTAGTTTTGGCTGCTGAGAGGTAGTTGTGTCTGTGGCGACAGCAGCTTCCCTTGGATTGTGACTACGGCAGTGTATTTTTAAACTTAATGGTGGCCTCTGATTCCTACTCCCTTAGAATGATTTTGAAAGCACCTAGTTCCCTATATTAATCTTTTTTTCCTTAGAATACTTAAGCTTGGGTCAGGTTTCCCTAACGCAGGTCCCGAGATGAGTATTTATGTGCAAGTGATTTATTAAGGAAGTGCTTCCAGAAGAAACCATCAAGGTGGCAGGGGAAGTGGGACTGGGAAAGGGAAGAAGCCAAGTAAGGGTGTAATTTTAGGCATAGTTCCAGTCTTAGGCCAGGTCCTACAGAAGGGTTCAGGGGATAAATTACACCTCAGAGGTTGATATAAGTTGATGCAAGGCATCTGGGCTTTCAAACCCTCATAATGTCTGTCACTGACTATGGACCAGTACAGGGGATGTCCTATGATTATAGACAAAGCAACTCCAGGAACATGAGGGTAGTCCTCTGGAGAGGTACGAGTGGTTAAAAGCAAAGGCCTATTGAAAGTGGGGTAAGGGCACACAGAAACATTAAAAGGGATCCACAGGGACCCCTATAGAAGGTACATGGAGGACAGGGTCCTCTATAGAGTGATTTCTGTAACTTGCACCAGACCCTGACAGATATAATCAGCAACAAAGTTCACAAGTTACTAGTTACTTATGCTCACTGTCATGTAGGTTGTAATTACCTGTGCTAAAAATGCTATTGAAGTTGAACCTGCAACTAAAGTAGGTTTGTTTGTAGAGTTGCCATCATATATGTAATCGTTATGAAACAAAAGCCTTGATTCAGCCCTTTGGACTTTAGATTTACTACCTCAGATAGAGGAATTTGTTGCAACTTGTTGGCTTTCTGGTTTTCATTTTCACAAACATTTAGCAAGAAAAAAGAAAACAATAATAATAATAAAAAAAAAACCCTAACATCTACAGTTTTTAAGGGGTCTTGGCATCCTAGCACATGGTGGAAGGATGCAGCCATATTAACCTCCAACTCCAAATTACCAAGCCTGTACACCACTAGGCCCCCTGGTGGTTTACTCCATGAATGCTTAAAAAAGTGTTTCTTCCTCCAAAAAAGAAATCTGAATAACTTTATTTTCTGTTTATCTATTTCAGAGTCTTGGCAGGATTTACTGACACACAATACTTATTTCTCCCAAACTACTTTTCCTTCTTTAAATCATCAATCTGACAAGCATGATTTGCCCCATGCTTATTAACATAATTAATTCCATAACTAATTCCCTTCTCTTCTCCTAACCTTCAATTTTAAAAACTAATGAAACTAGATAAAATGTTTTTTTTAAATGTCAGAGATAAAAATAAGAATGTAATTGTATTTTTTATAGTGAAAAGAACTGAAATTCCTTTTGATTTTTGGATCAAGTTCACATCCAGTCTTTTGCTTAAAAAGATGTGAATAGCAGCAAATATATTAACTGGGATCATAGCATATATCAAGAATACAGCTTGAATATAATGTAGTAGTTTGAATTTAGGCATAGATATCTTATTTATTGTTGGTAATGCCATTAGAAGGGGTTGGCGGGTTACCTGTACCTATGGATCCTAGATCATTAGTGACTGGCTGTTCTCATTATAAACTCTGACTTCCCAGTTAGCCATCCAATTAGGGAACCCCATAGTTTTCTCCCCAAGTGATAGAACCCACATGCAGGTCCACTCCATGACTGTTATACCTACTGGTATCTAGTGGCAAAGTTGTTGTCTTTCCCCAAGTGATAAAAATTATATTCCATATATTTCCAAGGACTAGGAATGAGTAGAAGTGGGGGTGGGGGATGGGACAACATTCAGGGTATCGTGATCTACACAATCCTAAGTCTTTGCTCTCTGCATAAAGGCCCACTCAGGGGGGAAAAAAAAAGAACCTGCTCTCACTCTCTTCTTTAACTAAACTACTAAACTAAAACAGTAAGACAACATTATCAACCAAGACTAAGGCTACCCAGGATTTCTTTTCTCTTTCTGCTCATGCTGGCAATTCCATTAACATTTCTTGTGCTCATTTCCCATTACCCCTTTCTCGTTGTGTACTTTTCCTATATAATATATTAACTACTCAAAATATTGCTAAACACCCAAACTATAAAGAGACTCACATTTTACTGATCCATACACAAAATCAAGGGATTTATTTTGGTTAAAAACCAAGGGGATTGGGGCGCCTAGGTGGCTCAGTCATTAAGTGTCTGCCTTCAACTCAGGTCATGATCCCAGGGTCCTGGGATCGAGCCCTGCATCGGGCTCCCTGCTCCGCGGGAAGCCTGCTTCTCCCTCTCCCATTCCCTCTGCTTGTATTCCCTCTCTCGCTGTGTCTCTCTCTGTCAAATAAATAAATAAAATCTTAAAAACAAACAAACAAACAAAAAAACCGAGGGGATTATTTCCAGAAAGTAATACTATCTCAGGTCATATACACACACAAAATATCTCAAGTTCTCAAAACTATAAAGATCATATTCTCTGATTATAGTGCCATAAAATTGGAAGTTTATAACTGAAGGATAAGTAGAAAAAAATCAAAGACACTCAAAAACTAAAAATTCATTTTCTATGTGATTTTGTGGTAAAACAAGAACTAAAAGTAGTTATAACTAATAGTTTAGATACAATAAGATCTAACCAGGATGACAGTGTTACATCTGAGAACATGAGATTCTGCCAATGCTGAACTGAGAGGAAAATTCATAGTCTTAATAGCATAAAATAAAAAAATAACAAAAATGAAGTAAGCATTTAACCCCCAAATCTAGAAAAAAGAGTAACACAATAAATTCCAGGAAAGTACAAAGTAGAAAATATAAGAAGAAATAAGAGAATCATACACTAAAATAACATTAAAGTATATTTAGAAGTGAATTATTTGAAAAGGCCAATAAAATAGACAAAATTTTGGCAAAACTAATTAAACACACACTTACACACAACAGGTAACAAGTAAAAACATTAGAATTAAGAAAGGAGATATGACTATATATAAGAAGAAACAGAAATTTCATAAGAGAATGTCATATAAAACTATTGCAATAAAAAAAACTGCAATAAATTTAAAAATCTTCTAAAGGATGATTTTCTAAGGAAATATAATTGTTTCTTTAACTATCACTGCACAACAAACTCAGTAGTTTAAGACAATAAACATTTATTATTATTCATGAGTCTGTGTGTCAGCTGGCTGGTTTGCTCACTAGTTTATAGTGAGTGGCAAGTTGATTAGGCAACTCTGCTAATCTTAATTGGGATATTGCACATGTTTAAAAGATGACTGGCTACAGGCTTGTCTAGGATGATCTTGGCTGGGACACTGCAGTTTCCTTCATGTATTCTCTCATAAGCAGGCTAACTTAGGCTTATTCATATAGAGGTGGCAGGGTTCCAAGAACAAGAGCAGAATTACACATTTCCACCTGAGGCCCAAGGTTAGAAATGACACATTGTCCAGGCACCTGGGTGGCTCAGTCGGTTAAGCATCTGACTCTTGGTTTCAGCTCAGGTTGTGATCTCAGGGTCGTGAGATCAGAGACCCACATCAGGCTCCATGCTAAGTGGGGAGTCTGCTTGAGATTCTCTCTCTCCCTCCCCCTCTGTCCCCCCATGCACTCTCTCTCTAAAATAATTTTTTTTAAAGATTATATTTACTTATTTTTCAGAGAGAGCGAGAGATAGAGAACAAGCAGAGGGAGTGGCGAACAGAGGGAGAAGCAGACAGAGGGAGAAGCAGGCAGAGGGAGAAGCAGGCTCCCCACTAAATTGGGAGCCCAACACGGGACTCAATCCCAGGACCTTGGATCATGATCTGAGCTGAAGACACGCTTAACTGACTGAGCCACCCATAAATTTTTTTTTTTTTAAAGAAATGACACATTTTCATTTCTATCAGATTCTATTGGCCAAAGCAAGACACAAGGTCAACCCAGATTTAAGATGCAGAGAAAATAAATCTACATCTTGATGGGAAGAACTGTAAAACCACACTGCAAACGACATGGATATGAGAGGGTCATTAATTGGGTCCATCAATGCAATCAACCTACCACAAAAATTGACTAAACAGAAAATCTGGATATACCATGAAAGACACTAAAAGGGTTGTCAATGAAGTACTTCCAAAATATGCATCAGACCTGATGTGTTCTACCTGCAAGTTCTTTCAAATACTGAGGAACAGAAAATTTCTATGCTACAATACTGGCCTGAGGTGCAGAGAAAATGGAAAAGACTTTAATTGATTTTATGAAATTGGCATAAGGCTGATACCAATCATGTCAAAGAAAGCTAGAGATCAATATCATTTGTGATGATAGACCCAAAAAATATTAAATAAAATATTAGCAAGTAAAATACAGAAGAACACTAAAATATGAAACTCCATGGTCATGGAATGGTTTATTTTAGAAACTCAGAGATAATTTTATATCTATAGTTTTAGATCTAGTAATATAATTTATCACATTGATCAAAGGAAAAATGCATTTCAATCATCTGAATTAAATACTAAAATGAATTTGGTAAGATTTATTATTTACTTACTAGTAAAATAGAAATCAAAGAAATTTATGTAAAGTAGGCTTTTTAAAAATTGTTTCAAGCCAACACCCAATAGCATGCTTAAACATGTAAAGCATTAGTTAGATAAGCTTATAATTACTGTGTTAAAAAAGAAAGGGGATGAGATGTTTATGGTTCATTACTAAATACTTTTAAGAAATGGTAAGCATATATTAAACAAATTTAAATTAGTGTATTTACTACAGATATTTCAGAGCCTTTAATATACTAATGTGTTTGTAAAACATATTTGACTACTGAACTTTTTTTTTTTTAAGAATATCAGAAGGGATTTGAGAAACCTGCAACAAAGACATTCTCTTTTCAAGCAGATATAAGGTAGCATGGATCTTGTCACCATTATGATTTAAAATCACTCTAGAAGTGCTAACCAGTACAATCACAGAAGCTAACAGAACAGGACATATATATTTGGAAAAGGAAATGGCAAAATCATTATTATTTACTGCTAATGATTACCTTTCTGGAAGACCAAGGAAAATAACTGGAAGACTATTAAAACTAATAAGAAACCATCCTTTTACTAATTAATACATAAAAACCAACAAGTTCCTTATATTCCAATATTAGTTCATTGGAAATTAAAATACAGAACAAAAAATATAAAATATCTAGAAATAAACTTAAGTACTCTGCAGGACCTATGTAAAGAAAACAAAAGCAATACAAGAAAAATTTTCTGGAAAACATAAAAATTAAAAGGACAGATGTAGTATGTCTCAAACTGAAAAATTCAACACTGCAAAAATGTCAGTTTTACCTAAATCAATCATAAGTCCCACAGAATTCCAATGTCATTTTAAAAACGTAACCAAAGGATTAAAAATTTCATCTAGGAAAAAATATGAATAGTAACCAGGCACCAAAGGTAGAAACCATAAAAGAACAAAAAACAAGCGCCACCGTAAATATTAAAAAAGTACACAACAAATTGAGGAAAATATTTGTAATACATATGACACATGGATAAATACTTAAGATATTTTTTTATTTTTTTTTTTTTTAATTTTTTTTATTGTTATGTTAATCCCCATACATTACATCATTAGTTTTAGATATAGTGTTCCATGATTCATTGTTTGTGCATAACACCCAGTGCTCCATGCAGAACGTGCCCTCCTCAATACCCATCACCAGGCTAACCCATCCTCCCAACCCCCTCCCCTCTAGAACCCTCAGTTTGTTTTTCAGAGTCCATCTTAAGATATTTTTTTAAATGTGCAAATAAAATAATTCAAACGTCCTTCTCAGGTAATTTTAAGAGATCCAGTCTCCTGTTTAATATTTCTTGAACCTTTTAGAAAAGACTTACTCTTTTGTGTGGTTGCTTGCCAACTCCATGCCAAACTCTCACTTGCATTTTCTCCCAGATGGCCTTACCCATTTCAGAACTGTCTGATATCCACCTGTTTACAGAAAATTCCAAACTTTATATACAGTATCTCCTCCCTCAACCCCACCCCACCCCAGGATAATAATCTCTAGGCCTCAGTAATTTCCAGAAGAAATTTTCCCACACAGAAGGATTTAGGGAAACAATGCAACAAGGGTATATCACTGCTCTAAATCTCATCTCCCCCAGAGGTATATACCAATATAAGTTGAATATATGCTTTTTCCTCCTTTTTCTTCCTAAGGTCCTCCAGTGTCAGCTCACACATAGACAAATAGAAATTACTATGTACATGTCAGGGCGCCTGGGTGGCTCAGTTGGTTAAGCGACTGCCTTCGGCTCAGGTCATGATCCTGGAGTCCCGGGATCGAGTCCCGCATCGGGCTCCCTGCTCGGCAGGGAGTCTGCTTCTCCCTCTGACCCTCCTCCCTCTCATGCTGTCTCTCATTGTCTCTCGCAAATAAATCTTAAAAAAAAAAAATTTTTTTTTTTAAAAATTAAAAAAAAAAAGAAATTACTATGTACATGTCAGCATCAGTAGGTGAGAAGGAAGTGTTATGGAGCAGGTTCATGTCTTGTGGCTTCCTTTATCTATTGGACCAGCTAGGTATAACTTTGACCCTGTTTTCAGGAGGAGCCACGATTCTAAAGCATTACAGATGAAATACTACAATGTCAGGAATTTGCTTAAAATGCTCTAGGAAATAAATGTGTGTATTGGGAGGAAAAAATAACTAAAACAACTCATCAGTATAGAGTTAAGCACTAATAATTCTTTAACATTTCAAACATGCCCAAAGTCAAACTAGTGGTTTTCAATCTAGTTGCATCAACCAGCTTTATATTAACAAACCAGATGCCTCATTTAGTGGACAGGATGATTATCAATTTTTCTTGGGGAAATCTCAAAGCTCAAAAGGTGACTGGGTCTTCCACTAAAACATATCTTAGAACCTGTAGTAAGGTTTGGTCTTGTCATTTCATTCAGATATCAACTCAGGAATTTTCATATAGTGGGAGATCTTTACAGATGTACAGCCAGCTAGTGATACAAAAAATACTGATCGTATTCCCCTCAAGCTCATCTGGAGCATCTTTAAATTCCAATGAGTAAACAAACCCTCAGCCTACTCTACAAGACCCGATCAACACAGCCTGTTTTCTATCATCCAAGACACTGATAAAAGTGTTTTAAATTTGAGGACTTATCCCTGTTTTCTCCACTTAGTATATTTTCCAATGTTGCTAACCAACAAGTCATGAACCCACCTAATGGGTTTTTTTTTTTTTTAAATCATTAAGGCCAAGTCATTACTATTATGAGAATTCCATGAGTTTCATTTTCTAAGTCAGTGGCTATTAAGTGGAAAATATGCTAAGACCCAAAGTCTCCAAATTACTATCTTTATTTCCCCTTCACTCTAATTTTAACCAGAGGTCATTCTCATTAAAAAGCCTCTGGGGTCTTTAGTAAATGTAAATTTTATACTTCCTGAGAGATCCTTGGCCCTTTCCTGTGGCTGTAGTCATGCCAGTCATCCAGCTGCTATCAATTAACATTCCATCAATTTCTCTGTCAGTCTGGGTTAGGCTTGACTGAGTCACAGGTACAGTCTACTTGGCAATATTTTGATCTCACAATGTGCTCACCATAGTAGAGTTAGAACCTTTAATGAAGTTTCATTCAAAAACAAAAACGTTTATTGAGTGCTTACTATGTGAAAGGCATGATAAATTTGATTTCATTCCAATGACATGAAACCTCATTGTTCTAATTAGTGATGGCTAAGCTAATTTTCTAAAAAGAGATTAAAATATTATTTGTAGGCCAAGAATAATTTTTTGGTGTTTGTTAAAAAAATTACATGAATGACGGAAAGGCAGGGCAAGAAAGATAACAAAAAAAGTAAAGAAACAAGAATAAAGAGACAAAAAAGAGAAAAAAAATATCAAGGACAAGTGAAAAGAAAAATAGAATGACAAAAAAGAAAAATGGAATAATGAAAAAGCAATTAAAAAACTAAGAAAGGCAACAAAGAAAGAGGAGAGAGAAAAAGTCAAAAAAGAAATCAAGAGTGAAAAGAAGCAAGTCATTTCTATTTCCTTCAATATGCTCAACTATTTAGCCCCTAATTTTCTCCTAGTACAATATACTTTAAAATACTGAATAAAAGATTATTTATTATTATTACTTTTAACCCATAAGTCATAAAATGAAGAGTTGACATGGAAAGAGAGAAAAATCCTTCAAGGCCTCAAGTCACAAGAAAGGATGAAATGAAAGGGAAGCCAGCCCTTAAGCCAAAATTTGCATGAAAAACATGTCAAGCCTTGGTAGCCTATGGGAAAGAGGCAGAGAAGAAAAAGCACAGGGCCCATGCAAAGTGAGTCAGATCAGACTTTCCCACATAAAGACCCCTGGAAGGTAACACTCTTAGTGGGCAAATAGAAAATCAACATACAAAAGCCCCAAAGAGGGAAATTATAAAGGTACTTGCCTATTTCATTCTTGCTTCAGTAAAAGAAAATAAAAATTATTTCCTGAAATTTCTAACCAAAATCATGGTTTGTGGTTGAATTTCTATTAGGTACCCAAAAAATTATTTTTTATTTAAACTCTTCTCAGGTTGTGAAGTCTCCCCAGACATGTGGCAGAAGCAAACAGAATTCTTTGCAGAGTAGCAAACCTTAATTAAGCCCAGGCTTTGGTGAATCCCCTAAGGATAATGTTTGAAGGCACTTAGGCAATCATTAAAAAAAAAAAAAAAAATCACCAAAGTCATAAGGAAACAATACCATGAGGCAGAGGCAGAACAATAGACTTCAGAACTATACCTTTAAGACTGGATATGTCAGAACAATAAAAAACTAATACCAAAAAAAAAAAAAAACACTTTAATATGCTTAAAGAAAAATGAAGGCTATCAAAAATTTGGCAAGGAATAAAAGTTTATTAAAAATAGCTAGGAATAAAAGTTTATTAAAAATAGCTAGAAATCATTTTTTCAAAAGATTTATTTGACAGAGAGAGCGAGAGACAGCTAGAGAGGGAATACAAGCAGGGGGAGTGGGAGAAGGAGAAGCAGGCTCTGGCTGAGCCCGGAGCCTGACACGGGACTTGATCCCAGGACCCTGGGACCATGACATGAGCTGAAGGCAGACACTTAACGACTAAGCCACCCAGGCACCCCTAGAAATAATTTTTTTAAAAAACACATAAAATGTTTAGAAACTGAAATTAGAAATTCAGTGACAGATTAAACAGCAGATTAAACACAGCTGAAAAGAGATTTTGTGAAGTGAATAATAGGGCTGAAGGAATTGATTAGAATGCAACTCAAGAGATAGGGAAATAGAAACTATGAAAAAGAAATCGTGAGCCATAGATCATGGTTTGAGAAGTTTGAACTACACCTAAACCAGAGTTCCAGAAGGCGATAATGGGAGAAGCAATATTTGGTAAAGCTTATAGCCAAGGCTTTTTCAGAATCTATTAAACTCATGACTTGTCATATTCAGGAACCTCCAATGAATCTCAAGCAGAATATATACAAACAAATCCCTATTTGCCCTGTAGTGAGACTGTAGAACATTAAAAAGAGCAGCTAGAATAAAAAAAGAACAGATTACTTTCAAAAGAACATCAATTAGACCAAAGGATGATTTCTTAAGAACAGTAACAGCAAGACAATGGAAGTCTCAAAATGCTGAATGAAATTAATCATCAATTTACAAACTCAGAAAATTTCTCTTTTAATATTGAAATAAAAAATAAAAGGAAGACATTTTCAAACAAACTAAAGAATTAACTTCCAACATATCTTTTTTTTTTTTTTTTTTGAGAGAGAGAGTGAGAGAGCGTATGAGTAGGGGGGAAGGGCAGAGGGAGAAGCAGGCTCTCCGCTGAGCAGGAAGCTCAATGCCGGACTCCATTCCAGGACCCTGGGATCAGGACCTGAGCTGAAGGCAGACACTTAACGGACTAAGCCACCCAGGCACCCCCCCAACATATCTTTATAAATATGAAGGAAATTTCATAAAGGAAATTCTGAAGTGAGTAAATCAGGAAGAAAGAAAATCTCAAAAGGAAGGTCTGAAATACAAAAAGAAGTACTAATGAGAAAAATAATAAGAATATGGGTAAATCAAACAATGACTGCAGAAACAATAATAATATATAACTTGTGGAATTACTTTTAAGTGAATTAAAATTCTGTACACCAAAAAGCATAAATAGAAAGGTTGAAAGTAGAAGGATGAAAGATACCAGGCAAATAGAAATGAAAAAATCTGGAATAGCTATAATTTTAAATGGAAGGGGAAAATTTTACTAAATTTTACTAAAGATAATAAAGGCCACTAGGTAGTTTTTTAAAGTTTTAATAAACCAGGAAGGAATAAGAATTCTAACTGTGTTTGAACATAAGACAGCTTCAAAATATATAAAGAAATGAAATGGCTACAAGGAGAAATTGATGAATTCACTGTCTTAGGGATTTCACATACCTCTTAAACTGGAAAAATGAGTGAACAAGAAATTGTAAGAACATAGAAAATTTAAACACACATTTGTTGGTCTTAATCAAATGATCACATATGGAATGTGGACCTCTAAAATGGATAATATATAGTCTTATAAAATACACCGAGAACATTTGACAAAAACTGGGGAAATATTGAAAAAAGAGAGAGAGAGATAATTAACACCTCTTCCTGGGGTCTAATCCTTGCCCTAAATACTAACCAGCAGCCATTCTACATAAGAATGAAACTCCTTCAGAGAATCTCAGAATGGAGGGACTTCAGGGTCATCTACTCCAACCCTATGCCTAATATAAAAGTTTCCACAACATACCCCTAAAACCTTCACCACGATGGGGAACTGTGGTGGTCCCCGAGAAGCCCTATCATTTCCAGCCCCATACAGCCTTTCACCAACTCGCATGCCTGCAAGGGACCCATTTTTTCACAGAAGCAATTCAACTGTACCTCGAACTAGTCATTATCTTACAGTCTGTGTCACAGGATGGGTCTGGTGATGATGTAAAAAATTCTACCAAGAACCCAGATCTTAGATCTAGGAGATAGGGCTTACTAAAAGCAATTGTATAACTATGCAAGGCAATTATGTGTCTGAGTTTCAGAATAATGTAATAGACTTCATAAGCCCCACTCAGAGCTTCTTGCAACCTTGAAGTACCCCAGCTTGGACCAGCAGAATATATATACATCTCCCATTAAGAGTTTTAAAAACTTATACAGAAAAACACATATAATGAAAAACAGCACAATTCTGCCCCATCTTTTTCCTATTCCCAATTCCAGCAGCAACTTTCAATTACTTTAGCTGTAGTCTGCCAGTATTTACCTCCAAATTTCTAAGTAATGTGTTCATACTAATGTTTCTTAATTTTTTAAGTTTATATTTCATCTGTTTATTTCCAACTATAGAAACTAAAGATTTAGCTCCTATACAACCTGCCTGCCCCCTACATTTATATACTTTTCCGGTCTGATAATCTCAATATAGCTTATTATTCTCTTTTGTTTAAATCAGTATAAAGTATTTACATTACATAATTACAAATATTATTTAGGGATGAGTGTATAGTATACAATGATAACATTACTTTCCACATGCAACTTTTGGTCTTCTCTAGAGGAAATACTGCCTTTTTAAAGATTTTCTCATTTTTTAATATACCTCTTAGTATTTCATCCACAATTCTTCAACAAAACTAAAAATACTCTCTCAAGTCCAAACTCATCAGGTATTCTACAAGTTTAATTTTTCTTGAAGAACGACCTCTCTTGGGTATATCCATCCTTTTCCATTTTTTTCCATTAGCTGCACTCTGGTCTTATTGTACCACTGGGACTTCCCTTCATAATCATTCTGGGAATTTCCTTTCTGTCCTGGGAATTTCCTTCCTTCTCTACTGTGATGCTTTGGATCCTCATTCTCTGGATCCTGTGTCTTCCACTTTCTTCATTTGCCACCTTGTTTTGGTGAAGCACATCCCATCATAGTTTCCTTTAAAAAAGTAAAATTTAAAAGATATTGCATTATTCATACTGACAGGCTGAGTATTGAAGTATGAGTTGAAAATCTTTTTTCATCAGAATTTTAAAAGCACTGGTCCATTGTCTTCTAATTTTATTCATTGCAACTGAAAGGTCTGATGCCCTTCTGGTTCTTGATTCTTATTCTGTGATCTCAAAAGTGAACACTTATGTGAAAATTCAAAAACAACTTATATGTTAAATAATAGGAAAACTATTGATTTAATTTTGATATCTTCATTCAATTTAGCCATTAAAATCATATTTTAGAAAAACATTTAATGTTATAATAAGGTCACATTGATAAAACAATATATGAATGTTTTAAAATATTGAAAGATAATTTACCAAAATATCAAAAGCGACACTTGGCGTATGATGAAATTTTGGGAGCTTCCTTTTTTAGTAATTTCTTGTTCTGGACTGAATGTTTGTGTCCCCCCCCCCCAAAATTCATATGTTCAATCTTTAACTCCCAGTGTGATCGTATTTGGAGTTAGGGTCTTTGGGAGGCAATCAAGTTTAGATGAGATCATGAGGCTAGGGTTCCCATAACAGAATTAGCATCCTTGTAAGAAGAGAGACTAAAGTTCATTATCTCCACATCACGTGAGAACACAGGGGAAGGCAGCTGTCTGCAAACCAGGAACCAAATCTGACAGGACCTTAATCTTGGATTTCCCAGTCTCCAGAACTGTGAGAAATAAATGTCTATTGTTTAAGCCACCCAGTCTATGGTATTTTGTTATAGCAACCCAAGTTGACTAAGACACTTCTATGTCAAGTATATTACTGGAACCTGTATTTTTAGAGTTGGGTTTGAAATAGTATTTGAATGCCATGAGCAAAGTCCTCTTTAAACCAGTAATAAATATCATCATTATATTGAAAAAAATCAATAAAAGAGCATATTAATGCAAATCTTTATAACTATTTTAATCTCATATTTCCAGTATTTTTAGTAAACACTTTCTAATGTATAGCAAAGGTAAAGGAATTTTTCAGTGAACGATATACCTATTACTTAAATTATACCAATAACATTTTATTATACTTACTTTATCACATATCTATCTATTCATTCCCCTAGGCATACATTAATCTCTTATTTTTTTATGTGTCTCACCACAAATAGCAGACATCAGTACACTTCTCTTTAAATGTTTCAGCATACATATTATTAACTAGAGCTTAATACTATTTGTAGTACTTTTGAGGTAAAATTCACATACAGTAAAATGTACATATCTAAAATGTACATTCATTGAATTTTGAAAAAATGCATACATCTAGTCTAAATTTCCTTAGTTTTCTTTTGTCTGAAATGCCTTTATTATTTGCCTTCATTTCTTGAAGAATATTTTTGTTGACATAGAATTTGGGGCTCAGCAGTTATGTTTTTTTTCTTGCAGTTCTTTAAAGATGTCAGTCTTCTGTCATTATTTCTGAGACTACAGTGCTCATTGAATCATTGTTTCCCTATATGTATTGTTTTTTTCTGGCTGCTCTCAGGATTTTGTCTTTATCCTTAGTTTTCAGCAGTTTCACTGTTCTCTGACTTGGGATTTGTTGAGTTTTTCTAAACTGTAAATTTATAATTTATACCAAATTGGCAGGATTTTGGCCATTATTTTAAAAAATATTTGGTCCCATTTGCTTCTTCCTCTCTCTTCTGGGCTTCTAATAACACATGTGTTAAACCTTTTGACATTGTACCACAAATCCCTGAAATGTTATTTCTTTTATTTTTGAGTGTTCTTGCTCACTGTACTTCAGATTAGATAATTCCATTGATCTGTCCTCAAGTTCAGTGGTTCTTTCTTCTCTCATCTCTGCTGTTAAGCCCACCAGGTAAATTTTATATTTCAGGTAATTTAATTTTCAGTTCAATAATTTGATTCTTTTCATGGTTTATTTCCTTCCTGAAATTTCCTATCTTTTCATTCACTGTAAGCATATTCTTTTACATCATTGTGCATAACTATAATAGCTGCTTTAAAATTCTTGCCCAATTCCAACAGCTGGATCATATGGGTTTTGTCTTTGTTTATTACCATTTTTCTCCAGAATAGATCAGACTTTTTTGTTTCTATTATGTTGAGTAATTTTGGATTGTATCCTGGTTGTGAACATTATCTGGTGAGACTGTATTCTGTTACATTCCTCTGAAGAGTATTACTTTTTGTTTTTTTGTTTTGGTTTGGTTTGGTTTAGTAGGTAACTTAAACTCTAAACTCTAGTCTCTTGGGCACTAGCCCAAACCTCAATTCAGTTATTTTGTCCTTAAGTTACTTAGAATCTGACCCACATATACAGGAATCAGCAAAGATTTTAGCAGAATTTTAACAGAATTTTTGGTTCCCGTCTCTGGCTTTCTCATTGCCAGGATTCTTCCCTCACTTTCCAGTGGCTTTGGTTACCTTAAACTCTGTTCTGATTCTTCAGGTCAGAAAGATTATTGGTTTCCTGTAGTCATTTGCATTGCCACATATAGCCAAATGTGGTCTTCCTTGAGGCTAAAAGCTATAAAAAACAAAGAAAAGTCACACTTTGCCATTTTCTCTTCCAAATGCCAACTTCTCTCCATAATCTGTTTAATTTTATTCAGGCTTCATTTCCTCTAGGTAGTTGTTTTTTATTTGTTTTATTTTGCTCAGAGTTTATAGTGGTTATCTATGGGAGAATCAGACTAGTAAGTGCTTAATCAGACACTCCTGAAATGAACAACCACTGTGGGAAATTTTTATTTTCTTTTTAATACTTTCCTATATTGTCCATATTGAACAAGAGTTACTTTAATAAGATTTTTTTATTATTATATTAGCATGGTATCACAAATTAAAACTTTTCATACAAAACGTGACTTTAAATTTATATGGAGAATAAAGGGAAGTAGAAATGCTTTGGAGAATGATAGTGAACATTTTAGGAGAATGAAGCAGAGCTGAAAATTACACAGCAAGAATTCAGACTATAAAACATTAAAGTCTCTAAGCCGAAGGACACCTCTGAGCAGTTACTGCATCCATTAGCAGAACTAAGAGGAAGCCAAACCAGAACTTACCTATTCACGATTTTCATCAGTAGGTATTCTTATTAACACTTAGCCTTCCTTTCCCAGTGCAAGTCCCTCCCCTCCCAGAGAATCCATAGTCAATAATACCCTTACTGAATTTGATTTCCAATTTCCTCTAAAGCGTCTTTCCTCATTTGATGAGCATCTGAGTGGACAGGTATAGGCTTTCTATTTCCATGAGAACCACAGGTTTATATATTCAAAATTGCCATTAGTAATGAAATGATCTATTAGAAACAAACTGTGTGATCTTGGATGAGTCATTTCCCCTTTTTGGGTCTTAGTTTCTTCACCTGCAAAATAAGGAAACTGACAAAACTTTTTTTTTTATCTTTGACGTTCTACAAAACTGCACAGAAATTCTATAGAACATGAACATACTTTAAATATGTTTTTAAATTCTTCTTTCCCTTAAAACCTGCTATCCTATATCATACTCAGGGTATCGTGTACTATAAAAAAAAAATCCACTAGAGGGGAGTAAAACATTAGATGAGAGTTTACCACAACTCAACTTGGGTATCCTGTATAAATTATATTTGCAACTGTTGCCTAATATCTAATGTTTCCAATCAATCCCACTTAACCGCTTTAAAATACAAAGATGTGAGGGAATCACCATTTCCATGTGGAAATCCTCTGCTCTGTGGGATAAAGCCCAAGCCTGGGGCTAGGGAGTCTTTGTACTCTTTAAGGCCACTCACTAATGGAAAAGCAGTTCCTTAGAACAAGCATGCCCATTCCATTTCTAGTTTTCTTTTCATTTACAACTGAGTTACAGTGACCAAAAGGATTCCCT
This sequence comes from Phoca vitulina, assembly GCF_004348235.1. Taxonomy (NCBI): domain Eukaryota; kingdom Metazoa; phylum Chordata; class Mammalia; order Carnivora; family Phocidae; genus Phoca; species Phoca vitulina. The sequence continues at coordinate 16,396,364 of NW_022589723.1, forward strand.
AATCCTTAATTCGAAGAGATGCTTCATCCTGACAACTAATTCTTACTTTAAGGCCAAAGCAATCCCTGTGTTCCCATCCCTTGGGTAGTTCAATATTTAAAGAGACCTCTGAATCTTGTCTGTGTTCCAAGTTCTTTGCACCCTGAAGGCTGAAGAAAAGACTCCTTCGGTGGGGGTACAAGATTATTAGAGACCCCTGCCCCATTATTTTAGTACTTTTACTTGGAAGAAGTACAATAATTAGTTCATGTTCTTCTCTTTCAGAGTAAAGTTTTAAAAAGAGATATGGGCCTCTGGTTCCTATTCTCAGGGAGCCAATTTCAGGGGAAAGGAAGGAGAGACAGAGGCAAGAGAAAGGTGGTGCCCTGGTGGGCTCCACTGGAGAAATCAGCCCAAAGGGCCAGGTATTAGGAGAACCCAGTCACATACTTGTTCTTTGAGTTCTGTATCTTGAGGGTTTCATAATTTTTTAGTTTCCTAGTAGTTGCAGAATGATATAGTAGGAAGAGTATTAATTGTGGAGTCAGTTGGACCAATCCTAGATGAATGAATTGACTTCTGTATGACCTGGAACTATTTATGTAAGCTTTCCTAAGTTACAATATATGAAATAGGACTCTGGTTACAAGAGACAGAAATCCAACTCAAATTAGGTTAAGTATACAACATCAACAGTTCTATTTGTGTTTTGATTCCAGAGTCCCTCTATTTCATTCTAATAGCATACTGTTTCTTTCACTTGGCTAATGGAGGACCTTAAAACTGACATCATCCCAGAAAGACAGCATCTCTTTCTTTCAACTAGTATATATAAAATCCTAGCGAGAGATTCTGATTGCCCTAGCTTGAGTCTTGGCCAGAAAGAAAAGATTAATGATCAGGATTGCCAGTAAAAATACAGGATGCCCTGCTAAATTTGAATTTCTAATGAACAACAAATATTTAGTGTGAGTCTCATGCAACATTTGGGATATAGTTATACTAAAAAAGTATTGTTGATCTGAAATTCAAATTTAAATTCTAATTGTCCATACCTGGTCCTTCACTATGTATGGTTTGAGAAGCACTGAAGTAGAGAAGGCAGTCTTGAGGTGAGCATTCCTTTAGTTAAGGGACACGGGCAGCCTGGGGTGAACTAAGGGCTGGATCCAGGGAATTAAACACTTGGACATGACTCTTCTTTTCCCCATCTCCTGCAAATACCATCCGTTGGCCAAACACAACTGGAAGCCAGAAGGGGTTTGGAAGGAAGCACTGTTGATAAGTCCAAACCTGCCAAAAATTATCAGAGCTCCGAGGTAGAACAGGTGGAAAAGAATGAAGGGAGCATCTGAAGGAGCAAACCAAAGATGTCCAGTGTAAGGAGACTTGAAGTTATTTCTGTAACATCTCTGCTTTGGCTTATATTCCAATTCTGGCATGGAAAAAGAAAATATATATTTTTAGCAGAAGTCTCTTCCCCTTCAATAAATGGTCCTTAAACTATGCTGAAGGGTTGAGGAGCTCTCTGAGGCAGGGTAAAGGGCATATTGGAACGTCCTACTTCTGCTTGTGCCATTTTAAGGACACCACAAAAGCAGCAGTGGAGCAATAATTAGCTGAGAGTTCTTCCAGGATGAATCTGGCCTAGCAAGAACTGGGGCATTTTCCCAGCAACTGCCCAGTATATTAACTATCTGTGATGACTTTGTAGTGTTTCAACTTGCTTGGGTTAAACTGCATTAGCCAGAATTCCCTCTCTAGTATGTTTCTGGATAAGGTGGACTATACGACATAATTTCTTGCAAGACTTGGAGAACGAAAAGAAAATGGCAGCCATTTTGTTGTATTCACATGTCTCCTTCTAGTTATTCTATCAAACACTAATCTAGGTGCTGCTATGAATTTTGCAAATGTAAGTGAAGTCCCTAATGAGAATATGTAAATTAGGGAGATTATCCTGGGTGGGCCTGACTTAATGGGCTGGAAAGCCTTATAAGAAACAGAGACCTTGCCTGTGGGCAATAGCTTTGTGCCCACAGGGTTCTATCCCCATCAGTATTCTTCCCTTCTTGACTGCCTATTCTATAGACTTTGGACTTGCTTATCCAGCTTCCACAATTGCATAAGCAAATTCCTTGTAATAAATCTCTTAATATCTACCTACCTACCTACCTACCTACCTACGCCTCCTACCGATTCTGCCTCTCTGGTTGAACCCTGACTGATAACACTACTTCTTACAGCTGAGCAGGTAGGGAAGGCAGTGGAAGGCAGTCGTGATTCCAGCCCCTGGGCTACTTCCTCCACACCGTCACCCGCTCAGTGTCATCCTCTCCAGACTCCACCTGTTATGACCCTTACTGTTCTTTATCAATACACAGGTAGCTCCTCCACTCCAACTAAAGAAGGAAGAACTCCAAGGTAAGGAAGAGTAGTAGTCAGGGAATCCAGAAAGGGTGGAAAGGATGGAGGTGGAAAGAGTGGATGAAAAGAACTGGGAGTGATTTACAGAAGGAAGAGGAAGAGGGATAGAGAGGCAGGATGGGTGGTCTGGAAAGATGGCACAGAGGGGAAGATCTGGAGGAAGGGACAGAATCAGACAGTAAAGAGGAGAAGGTAGCAGGGGACACCTGTGTTTAGCTTTGTCCTTCTTTGTCAGGTTGCCTCCATCTTCTCCTTGGGATAAGGAAAGCTTTCCCCACTAGAAGGTCACCTCACGCTTCAGTTATAAATTATCTGTGAAAGACCACCCCATACTTAGAAGTGATTGACCATTTTTTATCCAGTTTTCACTATTTAAAAAAAACATGCCAATTTGTTGCTCATCCACTTGCTTTAAATTTTTTGATGTAAAAGTAAGGCACAGAATAGAGGGTAAAATATGCTACCACTTATGTAAAATAAGGGCTATATATACTTCTATACCTATGTGCACAGATTCAGAGTAACGGTTCTGCTTCAAGGTTAGAGAACTAGGATCTGGGCTTCAGAGCAGGGAAGGAGGCTTTTCACAATACATCTTCTTATACTGTTTAGCTTACTATTTGTATACATTAACAATTTAAAGACAATATAAACTCACAAATTTTCATCATAGATATTGATCATTCTATCTGCTACACTGTCTTTGGGTGTTAAGTAAAATGCATAGAGTAGGCAGCCGCTGCTACCCTTATCTCTTCCCAAAGCCTCGCCAAAGCTTAACCTATTATGACAGCGATGTGATACTCTCCATGGAGGTATTTCCACTTATGATTCTATCCCTCCTCAGCAAACACACAATTTGTGCCAGTTAATCTAACAGACCGCAGTGATTATGCTCACCATTGGCACAACCATCCATCCCACATGCCTTATGGGAAAAGGAGAAACTCCAGTAACATATAGAGCCAAGATTTCTGGATGAACTTAAGTGAGCTCTCCAGAACAAAGAGAGTTCACTTTATACCCATTTAAATGGAAAGCAGGCATCTCTGTTTAGGACGTGCATCTTAGGAAAATGAAGCTGCACCCCCCCGCAGAGGAGGCAGTATATGAGATCCACTGTGAAGGGGCTCTCCGGTCTTTCTCCAATAGAAACTTGCATTATGGGTTTGGAGCTTCAACAATTATCCATGGTCTCCAGGATCATGGCAGCAAAGGGGAATGAGAGTACATCAAATTATTTTGCATTTTAAAAAACCCACAGGGAAGCTTTGTGTGATTACAAAGTAACAGAACCGAATGAGAGTGAGATTTGCCAGCTGGAACTATCGAGGAAAGGGCTCTTGGTGGTAAAGCAACTCCATGTCTTGAGAAAACAACTAGTACATGTTGCAGGCTCAGTGGAATTTACTTAATAAGTTGCACACTTGTCATTGTAGGTCAGTTCTTTGGGTGCCAGGAGATATAACTTCTTCATAATCAAATATTTGTCCTTGCTGGAAAACGAGCACTGAAAAATGTCAATCACTCTGCCATATCCAAAAGCATTTCTCTGGCCAGCTGAGTATTCTGAATCGAGCCTCCATCACAGGGAACATTTTGAAAGCTAAGTCTGGCATTGAGTTTTGGCTCCTCCGCCACCTATCTTTGCACCTTTTCTGGGAGACTACGATCCGACCACTCTAGAAAGGCTGATGGGAAGGGGGAGGAGAGCAGCTGGTTGCTTGTGATCTTAGGCAGAGGTGGGAAGTCAGAGGATTCCAAATTTTTCAACTTGCAAGTTTTATCTGGCCATAGATTATATCAGCTACAGCAACATATTAATTATTCTGAGGGACTTAACAAAATGTCTTCATTTTTTGAGTTTTGTTTTGTTTTAATCTTATGGTGCCTCATGGGGGACAGGCAGAAAAATGTTCACCTTTAGCCCAGAGGCTGACCTATAGCCTGCATAGTTTCAATTAAAGCTCAAATAGGTGCTGGCTGCTACGTTCTTAAAGGATCTCATGACTGCCTATACCTCTCATCGCTAGTGAATATCCAGCTGAATGATAAGCACCAAAGAAAGCCTGGGCAAGTTTTAAGGGTAGAAATTCGAAGAAGACGTTTCTGATCTAATACTCCCTGCACGGCCGCTCTCCCTAGAGCCCTGAGCATGTAACCCCCAGCTTCACACAGCCACAGTGCAACTGTTTCAGCCCACAGGTCCTGTCCCCGCGCTACTTAAACTTACTAAGTTTATACAATGTCTCAAGACTTGACCATTGCGCTCCACAACCCCACAACACTGCCCATATCCATATGCGTTTGGCTCTAAAATCTTTGAAGACCTCTTTTAAGAACAACAAAACTTTTCATTTCTTCTAAGGAGGCCTCTTTGATTAACCTTACATATTCTGATTCGGGGCATGTTCAGCATTTCTTCTAGTATCCATTTTTCCTTCTGAGTGGGCGAACAGATATAAACAATTAGATTTGCTCCAAGGAAAAGACCTTTGACAATAAACCTCATATAATATTTATTCAGGAGGAGGTGACTTGAAGGAGATAATTTGCTTTTAATAGGTAAGACATCTAGAAAGTAGCTCTCACTTCTGATCTAGAAGTTACACACTCGTCCTTGTACATCAGTTCTATCCAGTGAGCAGATGTTATTTAGGAAGGAACACTTTCCAGAAGCCCTCCAGCCCTTCCCTCATATCCCATTGTCCAGAACTGAGTCATATGCCCACCCTAAACCAATCACTAGCAATAGCAATTGTAGCCACTGTGCTTAGCTCATGCTAAATATGGGTTAGCTCTTGAGTTGGAACAGAGTCATGAGGGGAAGGAACAGACACCCTCTCCTTGCTCTGACAAAAAGGAAGAAATGGGTGATAACGTTGTGTACACAAGCAACAGCCACATATCCTCATTTTTCAGAGGTGGAATCTGGGCTCACTGGCAAGTTATGTAATAGATTCAAACCATCTTTGATTCCAAAGTCTGATCCTAATCACTACCTCGGTATTCTTTTTTTTTTTTTTAAGATTTTTTATTTATTTTTTGACAGAGAGAGACACAGCGAGAGAGGGAACACAAGCAGGGGGAGTGGAAGAGGGAGAAGCAGCCTCCCCGCGGAGCAGGGAGCCCGATGCGGGGCTCGATCCGAGGACTCTGGGATCATGACCTGAGCCGAAGGCAGACGCTTAATGACTGAGCCACCCAGGCGCCCCTCACTACCTCAGTATTCTAACCTGAGAAAAATATGGTTTGTACTAACTGGATTTGAGCTATGCAGCACAGACCTAATCTGATTTTAAGAAGGCATTTCTTTGGGACAGTGCAGCAACTCCTGTTTTAGTATGAAGCCCTCTTATCAATGGTACAGTAGCATCTATATATATTTTGGGGGAAAGAAGCAGCATCAATGTTAGAGATATATGGTTTGGGTTTATGGACAATGCTTAGTGAACATCTGCATTCATAGTTACCTTGCGTTAACCCCATGGCCACTCTGGATACTTTATCAGCTGCACGAGAATCCTTGCATAAGTCCCTTCACCTCTTTTTCTTCTATAAAATGAGGATAAGAAAACCTACTTTGGAAGGATGGGACCAAAGTGTATGTATGGAGCTTAATATGGTAATCGGCCCATTATAGATAACCCAAAAACCACATGCTATTATTTGTGTTTATACATAGCCCAAACCTTAAGAAATCTAACAGGTAAGAATTTTGAAAAACTTTTAATCAATTACAACAGAAATTTGAATTCATGGGAAGATCAGAAACCATAATTATGTGAATACTTGAACATCCAAGAATCAAATTAACTATTTAATGAACAATCAAAGTCTTGGAGACTCTGCAGGGTAGATTGTGAAACTGCACCACATTGTTAAAAAATCTCCAGAAAAACTAACTGGTAGCCAATGAAACCATTAACACCTATAGGGCCATATACTGCATGAACTGGGTTCACCCAATGTTCTTATAAAAATGAACTGTTTCTGGGATTCATATGGTTGGGGAAATACAGGAAGCAGAATTTTGTCTAGTACATTATGTACACAACATGACTAATAAAATTGTGAAATCAAGGGCGCCTGGGTGGCTCAGTTGGTTAAGCGACTGCCTTCGGCTCAGGTCATGATCCTGGAGTCCCTGGATCGAGTTCCGCATCGGGCTCCCTGCTCGGCAGGGAGTCTGCTTCTCCCTCTGACCTCCCCCTCTCATGTGCTCACTCTCTCTCATTCTCTCTCTCAAATAAATAAATAAAATCTTTAAAAAAAAAATTGTGAAATCAAATTTGTGAGGAAACAAAATCTCTCAGACAAGGACTATGCCTGAACCAAAACAAAATAATTTTAAAAACCACATTTTTGTTGGTTTTATTCAATTTACTCATCAGACAACATTTTTAATACAAAATTTAATTTGATCTCAAAGTTTCCATATTATTGCTGAACTTTAAGAATCCATTCCATTTATATTATTTTTAAAAATAAAGTTTCTCTTTAATGACATTTATCAGTTTGATTTCTAATTAGTTTGCTGTCTGGTCCTTAAGGAAAAATGTTGTTATAATAATATCAAGAAGTTTTAGCATGGCCTATTTACTGTTAAGAAATTTCTAAATGTCTTTTAATTTTTCTTTTTAGATGAACCGTTACTGGTTGAATTTTAAAATTACAAAAGATGGTCCTATTATATTATAGGTTCTTCGATTGTGTTGGTAAATTCCTAGTTTCAAAATAGCCTCCACATAATGTCCTATTCCATAAACCTTCACTAAAGAGTAATACCTATTTTTTTTTCCTACATCCTACCAAGAAAGCAAGTTAAACTGATTTCACATGTGGAGAAGCCTGCTGAACTCATTTTCCTTGGGAGCAGAGGGGAGAAGTGGAAGGAGAGGGAAAAGGAAAGAACTCTCCTTTAAAATAAATTCCAGCTCACCTATAAGCCAACTCAAATAAAGACAGTATAGGGATTAGGACTGTGGGCGCTCGAGTGAAAAAAAAAGGTCAAAAAGCAAAACAAAAACCCTAGATGAAATCAGTTCCTTAGTTGTGGCAAATGGAAGAGGTTAACAATAGGGGAATCTGGGTGAGAGGTATATGGAGACTCTCTGTACTATACTTGCAACTTTTTGTAAATCTAAAACTATTTTAAATGAAGTTTATTAAACAAAGAAACAAGCAAAAAAAACCAGACAGACCTGGGTGTGACTTCTGGCTCTTCCACATGTTAGCTGTGTTAACCCTGAGCAAATTATTTAACCCCTCTAAGCCTCAATTTCATTCATCCAAAAAGTGCCCGTATGGAGCCTACTTCAAAAGACTACCATGAGGATTAAATGAGCTAATGAAGTGCTTGCCACAATGCTCAGCATGAAGTTAATGTGTGTGAAGTAGCCGTAATCACTAACATGTGCCCACCAAAGGCTTGGGCCTTGCAGTATTCAATGTAAGGCAAAGACACTTAAAATCACCATGTCCTAACTTCTTCCTGATTTCTTAATACCTATAGATGGAACAATCATCTTCATAATCACCCAGGTTCTAAAATCCCTTTTGGTGCTTCTTTCCCTTGATCTTATATTCAATCAGGCAGCATGTCCCGTTAAACCTACTGTTGTACTATTCTCAATCTTGTCACCTCTTTATTCTGACCACTTGCTCCTGGGCTCTGGCCTGGCTCCTGTCTAAACTGTGCCAGGACATCATCCTCCTGGCTCCCCTGCCTATTTCCTCTGCTCCTCCAAGACCGCCTGCAACACGGTCTCACTAATCTCTCCACATCATGCTACCTGACCTCCAATAACTCCCCACTTTCTATGAACCAAACTTCTCATTCTTTGCTTTGCATTCAAAGCCACCCATGATGTAGCCTTGATGTACCTTTCCAGCTGTATTTCCCACTACTTCCCTTCTTACACTCTTAGATCTAGTTTACCTGAATCATTAACTAGTTGTGAGACATGCCTAAATCTTTTTTTTTTTTTTTTAAAGATTTTATTTATTTATTTGACAGAGAGAGACACAGCGAGAGCAGGAACACAAGCAGGGGGAGTGGGAAAGGGAGAAGCAGGCTCTCTGCTGAGCAGGGAGCTCGATGCGGGGCTCGACCCCAGGACCCTGGGATCATGACCTGAGCCGAAGGCTTTACGCTTAACAACTGAGCCACCCAGGCGCCCCCATGCCTAAATCTTAATAACAGCACACACTGAGGCCCAGAGACGCTAAGAAAATAGCTGAAGGCCAAAGAGTTAACGGCAAAGCAGATTTTCAGTCACTGATGGCATTTTAATACTCGGGGAGTATCCAACATCTGCCAACATATAGCAGTGACGGAAAAAAAAAATCAAAAGATAAGACATTAAAAACCAAGATATTTCTGAGGACTTGAAAAGTAAGGTACTACCTGTTCTGGATCCAAAAGCAGTACAGGTGGCCAGGAGTTCTTCAGAATATCAAGGATTAACCTACCCAAAGGGGATAAAGGAAAAAACTACCTATTTAAACTAGTAACCCAGGTAGAGCTTCCTGACCCCGGGGTGATTGAGAACAACAATCGAGGCCACAGCTTATATAAAAACTATGCACCTACAGAGCCCAGAGGATCCAGACAGAGCCTTGCAGCCAGGACCTGGGCCAAGTTGCCTGCTGGCTCAGTGACCAGATTTAAGATATCCCTAATGGATCAGAAACCACCTATATAAGACCTGCTCTGGAACTGGGGACCCAAGGGTCCAGGGAGAGGCAACCACAAAAGTCTAGACAGGGTGGACGGAGAGAATTCAGAAGGAGTTCACTGTTGCACTGCAAGCTAAAATTCCATACACCAGGGGAACTGATTCTATGAAATGCAATAGAAATAACAATTTGGGTAAAGACCTCACTCCCAAGTGACATTAATAATTACTCTAGAAGTAACTTTAAGTATTTTTAAGTCTCTAAATATATAAACAGAATTTTTTAAAAAAATTACTAAACAAAACAAGCAGAAATTATATCAAAAAACACAGGTATAAACACATCAACTAGAAATCCCAAAATTAAATTAATTAAAAAAAAACTCCATAAATGGAATCAAAGAAGACAGAATTAGCAAACTAGAAGCTCAGACTGAAGAATTCCATGAAGTAGCACAGCTAAAAATATACAATAATTAAAAGACACAGAGGATGAGGTTATGTTTAATAAGAGTTCCTGAAGTCGAGAATGTAAGAAATGGTAAAGCTATATTCAATTCCTTCAAATCTTTACCCAAATGTTAGCATCTCAGTGTGATCTACCCCCACTATCCCATTTAAATTTGTGACCACCTCTCTCCTATCACTCTTTCTTCCCCTTACTTGACCTTATTTTTCTTCATAGCACTTAACCAGCTTCTAACATACTACATAAATTATGTGTATTTATTGTCTCCCCTGACTAGAATGTGAGAGCTATGAGGTTAGAAACTCATCTGTTTTGATAAGTGCTGTATCCCCCAGAACAGTAAAAAGCAATTGTTACATGTCATAAATATTTAGTGAATGAAAATTAATGGGTGAGTATTTTTCATAATGGAAGAAAAGCAGTGGGTCCTCAGTTTGAAGGTAGACAGCAAAAATCTAAAAAAAAAAAAGTTATAACACATTATTGTGATAATTAGAGCAATTTGAATATAGACTATGTATATGTTTATCAGTATACAATTTCCTAAATATGACAATTGTATTTATGTAGGAAAATGTCTTTGTTCTTAAGAGATGCATGTTGGAGTATTTAAGGATGAAATGCCATGGTATCTGCAACTAGCTTTCATAGTTAAGAGAAAAAACTTGTATATTACATACATGCATGTATGTGTGTGTATTTCCAAATAAATATAGAGCAGCTGTAGAAATTTAACAATTGGTAAATCTAAATGGAAGAGTATACAGGTGTTTATTTTTTATGGATTATAAAGTTTTTCAAGAAAAAATTTGCAAGATAAAATAAAGGGAAAATTAGTACACAGAAAAGAATTTAGGAGAATAGATAAAAATAATGAACTTCTGGTAGTGTAAGAGGTCAGCAGTTCCTCTCCTCCCCATAAAACAACTGTAACACTAGGAAAAAACAAAAAAACAAAAAAAAAACTGTCAAAAACCATTTCAGGGCTCTGGAAATAAACCAAAGGGAAATAACAACTTAGAAAGGGGACTCTGAGGCATTGTTACCTGGGGCAACTCCCATTCTCCTCTCCAGCTTGATGAGTTTAGGTAGTGTTAACAGGGCAGGGATAGCAGTGAAAATTAATAGCTTCTCTCCCAGAGTGGACTGACTTAATCTGGAGTGGAAGGCAAGAAGCCCACACCCAGCAGTTAGGGTGTTAGAGGGACAAAAACAAGGAAGGTGAATAGTTCTACTTGCCTGAGGCTTGCCTGAGATTGTGGTCTCATTTGAGACAAGAATCCAGCAGACTAATGAAAAAATTGGCAAGACTGCAAATGAGGGGCTAAATATGCTCTCTATGCATCTGTGCCTGAGAAGGAGGCTGCTCCTTCCTATATACAGGGAGGACTTAAAGGGCCCGAGCTCCCCACATATCCTTTGGCTGACAAAGAGGATGTACACATGTGCACAGAAGACCTGGAAAGGCTCAGGGGGAAGTAAAAGTGGAGGAAGACAAAAAAACTGTCTGAACTTGGTATGCTTATCTCCACACACCCACGGTATATCAGCAGAGGGTGGAAAAGCTATACTAACTCAAGGTTTGTGAGTACAATCTCTGACTAATCATTGGATGACCACGAAACTATACATATGCAGGGGCATCCTCTAAAAGCCAGTCTTAAAAAATAAAAACATAAACTAAAATAACTGAGCAGAGAAATCAGCAAACACACTGCAGGAGAGAGATTTTTCACATTAATGTCCAGGCAAATTACAAAGCAAACAAATTAACAACAATAACCACAGAAGCAGCAACAACCCTCATGAGAACAGATGTCAAGTTTGGAGTTTCTATAATATGTTACATAGTATCTCCAGTTTTCAACAGATTTATGAAGCATATAAAGAAATAGTGAAGTGTGGCCCATACTGAAGAAAGAAACTATCAAGAGAAACCATGTTTATGCTCAGATGTTGAATTTAATAAACAAAGACTACAATGCACAGAAGAAAGGATACTGCAGGATACTACATATATGAGATATCTAAAACAGCCAAACTCATCGAAACAGAGTAGAATGGTAATTGACAGGAGGAAGAAATGGGGAGCTGCTGTTCAAGGGGTATAAAATTTTAGTTATGCAAGATGATGAAGTTCTAGAGATCTGCTGTACAACACTGTGCCATAGCTAACAATTACTGTATCCGTGCAGTTATAAAACTGTTAGAGAACAGATTTCAAGTTAGTGTTCATACTACAATAAAAAAAGAGGACTATAAAGCAGCCATTATAGATTCGTTTAAAAATTTAAAGGAAACAATGATTAAAGAATTAAAAGGAAATAGGACAATGAATCAACAGGGAATCTCGAAAAACAGCAATTATTAAAAAGAATCCATTAAAATTCTAGAGTCATAAACAGTAACTGAAAATTCCTAGACAGGCTCAATAACAGAATTTAGATGGCAGAAGAATCAACAAACTTGTAGATGAATAAAAATTATCCAATTTAAAACATAAGATAATAAAGATTAAAGAAATATGTACAGAGCTCAAAGACCTATGGCACAACAGCAAATATATCAATATACATATGAGCCCCAGAAAGGGGCAGAAAAAATAATGGAAAGAATAATGGTCACAAAAACCAAATTTGATAATATTAATCTACATATCCCTGAATCTCAACAGATCCCAAACAGGATAAACACAAACAAATGCATACCTAGACACACTATGCTCAAACTGTTGAAAGCCAAAGAGAAAATCTTAAAAGCAGTAGGAGAAAAACAACTCATCACAAACAGGAAAATACATTTTCATTAAAAACAGTGGTGGCCCTAAGGAAGTGGAAAGATATATTCAGAGTCCTGGGGGTGGAGGGATGACAACCAAAAATTCTAAATCCATCAAACTCTATCCCTCAAAAATTAATTTGAAGTATATTCCAAAATAAAGACTGAGAGAATTTGTTGCTGGCATACTTACCTTACATGGAACGCTAAAAAAAAAAAAAAAAAAAAAAAACCTTTAGATGAAAGAAATAAAAATAGACTCAGTAACTTGAATCCATGGGAAAAAATGAAAAGCAGCAGCAACAGTAAACATTTTTAAATGTATATACATTCCCTTATATATCCTCTTTTCTTCTCTTAAATTCTTCAGAAGACATTGTATAAAGTAATAATTATAACAGTATTGTGTGTATGTATGTATGTGTGTAGATATATATAAAATAAAACACAAATGTAATATATATGACAATTAATAGCACAAAGGAAGGGGAAGGAAATAAAGGTATGCTGGAACAAAGTTGCTATATTGTACCAGAAGTTAGTTAATATTAATCTGAAGTAGTCTGCAATAAGTTAAGATGCCTAATGTAATACCTAGAACCACTTAGAAAATGACTTAAAAATAGTAAAAACTTAAGAGTAATTAAAACAGTACCCTGATAAACATGTTTAATACAAAATAATGAGTAAAGGAATAACCCAAAGACATATGATACAGAGAGAGCAGGGGTGCCTGGGTGGCTCAGTCAGTTAAGCATCTGCCTTCAGCTCAGGTCATGGTCCCAGGGTCCTGGGATTGAGCCCCACATCAGGCTCTGTGCTCAGCAGGTCCTTGGATTGAGCCCCCCATTGCTCACTCTCTCTCTCTCAAATAAATAAATAAAATCTTTAAAAAAAAAAAAAGATATAGAGAAAGCAAATAGCAAAATGGCAGATGTAAATCCAACCAGAATTTTATTAAATTTTATGGAATAAAAACTCCAATCCAAGGGCAAAGCTGTAATGTATAGGAAAACAAACAAACAAAAAACAAAAATCAAGATCCAACAAAACGCTGACTACCAGAGACCCACTTCAAATTAAAATACACAGATAAGTTAAAAGAAAAAGGACAGAAAGATATATGCCACATAAACAGTTATAATAAGAGAGCTGAAATGACTGTATTAATATCAGACAAACTGGACTTTAAGACAAGAAATATCACTAGAGACATAGCAAGACATTTGATAATAATAAAAGGTCAATACATAAGAAAGACATAAAAGTATAAAGGTGTATATACCTAAAAACAGAGCCCAAAATATATGAAGTAAAAACTGACAGAATTGAAAGGAAAGACAATTTAACCATTATAGTTAGAAATTACAATGTTCTACCCCTTAATAGCTAACAGAATAGGCAAAAAATCAGCAAGAATATAGCAGACTTGAGTAACAACTGTCACCAACTGACCTGACATTTTTTAATGCTCTATCAAATGAGAGAAGAATATGCATTCTTTTCAGATGCATGTGAAACATTCTCCAGCATAGACCATATGCTAGACATAAAACAAGTCTCAGGAAATTTGAAAGGACTTGAGTCATTCAAAGTATATTCTCCAACAAATAAATTAAAAATAAAGAAATTCAGAAAATACCCAATACTTGGAAATGAAGTGACATATTCCTAAATAACGTATGGTTTCAAAAAAGAAATGAGAAATTAGACAATATTTTGATTAAATGAAAACAAAAATACAACATATCAAAATTTATGAGGTATAGCTTATTCAGTGCTGAGGGAAATTCAGAAGTTTAAATACCTATACTAGAAAAGAAAGGTTTCACATCAGTAATCTAAGCTTCCACTTTAAGAGTAGACAAAGAAGAGCAAATTAAACCTAAAGCAAGCAGAAGGAAGGAAATAAAGATCAGAAGAGAAAGAAATCAATGAAATAGGAAACAGAAAAACAATAAAGAAAAACAAAGAAACCAAAAGTTCTTTGGGAAAAATAATCAACAACATTGGTAAGCCTTTAGCTAGGCTAAGAAAAAACAAGAGATAACATGGAATACCAAAATCAGGGATAAAAGAAGGGATATAAATAACCAGCCAAATAAAAGGGCTGTGAAAGAACCAATCTTACACAAATTCTTTCAGAAAACAGAGGCAAGGGAACTTTCCAACTCATTCTGAGACCAGTATTATTACCCTTTTACCAAAGCAAGATAAGGATATCATAAGAAAAGTAGAGACCAATATCCCTTGTGAGCACTCACATGAAAATCCTTAACACAGTATTAGCAAATAAAACCCAGCAACATATAAAAAAGAAAAAGCACCATGATGCAGTAGGATTTACGCGACCATGACATCTCTAAGGCCCCAACCTCCTCTCTGTTCTGACATCACCCTTCAGACAGATGTAAATCGCCAGTGGTACTTCAGCTGTGCAGTCCCTTCAAGATAAACCTTCCTTGGTGGTTGTGTGTGGAGTGGACAAAATAAAGTAACCTAATCCTACTGAAATTATGGGCATCAAAAAAGATTAAGGACACCATAAAAGAAGCAGAAACCAAGATGATTTCCAATTTCAACCTTGATGTTGAGGGTCGAGATACCTGACAAGGATTTAAAACAAAGACGAAAAAGTAGGTGATCAATGAGCTAGATTTTCAATTATATCCAGAGCTTAAAACTATCAATCACCAACCAGATCCATGTGAAACATGGATGGTTAAGGGGTTTTTCCTAGACTAAGAAATGACACCCTAACTATTGGAAAAGGAACAGTATGTCTCCAGGGATACAAGTGAGACTTTGAAGAGATGGTGTGTTCCTTTTTTCAGCTCATGTCAACTCAAACGCTGAAATCCAGGATTAAATTTTAGGCTTAGCTACATCAGGTCATCAGTTAAGGTGACAGTGCTTTCCAAGTCCTGAAAGGCTCACTTCTAGGTTCTTGCTTTTAGAGATGGATATCTGCAGGAGGATGATGCACCTTGCCACCCATCCAACCACCACCCCACTTAGCCTGGTAAAAAATACACTCAATCAACCCACAAACACAGTCCATAACACAGTTGAGGGTAAGAGATATGAAGGAAAGCTATAATAAAGGTTTTCTAAAAGCACTTGCACTCACCTAAAACTTTCATATCCATCTCCAGGAATCTGAAAAAAAAATTCATCTAGAAACATTAATTAGGTGGACATTCACTTCTACATGGTTTAGAATTATAAGTTTCTACCCATAGCATTATTAAGTTAGCCAATTCTGCACTATTCATGAACGGTTTAAAATTTTTTGCTATATGATGTTTCACTATTTCAATTTTTAAAAAGTAGTATTTCAGATGAAAGAAAGCCTGTGTGAAACCATAAAAGACAAAGTCTCTAGCTATCACATGAGATTTGAAATAATGCAAATGTCAACTAAAAAAAAATTCAGATTAATATTTTAAATAATGAAACGAGGACACAACTATGTATTTTGTGGCAATTCTTGAAACACTTCTTTTCCACTAATTGAGAGCAAGGATCAAAATTTTGAATAGGTATTTCCAGGAAAAGTACATCAAGTAAATCTACATCCTCATTAAACGTGACTAATTTCAAATACTGAATTTGGCTGATCATACATACAAATCATCAAGATTTATATCTTATTCTGGATGAATTTCAAACATAGCAGTATAACATTTCTATATTATGAATTACAAAAGAATTCATAACAATTCAATAGGCAATATGCAAGTTTATTTAAATAATTTAACACTGCACAGAATGCTAATTTAGAAGTATAAAAATAGATGGTTTAGCAACCAAATATAAAGCACCACACAGGAGCAGATTACACATACACCATCAGGCCTTTGGAAGATTAAGGCAACATTAATATCTCAAATAATTTTATGAGAACACTTCACTCATATGATAGATGTTATTAAAACATCTCAAAATAGAGAGTCCACAACTTTTTCAGTATGAAGTCTTCCCTTCCAGCTTTCTTGTCAATATATTAATGATTTTTCTTAAACACTGTACAACAATTAGTCTAGATTGACAAATGGGCTATCAAAGCCACTATCTTGTTGGCTAGATAGAGGAGCAATTAATTTTCTCGAAGGCTGCCGACACACATATGATGGTGCTGTACTGCTCAGTTTTTTGAAATCTGGCTTTAATATATCAGCCTTATGATGAGGTGGGTGTCTAAGAGTCATACCGATCTCTGGCTGGGAACAAAGGGTTTCTTCCGACAGGTCTGAAGTGTGACCACTCTGACATTTCTTTGGTTGACAAATCATTTTATTTTTCTCTGTATCTGAAAGACAACTGGCTGCTGAAAACTGTTTGAAATTAACAGCTTCAGCTGGTATATCCAGAGTTTCTTGTGGTCTACCGTATAAAAATGACACTTCGTGACTGTTGCAGGGTAAAGTGGCACTGTTGGAATGCCAGCCTATGGGGTCATCCAGGTCCCCTCCATCCTTTACTGGAGTTTCCCGAACACCCAAACTTTGACTTTTCTCAGATGCAGCATTTTCACTTTCCATTAATGGATTACACTTATACACTTTTAAACCAAGTCTTTCATTAGGATCTCGAAAGGTTGTATGTGTGGATCCAGATTCAGAAAGACTAGGGGTACATCTAGGTGAGGGTTTATTTCCGAAGGATCCAAGAAAGGGGTATGCGGCTGAATGCTGAAGTGATTCAGAGCCAATATCACTGAGGTCTTTCTTCTTGTGCAAACCAAAGCCTTTTTCACCTTCACAAGGCACAAACTCAGGAGAAACATTTTTTGGCGACATGTCTGGGTGTTTATAATTATTATCCCCAAGCTGGAAGCCTGAGTGTGACCCTTTGGAACCCATGTGCTTTGTGTCCCCATGCTCTGCGTCCTCTAACCGTCTTCGTAAGTTACAAGCAGCCCTTCTCTTAGGAACGTGGTCACACATACTTCTGGAGATAGTTTGTATACTGTTTGATTTGCTTTCAGTGTGACGTGATGTATTCTGAGTCACATCATTTCTTTTTGATTTTTCAACTCCAGTCAGCATCTCTGAAGTCAGAGGTAGTACTACTATATACAAAGGAACACAAAATTAGGGGAAAACAAAATCAGGAGAAAATTAACATTGAAAGAGGAGGGAAAAAAATTATGTTTTCATGTATTTCCAAAGAATGCATATATTTTAATCATTCTCAAAGAAAATACATCGAGGCTGGACATTTAAAAATATTATTTTACATATATCCATTCAATAAGGTTAAGCAATGTTGTTATTGAAATCTGACATTATTGTTATACATCTGATCTATTATTTTGTGCAACAGATATTGCATTTCAAGAGCCAACTGCAACGTTTCCAATTCTGTCTGATGAAGAAAATTTGCTAAAGAACCCCAGTGCCCAACGCCTACATAAGCGCGCGTGCGCACACACACACACACACACACACACACACACACACACTGTAAAAGCTAAAACGGAGTTTCTGATTTAATCTACCTAAGACAAGGAATCTGATCAGAAGCAAAGCAGCCACATAGCATTAAATCAGAGAAATCATACCTCAGAGTAGTGTACCTTGGTCCCTAGATCATGAAAAGGGTTTGCTTTTATTAGGGACACTTGCACAGTTGCCCCAAATCTCTTACACCCAAGATTCACATCACCATTCCCAAATTTACACAAATAATCTTTGAGCTTTTTAAAAGAATGTCTACCAATATCAGACTTGTGGATTCCTGAACAATCTCTGCTTCAAGCTTTCTAGAAGTTCAAAAGCCCCATTTCCCCATAGATATATTCAAAATCCCCCTGTGTGACTGGAAATTTATTGATTTTTTCACATATTTCCATCAGCTTTTGCTTTATATATGCTAAAGCTATTTTATTATGAAGAGAAAGAACCCATTTATAGGTTCTTAGGAGTCTTCTTTACAATTAGCAACTTCACTTTAATCCCTTTCAAGTATAATTTGCTTAATATTGTATTTAACTTTATAATTTATCTAATATCAATGCTGCATTGCTTAGTATATTATTCTCAATTCCTTCACTTTGACTTTTTGAATGTTCTCATAGAAATAACATATGCCTGGATTTTTAAAAAATGGAAATTATGGTCTTTTAATAAGTGAGTTTAACCTATTCATGTTTAGTGTGATTGCTGATGTTTTGACCCTACAATAATTTTCTATTGACCCATGCTTTCTAGTTGTATTTTTCCTCTTTCATGATTCTGTTAGATTGAAAACCTTTTCTTACAAAAATTTTCCCCTACTAGTTTGAGAGTTATATATTCTACTTCTCTATTAGCTAGCCATAAATCTTAATACACATACATAAACTTGTATTTTTCTAGCAATGGCTAGAGTTACCAGTAACTATATCCTTTCCTTGAAAATAGTAAACCTCTTAGGCATATTTGTTAGTTTCCTCTACAATATATTCTTACATCCTTTTGAGAATACTATACTTTGCTAACATTCTCAGGTCCTTTTATTTGTTCTATTACTTGTATCCATAGGTATAAGTTGTATTTTTTTTTTGCTTTGTCTTATTTTGATTTTGGTGTCTTTTATCATGGTGCTGGCTTTCTATAGGTATTTGGTGATTCTTGGTTGAATGCTTATCTCATAGATATTCTGAGTATGGCATCAGCTTTTTTAAAAAAGTTGAGAGTGTTGTGAAAGGAACAAGCTGAAGGGTAGAAAAACCCAATAGCTGGTACTTTGGGCATGTGGGCTCTAAGTTCCTCCTTGGCGTGATTAGCCATCTAGAGCCTTGCCCTGTTCTGAGACTCTTTTTTCCTGTTGCTCTTACTCCAGCCCAATGGTGGGGGTAAGGGAAGGGAAAGCAGAAGGATTAATAAAGAGGGTGGCCCCACCTGGTTACTGTTGCTTGAGAACATCAACTAATTATAATTACCTCACTGGTATCCCCTAGGCTTACTACTTCTCCTGCAACATACTGCCTTCATATGTGGAACAGTTTTGATACTGCTCCTACTTATAGCTGTCATCTTCTGGCAGTTTTGAACTGTTTCCCTCTTCAATCTTTCAGGGATTTCTCACAGCTTCTGGTCTATCAATTGTAACTTTTTATTTTTTAATTATTTATACATTGTTAAAAATTGAGGTGCACTTGCCATACAATGTTATATTAGTTTCAGGCATACAACACAGTGATTCAACAGTTCTAGTTCTATACACTGCTCACCGCAACAGTGTAATTACCATCTATCACCAAATAAGTTATTAAAATACTATTGACTATATTCCTCATGCTGTACTTTTCATCCCTGTGACTTGCCTCTTTTATAACTGGAAGTTTGTACCTTTTAGTCTTCTTCGCCAGTTTCACCCAGCCCCACCTTCTCCCCTCTGGCAACCACCAATTTGTTCTCTGTATTTATGAGACTGTTTCTGTTTTATGTGTTGTTTTTTAGATTCCACATATAAGTGAAATCATATGGTATTTGTCTGACTTTTTTCACTTAGCACAGTACTCTCTAGATCCATCCATGTTGTCACAAATGGGAAGATTTCATTCTTTTTTATGGCTGAGTAATATTTCTGTGTATGTGTGTGTGTGTGTGTCTGTGTACGAAATCTTCTTAGTCCATTCATCTAGTGATGGACAGTCAAGTTGCTTCCATGTCTTGGCTATTGTAAATAATGTTGCAATAAACATAGGGGTGCATATATTTTTTCAAATTAGTGTTTTTGTATTTTGGAGTAAATACCAAGTAGTGCAATTATTAGATTGTAAGGTAGTTATATTTTTAACTTTTTGAGGAACCTTTATACTGCCTTCCACAGTGGCTGCACCAGTTTGCATTCCCACCAACAGTGAGGGTCCCTTTTTCTCCACATCATCACAACATTTGTTTCTTGTGTTTTTTATTTTAGCCATTCTGACAGGTGTGAGGTGATATCTCAGTGGACCTTTGATTGGCATTTCCCTGATGATGACTTATGTTGAGCATCTTTTCACATGTCTCTTGGCCATCTATGACTTCTTTGTAGAAATGTCTGTTCATGTTTACTGCCCATTTTTTAATTTTTGGATTATTTGTTCTGTGGGTGCTGAGTTGAAGTTCTTTATATATATATGAAGTTCTTATTTTATATATATATATATATATATATATATATATATATATATATATATATATATATATAAATCCTTACCAAATGTATCATTTGCAAATATGCTCTACCACTCAGGAGGTTGCCTTTTGGTTTGTTGATTGCTTCCTTCGCTGTGCAGAAACTTTTATTTTGCTGTAGTCCCAATAGTTTATTTTTGCTTTTGCTTTCCTTGGCTGAGAAGACATACTTAGAAAAAAGCTGCTCAGGCCAATGTACAAGATATTACTGCCTATGTTTTCTTTTTTTTTTTTTTATGGTTTGAGGTCTTACAAATATTTAGGTCTTTAATACATTTTATTTTTGTGTATGGTTTAAGAAAGTGATTCAGTTTCATTCTTTTGCATGTAGCTGTGCGGTTTTCCCATCATTAAAGAGACTGTCTTTTCCCCTTGTATATTCTTGCCTCCTTTGTTGTAGATTAATTGATCATATAATCATGAGTTTATTTCTGGACTCTCTATCCTGTTCCATCGATCTATGTATCTATTTTTGTGCCAGTACCACAGTTTGATTACTAGAACTTTGTCGTATAGCTTGAAATCTGGAATTGTGATACCTCCAGTTTTGTTCTTCTTTCTCAAGATTGCTTCTGCTATTCAGGGTCTTAGTGGTTCCATACAAATATTAGGGTTATTTATTCTATTTTTGTGAAAAATACTATCAACACTTTGATTGGGATTGCACTGAATCTGTAGACTGCTTTGGGTAATATGGGCATTTTAACAATATTAATTCTTCCAATCCATGAGCATGCTATATCTTCCCATTTGTTTACATCATTTTCAGTTTCTTTCATCAATGTCTTAAAAGTTTTCAGAGGATAGGTCTTTCACCTCTGTCATTAAATTTATTCCTAGGTATTTCATTCTATTTGATGCAATTATAAATGGAATTATTTTATTTCTCTGATATTTTGTTATTAGTGTATATAAACACAACAGATTTCTGTATATTAATTTTATATCCTGCAACATTACTGAATTCATTTATTAATTCTAGTCATTTTTAGGTGCTGTCTCTAGGGTCTTTTATGTATAGTATCATGTCATCTGCAAAAAATGAGTTTTGCTCCTTCCCTACCAATCTCGATTTTTTTTTTTTGTCTGTCTGCTGTTTCTAGGACTTCTAGTACTATGTTGAATAAAAGTGGTGAGAGTAGACATCTTTTTCTTGTTCCTGATCTTAGAGGAAAAGCTTTCAGTTTTTCCCCATTGAGTATGATGTCAGCTGTGGGTTTGTCATATATGGACTATATGTTGAGGTATAATCCCTTTAAACATCATGAACTGATGTTGAATTTTATCAAAAGCTTTTTCTCCATCTATTGTGATGATCATATGGTTTGTTGTCTTAATTTTGTTAATGTGGTGTATCATGTAGATTGATTTGTGGATAATGAACCATCCTTGCATGCCCAGAACAAATCCCACTTGATCATCATGAATGATCCTTTTCATGTACTGTTGAATTTAGTTTGCTAATATTTTGTCAAGGATTTTTGCATCTATATTCATCAGAGATTTGGCCTGTAGTTTTCTTTTTTTTATAGTATCTTTTTCTAGGTTGGTGTCAGGGTAGTACTGACCTCATAGAAATGAATTTAGAAGTCTTCCTTCCTCTTGTATTTTTTGGAATAGCTTGAGGAGAACAGGCATTAAGTCTCCTTCAAGTGTTTGGTAGCATTCATCTGTGAATACGTCTGGCTCTGGACTTGTGTTTGTTGGAAGCTTTGTAATTACTAATTCAATTTCATTTCTAGTAATTGGTCTGTTCAGATTTTCTATTTTTTTCCTGACTCAGTCTCAGAAGATTGTATATTTTGAGAAATGTATCCCTTTCTTCTAGGTTGTCCAATTCGTTAGCATATAGTTTTTCGTAGCAGTCTCTTACAATCCTCTGTATTTTTGTGATGTCAATTGTTACTTTTCTTTCATTTCTAATTTTATTTGAGTCTTATCTCTTTTTTTCTTGAGGAGTCTGGGTAAAGGCTTATCAGTTTTGTTTATCTTTTTAAAAAGCCTACTCTTGCTTTTATTGACCTTTCCTACTATTTTTTTTTTAATCTCTATTTCATTTATTTCTGCTCTGATCTTTATTATTCCCTCCCTTCTACTAACTTGTTTAAAATCTATCCTGTCATTTCTAGGAATGAAAGCAACTATAGGAAGCTGATGGGTATGCTCAGTCTGCCTATTCAAATTGAAAACTCTACACTCTTTTTTGTAAGTTTCCAGTTTAAGTAAAACAGACACAACTTTATAAATTAACTCTCACTCCTTACATTCCTTGTTCTTTTTCATACTAAAAATATTAAATATTTAAGAGAGAAGGGAGAAAAAAACCCTTTTAGTGACTCATTTTGACATACCTGACTGTGTAGTTTTGCTCTGGGATTTATTAGAAATCGGCGTTTCCAGCAATTTTGCCATTGTAGCAAGTTTGCTAGCAGCATTCATAATCTTTTTCTCAGCCCTGTGGGGAATTCCAGAATATTAAATTAATAATAGTTTAAAGGAAAAAATGAGTTTCCTTAGCCCCAGGATTTCTGTTTTCCTATTAGTTCTGCCAATATTTAGGGTAGTACAGACATAAGCCTCTCTTAACCCCTAATGGCCGATCATGTAGAAATAGTTAATTTTGTGGTTAAGGAAAATGTTTAGAAAATGACAACATGCTGTCCTGGTAGTCTCAGGACACACTGTTTGTTTAGATTGAACTTACCCTTCCTGTTTTCCATTATCCTGCAAAATCTGTTGGAGGCAAGTCAAGTAATATTTGCGCATCTTTCGGGCGGTTTCTTGACGTTCTCGCAATACCTCTGCTTTTACCATTTCCGCAGCTCTTTCCTTACTCTCCTGAATATAACGAAGCATATCACCTAGTGGGGAGGTGAGGGAGGGAGTTGGTAGGGAGACAGGAATTCCCACAAAATGCATGTTTACTACCAGTTTTTCAAAAACAGGGGAGGCAGACTTCAGATCAATTTTCTGGGAGATGAACTGACTAGAGGTATAGTTTAAACATTGCACTTTTCCACAATCATTAAAATGGAATGTTTCAGATCACTATTTTAGGAGACTCAAAGGAGAAATAATCTAAAAGTCCTTTTAGAATGATGATAGCCACATATGTTAAGGAAACAGCATATTCCCTAGGAAAACACTGTCATATTCTAAAACACTGAGGCAAGAAAATAAATACGAGATACAGAAACTTACACATTTTGATTATGTATTGTCTGAGTAAGAGAGGAGAAAAAAATATACCTAAAGGGTGAGGATGAAAGGAAAAAAGAACCAGACACAGAAAGATAGAAGGAGGCAATATGAACTAGAGAGACTCATATTCCCATTTACTCATGCTCTGAAAATCCATGTTTCATTATTTATTCCATTCTTTCAGCAGCACTTATGCATACCCAAGTAAATATAATACTATAATCCATGAGAGATATGTACAAAATGCCAGGGAGAAGGATAAGACCTATGTTGCCTTCTGAAATATACATTTAAAACTAGTTCACAGGGACGCCTGGGTCGCTCAGTCGGTTAGGCAGCTGCCTTCAGCTCAGGTCATGATCCCAGGGTCCTGGGATTGAGTCCAGCATCAGGCTCCCTGCTCGGCAGGGAGCCTGCTTCTCCCTCTGCCTGCTGCTCCCCGTGCTTGTGCACTCTCTCTCTCTCTCTCTGACAAAAAAATAAATAAAATCTTTAAATCAATCAATCAATCAATAAAAAATAGCTCACTGCTTTCAAGTTTTCTTTTTATCTTTGATTCAACATGATTGGATTGAGACTACCATTACTTAAGGTCAACATTTTTTTTTACTAAATCTAGGGCTACATCCTACCTCTAGAATATCACTACTCTGTTATATTAAAGATTCAATTCATAAAGGAATCTCCCTTAATATCAGTAAGCTCTTCCTGAAAATTAGATGCTCTATGCAAAAAATACTAACTGAAAGACTATTTCTCATTATTTGAAGTGGTATAAATTAAATTGGAATACGTGTCAACACAAAACCTCCAACCAATGTCTAAAATGTTAAACAAAACACACACATACAAGTTAGCAGATGAGTATGAAAAAAATGCTTAAAATTTCACTTCCCAACTGATGTGATTGTTAACAAAAAGTTGCTTTGTTTGTTTTGTAGTAATATGGACCCTGTTGGCACCAGCAACAACTGAAAAGTAAATTGTCTTTATTGATACTGAGTGGGCTTTTCAAAACACTACACAGGATTATGATGGTCTAACAAATACATCTGGAACTTAAGACCTTTTCCCACTCATTTTGCTAAAAATAAAAGCAATTTTAAGAGGTAAACATACATTTCTCCTGTATCAACACTAGTTATTGTTCTGGGACATACATACAGTCTAAGCAATATTGTAATTAAAAAACAGGAGATAGTCTACTGAGAAAACATAAACCAGAGAAATGCTCTGCAAGGTATGCCTCTTACTGCAAAGGACTTGATAAACAAATTTACATGTATGACTTAATCCATTATCGAAATAATGAGAAAGAACAGAATAATGTCTAGCTAGATCTATTTTCTATGGTCTTTAAAAGCTTATGGTAGAGGGATGCCTGGGTGGCTCAGTCAGTTAAGCAGCTGCCTTCAGCTCAGGGCATGATCCCAGGGTCCTGGGATCAAGTCCCACATCGGGTTCCTTTCTCAGTGGGGAGCCTGCTTCTCCCTCCGCCTGCCACTGCCCCTGCTTGTGCTCACTCTCTCTCTCTGACAAATAAAATCTTTAAAAATAAATGAAATAAAAGCTTATGGTAGAAAGTAATACTTGCTAATTTAAAACTCACATGACTTTTTTTTAGTTATTTAAGTTTTAAGATTATGAAATTTTTAGTTTAACATTAGTGCCCAAAAAAGAAACAGGATAATTAACAATATAAAATAACTCTACCCTCATGTCACTTCCAAAAGATATTGGGCAAAAAAATCCATTGCTGCATAATTTAGAAAAGGGGCCACTAATTTCTTCTAAAAAGCAGATAAGATCTCAGAACAAGTAGTTTGAAAAATTCCCCCAAATTACTAGTGCTAGTAATAAAAAAGGCTCAAACCCCCTTAAAATCCTGGGACTCTCCTCAGGGACTTACGCTTAATTTTTTTTACAGCTTTAATGTACTGTCCACGAAGTTCTTCCAAGGCCCTCCCATTGCATAGCAGGCAAGCATTTTCAATGGCCCCTTCTGACAATGACCTAAAAATGAACCAAATATTGGAAACAGAGATTGTTAAGTAAAAATATCTAGCTATCTATATATTCCAATAACATCCAACTGAGATGTGCTAAAAAAAAAAAAAAAAAAAAGAAATCATATATCAGGATCTTTACTATATAGTTTTTTAAAAAAGAAGAAAAATAGAAACAAATGTTATGGTTACTTAAATAAATCATGATAAATCCACATGATGAAAATATATGCAGCTACTGAAAAGCACATTATAGAATATCTAATGACATATGGAAATGTTTATTTTATAACACTATATTAATAAAAGCTTACAAAATAGCTTACACGATAATCCCAGTTTTTAAAACATGCACATGTGAGTATAAAGGGGCTTAAATGATATAAAACAAGAGGTTAACAGAGGGTATCTACTAGGAATAGGGTTTTGGAAGATTTTCTTTTTTTATACTTCTTGCTATATAACAAGTTTTATACTCTTGGTATGAATATTATTGCTATAATTGATATTACAAAATAAAAAAAATACTTAGAAATAAACAATTTCTTTAAAATAGTAAAAGTTGGGGCACCTGGGTGGCTCCATTGGTTAAGCAACCAAACTCTTGATTTTCGGCTCAGGTCATGATCTTGGGGTTGTGACATCAAGCCCTGAGTGGGGCTCTGTGCTGGGCGTGGAGCCTGCTTGAGATTCTCTCTCTCCCTCCCCTTCTGCCCACCACCCAACGCCCCGCTCACACTTGTTCTCTCTCTCAAAAAAATAAATAAAAATAAATTTAAAAATAAAAATAAAATAGTAAAAGTCTACCTTGGTGGTGTTTTACAAAGTGTTCTCAGTTCTTCCAATTTACTCTTCATGTCATTGTTTTCTTCTATTAATTCTTCAACAACTTTAGTATTCTCTTCTAAAAAAAAAAAAATTAATGGTATATTGGTCAATTAATCTGTTTTTTCCCCCTCAGTCTTCCTCTCCCCGAAATTCCCAGTGCAAATGTTTATAGAGGAGATTGTGCAAATGGCAGTTGCTCCCTGTGTCATTCGTTTCCTGATGAGTGCTAATCTGACCACTCCCTGTTCTGGTTTCTCAGCACTTAAAAACTGTATTACAGCCACATCTTGCTTTGGGTTACACACTGCCCTGGAATAGGCTTCCAACTGTTTCACATGCATCTATTTTTTCCCAGCTAGACTGAAGCTCTGTTGAAACATACTGGGTCTTCCATTTTCATGTTCCTCCTGGATCCTGGTACAGTCTATGCTCATATATACGATCACTGAACAAGCACTGCTATACAAAATAAAAAGAAAATTAAGATTAAATAGATACCACTTTCACAATTATTGTAAGATTTTCAATTCTTTGAACTTCTGAAAAGAGGATGAGGAGACTAATGGCGTCCATATGGAATGGAGGACAAAGCATGAATTTCAGAGTGAGAGAGACATGGGTTTAAATCCTAGCTCTGCTTCTTTACCAGTTAAATGAGCTTAGGCAAATTACTTACGCTTTCTGAACCTGAGTTTTTTCATATGTTAAATGGAGATAGTATTACTTACCTTTAAGATAATAGAAGTAAAATCATAAGTGCACAGCACCCGATACAAAGTCTGGCAATACCAGTGTTTAATAACTATGAACAGGACACACCATGTTTCCTACCACGCCACCCTCTCAACACACCCTGTAAGTTGAGTAATGAGCCACTCTATTCCTCCTAGACATAACTTGTATATTTTTAAATCACTCACCCTTACTCCACCACTTTTCAACAAATGCTACCAGCACAGTAGAAAACGGAATTTAACAAAAAAGCAACCATAATAGCAAAAACATTATCAACTAAGAGATGTACGTTAAGACAAACACTGAAATCAAACTACCAAATGACTTAATTCTGACCCCGACCCCTTTTATCAGCCCGTTGTTTTGAGCTAAGTACCAACTTCTTGGATTATTTCTAAGTCTATGAATTACAGAAGATAGCCTCAAAAAGCACCATGCAGAATAACTATGATCACAATGTATGGTGTTAAATATTATTTATAAATAATAATCTTATCTAGCTGCCATTGTCATTTTATTATGTAAAACAAATATTCTTGATTTCCATCAAATTTTTCAAGAGCTACAAATAGCTCATTTACTCTTCTGGCTTCTACCGAAGAGCGAAGCCATCACCATGGGAATTACAATTGTTCAAATTTTTCTCTCAAAATTCTTAAAATCCTGTCTTGCCTTAGAATAATGATTATCTATCTCTAACAGACTTGGTAAGCAGTATAGGTGGGAGTGAAGCAGGTGGTTCCTCTTAGTCAACAGTATTTACCGAGGGTGCTATATTGCCAGGTACTGTGCACTAAGTGCTCGGTCAGGACTTGATCCTTGTCATCATCAAGGCTACACTCCAAAGGACAATACAGACAAAAATTAATTACAAGGATGATATGATAAACGTTAGAAAAATCATTAGAGCTGCGGGTAATGTCTAACAGAAGAAGCTAACCAAGTCTGGGGTGGTTAGGAAAGCCTCCCTACGGAAGCAATGCACCGGGAGAGGGAGGAGTAGGAGTTAACCAGGCAATGTGATCAGGATGGGAAGACAGATGTTTTGGTAAATGGAAATGAAAACAGACAAGAGAAAAGAGACAATGAAATCCATGCTCTGGCCCTATGAGAGAATAAAAGGGCTGGGGCAAGACAAGGCTAAGGGGCTGGCAGATGCTGCATCATGAAAGGCTTCTTAGATGATGTTAGATAAAGTGTCTGCATTTCCTACTGAGGGCCAGCTAAGCCACAGGACTTTAAACAAGAGAGTGTCATGATCCAATTTACTTTTTTAAAAGGTCACTGGAGCTGCCTGATGGGGAAAGCCTTGGAGGGACAAGATTGGAAGCAGAAAGAGCCAGGAGATGACTGCTGTCCAGGCAAGCAATCGAGTTAAAATGTAGAAAAAAAGTGAACCTATCTGTCTGTTTTTTTCTGGATCACACAATTATTTGGGACCCTTGCATTCAACCCTTCATTCAGTCAAAAAAGGGCATCATGACTACAATGATGAACAACATAAAACATATTCCTCATTCTCAGGGAATGTATAGGTTGGAAAGGGTATCAGGCAAGTAACCAAAAAATTAAATACAGAATGGTAAAAGAGTAGGAACCAAGACAGCTATGGGGCCACACAGAAGTGGCCTGAATAACCCAGACGGGAAAATCAAGGAGGGATCTGCAGATAAGGCATCTTTCTCAGTTGAACCCTAAAGGTGAGGAAGAGTTAGGCCAAATGAGAATGAAAGGATAAGGTATAGGGCAGAGTGACAAAACTGTATGCAAGGTCCAGCAGTACAATTCCTGACCAGCTCAGCAATCTGAGTATTTCAAATGCACACAGTAGAGAGCACAGGAAATAAGTGACTAGTAAAAGGTAAGAGGGAGCGGCCTCAGAAGCCCAGTAGCCTCCCTGGTGCAGAAGGGCAAGAGAAGATAGCAGAAGCTATCCCTTCCAGATAATCTCCCTGACAGCACGGTGAAGAATGGACTGGAAGGATGCCAGACCAGGCCCATATGTCTTCGTGCACAGCTTTCCCCTCTGCCTAGAATGCTGTCCTCTTTGGCAAATACCTTCACTTTCAAGGCTTAGTCAAGCCCTCCTTAACTCAGATAGGAGGAAGAGTTCACTCAAATCCTCTCTGCCAAGTGTACACGAGCATACTGCCAGGAGCACTCGGTGCTGCAACTATTTATTAATCTGTTTTTAGGTCTCTTCACTTGATGATAAGCTTCTTGGAAGGAAGGAAACAGAGTCTTGCGCATCTACTGCAGAACCGGAATTCCGTCTAATGTCTTCACTGCTGTGTCCCTAGAGCCTAGAACACTGCCTGACACATACTGGGCACTCACTATCTATTCAATCCAAAAAGGAAGAAAGGAATGTGACCTTTTAATCAGAGCTCCA
The DNA here is from genome assembly GCF_004348235.1 of Phoca vitulina. Taxonomy (NCBI): domain Eukaryota; kingdom Metazoa; phylum Chordata; class Mammalia; order Carnivora; family Phocidae; genus Phoca; species Phoca vitulina. The sequence continues at coordinate 16,426,030 of NW_022589723.1, forward strand.
ATTTTCCTCTTTGTAGTTCAGGAATAATAATTTGGTCAGTAAAAATAAGGTCCAAATTAGTTTACATTAATCCTCAAAGAGAATCGGTGCCTACATTAACTAAAATGTCACATTTGAACATTTCAAGGATCAAAGAGATTTATACCGGTAGTAGTCCTACTTTAAATGCTAACCTCCAATTTTTTCCACTACAGCTTTGTGCTTTCTTTCTAAATGCTGAAGATGCCTACAGCATTTCTCCAGTTTTCTTTCCAGATCTTGACATTCCTGCTTTGCCTTTTCAAGTTCTTGGAAGCAGTGTCCACAGGATGAATCTTTAATTTCAAGGATCTTTTTCTTATCTGCAAAAATTAAATGATAGCAAACCTTTATATCAATTTAGACTACAAACTAAAAAAGGAAGGAAGGAATGCAGGAATGAAGGAACGGAGGAAACCAGGTGACATGACTAAAGAAAGTCAACAGTGCAACTGAAAAGAATGTGATGCTTAAGAGAGAGAGATCTGAGTTTAAATCTTCTTTATACTATTTATTGGCAGTGTGGCTCAGAGTATATCATATAACCTGAGACTTAGTTTTTTACTATGTAAAATTAAATAATACCATCCATTTAAAAAATTGCTATGATACATGATGTTCAGCTCTTAGTATTGAATACCATTCCCCACTAAAAGGAACAAAGGATCTTCAAGAAATGGCTAACTCCAGTACTGGGACAGGGTGTTTACAAGATGAATGCCAGAAAGAAATTCCTGAAAAATACAGGAACATCACAAGGACAAAGGAGCCAGTTTGAAAGGGCTCCAGTAGCTGAATATGGGGCAATTTGAACACTAAGTTTACTAATGAATTATAAAATATTTAAAAAAAAAAAAAAAGAGGAATTCATGAGCCATACCAATAATCCTACCCATAATGGAATGGATGGATAGATGGGTAAGTAGGTTAAGTTGATAGGTAAATAGGTAGATGGATTGATGGACAGATTGATAAATAAACAAAAAGATAAACAAATGAGTACACAAACTAACAGGACGATTCATGATTATAACAACATGCTAAGTGTCAACTGGTAAAAGTAGAGGGAAGTCTAGAGCTAGAAAAATTATAATTTTGCAACCACCATGGTAAAGACTGAATCAGACAAACATCATCAATGATTGCTAAATATAAGGGAAATGTTTAATGAGAAGGACATTTTCATGGTCTTAGAAGTGTCTCCCCACAGACTGCTTTTTAGTTGTGAGGTGGGAGGAAACCACTGAAGAAAATGAACAGGGGCGCCTGGGTGGCTCAGTTGGTTAAGCGATTGCCTTCGGTTTAGGTCATGATCCTGGAGTCCCTGGATCGAGTCCCGCATCGGGCTCCCTGCTCTGCAGGGAGTCTGCTTCTCCCTCTGACCCTCCCCCCTCTCATGCTCTCTCTCATTCTCTCTCTCAAATAAATAAAATCTTAAAAAAAAAAAAAAGAAAATGAACGCCGTGACCAGGTGCTCAAATGAACTTCACCAATAAAAGACAAATGGACACTGTGCACCTCCACATGTGATAAAGACATCACCTATGCAGCGTTCCAGCCAAGGAAATGCAACCTGAATCTCATTATGAAGAAACACCAGACAAACTCAAAATGAGGTAAGTTCTACCGAAAGCTGGAGGTGGGGTGGAGTGGTGGGGAGAGGGGAGAGTAAGCCTTTCAAAAATGTCAATGTCATAAAAGTCAAAAAGAGGCTATGGAAATATTCTAGACTAAAGGAGACTAAAGACACATGACATCTAAAGGTAATACCTGAGCCTGGACAGATTCCTGTACTGTGGGGGGGGGGGGGGGGGAGGAATAATGAAAGACATTATTGGGTCAATTGACAAAATTAGAATACAAACAGGTTGACACAGTATTTTCATCAAATGTTTAATTTACTATACCAAGGTTATAAAAGAAAAAATTCCTGTGTTTTGAAAATACACACTGAAGTATTTAGGGGTAAAAGGGCACAATGTATATAACATCCTCAAATGGTTCAGGAAAGAAAATGACATGTTCACATACACATACACACAGAAGAGCATAAAACTGTATACAATGTTATCAACAAATGTATCTAGGTAAAGGACAGATGAGTGTTACTTGCAACTATTTTTACTTTTGTAACTTTTCTGTAAGTTTGAAATTGTCTCCAAATGAAAAAAATATTTAAAACTATCAGGAGGTACATATGTATAAAATATGTGGGGCACAGTACCTGGCAGAGAGCAGCATACAATAAATAACAGCTATTGCTATTAGTAATATACGGAATTCGTAAAATTTAAATAATATCAAAAATGATACAAAAAATAGGTGATTACTATTAATATAATTGATAAAATAAAGTGGGGACACAGATTGGCACAGGCTCAAAAGCCAGTACCCAAAAATTTGATGTAAAATCATTGGTTCAGCAGAATTATTCTTAGCTCTTTCCTGACTTCAGTTTCCTCTGAATGGTGCCATTTTATGTCCATGGGCATCAAAGAATTAATGAAGCATCACACTGGTATCATACATGGTATTTATATTTTTCATTTAAGACACTGTTGTAAAACTAGAAACCAGGCAAATGTCCATTGACAAGAGAATAAATTATAGTATATTCATAGAATGGAACACTACACAGCAATTAGAGCTACATGCATTAACATAGACAAATACCAGTGGAAAAAAGCAAGTTACAAAGACTACAATGAATATTACACTACATTTTTATAATGTTAGGAGACAAAACAACAGCTTTTTCAGGATACCTGTATTTGGTCAAAACATAAAGAAAAGCAAGAGAATAATTTTTAAAAATCAGAATATTTGTTACCTTGGATTGTAAGGAAGTTATAGGGATGGGACTGTGGTCAAACACACAGGGGTCTTCAACAGTACTGGTGACGCTCTAGTTCTTAAGTCAAAGAGTGGGCTCCTGGGTGGTAGGCTTCATAACTTACATGTGCATCACATATTGTCTTTGCATGTATCAAGTATCTCATAATCATTTAACTTACTTTAAAAAATGGTAAGATATTAGGAGACTATAATCAAATAGTTAACAATGGTACTCTCTGGTGGTAATATTATAAAGGACTACAGCACTTAATATATATTTTGGATTATTTAATCCTTCCTAATGAATTGGTTAATGTGTTTGTTTTTAGAGAAAAAAGACTGAAGAAAGAAAAATCCTTTTGTAGTCTGATTTGTCTTACGTAAAAACAAATTCCTTTCATATTGATAGGACTTCCCAAAGCCAAATAATATCTAAAACTTGTTGCTACCCATTTCATAAATTTAAAAAAAAAAAAATCTCTGGTTATTCCAAATAAAAACAACCGATATACAATGACAGTGAAAAATAGGAAACAAAATACAAATTAAGGTAGTATTCCTATACACCTAATGAACAATAAGAGCTTCTCAACCACCTAGAATCTAGAAGTGAGGAAAAAGGGCCTATGGATGATCAGGAAAATAGTCAACTGACTTCTTAGGAAAGGCAGAGATTCTCTAAAATTCTGGTAATATTACTTATTAAATTAGAAATTGTGGAAACTGAGATTATTAACCTAGTACATCTGAGTTGTTCTGGCAATTCAAAGTTCTTTCCCAGGTCGCAACAGACACAGCAGAGAAGAAACAGAAAGACTGGGTATGTGTTTGTATGTGGAGGGAAGGAGCAGGCTGTGAGAGATCAGTATCTTAAAAAGGACTGGAGCTAATAAAGGATATGTCAGTTCTTGGTTCAGAATTTTCAATGACTAGGCAATAGAAGCCCAGTCAATATTCTTCAGTGAGCTCTGAATACGTCAAGGGGCTTCAGTACAATACAATAATCCTTTTTCATAATAACAACTGTAAGTCATTATGGGAACATTAAGCTATTAATTTACCAAATGTTCAAGGAACACAAACTATGTGCCATTCACACTCTGCCATGTATTGGAGAGGAAGAGATAAAACACTGCTCCTGCCCTCAAGAAACTCACAAATCTGAGAACACCTCATCAGAAAGATTTCCATTAAAAAATGGTTGAAATGAGCTTCGATAACATGAACAAAAAGGTCCCAGTTATTTGGCAATTCTTTTATGTGAAACCCGCGATTTCTCAATAAAGCCAGGGAATAAAAACATGACTGTTCTATTAAAATTCTCATTATTCTCCTTATAATAAGACCTACTTATGAATGGAGGGAAGACCATGAAAGGATAGAATTAAGAGGGTCTAAAGTATCCCCATCTCCTAAATGCAAAATGAAATCTAGGGAGAAGACACAGATTAGGTAGGAGTAATATTACCCACTCGTTCACTCATAAAAGCTGCACACATCTTTGAGTTCCTTTTATCCTCAGAGCAACCCTCTGCAACTGTGAGTACGGATGTAACAAAGACCAGTAGGAATAAAATCCCATTACCAGCTTCTGCTTCTGTTTTTTGCAAGGCCAAGGCCTGAGCACAGCATCCAAAAGTAGGTGCAGGATGGACTGCCAGGACTCCAGGGTCTCCTCTGCCAGTGACCTCTGTGGCTGGATCCTTAGAGATCTTGGCCATATTTCTCTGAAAGAGAGTATCTGCATAGTTAATGCCATGTAAAAATCTTTACACAATTCTCCATTTAAAATGCTCGTATTAAAAACATAAAAAGAAAACACTGCCTGAAAAAAATCTCGCTTAAACCATCACCAGTATTTTTCTTAGGGTGTTACATGAATACTGTCATTACTCTGAACTAGTCTACAATGACCGTAATTTTCGAATTAGAACATTATCTGACAGAGGTCTGGTGGGCCAACTATGAGACAGATAAGAGATACAGTTTGCACATATATATATGAATTTAAGATATTTTAATGGCTTATGTGGTCAAATCACAGGACATACTATGTGAAATCACAATTGTTCTTGAAAATCCAGAACATTTTTACTGCAGCAGAGGTCAAACTCAGAAACTATAACTATCAAACTTTTGTCTTCCACAAATTTAAAATTACATTTATACAGTATGTTACATTTATAAATACTTTCATATATACTGTCATTTTATAAGGAAGTTCAGTTGAATTCCAAAGTTAGAGAGAGAAACTGAAGCTAACCTAAACATCTTGCACAAGACTATTTCTTCACTAACATTTATTGAACACTTTCGGTATTCTAGTCCTTGTTCCGGCAATACAGCTACTAAATTCATTCATGGTGAGGCATCCTTTTAAGGTAGTGTTTTCAGATTCTTTTTTTTTTTATTTTTTTTAAATTATTCATTTCAGAGAGAGACAGAGATAGTGAGAGAGAGAGCACGAGCAGGGAGGAGAGGGAGAAGCAGGCTCCCCATGGAGCAGGGAGCCCAATGCGGGACTCAATCCCAGGACCCCGGGATCTCGACCCAAGCTGAAGGCAGACACTCAACTGACTGAGCCACCCAGGCGGCTCTGTTTTCAGATTCTGGACAACTACCAAATCCCAAAGGAACAGAACAGGTGATCTTGAAAAAGTTGCCTTGTTTAATTACTTAAAACCCACATATCAGCTTGATTCTAGAAGCCTTGATTTTGATTATAAGAAACTCTTAACTGGCTATTGGAAAACCTACTTACAATGTGCATCAGAAGCAGAAGTCAGCAGTTATAAAGAAAATGGAAACTCCAGGCAATCAAGGGGATATGAGGCTGAGGCCAAAGGGAGTAATAAAAGTTGAACTCTAAGGTAGCCAAGGTTTCCAGTTTCTACTCAAAACTGGAGAAAGGCCAAGATGACAAGAAAAGCAGGAGCAACAACCTTCTTGTCTTAGTTTTAACTTGACTTTGGTGGTAAGAAAAGACAGAACATGCATCCTTAAATTTGTTTGAAAATTCTGCTCCCATTGATATTTTTTTCTTTTTTCCATCATGACCTGTTGTATTAATGTATTCCAATAAGGCATTCCTTTTCATGGAAACTACATTTTCAATTGATTGTATCCTGTCCATTTTTAAAAATTTTTGATCTAAGTTATTTTAATGAGGACTTGTTTTATATATACTGATCATTTTTTTCCTGTTTTAATTTTTATAAACAGTTCTAAAACGGACAAATTTAATCAATTATAATTCATAGTTCTTCATATTTATGGCACCTATATTGCAAACTTATAATCACTGGTTACAATCATTGCTTTACCTCAAGGTCCTGAGCTGGGATTGTTCAAACAGCAGAAGATCAAGTATTCTTCTATGACAAATGCCAGAGTAGGCATTTCAAAGCCACCCTTTTCTCAGGAATAGAATCTAATCCCACCCAACAAAAGCCACAAAAGTCTAAGTTCTTAGCCAAATTATTTGATTCTGTCTCCACAGACATGTGAGCTACATTAAGTCATCCAGATGATCTCAACACTGCTAGCACAATCAGAAACCCTACACAGAGACCCCAGGATTGAGTATATATTAATAGAAGAAAGGTGTTACATTTTCCTGATTTTTGTAGTAGAGATTGCCTTTTCAGGAAAGTAAACGTGAAAGCATATAACATGATTTTCCCATCACTGCTCACGCTTAAAACTCACTATAAATAATTCTTAATTATTTTTTCCAAAAATTTTCAATTAAGTATAACAAGCATCATTCATGGGAAGTGATCCTGCCCAGTTGTTTTTACATTGAAAACAACTCTTAACTGATTGCTTTCACATCTTTGTGAAATCGGAATAATGGTATCAACTGGGGTGAACTGGGATGGGGTAGACTGATCTTTCAGGTAACTTTTGGATCTAAAATTCTGTACTATCTCAAACGCAGGAGGGAGAAAGGCCAAGCTGTGTCATTCATATCCTACAAAACCCAAGGAATTAGGCGAGAGATTTGTACTTTCTTTTTCAGATAAGCAATTATAATACATGACTACACAGGTAACAGACTAGTTATCCTCAAGTGTGGGACTGGAACTCAGATTTTTTTACCAGCTCGTAAATTTCCAATAAGTATTAATACCAAATGTTCAATCCTGGCCTTGAAAATCGTTAATCATGATATCTTAATGAAACTTAACTCTTATGTCTCTTCTCAAACCTTATAATATTGGCATTTTCTTTTCTACCTCTAATTCCAAATGTGGAAATTGGCTGATCACAATGCCTACATATCATTCTGGATTTTTCACGCATATCTCATTTCTTCAATCTTCCACCAAAACTAAAAGCTGGTGTCAGAGACTATTCAGACAACTAAAAGAATACCATTAACTCATTCTACATGCACTGATCTAGTAGACCAACAAAACTGGGCTTCAGAGTTTTGTTTGAGTGAGCCATACTTCTATTTGCTTGTTCTACAACAATATTTTTTGTACTTGGTTGGCATTTTTTGCCTTTGTGAGATAAATTCCTTGAGGGCAAGAAATAGGCTTCCAAACTCTTTAGAAGCTCTTAAGAAACCCTAGTTTAATACGATGCATATTTCTTGAAGTGGTCATGCCCAAAAAACAAAAATAGGAATGAGAGTTATTCAGTTTCTCAAAGCTCAGGCCCTTACAAAGAACAGCGTATATTTTTTAGGAAAAAGAGGTCTAGAGCCTAAAAGCTCTGCCTCATATTTGTGGCACCATGAAGAAGCAAAGTTTTTTTGGCAAAAAGAAATGAAATCCTTTGGATTCACTACAAAAAGTTGTTAAGCCACTGGTAAAAACTCAAGTTTTACGTCTATTAAACTGTAAAATGAAGAAAGGAAAAATGACCATATGCGACTTCTACAATCATCTTTGATGTTTATTAATAGCGCGTTTCACTTATCAGGAACATACCTTTTCCCACTCAGAGTTGGCATTTTCTATAGCTAGGGAGAGGATATCTTGAAAGGCTTTCTGTATGCAGGCCTTTAGTTTTTCAAAATATTGGGCAGACACCCATTTTGAAGAACAAGATGACACGAGTTCCAAGAGCTGCTTGTTCTCTGAACCACTGACATGTTCCTTTTGGGTGTCCTTTAAGAGAAATTCAAGTACAGTGAGGATGTCTTCCTCATACTGATAGATTTCCAGTTGGATCCGCCTGGCTTCCTGCATAGCCCATTCTCTACGACTCTGGTCTAGACATGTTTGCAATTCTGTCTCCTTCTGAAGAAGTAGTTCAGTTTTTTGTTTCACAAAGTCTTCTTTAGCTGCCGCAAGCACCTCATTAATTTTATTTCGGTGATCATCTAAAAATTGCCGGTAATCTTGCTCATTTTGTTCTTGAATTCTGTGGATTTCTTCTTGCTTTTCTTTGTTCCATTCATTCCGGGCCTTCGCCAGCTCAGCCCTGACAACCACAGGGACTTCCTCGTTCTTTAATTCAAGCTCTCTCTGAAGAGAATAAATCTTCTCTTCCAATTCTTTTCCAGGTATTCCATTTTTCTTCATATTTTCAAGCTCGCTTTTCCATTTCTCTTTAGCTTCAGAAATAGCAAATGATATCTAAAAGACATAACAGTGAACATTTAAAATTCTTTATGATCTCCTCATTAATTAAAAAACTAAACTAAAGTAACTATTTGGGATAAGACACTGGTCCTACAATATATTCATACTATACTCAAAGATCCTTTCCTTAATTTATTTTTTTAAAGACTTCATTTATTTATTTGAGAAAGAACGAGCAGGGGGAGGGACAGATGGAGAGGGAGAAGCAGACTCCCTGCTGAGCAGAGAGCCCAACGTGGGGCTCTATCCCAGGACCCTGAGATCATGACCCGAGCCCAAGGCAGATGCTTAACGGACTGAGTCACCCAGGTGCCCCCCTTTCTTTCATTTTAAATGACCTAATATTTTATGTCTTATGTTATTTAAAAAAACACCAGTTTCTACAAAAAAAAATAAAAAAATAAAAAACACCAGTTTCTTGAAGAACTAGAAATTTAAACTGACCTCAAAAATATGTAACTATACAGTTACCCAAAATTACCTTCGAAAAAAATTCATATTAGTTTTACACAGATGTAGCCTCAAATTTTACCTAAGCCCACGACAAATGAAGTATCTTTTACATGAAGCAAAAGCAGCCTCATAAAGAAATCTTACTATTACTTAGAAATATAACACACACCTGCACAACTTGCTGACAAACATAATTGCATTTTACTGGAAGCACAGTGATTAGCACAGTTCATTAAATGATAATACCAAACAGAAAAAGTCATTTTCTCATTAATCTAATTTTCTTTTATGACAGAATAACAAGGCTAGCAGATCACAGACAGTAATAGTACATAACCAAAAGGTCCTAGGGAACCAAAAAACCGAGGCTTAGCTCTAACCCCACCTTTGACTGCTGAGGCAGCCTTGCACAGTGCTTAACAGAGCAGGCTCTGGGGACAAACTGCTGCAGGAAACTGACCAGCTCTGGGACCACACGCCCATTCCTCAATTTCTTTGAGCCTCAGGGTCCTCAACTAATAAAATGGGGACAATTATAATGCTTACCCGATAGAATTTTGTTAGGAATAAATGACAAACGAAAAAAAAAATCCATTTAAAGCACTTAGTCCAGAGCCTGGCAGATAAGGACTCAATACATGTTATGTAGTTATTACTTTTGGCTGTATGGCCTTAGAAAAGTCACTTAATCTCTTTTGTACTTAGTGTCTTCATCTACATAAGGTGCAGATTAGATAATGACCTTGAGTCTCTCTTATAAATTCAAAAAAGTCACAAGGATATAAGTGTTAAAACAAGCGGGCATCTCCAAAAGCTTGGCCTGGACAGTGGTGACTGCTAGTACTCAATACTGTCTGTATATATGCTCTGGATGTTGTAATAAAAAGGTATCTGTTTCCCAAATTTTCAGGTATTATATAATCTTAGCAAACACCTTCAACTAAAAAATTCTTAAACATGTTATACACCTTTATTCAATGATGTATTCCTGAATAGTTGCACATAAATCAAAATTTTTGAATTGTATTATTTTAAATCTACTAAGGGAACCCACCATCTAAGACGAGCTTTACAAAAGAATTCACAGCAAAATTCTTTTGCTACCAGCAGAATAATTCAGTAGTGATTGTGAAACATGTTTAAAGAGTGCTGTTAGGGAAAGCAGTCTTGTCACAGTGGATGCCTGAAAATCATTACCAGGTGACCTGGTGGAGGTGGCAGATCCCATGGAATTTGGATGAACTGCTGACCTCACCAAAAGTGTGCATCCTCTCACACGAAGTTGTGCAAAGCAAATTTGACAGCATTAAGCAACTCAGGGGTTTCCTGATAGTTGCCACACATTAGATCACCTGAGAAGCCTTTAAAAATCCTAATACCCAGGCCACACCCTGTACCATTAAAACATAAAGACTGGGGGATGGGAGCCAGGCAACAGTATTTTTTAAAAGATCCTCAAGTTTTTTTAATGTGCAGCTAAATTTAGGAACCACTGAACCAACTTGACAACTCTGGACTCTGGACAAACTAGCTTTAAATTTTTATAGATCTTGGGGCGCCTGGGTGGCTCAGTCGTTAAGCGTCTGCCTTCGGCTCAGGTCACGATCCCAGGGCCCTGGGATCGAGCCCCGCATCAGGCTCCCTGCTCCACGGGAAGCCCGCTTCTCCCTCTCCCACTCCCCCTGCTTGTGTTCCCTCTCTGGCTGTCTTTCTCTCTGTCAAATAAATAAAACCTTTAAAAAAAAAAAAAATTTTTTTTATAGATCTTGATGGATCACTCTAATCTTACAAGAACCTCCAGCCAATGCTATGAAAGTAGCCCTTGCTCACCTTCTTTGGTTTGGAGGAGGGATCCACAAGAGGTTAACTTATGTTTTGTGGCTGAATAATTATTTAGAATAGTGCTACTCACATCCAAGTGTGCTCTAAAAACCAGCAGTGTCACATCACCTAGGAGTCTGTTAGAAATGCAAATTCTCAGGATTCACTATAGGCCCACCAAATCAGAATCTCTAGGAAAAGAGCCCAGGAATCGTTTAACAAACCCTCCAGGGGAATCTCATGCCTGCTAAAGTTTGAGAAGCAACACAGTGTCCTCTCATTTCTGTATTTCTGCATTCACATACATTCGGGTCTTCTGTGATCTTAGGGAAAGATCTCTTGACTACTTTATTTTCTATATTCTACCCAACTTTATTATTCTTGACTTCTGAGCTCTGAGACACATGCACATCATCACATTATTTCCTTTCTCTCTCCCTCTTAAATTTCTCCTTGAAATATGTCAGCATACTAAAAAGTATAGAGAATAATGCAATGAACACCTGTGTACTATCACACAACTTAAGAAAAATGTTAAAAGAGTTTATTCTTGCTGAATTATTTCCTTAAGTAATCTGTGGAATAAGATTATGAATATGACATATGAATGATTTACAATGTCTGTTACACACATTATTTTCCAAAATGGTTGTAATATTGGGAGAACAGTATATACTTGACACTGCGATCTATTATATTTTTTGTATTGCAGTTAAGAGAGAATGTAGACATATGGCATAAAATAGCACCCGAAGTTTGTTATTTGGACTTTTTGTGAAGACTGTATATCCATATTCTGGTGTACTTATCCTCAGATTCTTGTTTTTCTTATAAATTGGTATTGTTTTTCTTATTGTATATTAGTATTAACGTTTCTCATGTTTAATTCATCTATTTTCCTTATTATTATCCTGTCACTGTTTTTAATTACAAAAGCAAAAATGTTTTAAATGTTTGTACCTATTTTATCCTCTTTATCGATCTTTGCTACTATGTCTGTTGTCCCAAAATTGAATTATGGTACAGATCTGAAATATTCAATTTCTTTTTTCTATATGTTCATTGAAAAATGTTTAGCTTCTTTTTCTTTCTTTCTTTTTTTTAATGGGCAGCAAAGCAAAATTTATTGAGTGATAGTAAAGCAAAGTCTATTGAGCGATGGTACAAAGCTCCCGAAGAGAGAGGGGACCTGAGAGGATTGCCCTAAAAATGTTTAACTTCTTAATCAACTTAGACTTTATTATGATGCATGCGTGGGTAACCTTAATTTTCCCAAAGTGCTATCTGGCTATCATAAGACTATTTATTATGGAATAATGCCTTATCCCCTTGTTTTGAAACAATTAAGCTTTTATTCATAGTTGGTTCTATCTCTAAGTTTGTATAATACAGAATGAAAAAGAATTCTCTTTTGTGACTCAACACTGAATTGTCGCTTTCCAACATATTCTATTATGTGTTAGGGCTGGACTACTATTTCTTTTCCAGAACATTTAAAAAATTTCTAGTCCTTTCCAAGTAAATTTTAGTATTATTGTGTCAAATTTCTAAACCATGTTCAGTTTATTGGCATTTTGATTAGAATTGGTTTACTCTAATAAATTGGGAGAATGCAAATGATTTTGTTTCTGGTCAAACAACATATCTGGAAAGGAGAGCTGGCTATTTTCCAAGATTGTAAGACTACTGACAGAGCACAGAAAACAAAGTAAAAGGATACTGTACTGCTGTTAATAAACAGATAAACACCTGTTCTGAATTCCTCCTATAGGGCAAGATCAAATGGGATTTAGTTTCACAGTTAAGGTTACCCTCCTGATTATGAGAGTTTCAAGACCCTAAAATACATTCTTTCTCCCTCAACATCTTGATGATGAGAACAGACATCATCAGCCAGACTCTGAGCTAATGCTTAACATGCATGATTGTATTTAATCCTTCCATAACACTGTGAGGAGATACAAATTCCCAGGACAAAGATGAGAGGTCAGGAGAGAGGCTGCCCTGAAGCTTCTTTCCAGGAGAGCACTTACCCGTCTGGCCACAGTGATTTCTTGTTGTTCTTCCCACTTCTTCTGTTCTGCTCTTACACGTGCTTTATACTCTGCAAGGTCAGGCATTTCTTCCAGCCATCGATGACGAGCATTTTGTACAGCTGTTTCTACCTGCAATTGGATATTGCAAGAGAAAGAGGTAAAGTGAGATATAAAATTTCAAAGATCCCATTTGCAAATAGCAACTATGATTTCATGTGTATTTCACATTGTACTGCACTACATTAGTTACAATGACTTCTAGTACTCCACCTTACCCCAAACAGTAGATTCTAATCCTTCTGTTTGAAACTTCCCATGCTGTCCCATGCAAATGTCACCACAGGAAGCAGGAATCTATAAATGTTTGATGGCCAATACTATTATTGGAAAGCTTCATACAAAGTACCAATTGCCATTTCCAACAAACTTCTTTTTCTCTTAGGGAAAAGGAGAAGACATGCAGGAATGCTGCTTGGGGTCAGCTGCTGTCCAGTCGGTACACCCACCATATCCACAGTCCTCATGCCTTACATATAAACACATTAACACATGCCAGCATGCACCAATATAGTTTATAGCCTAGTACCGAGCAAGTTTTCTTGCTGTCTATCCTGAGTTTGCAACTAAAGAATGAGGGGGGATACATCAATTCAGGCAAAAATGTAAGACTTGATGAATTATGAGGGCTATCTGGTTATAAAACTGTCACAGGTTACCACAAGATAATTTATTAAATAATCTTTCCTTATTTTGAAATACACACAGACACACACATACCTATATCCATACAAACATACAAAACCAAAGCTGACATAAGGGGCTGAATTGTTTTGTAAAATGCTAAATACATTTGCAGGTAAATTCCAGGGAGTTAAAAATATGGGGAAAAGATAAAGCTTCTATAGAAATTTATATTCCTTAAAAAGTTATTATGAATATTTCCTTTCTACTACATCATGCTATTTATTTTTCTTTACAAGATCTGTGATTGCATATACATCAAAACAGCACCCTTCAACATGTCTCTCTGTCCGCAGAACATTTTCTGAACTCTGTTCAAACCTTAAACATTTCAGGAAATTATTTAACTGACTGAAGATGCCCTTGACACCATTACATATATTTGCCTATGTTTCCATTCTGTAAGGGTTCCCTGTAAAATCATGCAGAACAATTTAATAAATAGGCAGAATGCCAAGTTTTTATCAAAAGCTGAATATATTTTTTTAAAACTTTACTTCAGGTATTAAGAGTTTATAATAAGTAATAGGTCTAAAATAGTAAATACAAAATAAAGAATATTTTATTAAGGTCCAGGGACCTCTAAGGGACTAAATACCCTGCCAGGTGCTCTGTAAGGTCAAGACTGTTTTCAAAATAATATTCAGACCTTATCTTTTTTCACTCCCTCTCCTTCATGTGTGAATAATACGATGCTCCAGAGGCTACATGCCATGTGATATCTCACTGCTCTGACAGCCAATGGCAAGCATGCTTCAGTATTCTTGTTTTTTAAAAATTTCTCAGATTTATTTTCCAATACAGTAAATAGAATATAACACACACAGAGAAAAGCTCTTTAGGGTCTTTAAGTTTTTAAAAGTGGAAAGGCATCCTGAAACCAAAAAATTCAAGAATCACTATAATAATACAGATTTAAAAAAATATTAACTCTTTATTCCATTTATACAGAGCTATACTTTTCTCAGTATGACATTTCTTGGAAACCAAATCACACGCCCCAGTTAAAAGCGAGCTAGCTTTCCGAGTGCGTCCACGGGGAGGCAATGGCACCGCTTTCTGGCAGGATATGGGATTTACAGACAACGTCCCAGTTAAGGGGCACGCCTGCAGATTCAACTCTGCAAGTCTCAATGTAAACACTGGCAAATATCTTACTTGCTTTAAGTTTGCTTTTCTATAACTACTTCAGTATTTTCTATAAAATTAGATACGAAAGATTCATAGTGAAATTGTGCTTCATTCAGCTGTAAAACTACCACCTTTAACCTCAAGCATCCTAAAGCTTAGACTGAAAAAGGAGCAAATATTCTGAAAACTTAAAGAATACACAGAAAAACCAAGGAGGTAACAGCTTTGTGACAGGAAATATAATGAAGAAAATTTTAGTAACAACATAAGAGGCTCTCTACCCTAGAATGCACAAAATTTTTAAAATATAAAGTTATGAACAAGTTCAATGGTACCATTTTACAGGTTTTCATTAATAGGCAGTTCCAATAATTTTACAATAATAAAACGTTAATATTACCTGTTTGGCAATATTTTCACAGTATTTGAGTTCTAACTCAACCTCAAGTTTCTTCAAGCCCCCACTGACAGCTGTCTCCTTCTCTTGCTCTAAATCTTGCCGGATCTTCCGCTTCTGTTCTTCTATCACAATTGCCATCTCTTTCTTGGAAATAACATCCGTGGTGGCTACTTGGTCAGTTTGGCTGCAACAATCTGAGGTCTTCTTTTTCATGGCCTTTATAGTTTGATCCAGCTTAGACTGCCACTCCTTTTCAAGCTGTTGAGTAAGTTCTTGTCTGATCTGTTTTCAGAAGAAAAATCACATGAAAAAATATTTAAATAAGCAAAACTAGAATAGCTAGCCAAAAGAGCAACCACAGCTGTGTTAGAAAACAATCTAGACAATGTTGTAGTAATTACATGAGATTTAGAAACTTAGTCAATGAAAATATATTCTCAAGTAAATCCTGAAAGTTACTGTGTATATACGTGACATAAATCACATGGAGGATCTAAGTATACTGCATAAGGTCAGGCTATCTTGCTCTCAAGATGCAACTTTCTGGAAGCTCTGACGCTGCCACTACAAAGATGGCACGAATCTTTTCTTCTTTCTTTTCTTTTTTTAAAGAAGAAAACTTCTATTAATATGTGTTTTTTCCATCAACACCAGGCTTTCCACAAAGCAGGCACTGGGTTAAATCTACTTAATGAACCTAAAACTGAACAATCTAAAAAATAGTTTTACTTACTTGAACACATTAGAATCTTGTTTGTTATGATATTCAATTCTACTGAGTCAACTGTGCATTCAAGAAGGGGACACATTATTAGAAGAATGTTTTAATGATAACATTCTACTTTCAACAGAGTACTGGGATGGATCCAAGCATAGTCAGTCTTAGGCAAAACTGTGAAACAGTGGGCTTTTCCTGAAAAGCAAGCTTTGCCCTTTTCCTGTTTTCCACCTTCTGGGTATCCAGAGTTCTCAAACTGCTTCCCTGGCTACCACAGTCCCAGGTTGTATTGCTGCATCTGAAATGGCAACCTTGTGTAATGGTTTATGCTTTCCTTACAGTCTCACAAAAACATTAGCTCTCCAACTCATCCTCCTGGTAAAAACTGGTTAGCAAATTCAACTAAAAAACAATTTGCAACAATGTAAAAATAGAGAATTTGCTTTGTGCTATCCAGATTTTATATATATATATACATATATATATTCCAGAATATATATTTTTATATTAAAATATGACAAGTAAAAGAATTTCAGGTGCCAGCACTAGACTAATGAATTGCTCTCAGGGGTGGGGGGTGGGGGATGGAAAGCAGGGAAGTCTGAAAAACAGGACAATGGTCTACTAGTCCACCTTTAGGTGGTCCCAACTCCAGTTAATAGCAATCTTGTGGATAAAAGAATCTCCTTTCAATAAGCGTGAAAATTTATCTCACTTCCAACTAAGTTTTCAAGATCATAATTTGGTTCTAAATTTTCTAGAAAACTACTAGCAATCTCATTTGCTACTTAGGTAACAGAGGTAATGTTTTGAGCTTCTGAGCCTGCCCAGTCATTACTTCTTTCTTCTAATGCACAGTACAGGTTATTTATTTATTATAGATTGGTCTGGAGTTACCTGAATCATTCCACAATATGAAATTAGATGTGGGTTTCATTTTGAGGATTCAAAAAAGTGCTCCTCCAAAAACCATTATATCCTGAATTGGGTTGAAGAGTCAAGGGGCAGGGGGGGGGGGGGGGGGGGGGGCGCGGGGGGGGAGAATTAAAAAAAATAAAAAACTAGTGTAAGCTGAGCTGTCAATAGCCCAATTCTGAGACGCGAAATAAATGATTATGTAAGTACTTGGCAATTAAAAACTATGTCTCTTCAGGAAGAACTGTCTCTCAACAGTTAATACTACATTTTTTAAACACGGTGACTAGAAAGAAATTTTAACCCACACCTCTTTCTGTTCCTCATCCCAGTGTGATTTGGCTAACATCACTTCATTTTCAACCTGCTGCTTAATATCAGTTTCTTGTTCTTTCAGCCACTTGTTCTTTTCCATCATAAGGATATCTTGGTACTTTTCTTCAAGTTCCACCTGCAGTTTGCTTACATATTCTTCTCTTTCCTCCAATAGCTGTCTCTTTAAACAAAATTCAAGTAAATATCTCTGTATAACACTAATATTCTCCAAGTCAAATATATGAAATAATGGTTACATGCATGTAATAGCAGCAACAAAGACAAATGATCTTCCTACATGCTAACTCAATTAGCTTAATAAACTGTCTTGTAAAGACCTTAGATCTCAAATATTGGATACAAAATTTAGAGATGGCTATATTAAAAGAAAAAGCAACTATTCAATAAATATATTCCCAGAAGACCAACTTTTTAAAAAGTGAAACTGACATTTATGTTTACACCCCACCCATCACGGGACCCATTAGATATCATAGCCCAGAAAAAAACCGTATACTTCTGAAAGACTTGTATTCAGATGCAAGCCAAAAATTATTGCTCTATCTTAAAAGTTATGCCTCCTGTAATAAATTCAGATTGGTATATTTTTTTCATTACCAGAACAAAAATTTTTATCAAAACTAGCTGAAGTATTATCAGATAGTAACTGTCAAGCGTCAGATAAAATTTAATAATTTGAAGTATTAATATAACATTCTCTATTTACTCTAGGAATCCAGTTGATCGAAAAACTCCAATAAAGCTCTACTTGGGAATCAAAATGGCCTGTAACAGTTTCCATTTGAAATTTTTTTAAATGGTTCTCTGGACATTCCACTGAGATGCCACTGAAGCCCACAAAATACCATGCCAGAGAAGTATACACTTCACATACCTTTTGCCAGGCAGCAACAGAGCTTGTGCTCGGTGTCTCTTTTCCATTAGTTCTGATTCATGACTACCTGGTTGTCTGGGTTTTTTCTGGTTCACACCTGACCTGGCTTATTTTGGTCTGAATCGCCATCTGATTCCTCTCCACCAATGGCATGTGCCAAAAAGATGCCACCTAGTTTTGTTCAGTGTTGTGCGATTTCAGAAACTCTCTGGTGACTAAAGGACCCATTTCCTCACAATCAGGTCATGGAAACTATAGTTGTACTAACGCTATAGGACAGTCTCAATCACATGGCTGAGAATGTTGTCCAGGCTTACATCATATATTGCTGTTATTTTTTGTTGACTTTAGAAGGAATCCTCAAATTGTCTTGTGTATATCTATCCTTCAGGAGTTGGTTCGGTATGTATCTACACTTCCTTTTGACTCACAGCAGAAAACTGCTACCAATTTTCTGTGTATTTGTATGTTTGTGCATAGATCAGCTTTTCTACATAATAAGCCAGCCAAAATTTAACAAAACTAAACTAAAACAGCAAACATCTATTATTTCTCATGATTCTCTGGGTCAGCTGGGTGGTGGTTCTGACCTAAGTCAACACAGCTGATCTCTGCAGGCAGTTGAGGTTATACGGTCTAAGACGGCCTCACTCACATGTCTGGGGGTTAGCTTGATGTCTGGATAGACAGATGACTTGGTCACATGTTTCATCACCCAGCAGGTTAACCCAGATCATTCACATGGTGGTGGTCACAGCGTTCCTCAGAGCATCAAGCTTGTAAGCCCCAATGCATAAATGCTTTTTAAGGCTCTTTTTGCATATACTAATGTCCCAGTGGCCAAAGTTTGTCATGAAACAGACCACCTCTTACTGAGAATAGCTACAAAGTCACACTACAATAATACTGCGTGCATTCACTGACAGGAAGAACGTGTGACCATTTTTGCAATCTACCACAGTGAGGAAAACCTAGCTTCCCTCTCTTTACAGAAGTAAAGTAATAGATTTATTGAGCACAGGGATCTGCCATTTGACCATACTACAGGAATATCTAATTTTTAAAGTTTTATCATTAAAGGGAAATAAATTTTTGGATGGTTTTAAAATATTTAAACTTGATTTGTATGTCCCAGACAGCAAACGAACTCTAACTTCTAAGGCCTGACTTAGCATGTATTACAGTTGTATAAATGAGCCTTAAGGTATATAGAAATGACATTATGAATGGGAATACTGCCCACCTTTGTCTTGTCTGCAAATTCATGACCTCCAATGATTACTACACAGTCTGAAGGGTTCTGTGTGTATGATGTTTTTCCCATTCTCTGAACAAGCCAGGCTAACACGTGAGGGAAGTTCTGTTAATAAAAGTTTTAAAACTTGGAATTGAGCTCCTACTTAACCCACAGCCTGACTCAATAAGTGTTTCAGAAAAGAACACATATGGAACAGGAAAATACATCCTAGGGCTCTTGGGGTTACCTATCTTATAAATTCTGTATCCAGACTAAGTTACTGATCTGAAAGCCAACTGCAGGGAGAATGGCTTACGTTCTGCACAGAAGGGCTACCCTGAAGTTCCCTAGCTTGCTTGAGTGTAGTAAGATTCTTCCATGGTGTGAGTATGAAACATTTCCTAGGAAGACAGATTGGTGTATCTCTGCCTACCTCTGGAGGATATCAAGAGATTAATAAATTCTCTTAAAGTTCTGTTCTGACTGGCTTATGAAGATGACTAAGTTTTATAATGGGTTTATGTAAGTCTAAATAAAAAACTAAAGTGTTCCCAGAGAAGGAAGGAATTATACTTCTAGTGTGGTAAGTACTCGGGCCCTCTCAGTAGGGGTGATTATAACTAGCACAAGGCAGTCTTGCAGGGCCATAAGTCTTCTGTACCCTCATCACTCTATTCATGTGCTAAATCCTGTGTTAAAAATGTATAGAACTCTACACCAAATGAAGAGAGTCAATTTCACTGTATGACAATTTGAAATTTTTAAAGAAAAAATTTAACCTGTAAGTTTTTTTGGAAGGGCCAAATAGCAGTTTTAACATTCCTTCCTTGCGCCCCTGCACAAGCATTCATGAGCCAAAATTGTATCTGCTGTTAACTGCAAGTGACTGATTATATGAGATCCAATTTTATAGCTAAATTGATTCTTTTAAAAGTACCAGAAAATATATTCCTGAAAAGAATGACCTCTTTAATAGAATTTTTTTTTTTTTTTAAGATTTTATTTATTTTTTGACAGAGAGAGAGAGAGACAGAGAGAGGGAACACAAGCAGGGGGAATGGGAAAGGGAGAAGCAGGCTTCCCGCGGAGCAGGGAGCCCGATGCGGGGCTCGATCCCAGGACCCTGGAATCATGACCTGAGCCAAAGGCAGAAGCTTAACGACTGAGCCACCCAAGCACCTGAGAATCGTTCTTCTGTTCTTTGTCAATTTATATATTTAAAAAGAAAGAATCACAGGAGAGATCTTCTCCCTATTTTAATTTTTTTAAACATTACTGAAAGCTAAGTCCTTAATTTCTAAGTAATTTAATAACCCTTCTAACTTTTATATTGCCAGCACTAACTAAAATAGCTCCCTTTAGAAGTTCTTCTTCCATTAGATGATAATGTACACATGGCATGTTTTTTACCATACTAATCTATTCAAAAATAATCAAAATATTAAATGAGCTGAATTCCTCACCTGCTCTTTACTAATTCTTTTTAAGTCTGTAGTAGCAATAGCCTGCTTTAATGTAACTTTGTTCAGAAAACCTCTGTATAGAACATTTACTCAAGCCTTTAAAAATATTTCCTAATCTTGACGCAGGTGGCTTTCAAATTGTGGTCTGTAGGCTGGTCCAAAGTGGAAGGGAGAGTCAGACATGCGTCTGGATGAGACTCTGGCCAGAACAGGGAAGAAAAGAGGGGCGACTGTTTACGTGTGATTTTACTCCTGGACACTCACCAATGGCAACTTGGAAGATTCAGGCAGGAGGAGGGAGTAGAGCAGCCCCTCCGGCTTCCCTAAAAGTGAGAACTTCCCCGAAAGATCGGGTCACACTAACAGTGTGACTTTGCTCTCCGTAGCTCCATATCACCACCTTCCCTGTCATAAGTCCCAAGTTCAAATTCTTGCCCTTCTCCCCAGAAGAAGAAAATGATACTTAGGTACTGAGAGAGAAGTGGGTCAGAGGAAAATGTGTCTGAGGGAATCTTTTGTGCAGTGCTCACAGGACTAGGTAGGTCTGCCTGCAGCCAACAAATGATTGCAAAACGAGGATCCCTGGGTTTCAGACTCACAGTGACTTGGGGCCACTCTTGTTTATTTTATTTTTTTATTTTTAGAACCTGTTTTGCCTCTTAGGATAAATATATAAGGAAGAATCCATTTCTCCTATATGTATTCCATTTTCTACTCAGGTTTTAATAATCATCTCAATATTTACTATATTTTGTGAGTTGTATTGGTGTGATACAGCCAAAAGTAAAGAGACTTCTCCGTATGCCGTCTCCGGGTCACAAGAGAACAAGTGGACTGGTTTCCATGACAGCAATGAGGCCAGAGGAATGAGATGGAGCAAAGACAACATGAGCTTGTCCCATACCTTCTCCTGAGCCTGTTGCTCCTTTTCAGTGGTCTTCCTGAGAGCCAACTCCAGACCATCCTTCTCTCTGCACACTTGCAGGTAACATTCTTGCACGGCGGCCATCTCCTTATTCGTCTTATCTAAGTCAGACCTTGGATACACAACACCGGCAACTAAATGACCGCAGAACAATACAAGGGTTGCAAAACAATTTCCCTCTCAACTACGGAACAGGAGAATACTGTCTCTACAGCTTAAAGGGCAGCTACACTCTCGTTCTCACCTAAGTTGCAGGCGAGCCCCCTCATAAACTTCAAAGAGCTGCTGCTTCTCCAAAGCATGCTTTGCTAACAGGCTTTCCCGTATCTGGGCTTTCATGGCTTCATGGTGCTGCTGGTAAGTCCTCTCACACCTAGAAACAGAGAGCGGACAGTAGAATCTATGGCAGTACCCAGCGTTAGTAGAAACACCAAGATGAAGTAACTGGTTTCTTTTTCTTCCTTCCCTACCCACTTCCAACCTCTGATGCAAATTGTAATTAAGGTCAGGTTGGTTTTCCCCAAGCAAAAGTGGTAATAATTCCCAATGGATGAGCTTAAAGAATCTTCCAAATTTTCTTCAAATGTTTCTAGAGAAAAATTAGAAACTTGGATATGAGAATGCTCCCGTCCTTCAGATAATAGTCTTTAGTTGAGGACTATTTACAAAAAATTAATTGAAATAATAGGGTATAGTTCCAAAATTCCAAAGTATCTATATTAAACATAAATACTAGCAGTACCCAACTCACAAGTAAGTTATGTTCCAAAAATCTGTTTCCAAGTTTATGATTTGGTATTTGGAAGACATACTCCCTCCCACAGATTTCTTCCTTATAAAGAATAGTTTCCCAGACAGTCTATAAAAACCATAAAGCTATACTATTTCAATGAACTACAGTTTTGATGGTGCTATAGAACCCGACCCACTACATAACATCATTCCCATGGAAAATGGGTTCCGAATTCTAATTTGAGAAGCCAGGGACTCCTCTTCTTCAGTCTAAGATCTCAGCAGGGAGGGTTCACTCCATAACTTCTCTTGAATCTTTTTTTTTTTTTTTTTAGCATGGGGGCATGGGGGATGGAAGGTGGAGGCAGGCATTAGACCTCTATATAGACTTTACCTATCCACAGCCTCCTGTTTATCACGGTCAAAATCTTGTACCATTTGTCTCATCTGACTACATAAGTCTTGATTTGTATTTCTCAGTTTTTCTTCAGTTTTTTTAAGTTCCTAGATACAAAAGAATAAAGTAGTTAGAGGAAATAAACATTATTTTCACTGATTAGTCCAATCTTATCTTTTAATATCCTCTGTGCTTTATCTCTACCCTGTAACATTTATGTATCATTTTCATAATCCTACAAAGTCTCTTTAAGCCTTGGAAGAGTATAGATTCATTTATTTGACAAGTAGCTTTCTGATAGCATTAAGACTTAAAATTTTGAATTCATTTTGAACCATATGGAATGAAAACATTTAACCAGAGAAGTATTAGCTAACTGATGTCTAAAAATAAGTCTTAGAATCCAATAATCATCACAGCTATATAAATAAACAAGGTTTAACTTTTTGGTCAAGAGAAGAACACCTCTAGTAGCCATGTTTCTCTATAGACAGGAAACTGGAATTACACTAATTTACCTTCTGATGAAACTACTATCTCATGACCAATAAAGGGAAATGACTGGAATCCTTATTCACCTACTAATAAAGCTGTCTACTAAATCACATCGCCTCTGGATTTTTGAAAAGTCTGTTATATTCTTTGAATTTAGTGAGGTCATAAAAATTCTCACAAAATATAGGAAACTTTTTTAATCACCTGATTTTGTTGTTGTAAAACGTGAATTTCATTTTTAAGTCGCAGAATGTCATCTTTGACAATGGTATCAGAAGTAGAAGAGCCAGGCCATAATTGATTAGTTGGGTTTTCTGAGGTCTCTATTTTAGTCTAAATGTTAAAAAGAAATCAAAAGTTTTTCAGGTTTTTAAAAAATTCCAAGTTCTGCTTTTGAACTAATTTCATACTTACGAAGAAACTGCAAAAACAGTGCAAATAATTTCCATATAACTTTTATCACCGCCCCCAAATATAACCATAGTACAGTGATCAGAACCAAGAAATTAACGAGGATACAGTACTACTAACTAATCTACGGACCCCATACAAAATTCTCCAATCTTCTTCTCACGTCCTTTTTCTAGTTCAGGATCCAATCAACAATTCCACATTGCATTTAGTTGTCATGTCTCATTAGTCTCCTTCAATCTAGCAACAGTTCAGTCTTTGTCTTTCAAACCTATGACTTTTTTTTAAAAGTGTCAACTAGTTATTTTGTAAGATGTCTTTCAATGTGGGTTTCTTTGATATTACTTCATTATTAAATTCAGGTCATCCTTTTTTTTTTTTTTACATTTTTTTTTATTTTGTTATGTTAATCACCATACATTACATCATTAGTTTCTGATGTAGGGTTCCATGATTCATTGTTTGCATATAACACCCAGTGCTCCATGCAGAACGGGCCCTCTTTAATACCCATGACCAGGCTAACCCATCCCCCCACACCTCTCCCCTCTAGAACCCTCAGTTTGTTTCTCAGAGTCCATAGTCTCTCATGGTTCGTCTCCCCCTCCAATTTCCCCCCCTTCATTTTTCCCTTCCTACGATCTTTTTTTTTTTTTTAACATATAATGTATTATTTCTTTCAGAGGTACAGGTCTGTGATTCAACAGTCTCACACATTTCACAGCGCTCACCATAGCACATACCCTCCCCAATGTCTATCACCCAGCCATCCATTTTTTGGCATGAATGCCACAGAAGTGATGTGTGTACTCTTCAGGAAACACATGATATCAATGTGTGTCATCACTGATGATGATCAATAAATGAAGGTGGTGTCTGCAGGCACCTTCATTGTAGTCACAATTTTTCTATTTATTAGGAATAAGCTTATGAGATACTTTGAGACTATGCAAATATTCTATTTTTTATCTTACACCCAGTAAGTTTAGCATCTATTCTATTTCTGTACTTATTTGTTTGTATAATCAGTATTAACTCATAGATCTGTATTTTATTCAACAGTACAATTTTTAAGGCTCATGACAGACTTTGGCAAATTGTTTCCCACAAGGTCATGCCAATGACTAGGTCAAGCTCCTAGGTAAACCATCTCATTTGCTTATACACTGTCAGACAGTCTGAGAGAATCTGCCCAACTCTCTTTGCCTCCATGGCAGTGCTGTCTTGAAATAATTACTGTAGTTGATGGGGCAAGGGTAGCCAACAAGTGCTTCCATTTGCATTGCTTGCACTGTCATCACAGCAGAACCTCTTACATACCTTCACTATTCATCTGTTTTTCATCTTCCCAGATTTGCCTGTTTATATGACTTCTCTTTTCCTCTCACCTCTGAGTGTCTTCCTTATCTACCTTTATGAGTTCTTTATTCATTGCGGGGGCCACAGAGATTTTTTTTTTTTTAAATATCTACTCCATTTGACTGGTTGGTTTAGGTATTTACCTGAAGTCTGAGCTCTCTTTCACAATGTCTAAAAAATATCCTATGTCAAGATTCATTCTCCTCATTGGGCAGGTAATGTGCGTCTCACTCACGTGTGGGGTGACAGAATACCAAGGCTCTGGTTCAGTCTTCCAATTCAGAGCCTTCGCTTTTCTTTACAGGGAGACTGCTCCGGTTGTTGACTTTCCCCTTTCACTTGCCCCCACTGCCCAGAAGCCACTGCTTCTACTCTAGTCAGAAAAGAGAAGAGCTACGAATACCTACTGTTACCTTCTCTCCAGATGTAGGGGTACTAATCAGACTTTCAAGGATTTTACTGACTCATTAGAATGGCTTTCATTTTTTTAACTTGGCCTCAACTTTTTAAAGTTTATGATACTCTTTTGTGCTTCCTTCCCCACCGGCGAGTTTTTATTACCATGAAATGAAATGATTGAAAATAACATCATACTGATACATGGGAAAACAATTTTCACAGCTAGCTATTACACTCAGTTTTGACATATTATCACACCGCAGACACACAAGGACTAGGTACTTGTACCTATCAGCACAAAAACCCTTAGGAAGATCTTTAAAAAGGAAAGGACCACTTGAGTGTTACAATGAAACCTCTTTTAGAGTTGGAATACTAAGGACATTACCTACAAGAAAACAAGACACGTAATACACCAATTCTCACATTATCTTCCTAATTCCTATGTCTAAAAAGATTCTGGCTAGGAACCTTCTGAGCTGGCTACTGAGCATTGCCTATCAAGTACCTTGGAATCAGAGTATGGCTTTAACCACAGCTCGTGGTTAGGTAATGATCTCTACTGAGTATCAGATACAGAAAGGCCTCTGTATTCTATTATTATAGAATAATCAAAAAAATCAGTGTGGATATGGGTCCTGACTGCTAGAGTGATCTTCCTAAGACCTTTGCTACATTCTACCTTAATGGCCCAGTTGTTCGATTGGAATGAACAGCACAGGATTTGGTCCACTCCCAATCAGTGCATAGTGCTGCATATGGACAAGCTCCTAATCTTCATCACTTATGATCCTGGAAATGTCAGAGAGCAGCACTGTTTGAACAGTCAAATGATATGAAAGCAAAAACAACAAACTCTCTGTGATAATCTTTAATTGTTCTGTATAAGATGGATATGAGCAAACATAAAATATACTACAAGGTTATAAAGCAATAAATACAACAATACTTTTAAATGTTCATAAAAGAAACATGCCAAGTAAGATTATATAAATATTTTTGCTTGCCTTTTCAATACTTAGAAAGGCTTTAAGAAAGGATTTTGATGACCTAGTTCTCTTTAAAAAAATATCCAAGGAAGTTTAAATTGACATGTTCTTTCTCTTAACATCCCTATAGCAAGCAGAGAAGCTCAATATTATTTCATTAACTTCAGGATTTAATGCCAGCTATGATATTATTCCAAAAATTGATATAGTATCTATATATTTGTGGCTTCAAAGATTCCAGAAAGATTGAGCTTATACAATATAGACTTTTATTCACATGCCCTACTCCTTAGTCACACCAGTTTATTTGCTATATCCTTTTATATACTTTGGCTCAAGGCTGAAATGTTTCTTCCTACCTTCTTTCCTGCATTTATCCTTCAGGACAGAGATCAAACATTCCCTCCTTAAAGACCTCACTAAGGCTTGCCTTACCATCTCCCCTACAAACATGCCTGGTTAGTCATTCCTTCTCAGAGCACCTTGCAACTAGTATCATCCTTATTACACGAAGTTATATATGTCCATCTCCTTACAGATCTGTACTGTTGAATATGGTAGCCATTAACCACATATGGTTATTGAGCACTTGAAAAATGTCCATTGACAAATGAATGGATAAAGAAGATGTGGTACACACACACAAACACACACAATGGAATATTAGCCATCAAAAAGAATGAAATCTTGCCATTTGCAATGATGTGGATGGAACTATGCTAAGGGTATTATGCTAAGTGAAATAAGTCAGAAAAAGACAAATACCATAGGATTTCACTCATATGTGGAATTTAAGAAACAAAAGAGATGAATGGAAGGGAAGGGAAGGAAAGATAAAATAAGATGAGAACAGAGAGAGAGGCAAGTCATGAGAGACTCTTAACTATAGGAAACAAACAGGGTTGTTGGAGGGGTGGTGGGTGGGGCGATGGGGTAACTGGGTGATGGGCTTTAAGGAGCGCACTTGAAGTAATGAGCACTGGGTTTTGTATGAAACTGATGACTCACTAAATTCTACCTCTGAAACTAATAATACAGCATATATTAAATCGAATTTAAATAAAAAATAGAAATGTGTCTTGTCCAAATTGAAATGTGCTGTAAGTGGACAATACATGCTAGATTTCAAGGACTTGTCACAAACATAAAAAATGCAAACCATCTCGGGCGCCTGGGTGGCTCAGTTGGTTAAGCGACTGCCTTCGGCTCAGGTCATGATCCTGGAGTCTCAGGATCGAGTCCCGCATCGGGCTTCCTGCTCAGCGGGGAGTCTGCTTCTCCCTCTGACCCTCCCCCCCTCTCATGTGCTCTCTCTCTCTTTCTCCTCCTCTCCCTCAAATACATAAATAAAAAAAAAAAATCTTAAAAAAAAAACGCAAACCATCTCATTAATAATTTTATATTGATTACATACTGAGAATATTTTGAATATATTGGGTTACATAAAATATATTATTAAAATTAATTTCACCATTACTTTTACTTTAATGGGATTACTAGAACATTTCAAATTACATATGTGGCTCTATTATATTTCAACTGGATAGTGCTGTTCTAGATTCTAAATTCCTTCAAGGAATGGCCATTGTTTCTTTCCACTGAATCCCACAAGACCTTGCACAGAGTAGCTTTACAAAAAAAAAAAAAAGCTTAAGCAGAACGATTTGCTCTTACTCCATATACCTCCCAACCCTGCTTTCTGATGTTATAGACTTAAGTAGAAAGTTCATTAGAAATGTGGGAAATAAGCAAAGGCATAGTTTGAAGGTGTCCATGGGCTAATTAGATGACTGTCAACTTGAGTGTTTATCTAAAAAAAATACCTGTTGGTTAAATTACTATTTCCTCCAGCTTCATATTCCTCATCTGTAAAGTGAGGACACTAACTGAAGGATATAAAAGTGGAGTCAGTGATTCTGACTTAAGTGGTTTCTGTGACTTTCCGACTCATAACACCACCACTACATAATTAATTTCCTTATACAGAATGACGTTTATTACAGGAACATGGGCCAGAGAAATCTCATGGACAAAATGCTGAAGGATCTAGTTGAGGAGAACTTAAGACTAGAACACTGTTGGGCACCTGGGTGGCTCAGTCAGTTAAGTGCTTGCCTTCAGCTCGGGTCATGTTCTCAGGGTCCTGGGATCGAGCCCCGCATCAGGCTCCCTGCTCAGCCGGGAGCCTGCTTCTCCCTCTCCCACTGCCCCTGTTTGTGTTCCCTCTCTAGCTGTCTCTCTCTGTCAAATAAATAAATAAAATCTTAAAAAAAAAAAAGACTAGAACACTGTTGGTACAAGCCAATCTTGAGGAAATGCAGATACTTTGTTATGTAGACTGCTTCCTTGGATTTATGGTAAAGGAATTTTACCTAATTAGCATCTCATTTACGAGATGCCAAGAGGAACTAGAAAATATATTACTTTATGTGGTATTCCCTTCTTTATATTTTACTTCTAAATAACGTCAAATGAAACCCTGGAAGACAAAGGTTTGATTTAAATGTGAAGATTGTAAGCATTTTCTTTATTAAACCTTTTAAAAATGGGTTTTTGACTCTACAAATTCTACAAACCTCAACTGTGATGCTTTTTTCATCTTTCTCTGCTTGTTGGAGAGCTTCCATTTTCTTACGACAGTCTCTGAGATCATTTTGTAACTGAGACACCAGATGACGCTTCACCGCGTTACTCCCCAGCAAACGCTGCACTTCTGCTTTCAGCTTCAGAATGACCTCATCTTTGGAAAGCTCGTCCTTTGGCTCTTCTTGCTGTACAATGCTAATGGAGAAGTTATCATATTTAATGTTAAAGCAAGTAACAAATCAAGCATGGTTAGTCCTTGAAACTAACCGCAGTTGTGACCATATTTTGTGACCTATACAACTATACACTAGTATTTCAAAAACAATTTTAAGTTCTGTCATACACAAGGGTATCACCCTTGCTATGTCCCCATATACAGAAGTCTATTCATAAGAAGACTATTATTATGCTTAGACCACCTGCCTCACTGAAAGGAGTTCAACCATGTGAACTTCAATATGGCATGCTTTTTTTGCTTTTGGTTAAGTTGCATGCTGCTGTATATGTATGCCCTTTATGACCCTAAGAGAAACAACACGAAAATAAAGGAGGCAGTGAAAAGTAAGTCATCCTAACAATTTCTGTATCTTTTTTTTTTTAAAAGATTTTATTTATTTATTTGACACAGAGAGAGAGCACAGAAGCAGGGGGAACAGCAGAGGGAGAGGGAGAAGCAGGCTTCCCACTGAACAGGGAGCCCGATGTGGGGCTCGATCCCAGGACTCTGGGATCATGACCTGAGCCGAAGGCAGACACTCAACCGACGGAGCCACCCAGGCACCCCTGTATCTCTTTTATTTATACACAAGTCTGGGTGGTTATCTGAGCAACTGGGGCAAAAATAACAAAAATAAAACCATGCTAATTTAATTCCAACTTTAGTTTCAATAAATTTCAAAACTGGAATGAGATGAGAATTCTGCTCCTTGCCATAATAGATTAAAAGTACCAGATTTTGCAAGACTGTTGAATCTCAGATCTGTACCTCTGAAACAAATAATGCAATATATGTTAAGAAAGAAAAAAAGAAGAAGAATGTAGCAGGAGGGGAAGAATGAAGGGGGGGAAATCGGAGGGGGAGATGAACCATGAGAGACTGTGGACTCTGAAAAACAAACTGAGGGTTCTAGAGGGGAGGGGGTTGGGAGGATGGGTTAGCCTGGTGATGGGTATTGAGGAGGGCACGTTCTGCATGGAGCACTGGGTGTTATACACAAACAATGAATCATGGAACACTATATCTAAAACTAATGATGTAATGTATGGGGATTAACATAACAATAAAAAATTAAAAAAAAAAAAAAAGTACCAGATTTCTCTTCCTGCCTTAAAAAACAAGAAAACCAAATAAAATATATGAAATGATCATTTTCAATCATTAGACAACAGGCAGCAGAGCATAATGATCCTTCAGAAAAGGAAAACAAGGTGAGCCCTGTGATCCTTCCTTTCTCCCTGGGAAATTTCCAGCCTGCGGCACAGGGAGAGAAAAGCCAAAGACTGCCTAGCAATCTCACCAAGTTGCAGAGTTCAGTTTGGGAAGGACAAAACGGTTAGAATTTGATGAGGGAAATACTATGGGAAAGGTAACTACACAGAAAGAGCTCTAGAGATCTGTATATCCATGTGAGAATATTACTGCAAGGCCAGGGAAACCACAGGAAAGGAATAGGGCTGGGAATACTGGGGGTTCCAATGAACCATAGTGGAAAGACCTCCTAATTCACAAAATATTAAATACTGCCTTAGTAATGGGGCCAAATTAGCCTCAGGTTAAATAAAGTCTGCTCTAAATCTGACCGAACAAAACCTATAAAGAAGGCTTAAAAGGACCAAATGGATTCCAGGAAACTTAAGTGTGCCACAGAAAAAGAATAACAATGTTTTTATAAATACAACAAAATCTAACATCTCAAACATAAAATTCAAAATACCCAGCATCCAGTCAAAATTTATGAGGCATGCAAATAAGGAAAGAAAATATAAACCATAACCAGGAGAAAAATCAATCAATAGAAACTGACCCAGCAATGATGCTGGCAGTAGAATTAATTATATTCTATATGTTCAAGGTAAGAAAAAAAACATGAACACAATAAGAAATAAACGATATAAAAATGACCCAAAGTGAACTTTCACTAAATATTACAACATCTGAAATGAAAAATATCCTTGATGAGATTAACAGCTTATTTAATATTGCAGAAAAGATCAGCAGACATAAAGACGTAACAATAGAACTCTACAAAATTAAACACAGAAAGAAGACTAAAACAGAAATATACTGAGCATGTTAAGTTTTCTAACCCCATTGTAACTGAAATCCCAGAAGAGGAGAGAGGAAGGGGACAGAGAAAAAAAATTTATTTTTTTAAAGATTTTATTTATTTCAGACAGAGAGAGCAAGCACAGGCGGGAGAGGGGCAGAGGGAAAGGGGGAAGCAGACTCCCTGCTGAACAGGGAGCTCAACAGAGGGGTCAATCCCAGGACCCTAGGATCATGACCTGAGCCGAAGGCAGACGCCTAATGAACTGAGCCACCCAGGCACTTCCCAAATTTTTTTAATGAACAAAATTCTATTTGATGAAAATTAAAATCCTATTAAAACCTATAAGCTCAATGAATCTCAAGCAGAAAATGAAGAAAACCACCATAAGTTATATTAACATCAAATTGCTGAAAACCAAGATAAAAAGAGAGCACAGGAAGACTCCTGGAGAGGAGAGAACCAGAGAAAGGAGTCATGAATTCTGTACATAAATATGTACAAGCCTTAGTCTAAGCCCTGAACTATGCATGCACAGAACAGACCCACAAACCAGCAGAGCAAATATTTGGAGAATTTAACTGAAATTTGAACCACACACACAAATCTCACAATGACTAACTTTTGAGCTATGCATACAAGGACAGATTCAAACCAATGTGGCAAAGGCTTGGACAAATAAACTGAGATTTGAAACACCTATACAAGTTTCTACACAACATAAAAACATCTAATATAGGCATACCATGGTGATATCGCAGATTTGGTTGCAAACCACCACAGTAAAGCAAATATTGCAGTAAAGTGACTCAGATGAAGTCAACTAAGTGAGCAACAGCATTATGTCTAAAAAACAATATACAAACTTTAATTAAAACATACTTTATTGCTAAAACATGCTGACCATTGAGCTTTTAGTGAGTTGTAATCATAGAAAATAGCTCAACAGAAATTATCCAATATGAAAACAGAAAAAGAAATTGGAAAAAAATGAACTGTCTCAGGAACTGTGGGACAATATAAAAAAAATTTAAATTGTATAATTGGAGACCTAGAATAGGAGAGAAGAAAGAAGCAGGGACAGAAAAGATATTTGAATAATGGTCAACATTTCACAAATCTGGTAAAAGACATAATAAATTCACATTTTCAATAAACTCAGTGAACCCAAAATGAAATGAACTTAAAAAACCAAAAAACACTTAAGACACATCTTAATCAAAGTGCTGAAAAGGGGGAAAAATATCTTGAAAACAACACATTACACACAAGATAATGGTCCAAATAACAAGGATTTCTCTTCAGAAACCACGAACGGCAGAGACAGTGGAAGAACATATCTTTAAAATGCTGAAATAAAAGAACAATTGATCCAGAATTCTGTAATCAGTAAATAGAAGGACATCGTCATATAAGGAAGCTTAGAAGAAATGCTCAAGAAAATTCTTCAATCTAAAGGAAAATGTTATCTATAAAAAAAAACTACAAGACATTACTGGAGAGAAACTAAAGAAGACATAAATAGAGAGGTACAACATGCATGTTCTGAAATTGGAAGACTCAATTTTCTTCTTCCTCCAGCTTTATTTAGGTATAAATGACAAACAGCAATTTCTTAAGATGTCAATTCTCCCCAAATTGGTCTATAGATTCAACATAATCCCAATTAAAACTCCAGCAGACTTTGTTGTATAAATTGACTAGATAATCATTAAATTTATTTTGGAATGCAAAGAACTTAGAATACTCAAAACAATTTTGAAAAGAAAGTTGAAGGACTTGCCCAACACATTTCAAGACTTACTGTAAAGCTATAGTACCAAGAGTGTTACTAACAAAAAGAGTAGGGGAACAGAATGGAGAGTACAGGGGCGCCTGGGTGTCTCAGTCGTTAAGCATCTGCCTTCGGCTCAGGTCATGATCCCAGGGTCCTGGGATTGAGCCCCTGCATCGGTCTCCCTGCTCGGCGGGAAGCCTGCTTCTCCCTCTCCCACTACCCCTGCTTGTGTTCCCTCTCTTGCTGTGTCTCTCTCTGTCAAATAAATAAATAAAATCTTAAAAAAAAAAAGAATGGAGAGTACAGAAACAGGCCACAAATGGTCAATTAATTATCAACAAAGATATCAAGGCAATTTAACGAGAAAAGAGAGGTTTTTCTGACAGACGGTATTAGATCAACTAGATACTGATATGAAGAAAAACAGACATCAATCCTTACCTCATACCATACTAAAAAACTAATTCATAATGAATTAAATGTAAGAGGTAACACTATCAAATTTCTAAAGTCCTAAGAAAATTTTTGTGACAGAGTTACATTAGAACAAAAAGCCAGGAACTCTTTTAAAAGAGATAACTGATAAATTTGAATTCATAAAAACTTAAACTTTTGCTCTTCAAAAGATACATTAAGAACAAGATAAGGTAAACCAGAGTAGAAGAAAATATTCACAACATATAGATCAGAGAAAGGGCCTGTATCCTGGAATAAATAAAAACCAAATGACATAAACAAATGGCAATGAAGCACATCAGAAAAAAAGAAGAAAGGGAAAGAAAAGCACATCAAAAAATGCTTAGGGACGTCTAGGTGGCTCAGTCAGTTAAGCGTCCAACTCTTGATTTCGACTCAGGTCATGATCTCAGAATTGTGAAATTGAGCCCAGGGTTGGGCTTCGTCCATGCTGGGCCTGAGCCTGCTTAAAATTCTCTCTCTTCCCTCTGCCCCTCCCCTCCCTTGTGCACATAATCTCTCTCTCTCTCTCTCTCTCTCTCTCTCTCAAAAAAAAAAAAAAAAAAGATGCTTAGATCGTTGGTCATTAGGTAAATAAAAATTAAATCACAATAAGATTATCACTACACACACACTACAAATACTCAAGTTAAAAAAGATTAACACCACCAAGTTTTAACAACAACGTAGAACAACAAAAACCTCAGACATTGCTTCTGGTAATGCAAAATAGTACAGTCACTTTGAAAAACAGCATTCACGCTATCAATACCCAAATAAAATAGAGGAATTCTAATGTAACCTTAAAGAGAAAGCAAGTTGGAGCATAAGTGAAACAAAAAAGCTACAATTATCTCCATTAGCAAATGATATAATTATATCTAGAAAAACCTAAAATATAATGGAAAAAATTACAACAATAAGAGAATTAAAAGTAACAGGTTACAACAAAAAAATATAGAAATCATATGTACAAACATTACTCAAGAAGAAATAATAGAAATGAATACCTTATTTACTATTACAAAAATATCTAAGCATCACTTTTACAAGAATTGTGCAAAAACCTAAATATAAAAAATTCCAAAAACACTCCTGAGAGACAAAAATAGATTTAAGCAAATGAAAAGACATGCTATATTATTGGATAAAAAAATTCAACATCGGGGCACCTGGGTGGCTCAGTCGTTAAGCGTCTGCCTTCGGCTCGGGTCGTGATCCCAGGGTCCTGGGATCGAGCCCCACATCGGGCTCCCTGCTAGGCAGGAGGCCTGCTTCTCCCTCTCCCACTCCCCCTGCTTGTGTTCCCTCTCTCACTGTGTTTCTCTCTGTCAAATAAATAAATAAAAAATCTTAAAAAAAAAAAAAAAATTCAACATCATAATAATATCAATTCTCCCTAGGTCAATGTATACGTTTAATGTGATCCTAATAAAAATATTCTCAGGATTTTTTCCTGGAGTAGAACAAGTTAATTATAAAGTTCATTTGCATGTGTAAACAAGCAAGAATAATCAGAAAAACCCTAACAGAAACAGCAATTCCAGAGAGATGGTAAAACTAAAGTATAAAGCAAAGCATTAAAGCTTTTGGAAGGCAGCACAGGATAACAGGAAAGGTTTTGTTTTTGTTTTTTTAAGATTGATTTATTTATTTTAGAGAGAAGGCACATGAGTGCATGAGCAAGGGGAGGGACTGAGGGAGAGAGAGAAAATCCTTGAGTCGACTCCCCCCTGAGCGCAGAGCCCGACGTGGGGCTGGATCCCAGGACCCTGAGACCATGACCTGAGCCGAAACCAAGAGTCTGCCATTTAACCAACTGAGCCACCCAGGTTCCCCAACAGGAAAGATTTCTTAAAGGAAACATAAAAAGCACTAACCATGATTGATAAATTTGACTAAAACTAAAAAACTTCCATTCATCAAAAGACAAATTAAAAGGTTAAAAAGTGAGAAGATATTTATAATACACATAACCTTCAAAGAACTCATACCTGGAACAGATTTTAAAAAAAGAAAAAACTCCTACAAATCAACAGAACACATGCATACACAAACACAAAGTCATTTAAAAACTGAGGAGGGACACGAACAAGTCACACACACACCCCACACCCAAAAGCCAATAAACAGTTTTTCTCAATGGAGCTCAATCTCATCAGTAATCCAGGATAATGCGAATTAAAACCACAATAAAATATCACTATACATTAAATGGCTGAAAGTAAAAAACTTAAAATACCAAGTGTCAGGAAAGAGACAGAGCAACTAAGACTTTCATACACTTCTCATGGAGATGTAAATTGGCACAACCACTGTGAAAAACAGTTTGGCATTACCTGTTAAAGTTGAAATACACATACTACAAGCAATTTCACCTCTAAGTATATACCCAACAGAAATGTATGCACATTGTACTAGGAAGTAACATTAAGAATCTACAGTTAGTAGAATGGAAAATAAACTGGAATATTCATACAAATAAAGATACTAAATATCTATATATATAAATGAATGAGCTACAGTTCCACGCTACACCATGAGTCTCACAACAAAATGTTAAGTGAAAAAAAGTCTAAAGAACACCTATATATGTGAAAAACACACAGCTAGCATTCATGCTTAATGGAGAATGAGCGAATGCTTCCCTATAAGATGAGGAGCAAAACAAGAATATCAGTTTTTACCACTTCTATTCAACACTGTACTAGAGATTCTAGCTGGAGCAATGAGTCAAAGAAAAAATAAAGGCATCCAGATTGGAAAGAAAGACATAAAATGATCTCTATCAGGTGACATGATCCTATACCTAAAAAATCCTAAGGAATCCGCTAAAAAACTATTTGAACTAAATTAACAAGTTCAACAATGTGTCAGGATACAACATCTATATATATAAAATCAATTGTATCTCTATACACTAAGAATTAACCACCTGAAAATAAAATTAAAACAATCCAGCAAAAAGAATAGCCAAGAGAATAAAATACTGAGGAGTAAATTTAACAAAAACAGTATATGATTAGTACACCGAAAACCACACACACACAAAGAATACATGAGTAGTACACTGAAAGAGATTAAAGAAGACCTAAATAAATGGAAAGACATCCTGTGTTCAGGAATCAGAACCCAATATTGCGAAGATTGCAATACTCCTCTAACTTGATCTACAGACTACATGTAACTCCAATCAAAATCTCAGCTGGTTTCTGTATAGAAATTGATAAACTGATCCTAAAATTTATATGGAAATGCAAGAGACCCAGAATAGCCCAAGCAATATTGAAAAAGAAGACAAAGTTGAAAGATTCATACTTCCCAATTGCAAAACTTACTACAGCAAGACAGTATGGCACTGGCATAATGACAGATAGATCAATGGAACAGAAGTGAGAGTCCAGAAAAAGATCCTCATATTTAGAGTCAACTGATTTTTGACAAGGATGTCAAAACAATTTTGGTACTGGGACAACTAGATATTCACGTGCAAAAGAATGAAGTTCTACATCACATCATATAGTAAAAATTAATTCAAAATGAATCCAAGACCTAATGTAAGAGATAAAACTCTTGGAGAAGAAAACATAGGTATAAATCTTCAGGACCTGGGGTTAGAGAATGGTTTCTCAGAAAATCAAAAGCACAAGCAACCAAAGAAAAAATATGTTAAGTTGACTTCATAAAATTAAAGACCTTTGTGCTTCAAAGGATGCTATCAAGAAAGTGAAAAGAGAACCCACAGGAGAAAATACTTGCAAATCATATATCTGACAAGGGACTTGTATTCAGAATATATAAAGAACTCTCAAAACCAATAAAAGGACAACCCAATTTTAAAATGGGCTAAAGATTCGAAGAGATCTCTCCAAAGAAGATATACAAATGGCCAATAAACACAGTAAAAGATGTTCAACATAATTAGCCATCAAATAAAAACTACATCATTAGCAAGTCAAAGCCAAATAGCAAGTGTTGGCAAGGATATAAAAAAATTGGAACCCTTGGGGCGCCTGGGTGGCTCAGATGGTTGGGTGTCTGCCTTCGGTTCAGGTCATGATCCCAGGGTCCTGGGATCGAGCCCCACGTCAGGCTCCCTGCTCAGCGGGGAGTCTGCTTCTCCCTCTCCCTCTGCTTCTCCCCCTGTTCCTGCTCTATCTCTGTGTCTCGAATGAATAAATTAAAAAAAAAAAAAATTGGAACCCTCATACATCGCTGGTGGGAATATAAAATGGTACAGCCACTTTGAAAACAGTATGACCATTTTTTGAAATGCTAAACATAGAATTACCACATTACCCAGCAATTCCACTCCCAGATAAAGAGTTGTCCTTGAATAATATGGGTTTGAACTGCACAGGTCCACTTATACGTGGATATTTTTTTGATACAGGACAATATCAAAAATGTATTTTCTCTTCCTTATGATTGGCTCAATATTTTCTTTTCTCTAGCTTAATGTAAGAATAAAATATATAATACATATAACATACAAAATATGTGTTAATCAACAGCTTATGTTATTGGTAAGGTTTCCCATCAATAGCAGGCTATTAGCAGTTAAATTTTTGGAAAGCCAAAAGTCATATGCAGATTCTCAACCACACAGCAGGTCAGGGTCCCTAACCTATG
The DNA here is from genome assembly GCF_004348235.1 of Phoca vitulina. Classification (NCBI taxonomy): domain Eukaryota; kingdom Metazoa; phylum Chordata; class Mammalia; order Carnivora; family Phocidae; genus Phoca; species Phoca vitulina. Next base: position 16,464,030 of record NW_022589723.1, read on the forward strand.
CACTGACCAAGGGTCACTGTATATCTAAGAGAAATGAAAACATATATCCACACAAATTTGTGCACAAGTATTCCTAGCAGCATTATTCATAATAGCCAAAAAGTAGAAACAACTCAAATAAATGTCCATCAGCTGATGCACGAATAAGTCAAAGGTGATATATATTCACACAATGAAATATTATTTGGCTACAAAACGGAATGAGGCACTGATACAAGCTGCAACATGGATGAACCTTGAAAGCATTATGCTAAGTGAAAGAAGCCAGTTACAAAACACCACATACTATACAATTCCATTCATGTGAAATGTACAGAAGAGGCAGATCCATAGATAGAAGGTAGATTAGTGATTGCCTGGAGCTGTGAGGACAAGAAGGGGTAATGAGGAATGTATGAGGAATGTAGGTACAGGGTTTCTTTTTTGGGATGTTGAAAACTTTAAACAGGAAAACTCTCAGCACCGGCTAGGACACACAGAAATAGGTATTGCCATATGATGTGGGTAATAATCAAACTACAGAGCTGCTTAGCAGTATGTATCAAAAACCTCAAATATGTGCACACCTCTTAGTGAGGATATTCACCCACATCTTAAAGAAATAAAGATGTGGGGGCGCCTGGGTGGCTCAGTTGGTTAAGCAACTGCCTTCAGCTTAGGTCATGATCTCAGGGTCCTGGGATCAAGCCCCACATCAGGCTCCCTGCTCGGCAGGAAGCCTGTTTCTCCCTCTCCCTCTGCCCCTCCTCCCTGCTTGTGCTCTCTCTTAAATGAATAAAATCTTAAAAAATAAAAATTAAAATGTGCATAAAGACATGACTACAAAGATGCCTGTGATAATAATATTGCATTACTTAGCATAAAAAAATTAACGTGTATTACTGCAGTTCCTTCATCCATATATCCATCAGTAAATATACACAAAAATATTTATTGTCATCTATAGATTTCAGAATATAATTTTAAAAAACACATTATCAAACAATATATTCAATATTATTTTATCTTTCAGAAATATACAAAACAGATAATGTGGAAATTACACACCAAAGTGTTAAAAGTGGTTTTCTTCATGGGAGGTGAAATAAGATGATGTTGCTTTTACTTTTCTTCTCTTTTCTTAATCTGTATTTTCTAATTTTTCCATAATAAAGGAAAAAGTTACTTTTGAAAAGAAATAGTTGATAGTATGTACCCTTAATATGATGTGATAAAAATGGCACCTCATCTCTCTGGTCTTCCTCCACAAAACCCATGAGAAAAATATAATCATAAAAGAAACATCAAATTCCAAGAGGGGCTTCCTACAAAATAGTTGACCAGTACTTCTCAAACTGTCAAGGTCATCAAAAACAAGGAAAATTAAGAGGAACCTAAGGAATCGTGATTCCTAAATGTGATGTGGTATCCTGGATGTAATCCTGGAACAGAAAAAGGACATCAGGCAAAAACTAGGACATCTAAATAAACTATGGACATCAGTTAATAATAATGGGTCAATATTAGTTCATTAATTGTAACAAAGATTCCAGGCTGGTGTTAAGATGTTAATAGAGGAAAATGGGTGCAGAGTATAGGGAAATTCTTTGCACTAATTTTTCTGGTAATCTAAAACTGTTCTAAAAAACTAAAAGGTAGTTCTAAAAAGAGAAATAAATAATAGTATCTTGAGTTTAATTTTTACTGTTCTTCAGTTTCAGAACACACACACACACACACACACGTACAGAGAGACAGAGGGAAAAGGAGAATGAATATTAGGGTTTTTTAAACATATTATAAAAGGAGTTCCTTACAATACACTACATATTTATCAATACACACAACATCTCTATAGGTAATAGATACGGTGTAAATATGTCTGTACAGATCTCATCTACTTAAACCACTCCTATTTACACAGAAATAGAAATACAAGATAAAAAATATAATTCACAGAAATAGAATTATATAAGAAGTATAAAATATATTACAATGCATCTTCATGTGCTGTAAGATGTGGCGAACCTTTAGCAGAAGGCTTATTTTGCTCGGTTAACAAATTAGGCATCCCTAATTTCTTTTCTTACTGAATGCTGACCACTAAAATAGCACATCATGTACTCCTAGAGGGAGCCAAGTCAGAGAGCAGAGAAAGTGCTTGCTAAAATAATTTTCTCTTCTTTCCCAAAAGGGAAAAAGTCAGCAGTGGTGACCAGTCCTGCTGAGCCCCATGGAAGTCAGTTCCCCTAAGTCCAAATAAACTGTAGTCCCTTATGAAGCCTGCTGAGAAGACCAAAGGGAAAAGGCATTCCACTTGTTAAATGTTTATTATTTGAACTTCGCAGCCAACTATAATAAGGGAGAGGGAAGCTGTCTGCAAGCTGCATGCAGATTTAGCTACTCAAATTCCATGAATGTGAAATAGAACACTGAGTCTAAACCCTTAAAATTTACTAAGCAGTAGCTTGAGGGAGGTGGCAGTTGAGAATAAAAGCTTGGAGCCGCTAATATTTGGGTCAGTGATTTGAAAGCAGCTCAAGTCAACAAAGAACTAAAATTCTCGACACTGGGAAAACTGTGGCTTCCTCTTGTTCTAAGAATCACAATCCAGCAGAGAAAAGGTACAAATCTCTTCTCTCCTATATCTCCTCTCACTTTGATCTACGAATAAATATTTTTACTTTTTCCTCAAAGCCGAATTCTTATCTATTAAACTGCTGGTGGGTGGGACCACTACAAGCTAAACCTTTTTTCACTAATCCTGTGATTCACAGGATGTCTTCTAGCTGAATCTTAATGACCACTCACTCTGTCCTTATTCTCCACCTTCCCAGCTCAATGTGGCGGAAATCCTTTTACCATGACAGTGATGTGATGTCTCAGGTTGGATATATCCACAGGAATGTGCTTTATATTACTGTAGGATTTTGGCTATGAGTACTAATTAAATTTAAAGGGCAGAAGCAGAATACATTTTAGTAGATATCATGATGAAGTAAGTCTACTTGAAAAAATAAAACATATATATATTATTTTTACATAACATATGTATGTATTATTTTCCAAATTCCCAGGCTAATTATAGCTCAAATTAAAATAAAGTAATAACAAACTGGAGAAAAATCTTTTTTGAGATGAACTGAATCTTTAACCCTCTAAAATACAAGACATAAGGAAGAATGAAGTTAAAGTAAAAAGGTTTGATTGTCATGTAAATACGAACCAACAGATTTACAGTAAAGTTTTGGGCTCAAGGACTGGTTCTGCTGCTAATGGTCTGTCTTCTTGGGCAAAAAAGTTCAGCCCTTTGAGCTCCAGTTTTCCCAACCCTAAAATGAAGATATAGATCTGATGTTTCCTCAAGGTTGAGATGAGAACCAAAAATCTTTGACGAAGTATATGTTGAATTAAAAGAGAATTAATATGAAAACTGGATCAATGGTGTATTTTAACCAATCATGTACTAGATGATAATAGGAATAACTATCAACAATTAAATGTCTAATATGTGTGGGGCGCCTGGGTGGCTCAGTCAGTTAGGCGTCCAACTCTTGATTTTGGCTCGTCACGATCTCAGGGTCTGGGATCCAGCCTTGTTGGGCTCCATGCTCAGCTGGGAGTCTGCTTGAGAGCCTCTCTCTCTCTCCCCCTCCCCACTTGTGCACTCACTAATAATTTTTTTAAAAATTAAAAATAAATGCCTAATATGTGCAAGAACATATTATATGAGGTCCTTTATATTTTAATCCTCATTTTAACCCCCAAGGGACATCTATAATCTACTTAATAGAAAAAACTTGATGAGAAAACAGGCTCCGAAAAGCCAAGAAACTTGCCCAGGATCACAAAGCTAGTGATAAATGGCAAAACTACAAATCAAAACAAAATCTGGGTCTAAACACCATGCTCTTTCCACTAGCCATTTAGAACTAATCTAGCATGAACAGGAAACAAGGCATTCACAGCAGTAAATTTTCCAGATAACTACATTTTAACTTCAAAATTTTATGTAAATCTGTCTAAAAAATATAATGTATACATCCTTTTTTGCTTTTATTAACTAACCAAAGATGAAGGCTTTCCTCAAAACTCAGGATCCTGACTGTAGGCATTTTGAGGTAGATCACAGCTGTAGTTCCTGTAGTTTTCTCCTCGCTAAGGCCGAGCTAGCTGACTGAAACACTGGTATGACCTCTTCTAGCCCTCTGCCCCAGCTACTCTGCAGTCAGCAACTCAGAGAACTCACGGGATACAAACAAATCTAAGTCAATAAGGCCCTGGGATAAGAGCCTGAGGGTGGCTCCCGCTAAATACACCATATATGCTAGTTGTGCTATTTGCATCCTAGCTTCCTTCTGGATTGCAGCTGTAATCTGTCAAGATGAGAGTCCCTAAAGATTGACCCTCCAGATAAATGGAGCCTTACTAAACTGAATTAACACCTTGTTTCACAGGAGTACCCCATCACTTGAGATTTCAATTTTCTGAATGTCATCTTACTGTTTTGAAAATGGAATCACAGGATTAAAATACTTAACTTCTAAAACTTATTGTGGAGCAAACCCTTCAGGAGATTCATACACTTGTATTTAGTTGCATGACACCTGAAACACAACAGGTGATAAACACTTTCCTGGAACAATAACGATGGTAAACTCAGTCTGAAACTAGAGACTGGCCCACGGGGGTCTGGCATTTGAATGCATTCAAGAAAGTCTCCCCTTAGCCTAAATGCAGTCTCTGCCAAACACCCATCTTTCGTCCTTCTCCTACACCAGCAGAAGGAATGACTGGATAAATGCCTCTTTGTTCGTCAAGGATAACGTGTAGCACACAGCACGTAGCTGCTCACAAGTATGTCTCCCTCTCCCTGCCCAGGCAAATGTAAACACCCTGCTGGAAGGGAGAGCTTCATCCTCATCTTTTGTACTCTACTCCCAGAGCCTTGCATAGCTCCTTCCAGACCGCAAGTGCCTCAAGAATGTACATCCCATCCTTCATTCACCTTTTAAGTGTTTAATGGTACCAAAATGTGTTCCCTCTTCTACCACCCCACTCCCTCCCCCATCAGTCCCTACAAGGGATGATAAGGCCCTCCCTTTTCATGAGATTGCTAAAGTATCTGTGTTAAACAGTGGTATAAAAGACAGAATCCCCATTTTAAAAGTAAGGTCACAGGAAAGATCCTAGGGGAAATTAATGTTTATTTTCTCACATGCCATTGATAAATGACATGTACCTGCCTTCAACACACAGTATGAATAAAGATAATATGTTCTTGCCTTAATAATAAAAGATACATAACCTCAGTCATAGAATTTACTCTGTATATTTTAACTTTACTTTAACTTCATCATTTTTACCTTATTGAAACTGATGTACCTATTGGTACTGAAGACAGTACAATATCAATAGTTGAGGTTTCTGTTCATTCTGATTTCAGACATTTATACTTCATTAGAAATAACTAAAGCCTTCTGTCCCACCTAGTCATGTCATGCCTGGTGCCACTCAATTACATGTATCATCAGTACGATTAATGTCTATAGTAAACGATTTTCTTAATACCTCTTCGCTTTGGATTTTTTCCAGTTGACTTTTTTAATACCCAAATCCACATATGATTCAGTGAGTTCTATATTTAATTCTCCTTCTGAGTCACTTGGAAGTATTCCTAATTTTGCAGCAGATTCATAGAGAGAAATTTCATCTTTCAGTTCTGTTAATTCTTCCTAAAACACAAAATTATTGAAAATTATTTTCTTATATGAAAGAATCAGTCATTCATTTATGCTTCAAAATTCATTTTAATGATCAGAAATGCTTCTTCACATACATTAAAAATAACTAAAATAATGCTGCTATGAACATGGGTGCACAATATATATATTAATAACCTTATATATATGTATATATAACTTCAGAAAGGCCAGCACATATCAGTTTTCAAGTAAACTGAACGAACAAATGAATAAATGAACGAGAAAGCAAATGTAAGGAGCTTCTTTCACACCTCCCTCGCTTACATTTTGTCCTCCACAAAAAGTGTCCCTTGAGCTGAGAAACTGACAGCAGCACTTTTTGGCTTTCTAGAGGACAGAGTGGACTGGTTTGCCAAGAACGTGTTGTACTTTAGTCTGCCGGTGGGAAAAGGCAAAATATGTCTTTCCAGCAGAGGTAATACTGGAACTCTTCCTCCAGTGGAAAATCTAAGTAGCGCTGGGGGAGGATGTGAGAGAGTCGCAGTGAAACTGCAGGTCTCCCACACCTGTAGATATACTTATCTCCAGGATACACCCAGAAATGAAAGGACACGCCATGTGAAGGAGGCGACGGGCAGACATGGGGCCGGGGTGGGGGGGGGGGGGGGGGGGGGGCGGCACCTGGCTCTGCAGTCAAGACAGACCTGGGCTTGACTACCTAACTGTGTGGGTGAGACTGTGAACAACTCTCAGCGCCTGGTCTGGAGATGGTCCAACTACCTCTTTTATAAAGAAATCCAAGGTTCAGAAAAGTGATGTAAGCACTGCCTAATTCAGTTACCCAGAGTCTCTTCCAAGTGGCAACACTCACTTGCAAAGCCTTGTTCATGTTTTCACTCATAGCATGTGCTTTTTGTGCTTGCTGCAGCTGGAACCGTAGCTGGGCCACCTCCTGTACGGAGCCTGTGGGGAAGGAAGTCGTAGAGTACACCAAAGTAAAGGGACAAAGTACCCACGATGTACAGAACAACACCGAGGTTACAGGAGGTGGAGTTTTGCTTTATTACCTTTTCATTACCTTTCTAGGAGCACAAAGGTGTAGCCAGTGGGACCCAGAAGGCAGAGGTCCAGACACTTCCAAAACATGTCTACACATTTAGTATGGCTCATCATATGTCCTTGGGAAGTTGAAGGCTTGGGACTACTGTGACCTTGCTATGAATCAAATCAGCCACGTCTACAGACCTTAATACTCCACGAGTCCTTTAATAGGAGCATAACGTTCCAACTCACAGAAAGCCAAAGCAAAAATTCTTTGGAACCCATTTCTACCCTCTAATAAGAAAACTACATCTTGCTGCCTTTAGCTTCTTTCGAAATGCTTTTATTTCCACCACCCCCACCTCCACATGTGAAAAAAGCATATTCGGGCCATGCTTCGGAAACTTCGGTAACCTAATGTTTTAAATGTACTACGGGAGGCTCCCTTAAAAGGGACTTTATTGGGCCTCCTCAAAAGAAAATGAGCATCTGGGAAATGGTTAAGCAAAGTAATGACGGCATATTATGCAACTAACGAAAATCGTATTTTCAAAGCCTTTAGTGGCAAGGAAAAAGGCTCACTAAATAATACCATGTGAAACAAGGATACAAAAATGAACGGGGGGCGGGGGGGTCCAAACAGGGTATGAGACAATTTTGCCCCCACCAAAACCTACACACACACATATTTGACAGTCTCTGACTTTAGTACTTTCAACTTCTGAGTAAGCTACTCTGATACACATTGTACCAACAGTCTGAATTGGCTTTACATGCCAAGTGTGACTTTCATATGTCAGGTCATGAATAACCACTGAGCTATTTTCACAGCAGGAGCTACTCACCAGTACACAGGGCAGTTTTGTTGGTAGGACAGTTTGCATAAACATGCGATTATTTTATTGCCTTTTACTCTAATGTCATTCTATAAAAATGAATTAGAAATAAAAGTACTGCTGAAACTAATGACAAACAGTGTATGTCTCAAACTTAATACCATGGAAACCATATGAGAAATCTTAAGCATGACAAAAATATAACTCCCTAGCTTCAACTGACCAGGTAAGTGTGAGAGGAAAAAAAAAAATTAAAGAAAGAAGTTTCACAAAACGACAGAAATACATGATCAGACTGATTCTAAAAAGCAAAATATAATGGGATTTCATAATCATTTTTACTTCCCAAGGATAAAACCTACCTTCTAACATATATTTTATTGTTCAATTTTTGTACATTCAGCTTTGGTATGTTTTCAAAAATGCACTATGTGCAGAAGCAGGGAATTACCTATGTGTATGTGTTCAATTTCACTTGAAGGCAATACATTAAAAACATTAGCAACAGTTATCTCTGTGTGGTAGGATGATTGGTTATTTGTATTTGCTACTTTGTACTTGTCTGTGTTCTCTAAATTATCTAATGAAAATGCAGTATACCTTTATACATATATAATAACAATGCTAAAAAAATTGTCACTGACGATCTTTTCTGCCTTTACTGGATTTTTATAACTCATGGATCCTACTATGTTCGCTCTGCACATTATACTAGCCTCCCAGGGAGACAAGAGTCCATCCCGGACACCCACCTGAGTGCAAGAAGTTGGCACACTGCTTCTGACTCTCCTCTAGACTTCTCGTCAATCTGTTAATGATCTCAGTCTTTTCTAATTTGGTTGCTTCTTGATTCCTTTCCAGTTCTTTCACTTGATCTTTCAAATGACAACAAATATCTTCCTAAATAGAAAAAGTATTCAAGAAGTCATTGTCATGATCACTTATTAAATACTGAACTAACAAATATAATACATAATTGGATTTTAGGTCAAACATAAAATCATCACAGAGCAGCATCACCTCTTTTACAAGGTTAAGTACACAGGACTGGGAGTTAGAACAAACTTCTATGATCTTGGGTGAGTCATCAACTTCTCCATCTGTTTTTTCTTTTGTAATTATGCTAATAAAGGTTAAATTCAGTGATTTCTAAAGTCCTTTCTGTTCTACAATCACAAGACACTGATATTCTAAAATTAGATTCTATTCAAGCCAAAGAAAATGTATTACACTTCTATTTGCATGTTACACTATCAGTATAAGTGTATGTATATATATTTAGGCAGACCCCTTTGAATCATGGAATCTGTATCCCAAGACAGCAAGGATTCAGATAAATACATGGAAACTCGCTCTATTCTGAACAGCCAAAAGCTCATTCTACTTTGGCAGCCAAAAATAATCTCACTCTCTTCTGAACTTCTTTTATACTTAATCTGTTTCTCTATTTTTCTTTCTACCTTCTACATGTCTTATTTTTCTTAATAAAGTCTCCTTGAAGGTACCTATGCAGTGCCTTACACACAGTGAGTGCTACAAAAACAAAGGAACAAACAACCTTTAAAAATAAATTACAAAGAAAACCAGACAGGATAAATGTGTGTGTGTATGTGTGTGCATGCATTCGTGTAACTGTAAGGGAATATAGAGAAAAATATGGAGCACGTATACAATATATTAAAATTTCTTCAAAAAGAAAAAGGTGTTTGGGAGTAATAAGCCATGGAAGTCCCAAGACTAGGCAGAAGAAATCACTTTTCACTTAAAAAAGACTACACAGGCTGAATTCTACACGAAAAGCAGAGCATGAGACAGGCAGGAGTAAGTTAATTGGCCAAAGTTACCTGAAAAAGCCTGAAGAAAATAAGTGGTAAAAAGAATATCAAGAAAGGGCTTTGAAGCAAAGAAAAGGCATCTGGGGCCTGATCCACTGGATAACCTAAAGCCCAAAAATGCCTTAAGGATAGTAACACAAGGTACACCTTATAAGGATACTGACAGCATCATTAAGCGGAGGAAAGACTCTGAAGTCTCCTATTTTAGTTAAAAAATTCATGTGAATTTTGCATTCTATTTCGTAATGTAGTCATGTCTGCTTTAAATTTTTTCTACCAAATTTCTGAGCAAAATGAAGCTTCTGGAAACTGCTCCATGTTTATTCAACAGTGCAAACCTCTTGGCACACTGCTGCTGATTCCCAGGCCAGCTTGAAAAGCATGGTTCTAAAGCGCCAAAATAACATGGCAAACACAATGAATGGGCTCACATTAATGACAGTGTGAGTGTGTGTGTGAGAAGGGGTGGGAAGACAACATTTATGGGCTGGGGAGGCCGTAATAACTTTTATAAGAGACTGAGAACTGGCAAAAAGAAAGTTCAAGAAAAGGTAGATTTGAAAAACATAAAGAGAAGGCTGACTGTGGCAATATTGCAACAATCGCCTGAACCACATTGTTTCCTGTTGACAAGTTGAGGGAAACCAATTATACTCAAAAACCTGCTCAGTTTCAATACCAAGAAACAAAATGAGTGGTTCCTTCTTTTCTATGGGTAGCTTGAGTGAGAACATTCAACTCAAGATGGTTAAAGGCAGACAGCTTTAAGACTGAACAAGTGTGGTGACAGAGATAAGAGCCAAATCTATGGGAGCAAATAGAATTGAACAGATTTCTAGTGCACAGAGACATGAGGATTAGACCACACAGAGGCCTGTGGGAATCTCTAAGCCAAGAGAAGGTGTTTCAAGTGGAGCCTTTAAATATAACGTTAAAGGAAAGTTGGAAAGTAGAACAGGCAAAAGTCATGACATAGAAACCAAAGTCCACAACTTCACCCGAAGCTGCAGATTTCAAGAAGACCAGAACGAAGAAAGATTTTATACCATCAAGGAGATAATCAGAGATCTTAACCTGACATTCAGAGACCTCAGAAAATGACACTTCCATGAATGGGAGACAGAAGACAGGAGGGAGAGTCCAGGAGATGGTTTGCTATTAGAGAGTTCTGTCACTGAAGGAACACGGAGCTCCCAAGAAGCTTTGGCTGAGTATCATAATAATGATTAGTTTACAATTGTAGTCCTTTCCCACCAAAAACTAGTTTTTCATAAAGCAGTGATTTTTAACCTTTTGCAAGGGGAGACATGAACCTCTTGGAAAATCTGAATAAATTTGTGGGTCTTCTCAAAAAAACCGCATTTATTGACACCCAAAAGAAAATCATACCCACAATTTGAGAGGATCCATCAAAGCCCTGGCATCTAGTCATAAACTGCCTTAGGGGATGCCAGGTTTAAAAGTCTGCGTAACTAGCACAACGTGTGAACATCGGCTCTGTTAACACTGTAGTGTAAACTCTGTTAACACTATAGCACATGGGGACACAGCTGTATGTAACTATGTGAGAGCTGCTCGGAACCTAGAAATTGGCAAACTTATTCATCTACTAGATTATCCAGTTAGTTGTACCTTGCTACTATCTTCCAAGAATTGTTTTATTTGTCTTAGTAATGTGCTAAATGGAACATAGGAAAAGGTTTATCTGAAAGGGAAATATTTAATATACCTCTTCAATAATTTTATAAAGAAAAAGAGGGCAAGGGGCAAAATGCAGAATGTATGTATGGTTATCAGCTACTCTAAGAAATCAAGCCCCTCTGTACAGAACACTCATAGATTTTTCTGATTATAGGCAGGCACCTCTACCTAGCTCCTGGTTGATCTTTACAGCAACTTTCTAGTCAGGAATCTCAATTTGGATTCTAAGATAATATGGATTGTCTTTTTATTAAAAATACTGCTGAGCCAACTGATCCCAAATTGACAGCACAAAAGGAATACTCTAAGAAACATTCCCAAAAGGAAAAACTATAAACACTTTGGAATCATCACTATGCAAAGCAGCTATGCAATTATATCCAGAGACTAACATCAGTGTACAGTCTGTTTAAAAAAAATAAAATAAAATCAGTCACAGAATGTAACAATGGAAAAGACCTTAATCAACAACTTCAATTTGTGGTTCAGGGGTCTGAAGCCCAGTCAGCACAGAATCAAGACTTTGTTCTGTGTTCTAGTCCAGTGTCTTTCTATTGAAGCAGGTGGGGTGGGGGGTAGTGGTGAAAACAGAGAATGGAGTGGACACAGGGGTTGAACACAGCAAGAATTTCTTCCAGCCCTCCCCTGTGTAACATGTCAAAGTCAGCAGAGAATGGAGAGATCCTCAACCCTGCAAGGAAAAGCCACCAGATTCCACCCCTCTAGTCATCCAAGAAGGACCACTGTCCAAGTTCAACTAACTTTAATGCTACTACATAAACACAGCCAAAATAAATAAAACTGTATCTCAAATGCCATTTGTTTAAATACTAAAGATTTTTTCAATAATTTGGCATAGCCTTTGTCTTTCCGCAGATAGCCTCCACACCAAACTCACAATATTTTTCTATACAAAAAAAAGTATATTTAGGAAAATAAATCTAATAAAAACTCATATAAACACATATAAAAATAACATGGTATACAATTATTACTGGCAATAATGCAGTACTTATGTACATAATCTTATGTACTTCTACCTGACACATGGAAAAATTTAGTCAGTCATATAAATAAAAAATAACAACCCAAATCAGGATGAATTTTAAGTGTGGTGGGATTGGCCGTACCCTCCCATCTTACTTTTCGGCTCTTTTCCCTTGGGTTAAATTAATTCTGAAATTACATGAAGAAAAGTGCACTCTGAAATTTTATTCGTTCAAGTGATTACCTGGGGTTTGGGACACAAGCAAACCCACCACCTGAGTCACCCTCATCTTACACTTTATTCCCTTTGGGGTAAAAATAATACAGACTGTGAGAGATGCTCAAGTTTCACATCTCAGTGATTTTAGACCAGACTTTCTTCCTTATGTTATTACATTATTCTCAAAAATTAACTCTTCTCCCAAGAACCACTTCTAGACAATATTTACTGACAGGTAAATTGTCCAAGAAAGGCTTTCTACTGGTTAAGCTACCAGGACAACCTCTCAAGTTCAGACCAGCTCCCAGAACACTCACTCTTTTCAGTATGGATTTACTCTAGGGCAACAAGAACAGTATGTATAAATACTCTACAAATAAAGGACTAATATTGTGAGAATTGAGAAAGCACTAACCAATCCCATAAGAGAAAGAATTTCCAAGATTAAGCCTTCAGGACATCTTCACAGATTAAAAATCATTGGCTTTTCAGTTTTACTCATAAACACCTACTGCAAGCACGATGAACCACAAAATATCAGTTACAAAAAATAACCAGCCTTACTCGTTTAGAACAGTTGCTCATGTGAAATCATCCTAACCTGTTCCTTAAGTGCAGTAACTGTAGCATCCAATTTCCTTTGTAAGGACAACACTTGCTCTTCATGCTTCTTCGTGAGGCCCATCACAATGCTCTCATGCTGCTCTCTAGCACGCTGAAGTGATTCTGAATGACGGAGGTCCAGCAGCTGCTGCTTCAGGCTCTCCAGAGCCATTTCAGTTGTCCTGGACTTCTTAATCATCTAGTGGATACACACGGATAGCCATGTTTACAATATTTTGACTCTGTGCTCTCTTTATGGACTGTAACGCTAAAAATCAACCATCCTTTAAGAAGAATATAGACAAGGAAAGGGTCTCCCTACGGTGGCTTTAGTTTCTTAAGACTTCTCTAGCTGGGACCCATCAGGCCCATGGTTGCTGGAAACATCCACTGAGAAAAAGACTCTGTGGTTACCTGAGAGTGATGGAGGATTTTGCTCAGCATGACAGCGATGTGGGTACCAGACAAGGAATCTGCTGCTACAACAGTGGTCCCAGTGCTGTTGGCATTGCTCTGTGATACAAGTGTGGGGGCCAATCCAATTGCTGGGTCACAGAAAAATGACAACTGTTTCTTGACAGACTGATAAAAACTGTCAACGATCACTTCTTAAAAACAAAGTTTTGAAAACTGTACCTATACAGCTGTTGAAAAATAATGGTGTACTAGGCTAAATAATGGTTCCCAAAAGAGGTCCGTGTCCTAATCCCTAAACCCTGTGAATATGTTATGTTACATGGCAAGGGAAAAAGTAAGGCTGTAGACCAAATTAAAACTGCTAATCAGATGACCTTAAAATAAAAACAATTATCCTGGATTATCTGAGTGGGCCCAATATATCCAGAAAGGTCCTTAAATGAGGAAAATTGAGGCAGGAAAGTCAGAACCAGTGACTTCTGGCTCTGAAGATGAAAATGGGCCACAAACCAAGGAATGCCGCTGGCCTCCAGGAGCTGGAAAAGGCAAGAAAATGGATCCTCCCCTAGAGCCTCCAAAAAGCAACAGCCCTGTTGACACCTTGATTTTTACCCAGTGAGACCCATGTCAGACTTCTACACATTGTTTCAAGCCATTAAGTTTATGCCAATGATAGAAAATCAGTACACTAGGTGATTCTGTTGTTGCTTTTATTTATGTTTTCATTATGCCTTATTTTTTATACATGTAACGTCTAACTTATAAAAAGATCTAAAAGTTGTAACATTTTACTACATAAAAGCAATTCAACTTTTTATAAGAACTATCAATTTTCAAAAAGTTAAAAATGCTCATAGTCTCTTACACACAAAAATTAAAATTTCAAATGAGGCTTATTCTTCATTTCTATTCCGGAGATTGACTATTTATTCGAATACTGTTTAAAGTGCTTATGACATTTATTCATTTGCTCAATAAATAATGTGAATACTTTAGGCAGAACTTAGGCAGGGTTCTAAGCACTTAAGGACATGATGACAAGACAGGCAAGGTCCAAACTCTTACTATTTTCTAGAGAGAAGAGATAAACAATAACAAGTAAACAAATGAGATCATTTCAGATGGTTTTAAAATAGAGTAATAGCCTATGGCATGATGAAGGAGAGTAGGAATATGGAGCTATGGGCTACTCTAGATATAAGGCGGCTTGTTTTAGCTGACACCTGAAGGATAAGGAACCAGATATGAGACAGCATTGTTTAAATTCTTTCATGAAACCATCCTCAGAACTAGCCACACATCTCATCCAAAACCAAACTCAGATTTTATAGTCACTTTCAATTTTTTTTTTATTATGTTGTGTTAATCACCATCCATTACATCATTAGTTTTTGATGTAGTGTTCCATGATTCATTGTTTGCGTATAACACCCAGTGCTCCATCCAATACATGCCCTCTTTAATACCCCTCACCAGGCTTGTCACTTTCAATTTTAACCACCCTCTTTCCCCACCTCCAAAATGGTATCACTCTCATGAGTCACCCCCCACCAAGCTTGGCTACCAATGACTTGTGACCATTTCCAACCATTAAATGGCTATCTATCTCATTAATCAAAGAATGTGCCACCACTTTTGTCTTTTTTTTTTAAGATTTTAAGTAACCTCTACACCCAACGTGGGGCTCGAACCCACAATCCCCAGATCAAGAGTCACACGTTCCACCAACTGAGCCAGCCAGGCTTCCCTGTGCCACCACTTTAAAGGCAAGTCTATTGGGGTCAGGAAATTTAGGTGCTGCTGTTTTGTCAATAACTGGCTTTGTAACCTTGGGTAAGTAATTTTGACCTCTCCAAAACTTGATTAACTCCATCGATAAAATGGTAAACACAATACCTCATGCTTCACTAATCAAAATCCCAACAAGATTTTTTACAAACATAAAAAGTTGATACGCAAAATCTAGAAAAGAAAATGTGAGAAAGAGCTACAAATTTTTTTAAGAATACTAACTGTAGCCCTTGTTTACCACATTTCAAAACACACCATAAAACTATAGTCGTGATAGTATCAGAGCGGAAAAGAGAAATATGTAAGACAAAATATGTACAGGTTACGTCAGTTTTCACCAACAACATTCACTCAACATATACTGACCACCTATTATGTGCTGGAAGGCAGGGAAGACTTAGGAAAAGGAAACCCATGAGCAGGGGGTGTTAACCAATTAGAGTGTGCTGCGGGAAGGACCTTCCAGAGAGAAGAGACAGTGTATACAAGTACATAAAAATAACACACACACTACTGAGTTTGAGGAGAATAAGGGAAGAGGTAGGCAAGGATCACATGGCCATTTCCATGCCACACTTCATCCCACAAGTAAAGTGGGATCAGGCTTTAAGCAAGGGAAAAACAAACAGTATTTTAGAAAGATTGACCATAAGAGAGAATGGTCTCTCCCTTCCCCCCCCACCCCCCCACCCCCGCCAAAAAAAAGACTAGAGACTAGTTAAGACACTTGTACAACAAACGGTAAAATCCCAAATCAGGGACATGGGGACAGAAATGCGGAGACTCAACAGAAGGTAGCAGCTGACTGGATGAAAGGGAACAGACGAGCTGAGGTCTCCTGCAGACTTTTATCTGGTGCGCAGATGCCTGGGCTGATGTGAGCACCATCCCTCCAAAGTAAGGGAAACAAAAGCAGGCTTATGGTGGAAGAAGATATAAACTGCAAGTTCTGCTAAATTTAGTCCTACATTACCAAAAGTTAAGTAAACTTTTCACTGTAATAAATAACCTTTTACCATAAATAATCATGACAAATACTTACCTGTTCTTCGTTCACTTTTAGTGCTTGTATTTGGGTCTCCAGTACTTTTATTTGTGCTTCAAGCTGTATCTCTCTCTCTTTTCCATTCTGAAAGAGTTTCTGTGATTCTCGGAGGCTGAGGGTCAAGCCATCCTTTTCATCTACAACATTAAAAATGTTTATATAAATAATAAGTTACTGTTACAGGGACCCCAATTTTCACAATTTCTTATCAAATATCAGATCTGTATCATATAAATGTTCAGTTCAATTCAGATAGTAAACTTCAGTTGATTTAGGGAAAACCAGGAAAGTTCCAAAAAAAGAATGCCTGAGTGGTACCAAAAAACTGAGAAAACCAGAACCACTTCCCTCAAAAATCTTACTGTATACTTTTGAGAACCACAAGATTTCCTAACAATGATTTTAGCATTTGTTTACTTGAGAAGCTACATAGATGTGACAAGTCCCTGCTAATCAAAGAAGGAATCTGAGGACTATTTGCTTTCATTGCATATATGCAATGAACTTTTAAATTCACCTAATCTTAAATTCTTCCCACATACTTTACTGTAACAGTTTACAAGTTCTTCTCTCAAAATAAATTTTATAAACATTACAGAAAGGGACCTTTCCACTATCAATTAAGTTTGAAACAAGCTAGAGTTCAGTCACAAAATTATTCTACAAATGAAAAGTTCACCACTGACCAAAACTACAGAAAGCACGAAGAGTAAGCAATTATAACTTGAAACTGTGTTTCCTCTATGTGCTTCTCCCAGTAATGGCTCTATTTTTCTCCTTGACACATCCGAAGGAGTTCAGGATCACTAA
This sequence comes from Phoca vitulina, assembly GCF_004348235.1. NCBI lineage: Eukaryota > Metazoa > Chordata > Mammalia > Carnivora > Phocidae > Phoca > Phoca vitulina. The sequence goes on from NW_022589723.1 coordinate 16,481,000, forward strand.
CTCACTTGGATTAAAATCCTACATTAACTTGTAGGCTTAGAAAATGTACTGCAAGCTAAACACAAGTCTCTCTGGGAATTGGAATACTTCAGCCAAGGTAAACTACATAAGGAATCAACAACTTATTAGGACGGAATGCTATCAGCATAGTTAAATAATGTTCACTGATAGAAGAGAAAGAGGGAGAAAATGAGGACCTTGAAATAGAATGTTCTAGTGAGAAGTAATCCAAGGCAAGGTGTCAAAAGTCCTGGGTTTTTGTTTCATTCTGATGGACTCTTTATGAGCCCTCTGACCAAGTGCATCCACTCTCTAAGCTTCATATTTAAAATGAGCTGTTAGAAACAAGATATCTAGCTTTAGTATACCTCATAAATGACAGCACCCAACAGGTGTCATCTTACCTTTGATTATTAGAAGCTGGTGATTCAGATATCTAATTTGATGCTCACTTTCATTTAACTTTTCAACTAAATTGTCTAGTTGTCTCTCTTTTGCTTTGTTAAGAACCTGAAGTTGGATAATCTGCATATTTTCTGCAGAATCTGCATTAAAATTAAAGATAATTTATTAGATAAAAGCATACCCAAATGTAAATTTGTGGATACAACTCATTAGTATCATGAAATCAATTCAATGGATTGTGACTAGCATTTTTTAAAAAAAAATAAGACAGAATATATCAGAGTGCATCATGAATAATGATTATTTTGTGAAACATTTGTTTTAGTTATACATACTTATTTACATAGATCCTCATCACAATGTAAAAAAGGTACTTCTTACTGTGGTCACTGCCAGAAAAGTTTAAGAAGTCACTGGTCTAGAGTATAACCCTGAGTCACTACCATTTTGGCTAAAGAAAAAGCATATACCAATTACAATGGAACAGAGTTCTATGCTCTCATAAAATTGGGGGAAAAAAGTACATCAGCTTCTATAAAGCCATTTTTAAAGAAAATTTCTAGAAATTCTTCTCAAAATATTTTAAACAGGAGAGGGAATTACATCATATTCATGTTCATGCTAGCACATAAGTGCTGTATTAATAAATCAGTGAATAAGTTAATAAAGAATTTTGAGGTCTCCTTTCAGAAATGATTAAAGTCATTTTAGGGACCACTTAAAAGTGACTGGGGGGAAAAGAGAAAAAGTGATGTGGAGGAGGAAGATAGTGCTTCAACAACAAAATGACAAATACTTTTCTTCATTTTCTTCTAGAACTATGAATGCTTCTACTTGCCAACAAACAAAACACTCTTCTTTTTTAAAAAGAGATAAGGTTAAGACCAAAAGAAACCCATGAAGACTGAAAACTTTGTTACAAGTCAACTTAGAAGAGGACTAGCCCAGGAATGAGCAGTCTACAGGCCACACCTCTCCCCAAAGTCATTTTTTTAACTACTGTGGCTAAGAAGCTGTAATCACTAAATTCAGCACTATGGTGCCATTAAGTTATCTAATTAACTTCCAAATGTCAAATTTAGGCAAACGTGTAACTTAAACAAAAAAATAAATCAACTTGATAAAATGCAGACTGTTGAGAGTGACATAAGGTTATCTATGCAGAAAGACCAGAAATACAAACGTAACTGAACACAGTAGAACTGAGAGAAAAAATACCAAGATGTTAGGCCACTGGCGTGATGCTTACTCACTCAGCCTAAAACCAGTTATGCCACACACGCTGTCCGCCTCCTCATCTCGTTCCATAAAACCCTCTGAACAACGAGAGGCGACCCCATATTTGCTGTCGACTCCTGCAGGATAAAGTGAGGTCTGGCCTCCCCTAGAACTACTGTGCGGCACATGTGTATAACGGAAGCAACGCTCTGAAGTTAGGGCATGCAGTCCAGTTTTCTCAGTGTAGCCTGGGAAACCCAGAACAGCCAATGACTTTCCCCCGGCTTCTTCAATGTGAAACAAACAACCAGCTTGCTGTCACACTCTGAGTCACACTGGCTCTTCAACATGCGCAATAAGTAGAAGCTATTTAACAATGCCAGAGAGCATGACGATAAAAGTTAAATGTAGGAATCGCTGATTCAGGTCAGTCAGAGCATAAATTATGGCTTTTGATTTCGGGTGTTTCATCTCCTCCAAACTCTCTAGTAACACTTTTCTCATTCTCATGTTTATACCTGCACTATGTAAAGGGAATTTTTTTTGGCAAATGCTACATGACAAAACCTGAGATAACTCTAGTTTAAATTCTGAGTATTAAGTACTTTATATCAGAGTTGCCTAATTATTACACTAAAAGTCTAAAAATTAAAAGAAAAACTTAAGATGATAATGGCTGGTTTACTAAATTACACTTCTATGTAGTAATGAAAAATCTAAGATTGAAGAGAAAACTCGAATTTCATTTTCCAATTTCCAAATCAGTAAGAAAAACATGTTATCTAAAGAAAAGTCTTAACCAACTAGAACAACTGAAATATACAGTTGAGAAGAACTTCTATTAATGTTTTATTATGGTAAGTTTCAAATATATAAGGTAGAGAGAAGAGTCCAATGAACCCCATGAACCCATCACCCAGATTCAATAACTACAAACTCATGGCCAGTCTTGCTTTATTTATATCTCCCCCTAACATTACCCCCAACAACATATTATTTAAAATAAATCCAAGACTTCATATCAGTTTATTCATAAATACTTCAGGATCTCTAATAATAACAGAACTTAAAAAAAAAAAATCAACCACAATCCCATTATCATACTTTAAGAAAAAAATAGTATTTGAGTATGTCAGTGTTCAAAACTCTCCAATTCTGTTATTAAGAAATAAATATAAACTTGATACATACTTTCATTAGCTCCTAAAAATTGTTGTTGCAGGTTTTCAAATGTGTCACTTCCTGCTATCTCCTGGGCTGGTGAGTCATTATTCTGGGCAGAAGCCTGATAAGGTTTATATGTCACTTTATATGGTTCCAAAGCTTGACAACTGGGACCTTGTGATGTAACATATTGCTATCAAAAGATGATAAATGAAATTGACAATCAGGATTTGGCCTTTTCTTTGAAAATGATCTGAATTAGACACCTCAATTTTGTCAGGAAGACACCTCAATTTTGTCAGGAAATTTAATTGTGGTACCATGGCAAACTTTATACATACATCTTTACTTAAAAATACCACTTACAGTCATTTAACACTGTTAATTAAAAGTCTATAATATGTAATTTTATGTATCTTAATTGTACTTCTGAGCATATAATGGGGCCAATTCCATAAATAACACTCAAGAATTCAAATAAGATCGTATATAAATATTTAAGAATGATTTAGGTGATGCCAACATCTTGGGAACATAAAAATGTACATATTCAATAACAAGAACATGCCTCGTATATAATAAATATTCAATAACACTTGTGGAATAATTAATATTCCATAGAGATAGAAAATGACCACCTTAAAAGGATCGAAAGGTCATCCCGTCGTTGGGTGACACAGAATAGCTGTTGGCAAAAAGAGAAAAGCTATTGGCAAAATCAATGTCACTCAGAAAGTCTAAGAGGCAGCCACCTATATCCTAAGGTCTTAGCTCATTAATAAACTCTCAGGGGGGGGGGGGGGGGGGGGGGACAAAAAATCTGTTTCTTTCCTTAACATTCATCCTGTCTACTGCTATATCATCTCAAAACAGATAACAGATTTGAAGTATTCAACCTAAAATTTGTTATAAAGGTGGTGGGCTAGAAAATCAAGGTAACTAAATGGTATCACCTACATAGATTTACCACTTTAAAACTATACCAAGATACCCGAACATAGCTTCTCACTGAAGCATGGTGAAGTGGTAGAAGCCAGAAGCAGCAGTAAATGAGGATGCTTATGTTTGGCAAACTTAACTTTTACCATTTAACTTTCTGGAAAGTCTCTATTTTAAAATTCTAACTTAAGATCATGATTTCATTAGATTGTAAACAGAAAACAGCATGACTAATTCAGCACGAGCCTGAACAAAAGCACTCTCAGGGATTTTCGTACTTAAAATAAAGCTTACCATTGCACTTACATACATTTTTTAAATATACACATACACATACAAACAAATGGGTGCACACATACACAAACTCCTGAAAGTTGAGTTCTTATAATACCTGGAAATGATTCCTTTGAGGATCTGAAAATTTAATTACATTGGTTGGTTGACTATTAAATTCCTGCTTCTGACCATTGATATATGGCCTAAAGTTTTCAGGAAGGTGATATAAATCTGTCTGTTCATAATTACTTGGAGGACTATAACCACTTCCACCTTCATCTTCACCTTCTTTGGGATGGCAGCCAGGACGCTGGTCGTCATTTTTACTTTGACTGTCTTCCCAGCCGTTGCCACTTTTCTCTCCAATATATACATCCCGAATCTCATTATAGTCCTAGTAGATAACAAGAGTAAAACAAAGGCACTAAGATCTATTCCCACCCTCGCCAAAGTCATTATCAACTCGATACTTACATTTACACTTTGAGATTTAGGGAGCACTTGATGCTCACGCCAATTCATCTCCAATTGCTCAGAGCGATGTAGTCTTGGGAAAAATCAATACTTTAGATTTAGAGCCCATCACTTATTTGGATACAGATATCACAAAGAACCCCAAGATTTTAACGTCTTCCCTCTCTAACCTTCACCTAAAATTCTAAGAATTAGTCTACAATTTTACAACCATGTCCATTATTGCCTACAGAGAGTCAAAAGAAAGAGCCTTATAGAATTGTAACATATGAGTGCAGGTGATTTTAGGTCCTTACTCTCCCTCTATGCCATCCTCGCTGCAGTCGGAATAGTGGAGCTCGGGGGAGGACAGGTCATCATCCAGCATATCGTGCGGCAGGTCGGTGAGTAACAGCTGCAACTGAGACAGGAAAGTCAGCATCAATATCACACTGACTAAAACACGAGATGCCAAACCAAAGTTGCCTTGCAACGAGTGACTTCGACTTGAGAAGTCAAAGACGTTCCTAACTTCTCCATTTAATAAATGTTTGAAATTCCACACAAATTATGTTCAGGGGAATGCATAATATCAGGATTTATACTAGAAGGCTTTTTTTCTACAAATGTCTTAGATTTAAATACACTTAACATTACAATAGAATTTTAAACCTTCTTTATGGAAACACAGCAAGTCATGATAATGGTACAATCACCGTATTATGTTATCATGCGGCAGACTTGGGTCTCAGAACCCTGTTCTACCAGTAATCAGACCTTGGGGACTTGACAATCACACATCCCCCTGGGAATCTGAGTAGCCAGCTCTACCTCGCCCAGGTGGTGAGAACAGTAGTACCACCAGCAGCAGCAGGTGGCCCAGAAGCTCTTAAAAGCTTTAATAATGTGATAGAAACCCCTTGGAGAGTGACTAATTAGCAGACTGCCATCTAATTCCAACGATGAAAAGATACATGATACTCGGCTCTGGTAACACAGTTGAGTAAAAAGGGAGCTTTAAGACTCAGTTTTCTACAAAGCTACAGAGCACTCTCAAAAGCATAACTCCAAACCTGACATAAAAGCATTTGATTTCACTCCCTAATTTTTTTCTAGATAAATCACATCTTTAAGCATTCTACCTATAAAAACTAGGTAAATTCATTTGTTTCAAGATAAACAGTGATTAAGAGATGAATGGTCTAATTTGTTCAATTTCAACATCTGTAAATGTCTTTCTTCAATTCCCAATATATTGTCTTAAAATTTATAGCAATCAGAATATTCAAATATTATATTATTAAACAGAAGAGGGCTGCTTATGACTTCTCTTTAAAATTAAGCACCAGTTAAATTAACAAGTTGACTGAGTCCTCCACAGTGCATAAATGAACCCCATAAAATTATGCAATGAGTGAATTTTATTTTTTTAAATTTTTTTAAAGATTGTATTTACTTATTTGTCAGAGAGTGAGCGAGCACAAGCAGGGGGAGCGGCAGGCAGAGGGAGAAGCAGGCTTCCTGCTGAGCAGAAGCCCTAATGCAGGATTTGATCCCAGGATCCTGGGATCATAACCTGAGCCAAAGGCAGACGCTTAACCAACTGAGCCACCCAGGCGTCCCGCAATAAGTGAAAGATATTCAATACTCTGTAAGACCATGGGAAAAAAATGAGATGCTCCTTGATCTATGGCTTAGTCTATGGCAAGTTGTTTTTACCCATTTTAGAAAAAATGAAATGTAGCTATAAAACATATCTGAGTATTACATTTACAATCAAAAACCTCCTGAAAGAAAATACATATGTGAAAAGTTAAATGAAAATATTATGGGGGCACATGGGTGGCTCAGTCAGTTAAAGGCCCCACTCTTGATCTGAGCTCAGGTCTTGATCTCAGGGTCATGAGTTCAAGCCCCGTGTTGGGCTCCACACTGGGCATGGAGCCCACTTTAAAAAAAAAAAAAGAAATTATTATAAGAAAGGTCTGAAAGGAATGCTCCAATTGTTAACTGGGTTTTGAAGAAGTCAAATTTGGGAATGGAAATGGGGTATGTGAAGAGAGGAGGGGGATACTTCCTTGATCCCACATATATTTCTAATATTCACTGTATTATTTTTTTTAAAAAGTTTTCTCAATCCATTGTTCTTTAAAAATGAAACAAGAAAAAATATTCTATTCCAATGAAAAGTTAACTTCACCTCAAAATTTATTTGATATTAATATTAATAACCAAGACCTTGATTTATTGGTCACCTGCTCCTGCTGAGTAATTGAAAAACCATTCTGAGAATTAGCCATATCAGAGTTGACCCAAAGATATAAAGAATAAGAAACACAAAAGAACCACTAAAAGTTAAACACATCAACATATTAGTATACTACACATATGCCTCAAGTGAAAGGTAGCAAAGTGATTTGAGAAAGACACAAAATTCACTAAGTAAAAAACATATATGAGGTCTTTTAAAAGTAGTCCAACCTGCTTTGTCTATAATTATGCATCACTCCTTTAAGGAAAAAGACTACTCCCACATACTACACAGAGAAAAATAACAAAATAAATCTCTTATACTTACATCAAGTAAGGACTCCCGTACAGAAAGAATATTTTCTTCTAAACCTTCAGTGAGATTCAAGTACATAGCCTTATAATTAAGGGGAACCTTGACAGGGACATCTGAAAAGTACATTTTTTCCTCTCACCTAGAAAAAGCTATACGATAACTAAGCAGTTCTTGCAGCTTTCTCTGTGACACCACAAAATTAACAAAATTGGCATCCACAGAGGAAAATTAATTTGAGCATAAGCAATAAGTTCATCAAAATGCTTCCAGATCCACAGGTGAACTTATCAACTGGCAAAATCATCCCTATAGTATTTAGTTTCTTATAAAATAGTTTATATATATGCTAACACTTTGAAAGCATTTCATTCACCTTCAAAAAATTTCTCCATGAAGTGCTTTGGCATAGCTGGGCCATATTCCTTGGCTCCCATAACTCTCAGGACAGAGGGAAGCTAAATGAAGTGAGTCCTCCTAATAAGGCCATTCAGGAACAAAATCCCACCCCCAAGGCTTCCAGTCCCAGGATCAAAGTGTGCCCTTTTCATATACACTGTCAAATAGTTTTTGCTTTCGGTCATTGAACCTTGTGCCATAAAACACAGAATTATCAGATCAACTTAGCATGTTACCAAGTAGAGAATTTTATAAACTATAAATTTTCCCCGTTAAAGATCCACCTAGCTACCAAACAGATTCAAGGGCAAAGAGAACAATTTTTATAAATGACGACATTTAATTCCACTCATTACTTTCCCAAATTCATCAGACTGCTTTTTGGTCGCAAATGCAATCTTTTCAGTGGGATGTTATTGTGTGTCAACTGAGTTTAATAATTAAACAGATACCCCCCTTAGAAAAAAGATCATTTGCCATTGCTAAGGCTTCTACTGAAATGCATTCTAAACCATTCCATAAACTCCTCTACCTTTACTCAAAGAACTTCAGCAGCAAAACACTTTGCAATAACCCATGCAGAACATCCAAAATGCCTATGTTTAGGGGGAATGTAAAACAGAGAACAGTGTGTAAACCTTTTGCTAGGGTTTTCTTTTTTTTTTTTTTAATTTTTTTTATTAACATATATTATTTGTTTCAGGGGTACAGATCTGTGATTCATCAGTCTTACACAATTCACAGCTCTCACCATAGCACATACCTTCGCCAATGTCCATCACCCAGCCACCCCATCCCTCCCACCCCCCACCACTCCAGCAACCCTCAGTTTGTTTTCTGAGATTAAGAGTCTCTTATGGTTTGTCTCCCTCTCTGGTTTTGTCTTGTTTCATTTTTCCCTCCCTTCTCCTATGATCCTCCGCCTTCTTTCTCAAAATCCTCATATCAGTGAGATATGATACTTGTCTTTCTCTGATTGACTTATTTCGCTTAGCATAATACCCTCTAGTTCCATCCACGTCGTTGCAAATGACAAGATTTCATTTTTTGATGGCTGCATAATATTCCATTGTGTGTGTGTGTGTGTGTGTGTGTGTGTGTGTGTATACACACACACCACATCTTTATCCATTCATCTGTTGATGGACATCTTGGCTCTTTCCATAGTTTGGCTATTGTGGACATTGCTACTATAAACATTGGGGTGCATATGCCCCTTTGGATCACTACATTTGTATCTTTGGGGTAAATACCCAGCAATGCAATTGCTGGGTCGTAGGGTAGCTCTATTTTCAACTTTTTGAGGAACCTCCATACTGTTTTCCAGAGCGGCTGCACCAGCTTGCATTCCCACCAACAGTGTAGGAGGGTTCCTTGTTAGGGTTTTCAACTTAAATTAACTAAACAGACTGTCTTCGGAGACTATGATCTTCAATATTCATGAAAGCAAGAGTTCTCAGATTACAAACCATACATCTCCCTGGAGAAAAGCAGCAAATGGAGTAGCCAACATTCATATGGCTCTTGAACAGGTTACCTCATAAGTATACTGAAAAGATTCTGATATTTTAAAATGTAAATTATTAAATAATGCTTTCATGGGTATACACTAAATAGAATCTTCATTCTAACCTAAGAGCCAAGTTAAAAATCTCCTTGAAAAGGCTCAGTATAGGAACGATAAAGGGCCAAATAACTTGGCAGGCAGAGTTTTAATTCATGAATTATATTACATGCAGATTTTTTTTTTTAAGTCCATTCCATTAGTTAAACTAAATTTTAGGTTAGTGGGGAAGACTGTGTCTAGATTGCCACATACCTGAAAAAGAAATACGGCAGCATCTGTTAGACAACTATCGGCTGCCCCACAAATGACACAGAACTTTAGGCCTGGAAGGAACACTGGAGCTCCTCCAAGGCAAATTTCTCCTTCTAAATGGGAGCAAACCAAGGCCCAGAGAAGGTGAGTGGCATGCCCAGGAAAGAGAGTGCCAGCAGCAGAACCTGAATCTCTCCATTCTCACTCCAGTTTTCTTCTACATGACATTTCGTTAGTCACTGGAAGACACTTATTTCTACCTCTTTGTGTACAACCAAGCTACAGTCGGCCAGAGTAATGTTTTTGTTCCCATCGTGACAGTCCCTGAAAAACACCTGTATGTTATGAGAAATATTCAAAGGTACAATCCAGATAAAGTATAAGAAATTGCTAAAGAAAAACATCAAGCATATGAATACTTAACCATTTGTTTCTTTTTCTCTGGTGATGACAAGAAAGTGCCACTAAATAAGTCAAATAATATAAAATGTAAACAAATACTAGCTTCATAACTCCCTCTAGTGGGGACAAAATGTCAAAATCTTTCTATAATTACATCAAACAAGGCAATTAAAAAGTAGAAGAAAGGCTGTGCAATGGAAACCCTACCTCTTTAAAATACAGGATTTCAAGCTCAAATGAGCTTTACTATTCTATTAGAGAAGCACCAATATAAAATCCAAACGGACTCAAATCAGCATGGCCAGGTGTGAGCTTCTCTCTGCCATCTGCTACTTAAACCACCTACCTTTCTCCTCAAGATCATTTTCCAGGCTTCAGATCGATCATTACTAAGTGAACCCTCATCAGCAAGTGTTATCTTGACAGCACAGATTACTAGTACTTCTGCTCCAAAATGCATACGTACATACATAGAAACAAGCCATAATCACAGAACTGTTTCTGGGGACACTGCAGAAAAGTACATGTATACTCCAGCAAACTGGAAGATCCCAAACGACAGTCTACCTTAAGCTGTGTGTTCACCAATAACTTTGGAGCTTGTAACCACTCCTATCACAACAGTAACAACAACTATATGTCTGTAATATCACATGATGAAATCACAAAGCACACTGACTTAAGTGAAAGGTATTTTGAAAAATCACATTGTTATGTTATGAATGAGTTAATAAAAGAACTTTCAAATTCCTCTTCTCTGGGCCAGCTTTCCAAGTAAAAGTTTGCCTAGAATACTTTGGATGAGGTCTACTTAGCAGCAAAGACAACTACAGCCATAATTCTCAAATGGCACAGCAAGAAAGTAGTATGCCCCAGTAAGTGGTGAGAAAGAGGAGTGAGATGAGTACTAACTGAAGTGGCAGCATATTTCCATGGTATCATCACCCTCACTCATCTGCACCCTAATCTGCCCTGTTCACTGTGTAGAAGATGGAGTTCTGGGTGAAGCACTGAGTGAGGCTGTGGGTTATACACTTCTCTGCTATGCGTTGGCCCACAGTGCCCAAACTTTTACCATTATACCACTGAGAACTGAGGGAATTTAGAAATGATTATAGTGCCTGACTTTTCTGCAAAACTCTTGGAGATTTTTTCAAAATATGGGTCTAATCATGTGGTTTCAGATTCCACTGGTCTAAATGTCCTCTGAATATTGAATCGCTTTACTAAATGAAGTGACTATTTCCTTTTCTGAAAATTAAATGCACTTTCTCCCCTCAATCTTCAATGCAAACAATGGAGGGAACAGAAATGGAAAAGGCAAGATCATAATTATAGAGCTGCTATTGGGATGGCATAGAAGTTGGAACTTGACTGTGGCTTATTCACTGACTTCGAGGCAAATGTGGACAAAATCCCAACTGACCCCAAAGCACCAAAATTAAACTCAGCAACTGGGCTTCATAGCAGAAGGTCAAAATCAGGATTACTCTACCACTTACAGAGAGAGGATCTCACAAATCCTTAGCAGTGTAGACTATGAGTCAGATATGGCCTGCTTGGCCCTATAATACATCCTCAGGAATACAGACATTCCTCCTACATAAGTGAATTGAATACCAAGTGATTCACTAAGTAGAGAAAGCAATATGCATTAGCCCACTACTAACACTTATAATGCAGCTGTCAATCCCAAAACTACCAACCAGGGAGCAGGAAAAGACCACTCTTTTCTTTAACCACCCAAGGCTGTGAAATGTTCTGCTATGGTAGGGTCAGACAGCCTGAGGAGGTTGAAATGGCCTATGGATATGCAAACTTAGGTTTGATTAGCCGATTTATCATTTTAACTTGCAGTGACAAAACATACATAAGCTGAATTTTATGAATAATCCTGAATTTTGTTGGTGAAAATCTGAAACCCTCTAACCTCTGATCTCTTCTTCCCTTGAAGAAATTAAAAAAGAATAAAAAGGCAAAAACACTTTTTATTAACACAAAACATAATCATCATGTCAGAGTCAAGTTGGCTATACATTCTTTTCTCCCACTCTGCTAGAAACACTCATTCTTAGGTATTTCACTTCTTAAGAGCTCCTTTTCCTCTGGAAATTCCTTATCCCAGCTTATAACCAATCAAGAAGTGATCCCTACGGCTATTTTTTATATACCTAGAATTAACTGCCTCTTTAACTAATGTTCCCCTTAAAACTTTCACCACACAATATACCTCTAATTAGTTCCCTCTAATACCTTAACCATCTCTAATATCTTTTCCAATGAAAAATCACCTGTCAGATTATTTTTTCTTCTTCTTTAAAGTCTACTATAATAATTACTTAAACTGAACCCCTCAGGAATCCCAGTAGCTAAATTCCAGCAAACTATCCAAAGCCATCAGGGTCATGAAGACCTCATGCTGTGAGTTCACAAAGTAACAGAAAATCCTCACACCAACAATTGCTGTGAAGGACCCCCCCCGTTCAAAATCCGGAAACCCTGGTCAGGGTCACAGACGCCAATGCCCTCAGCGACCTGGCAGAGAACTGACAAGAGCGAAGCAGCAAGTCCACGTGAATAAGCCCATGTCGGTGTGAGAGGACCATGGCCAGCTGGGAAGGGACAGCCACTGCTCAGATCCAGCCTGCGTGCTGCCATGTGCACATGTGGCCAGGGCTTAGGACGTTTCAAGACAAGCCAGATGAAATTTTCCAATCTTTAAATACAGATTGAACTTTTAAAAACACTGCACAACCAAACAAGACAAAATGTCTATGGACAAAAATCCACCGAGCTGCCAGTTTTCTAGCTCTACCCGAAACTCTACTTCCAGCTACATGGGCAACTGACCCTATTCCTTGCTTCTTGTTGATAATAATAGTCCACAGTAACGATTAAAAAGGATTGTTTTATACATTAGAAAATGGATTGTATCAAACATAGTCTCAGTACAAAAGAAGCCTATCATCATAGGCAATCAAGAAATCCGACTCAAACTAAAAACAACTCTAATAAATTGACTTTCACCAAGTGCTACTACTACTATTGCCCCCATTTACTGAACATGACTCTGTGCCAGAAATCCCGTTAAACTCATCTATGTATCTAAAATATAATCTTCTCAGGGTGCCTGAGTGGCTCAGTCGTTAAGTGTCTGCCTTCCGCTCAGGTCATGATCCCAGAACCCTGCTCAGTGGGGAGTCTGCTTCTCCCTCTCCCACTCCCCTTGCTTGTGTTCCCTCTCTCACTGTCTGTCAAATAAGTAAAATCTTTAATAAATAAATAAATAAATAAAATATAATCTTCTCCTCTTATTCCTTTTCCCCTTGTCCATTCACAGCAGATGGTAAGATCTTTAAAAACATGATCAGATACCACTTCCCTGCTTAAAATCCTCCGCTGACTTCCCATTGCTCCTGGAGTAAAATACAAACATCGTGCCGTGACACAGAATGATTTGGCCCTAGCCCAGCTCCTCCTGCTGTCTGCACACTCACCCCTTGCTCACACAACCCCCACACCACAGCCTTCTGGCTGCCCTGCATATACAGGCTCTTCCCAACTCACCTGCTTTATACTCGTTGCATGTCTTGTCTTCCTCAGGCTTCTGCATGGCTGTTACTTCTCAGGAGTCAAGTCTCAGTTCAGGCATTTCCTCCTCCAAAAGGCCTTCCCTTACCAGTGCCCTCCCAGCTGCTTTAATTTCACCTATTTTGTTTCCTTAGCACTTACCAGTGCTAAATTATCACCCACTTGAATTATTTTGTTCATCTGTTTACTTGCTTATTGCCTGCCTCCACAAGGATGTAAGCTACCTGAAGCGAAGAACGTTGCTGGACTTGTTCAAGGCAAAGTTCCAGGCAACTAGAAACTAGGTCTCTGCCTCCAAAGCCAACCACTACCTCCTAAAGGAAAAGATCTTAAAGAATCGAACCATTTACTGTGTTTTAGTCTTGTTTCAAAAAAGGAAGCATTCCACTCAACCACCTTTTAAAAGTTCAAATACTGATCAGGTTTTAGGAGGTGACAAAAAATCACAAATTCCTTCAAAATGACTCAAGATGATATCTTTTTGATCAGGAAATAAAACTTTAAGATTGGGTTCAGAGTCTTTTCTCTGAGAAACTTACCTCTTTCTCCCTTTCATAGTCTTCTTTGTCATACTCTTCATCTTCATTTTGTGTCTGCAGTGCCACACTGCCAAAATCTAAGGACATGGTGTTCCTGTGGAAAGAGAAAGACGCTTGCTTTCTAAGTATCCCATAAAATCTCCCCAGACCAAACTACACAAGAGCTGCCACACACACGCACACACACACAGAGACAACAGCAGTCAGGGAAAAGATATATGTAACTCATGCACAACAAATGGTTGGTATTCCAAACATAAAGACTATGCCTACAAATTAACTGTGATTCACAGAAAATAGCTGTATGACAGTAACTCATAGAAAAGGAAAATGCAGGGCACCTGGGTGGCTCAGCCAGTTAAGCGTCTGCCTTGGGTCCTCTGGGCTTCCTGCTCAGCAAGGAGCCTGCTTCTTCTCTCTCTCCCCCCCCCAACCCCCCGTGCTCTCTTGCTAGCTCTCTAATAAATAAATAAAAGAAATATGCAAAAAGCTAATAAATCTGTGACTAGACATTTCTCATGGTCTGGAACGTATAACTTAAAACAGCAAGATTTTTTGTTCACCCACAAAAAAAATGATAAACTAGAAATATGCCAAAACAAAAATTTTAAGAATATGCTCAGAGTTACTAATTTGGTTTATTAGATATGGCAAAGGTAGTATCCTCCACAATTTGCTTCATCCTTTGAGTATCACAAATCCGAATGTCATGTTTTACAAAGAGAGCCACTAAATGCCGAGTTAATGATCGCCACCCAAAAACCTTTACGATCTGGTAAACTCTATGTAGCACACAACAAAAATATCGGCGTTAAGTATTCCGCTCCTTAGCTTGATAAAATCAGCCTCTCGCAAAAAGTACTCAGGAAAAACAGAAGTGAAGAGTGTGAAGCTGCACCATGTAGTTCCAATTCCAGAAGCAGCAGCAGCAGCTCTCTGCAGAATGGTTACTGCTGTGGCAGTGGCGGCAGCAGCAGCAGGAGGTGGGTTTTCAGGTACTTACAGTCAAAAGCCTGCTGATGATTTGAATTATATACTTAGGAATCGATGCTACACCGGAGACTACCCAGAATTTCAAAGTTCCAAATAATCCCGACAAAAAAGTAGGCAGGCGTCATCAATTACCCAGCCTAATACTGCCTTCCATTCACTCTTCTCTTCTGCATGCCAGGGAAATGCACTTTGATGTGAGCCTGAGCCACAACTCATTCACTGCATTTTTCAGGCTCTAAAATGTCATTAAGTTGGAAGTGAATTAAGAAGCATAGGCCCAGGCATCCAAATACATCTTACCATAAAGAACTTAGCTCCCTCGTGTTAACAGTTGAGAACTAGGATGACAAACTTTTATGTAAGCCAATAGCTCTACAAGCAAAAGATATTCCACTTCATCAGACCTAATGCGCCTTTGGTTGTATGACACCGTTCCATTTGTACCACTAAGAAAAGATGTGGCCAATTAAATTATGACACATCACTAATTTTAAACTGCAGCCTGACTTTGTAGATATTAAAATTTGAAAAGAAATGAGCACTTTAGAATAGATGAAATACGGTGTTACAGACTAGCACAAATATGAATGTTAATGCTGAAAATCCCCAAACATCAAGTTTTTGTTTGTTTTTCAAGGACAGAATTATGCTTCTTGTCCAAACTGTAATCTGCAGTCCACTTCTTTATCCTTCCCTCTCTGGTTCCTACACCCAGCCCATCCTTTTCAACTCATCGACTCAAACCCCTTCCATCAACATAAACTCTTCCAGCTTCTGTTTCTTAGACCAGACTAGCTCCTTTCTATTCTTGTGCCAGAGCTAAAAGGAGGAAGGGAAATGTGCACTTTTTCACTAAGACGGAAAATACATAAGTTTAGGGAATCTAAACCTCATCTCCATCCAACAGCTACAAAAACCTTCTTGTACACCTGCATAAGTTAGAGACCTGACTGTAAAAAGCCTATAATATAGCTGAAATGGTAAGGGGAAAAACACTCACACAAGCTCATGTCTCTAGGGTTTTTTCATTACTGCAAGTGAACATCAAGTCTACAGAATTCAACAAATAATGAAAATACTAGCCCATTTAAATCCTGGCTCCTTAAAAGAAATTAGATTAAGTTGGACCTTAAGGACATCCCTGAATTCTCTGGGCAGAAATCATCTTTCCTGCTTCTGGTATTTACAGTATTCTCCACCTCTTCCTGTATTTTATAGTTAAAGCCAGAATATGATTTGGGTTAATTTCTCCTATATTAGGTAAAAGAAAGGAGAGGTTTTTTTTTTCAATCCTTCATTAACATGCCATCAATTCTTGTTGAATATCGAAAAAGAACATCAAGATTTACAACAGCCTATTGCTAAATACAGCTATTTTAAATAAAGAGCTACTTTTTTCTCAGAGAATAGTGAATTCTGCAAGGTATTTTCATTTTTAAATGAAGAGAATGTAAAAGACCAAAGCGTAACTCTTTTGAATGGCTTTTTAATCCAAACTATGTCATTAAAGAAATTTGCAAATATCTGAAAAGTCCAAAATCTCTTTAGACTGGGGAAGAAAAGATACAAATAAGTTTTCCTTCTCAAAAGTGCAAACTACTGGAGACCTTAAGAAACTATTTTGGCAGAAAGAGAAATCTGGATAAACATACTGTGGATAAATAATTAGTATTTTAACTAAAATTTAAAATAAAAGCCAACGCTTTTCCTCAACTCATTGATCACTACTAATTACCACTGTTATCAGAGACTTTACTATAATATTCAGAATAAAAGAGACTGCTTTAGAAGAAAAAATAAAATAGAAAGACAAGTAAGCCCAGTAGCCATAAAGGAAAAACTTGACAGAAACTTAACCACAAAAAATAAAATCTTTATATGGCTAACGACATCATTAACAAGTCAAATATTACATACGAAAAAATACACTAACAAAGTCAAAAGATAAAATAATGTATCATAAGAAAAATATTTGCAAAACACATGACAAAGTCCCAATATACAACTTTCAAAACGAAATAAGAAAAAGACAACCCAATTTTAAATGGGCAAACTGACATGACAATTCATATAAAAAAAAGAAATGTTAAATGTTCAATTAACTTAAAAGATGTGTAAGTTCATGAAGAATTCACAGTGTCATTTAAACACTGAAATGATTTTCAACTACTAAATTAAAAAAAAAGTAACACCTAGTGGTGGCTATTTTGTAGGAAAGAGATATCCTCATGAATTGCTGGTGAAACATATGAACTGCAAAAACCATCCTGAAAACTACCATATGAATATATTGAAAAATAACACTTGTCCTAGTAAAAGTACCTTTGAATAAATTTGGTGATACTATACTAACAAGAGAAATAATGACATATTTCTCTATTTACTGACTGATCACTAAACAATCAAGATGCAGAATAAGTGTAGTGTATGCTTTTTTAAAAATAGTTAATACTTTCTTCCCAGCTAACTTTTTCTGAACCTATTAATAAGACTATGTTCTTTTTTGTTGTTGTTTTTTAACACTCAGATCAGAAGAGCTCAGTCTCAATACTCATTTTGTAGTTACTGGTTATGTTTCCTTTGCCCTCCTTGCAATGAGAGGGAAAACCAATGAGTGTTTAGTTGGACAAAATATCAAAAACCAAAAGCACTGTTTTTGTCTCATCCAAAAACCTGTAAGCTCTCTGAAGGCAGAATTAAAATGCAGGTCCCCCACGTTTTGCACAAGGCAGGCACACAATAAGTATTTGTTGAATGAATATGATACATTCATGCTGCCCTCTAGGATTCATTATTTCAATAAAATTTTCCTCGGCATCTACTGTGCCAGTTTATATCCAAGATGTATCTAAGACATGATACCAGCCATGGGGAGCTTACAGTCCCTTAGAGAAACAATGATATAAATTAACAGTTACCATGATACATTGTAATAAGTTCTGTAATAGAGGAAAGTATAAAGCACAAATTAACTTTGACTACGAAGAAAGGGCAGCTGAGGGAAGTTTCACAGAAAAGACTTTGGTTAGAAAGGACACAATACTGCTGGAAGTGGTTAAGAATAAGGGCACTCATTCAGACAACCTGGGCTCAATTCTAGCTCTTCTATCAGCTGTGCAAGCTTGAAGACACTGCTTCCATTTTCTCATTAATAAAATGGGGGTAAAAATAGTACCTACCTCAAAGATTGGTTATGAAGATTCACAAGATAATGAACATAAAGTGCTTAGCACTATGTACCAATCGATACATTTTAGTTTTGTTACCTATGAATAGGAGTCTGCAGCTACAAAAGAGGCAAACAAAGAGCATTCAGGACATCTAAGAAAGGTGAATATGCTGTCTGTGGGGAAACCTTACTTCAACTAACACAACCTCTTCTGGGATGAAAATGCTACCTCCTTCAAGATGCCCTCCCAATCCTGTTGCCCTAGGGAGGAGGGGAGGATTTTGCACTTCCAGACTATGTTTCTTATACTTTTCTTATAGCTTCAATTTCAGCCTCTCACTTAGTTGAATACATTTACATATGTAGGGAGCGCATATAAATTGCCATGCATTGTGAAGGATATGGTGAAATTCAGCTTAAATCAGACTCAAGTTCATGACCATAAGATAAAAAAGGTTAAATGCCACAAAGGAGTTAGTCTATAAATGCCCTAGGAAATTCTACTTACCTGGTTACATGCTAGCTTCCCTTCTAGAATGAAAATAGCCAGAACACACTAGCCTGTTTTAGACTTGCGATACCAGGCTTAAGAGGCCTGGTCATTTATTCAACAATTATTTACCATGCACTCAAGATTACAAAGCTTAACAGGACTTGGTAGAGAAAAAGAGAATAGACATTTAAACAAATGATGACGACAATCTGTGATCAGTGCTAATGACAGCAGCTTGGACAAATCGATTCAAGGTGCCTGAAGAATGCAGCAAGTAGGCACCCACAGGCTGAACTACAGAATAAGTCAGTGGCCTTACCAAGGAACTCCGTTTGGCGTCAACTACAGCACAACAAACAGGTACCGCGAGAGCGAAGCTGTAGAGTGCCTGCACCGGGTGCCTTGGGGCTGCTGGCTTCGGCTGGCTTTGGCTGCCAGCGTCACATGCACTCGGTCAACACACGTGTACAGAGCACCCACTGTGAGCCAGGCGCGGCGCCAGGGCGACCACAGCGGGGGTCCCCAGGTCAGGGTCTCAGGGTTTCCCCCGCAGCCTGCAGGGGGCGAGGAGGGCTTCCCACGCGTCACTTGTAAGGAGAAACTCGGGGTCTCGCTGACACTTCAAAGTCAAAGCCTGAGTCCCGCAACCCGCGGACAGTCCACCACCACCGGATTTGAGGAGGGGGCGGGTCAGCCCTTGGGAAGCCACAGCCAGAATCCCGAGGACCCCGCACCTCCTCCAACCCCAGCTCCAAGCCCAGCCGCGAAGCGAAACTCACCGGAGACCACGGATGCTGTCACCACGGGGAAACCCTAGTCCCCGCCAAAGACAGACTTCTAACAAACCCCCTTACCAAGGACTCTAATCCGCTAGCTCCTTCCTCGTCACAACCGAACCCAGAAGCGCTGAGGCCATTGACGAGCAGCCGCCTCCTTCAATCGCCGGCTAGAAGCTGGCTTGGCGGGCGGGGCCATGCCGGCTCGAGGCTGGGCGTGGAGACGGAAGTCTCCGCCTTTCTCAA
The DNA here is from genome assembly GCF_004348235.1 of Phoca vitulina. NCBI lineage: Eukaryota > Metazoa > Chordata > Mammalia > Carnivora > Phocidae > Phoca > Phoca vitulina. The sequence goes on from NW_022589723.1 coordinate 16,500,445, forward strand.
GCTTGGTTGAGAATTCCGCCTGCAGTTGTGAATGTATGGCTGTTTGAAAGCGGGCGCCAGAGGTGGCGGGAATGTCCTCCTGTGCGCCCATTGGTGGATTAGTGAGCCAATTACGAAAGGGTCTACTCTAGACGGGGCGGGTTTACGGTTGCTTAGAGATGCCAAGCGCCGGGGTTTAGGCCTTTGGTGGGGATGAACCAGTCTTGCCCCTTCCTGTACCTCCTGCACCCCTATGCCCCCCTCGCCCCGCGCTTTCCATTCCTAAGCCTCAGTTCTCGGTTGCAGCACCCAGAATCCCTCACTTTCCCCACCGAACCCTTACCTTAAAGGTTTTTGCCCCTGCCCTTCTGATTCTCTAAGGTGCCTGCTTCCCCATCACCTAAACAGGCTTAGATGTAGTTTTGCTTCGTTTTCTTTCTTACTGGGTCCTGCCTTGTTTGAATTTGTGTTTCTTTCATTACCGATGAGATGGCACATTTTCCCACATGTTTATTCACTATTTGAATTTCCCCAAGTGTGAATGTTCTTGTCACTCTAGGTATCTGTTAACCCGTCCTTTAAGACAGCGCTGCCCAGTGTGCACTAAAGCCCGTTCTGTAATCTACCTGCCAAGCTAAAAGGGTTTCAGTGAACATCAAGGAGTTCGTAGCACTAGGTTCACGTATCTTTTTAACTCTTTCCCATGCGTATGAGAAAACCCTTTCCAATACAGTATGGAGTAAAATGGTTAAAGCACTTCATAATCCAGCTAGTTTTCTTTTCCCACCTCACCATCCCACCCCTGTGATGCCTACACTAATCCCCCGTTACCCCATCAACTAGCATAAGGTTATGCCACATAATAAGTACTCACTCAATCCACAGCAATAAGTGACTGAAATTACTGGCTGAGCTGTCTACTGTTCTCAGGGTGTTTTTGTTTTGCTCAAGCTCTTTCTTTCACCTGAATTGCCCTATCTTTCTATCCACTCAGTCTTCAAGATAGAAGAGCACCTCCTCTGAAACCTTTCATGACACACTACCCACCCCCCACAGAAATGATCCTTCCTACATCTGTACACAATATACATATCTTATTATGTTTCTTATTATCTTCTATAATTAGTTGTGTGTCTGTTTTATTCAGTTCAAGTTAATATCTTGAGGTACTTACATTACTTCTTGGACATCAAGCATGCTTCATGGTAACTGGTAGGCACTCAAAACAAATTGGTTAAATGAGTAAATAAATGAATGAACAAATAAATGAAGGCTTCTGTGCCAGAAAATGTGAATAACAAACATTCAGGTAAATGGCAGTTGCTGAAACCTGAGCCAAGGCATCTGTTAGTGGGAACTAGGCTTGGGTTAAGATGGAATGCTACAGCAAGGATGCTAAGTGATTCCTGTTTCTTACAGAGATGAACACATAAAAGATATAAGGGGGTGGGGCACACGAGGAGACAATGTTTATAATCCCTTATATAGTGCTTTAGAATTTGGTAAGTTCTTTCACAAACACTAGCTCATGGGGTCCTTATAACAAACCTGTGAGGGCCTAGGACAGGTATTCATATCCCGTTTTACAGCAGAAGAAACGGACAAAAAAAAAAATTTTGACTTGTCCAAAGCTACACAGCTAATGTGAGACAGAGAAAGAATTTGAGCACATCTCCTTTATCTCCAAATATGTCACAAAAGATGCAAAGTAAAGAATAAATCAGAGCCCCTTGCCTCTAAAAATGGATTTGGGTGAAGTTATGGTATAATCAATGGACTTTTCTTGACTGCTTATCCTGTTTAGTTCCTCACCTAGATGCTTGAATATAAAGTGTGAGGCAGGACCCCTCCCCTCAAGGTACCTATACTCTTTGGCAGTGCAAGATGCTTACATAAGAAGACACACGTGTGCGTGCACAGACACACACACACACGAACCACAAAATAATAGTTTACTACATGCCACGTAAGAATAGGTGATGATTCTGGGGAAAAGTGAACATCAAAGAAAGGATCTATCAGACAAAGTTCTTGGAGGAAGAGGAAAAGAGAGTCAACAGGAAGGTTATTAGCATGAGTGATTGCAATGTGAAACCAGACCAGCAAAAATAAAAGATTCTTATATTTATGGGGCACCTGGGTGGCTCAGTAGGTTACATGTCCAACTGGAATTTGGCTCAGTCATTATCTCAGGGTCCTGGGATCAGAGCCCCGAGTTGAGCTCCCTGCTCAGCGGTGAGTCTGCTTGTCTCCCTCTCCCTCTCTCTCTGTTTCTCTCTTTCTCAAATAAATAAATCTTTTTAAAAAAAGGATTCTTATATTTAGAGATAGGAGTGGAAAAGTGGGCTAGAAGGGAGGCAGCCAATAGAAGAACTTGATGCCTGAAGAAATGCAAAAGGCATGCTACAGAAGTAAGGTATGGTGTACACAAGGAATGAACTTAATAACATGTCCAGAGAAACACAAGTAAAATTACTCCAGAATGAGTAATAAAAATAAATGTGGGGGAAGAGAGAAAAACTGCCAAAGATCTTATGTGCTGGACAAGAGATTATTTCTGGAATGTCGGGTCAATATTTATCTTGCCTTTTTTAAGCAGACACACCTGTGAGCTGGGAGGGCTGCTACTTCTACCAGACTTGTTTACATTTCAAGGGGAAATGTCATGCTGTTGATGGGACGTGGTCCTTCCCATTCAGAACATCTATAAAGGTGGGACTAAACCATCATTCCTCCTTTTTCCTACCTTCTCTTTGGTGTCAAAGCTTATCAGGTCAAAGCAAAGCCATCATGAAATAAGGAGTGCTATCCTTAAAAGAGCACTGAACTTAAAGAAGATCTGAGTTCAAGTTCCAGCTCTCCTACCCACTAGGTTTTATCCACAACAGTTTATTTAACCCCTCTGAGCCTCAAAGTTCTTATTTAAAAAGAGGAATGATAATATCTACTTTGCAGGATTGTAAAAAGGATGAAGTAAGATTGTGTGAAAGAAATTCTAAAATGTAGAAATGCTATTTAACTGAGTGTTAATTAACTGAGGGAGATCAGACCATTATTTGCAGTATATTCATTTAATGTTTTTTGAGCATCCACTTTGCACCAAGCACTATTCTAGGGGCTCATTTAATATTGATTCATGGGTCAAAATGCCTGCCCTAATTAAGCCCCTAATCGCCGGTTCTACTCCTGCCCACAGGCACTATAACTTCACCACCGTCACTTCCCCACCACCCTAAGACCTGGCCATACCTGACTGGGTCAAAGGTGAGCACCAGACCCAAGTTGGGCCACTCATCTTCCTTCCCCAAGTAACTGAAATAAGACTTCATGAAACTGAGTCAGGTGGTAAACATACAGAAGAGAAGCAGACTTTTATTACAGTTGTCTGTATTTTATGGAAAATACACTTACTTCCATATATGGAAGTACATGTATATGGCGGAGCTTAGACTGAAGATCATGAACTTCTGGTACTCAAAGCCATGGATCTGCCTGATTCTTGCACTTTGTGAAGCCTGACAGTTCAGCTTTTCCTTGGGTCCTATGATAACTTGAACCTTAAAACAATCTTTTGACTTGAGCTGACTCAGGTTATTTAGGAGTTGAATAGTGTCCCCCCGAATTTCATGCCCACCCAGAACTCAGAATGTGACCTTATTTGGAAATAGGGTCTTTGTAAATGTCATTAGTTAATACAGATGAGGATGGGTCCTAAATCTAAAACCGGTGTCCTTAAAAGAAGAGAAGAAGAACCTGAAACTAATGTAACATCATGTGTCAATTATACACACGTGCACACAAATATATGCATTATTGTAGTACAGGGTTCACTTTTAAAATTCAATTTTTAATTTCCTAAAAAAAAAAAAGAGGCAAGAACACAGAAAGACACACAAGATATGAAGATAAAGGCAGAAAAAGGAGTTATGTCACCATAAAGCCAAGGAACACCCAGGGCCACCAGAAGCTGGCAAGGGATTCTTCCCCAGAACCTTCAGAAGGAGCATGGCCCTGTCAACACCCTGATTTCTGACTTCTAATCTCCAGTACTGTGAGGGAATAAAGTGCTGTTGTTTTAAGCCACCTAGTTTGTGGTACTTTGCTGCAGTAGCCCTAGGAAATTAATACAAGTGGGTTTTCATTCCTTGCAACCAAACAGTTATGACTAAGATGCATTTGTGACACTAGATTGATTGTATTTGAATAGTCTAAACCGGTGATTCTCCAAGTATGATCCATGGCCCACTGTAGACCTCAAGGATATTCCTGATGGTTCATTAAATGATACTGACCACATAAGTTGTTTCTTCAGTTCTCGTGGGAAAATAACTTGCAATTTTATAGGTTTTTATTTTTACATACAACTAAGGTTTACCTATTAGGAATCTACCAAGTAAAATAGGAGGGATTACTAATGTTTAGAATTTGTAAGTTAAAATTATCACATTATTTAAGCTCACCAAGAATGGTGTTTCATCATTTCTATGTGCAACATTATAAAACTCCTGTTCATGCATACTTGAAGATAACTGAAATACCCACTTTTGGAAGAAGGGTGTAAATAGTGTCATTCCCAGGAAATTGTGGGTTTTAAGAGAAGTAATTCCCGTGTCTTAGTTATGAACTCTCTTTGCTTGGCTTCATCAACATCAATTAAGTTTGTTGTAAACTGTTGGGTTAACTCAGCTGTGTGTAGTGTTAACTACTTTAATTCATGAATTTACACTTTTCCTATAACTTGACTTTAAAATAATATTCAAGTTCAGGTTCAATTTTTATCATCAGTCATCTATTACTAAAGCCATCAATTTATAATTTGTAATTCCACAGTTTACTTATACTTTATTGAATGTATTAGCTATAAATTTGTTCTATTTAAACAACTGACAACATACTATCAAGGCAAGTGATAAAATTACTCATTTTTTGAAAAATTTGTAAGGCAGTATTTTGGAATATAAAATCAGGTAAATGATATTTCTCCCTTAAAAGTAAATAAATGAGCAATCCCTATGGTTCCTCTTCAGTTCTTTGTTGTTACTGAGTTATTTTTTCACTACCAAAAAAAAAAAAAAAAAAGAGGATTGGAGGATGAAAGATAGGTGGGGCAATAGGCCTTTTGCCTCTTCTATGGTCTTTGGCCAAAAGTGTGAGAGCCAATTGCCTGGATTTAATGTTCAGGATTTTCAACCACACCAAGGCTTGTAATCAGAAAATCTGTAAAAGCTATCAGAAGTGGCAATGACCATTTGATAAAGATCCAAAGCTGCAAAAATCATACCTGAGTGTGAAATACAGACCCTCCCAGATGCCACATTACTTCTGCTTCTTGAAACAAGATCATTAAATTGGTGTATATTTTAAATGCTTACATAACATGTTCAATGCATATTAATAAAATACAACATAGTGATACCATTCACATGACAATTAGAGGATTTATTAAAAATGTTCAGATATTTGAACCCTTAGATAGTATAGTCCTGTAATGGGACACATGTTTAAAGTTATTTGATGTTCTTCTGCCTTAGGTCAGCTTCCCAGAAGTGACCCCTGGGATGAAAATTTGAGTATATAGGATTTATTAAGGAAGGGCTTCCCAGAGAAAGCTGTTAGGGAGTGAAAAAACAAGACAGGAAAGGGGAAAAGCCAAGCAGGCGTGTGCTTTCTGGAGATGTGCTGGCCAGTCTGACCCCACAGGGAGCTCTGTAGTTTAATCAGGACAGGACAATGCATTCTTGCACCAGTGATGGTGGCAGGGAAAGGGAGAAGGAAACCCACAGGCACTTGGTGACTCAAAGCAGCTCCCCTTACCTGAGCCTGTCTTCAGAAAGAAGAGCCACTCTGTGGGCGTTTAGGAACAAAGCACACAGAAGCCAGCAGGGGCATGCAAAAATGATTCCGGGGATCTGAGAGAGTCTGGGCAGAGCTGGCCATGTCTCACACATCATCTGTGTTTGCCATCCTTTGATGTTGTCAGTGTATCTCTGGAGATAATATCAAACTACAGTTGAAGACCTTCTTGAAAGTAGCTTCATGCAGCTCATCCAGATGACTCCTCTAGTCCTAGTATCATGGGACCTAGGACGACCAAGATGATGAGTGAAAGTGCCAATGGTTAAAGTGGCAATCTTCCTAAAATCTCTTGACATTTCTACATTTTACCCCCAACATTTTTTAAATTAAACTTCTTATTTTGGAAAAATTGTAGATTCACAAGCAGTGAGTTGTAAGAAATAATACAGGAAGATCTCCTGTAAGCTTTACCCAGTTTCCACCAATAGTATCTTTTTCAAAACTACAGTACAATATCACAACCACGATATCCACCTTGATACAGTCAAAATTCAAAACAATTGCATCACACAAGGATTCCTCGTGTTGCCCTTTTATAACTGTACCCACTTCCCCCCCCTACTGACTCCCTCCTTAACACCTAATCTATTCTCCATTTCTACAATTTTATCATTTCAAGAATGTTATGTAAATGTAGTCCTATAGCATGTAACCTTTTGGGATTAGCTTTTTGCGCTGCATAATTCTCTGCAGATTCAGCCGCGTTGTATGTATCAGCCTGTCATTCCTTTTTATTGCTGAGTAGTGTTCCACAGTATGTGTGTACCACAGTCTGTTTACCATTCACCCATTGAAGGAACATCTTGGATATTGCCAACTTTAGATCATTACAAACAAAGCTACTATAAACATTCCTGTCCAAGTTGTTGTGTAAACATAGATTTTCATTTCCCTGTGATCCAAGCCCAGCGGTGTAATTATTGGGTTGAATGTTAGCTGCATGTTTCGTTTCTTAAATAAACTATCAAACTGCTTTCCAGAGTGGCTGTACTATTTTACATTCTCACCAGGAATGCATGTGTGTTCCACTTTCTCCTCTTCAGGTCAGCATTTAATATTGTCAGTATTTTTCATTTTACCCACTCAGGTATGTATATAGTAATATCTAATTGTGATTTTGATTTGCATTTCCTAACTGGCTAATGATTGTGAACATATTTTTATGTGTTTCTTTGCCATCTATATATCTTCAGTGAATTGTTTGTTCGTGTTTTTTGCCCACTTTCTAATTAGATTTTTTTGCTGTTGAGTTTTGAGTTTTTTATATGTTCTAGATACTAGCCCTCTGTCAAATATGTGGTTTGCGAATATTTTTTCCCAGTCTATAGCTTGCCCTTTATCCTCTTTCTGGAGTCTTTCACAGAGCAAAAATTTATTATTTTGATGAAATGCAATGTACTAGTTTTTCCTTTAATGGAACATATCAGCTCTAAAAACTCTTTCCCTCCCCCTATATCCTAAAGCTTTTCTCCTGTGTTTTTCTTTCCTAAAAGTTTCATAGTTTTACATTTTATGTTTAAATCCATAACCCATTTGAGTTAATGTTTATGTAAAGTGTGAGGTTTGTTCTCTCGCATACAGATGTCCAATGCTCCAATGCCATTTGTTGAAAAGGCTCTCCTTCTTCCATTAAGTATAATGTCTGTAGCCTCCTCCTTGTGGAGTCACCAGGGCTGGTAGAGTCCCTCCACTGGAGGCCACAGCTCCTAGAAGGCAGTCTTCCCACAGAGCTCTCTCTCCGGATTATGTTATGGTGATCTCCTCTTACCTGTTCACTGGCCCCAGGGCACTGCATCCTCCCTTGTGGTTTCCCCATACTCTGCCCACACCTTTATAAAGGGTCCCTTTATTAAACCCTCCTCGAATTCCCCAATTTAAGTGAGCCATCTGTTTCCTGTCAAGACCCTGATACATCCTGCAAATGATACATTTTCCAAAACCCAAACATCAGACATATACTGTCAATTGTCACAAAGCAATGATCATTTATTTTTTTTTTTGAAAAGTCGTTTACAGGTATTTAGAGGCAAATGGATTTCCACTTTAAAACAGATGAAGATAAGTGTGTGTCATTAAAATAGCATGCAATCAAACATTTCTACTGTTGTTTCATTTTGTTTTAACTGTGTCTGTGGTACTTGTAAGTGCAGTATTTGCTTACCTAACTACTATAACATTGCAGTCAAATACTGATTATCCATGTACTGGTGCATAATGTACCAGGATCCATGTACTGCTCATATCATTTATACTCTCTGCATCTATTTCTATCAGGAATTTTTCCTGCAACCCACTTAACACCCTGCTCAACCAGACTGAGACCACAACCCCTGCTCTGTCTCAGATGGGTGACTAGGTCACCCACAAATTTCTATGACCTATACTCATGCTGACCCCCTTTTGTGAGGACAGATCACCAAGAACCAAGGTATATATAAAATTGATGAAAGAGCCATTATTTCCTAGTTGTGTAAAAGGAAACAAACCTACCTAAGCAATCAGTGGCAGTAGAAGTAGAATAAAATCATAAACCTTTACAGAAAAAAATATTACAATTGTGTGTGCTTGATTTCTGATGATTTCTACCCCAAAAAAGTTTCTTGTCTTTTATTTAAAACTTAGCAAATATATCACAGTTACAAAGATTAAGTTGTATCTACATAGCCAAAATGAAGTGGGGTTAAGGCAACTGTCCAGATTACTCAGGATAAAAAAGCATCCTAAAGTAATGGCCAAACCACTCTATGCAAAGGCAAGTAAAAGGCTGAAGCCGTTTTCTGCTTCTCCAAACAAACGAATCCACCTCCACCGTCACTACTGAGAGCGCTCCAAAGTGTCCTTGTTTGTGATGGGAAGGCTCGGGGTCTCTGCTACCTGAATGTTGGTTTCAGTCATGCCATTCATTCTGTGAGTATAGATACAGACTAAAGGAAAAAGCTCATTTTCACCTTCATTATACAAACTGATTATCAACGCTGACCCCTAATAAAAGGAAAACTTGCTTTTTATAGGCTCATCTTATGTTAGGGCTGAGATAGACCTCTGAATTCACCTAGCCCAAGTCCCTTATTTCATAAACAAGGAAGTTGGAGTCCAGATGGGTTGAGCAGCTGGCTCAAGGTCATATCAAGAGACCTGGCCAGCACTTTTCTCTACACAACACTTAATCACACCACCAGTTTACCAGTGTACCCACATGTGGCAAACCTTTCCAGCTATTTCCTTCAATATGTCTCCTCCCTTCTGCATTTTGTCTGATCATATCTAGAAAAGATGCTAAGGACACAGTAGGTGAGAGACTATGATTCAGTCACAGCCAATCAAGAGGATATTTCCTGATACTTTCAAATGCATTCAATACTTTAAATAAGAATGAAACCAATTTGGATGTTGAATATGAAGAACACCGGTTTGTCTGCCATGTTTTAAATCCAGGCGTTCATGAGCTTCCTTTGGGGGAAGGAAAGAGGGAGAAATATGGTGAAATAGGAATGACTGATAGATTTGTCCTCTCTTCAGCTTATGCTATGCTGCATACAAACAGTCCGAATAGCAAAGATCGAGAAATACTAGGCCAAAGAATTTAGGCTCCAACCCTTTAACTTGTAAATGGGACAGGCCAGTGAAACAGACCAATGCTTTCAGTGGCTTTTGATTTGATTCCACCGGCATAGACAGAGTCCAAATTCAACATCAAATTTATTTTAACATTGCAGTGAAAGTGCTACTAAACAGAAAATATAATAAAGTCAGTAACTATCAAGTAAATCGCTTCTTATTTTTGTAACAAGGAAAAAATTTTTTTGGCAAATAGTTCTACAGTTAGAGAATATGAAGACACTCAGAACTAATCTCCCCAATATGAAAATGTCCCCAAATTATCAAGTTGAAAGGCACATACCACTGCCCCAGCAGTTCATCCAAGTAGTCTCTAGCATGGGAAATTTCAATTGTGCTTTTAGCTTGCTATCAATGTAATATGGCCTTAAAAAGTGACATCCGTGCATATGTATAATTTCTTTTCAAATGGACCAATCCTCTTCCCCTTTTCTGATTTTCACTTTCTGAAGATCCATCTTTGTTAGTTGTTTGTCTTATAAAGGACATAGTCCACGATGGTCTTGGAAAAAAATGTACTTCACAGTTTGTGCTCTATTTGGTCTATAAACCAAGTTGTATTATCTTTGTGTCCTAACACAAAATGAACTTTCTTGAAATACCAGTGTGATGGTACTTCCAAATTGTCATTTGTTGGAATGCAAAAGTCCTGGATTATTATCTTTTCTCACTGGTTGTTTAAGGCTTACTTCACTTCCGGAAGAGATGATTGGCAAACTGTTATCCATGTGGTATCTGATAAGGTGGCCAACATTATCAAATACATGATCCTTGGTCCTTACCTTGAAAAGGAAGTACAAAGTATTTAGGTTAAATGATAATAGTTCTCCTGAAAGATGTAAACAATCAGGAAAAAAAACCAGACACATCCCTGAAGGAGATATTTGGCTGAATAACAAAAAAAATCACTTTTCAACTCTATATCCCTTAGTAAACACTTGTCTCATTCCCCATTACCTTTTTTAGCAATTTTCCCTCTCGGTTAGAAAAATGATAAACACTGTCACCCAATCCAAATTTGCAACCAACCTCTTTGCCATGTTACTGTTTGATATATTCTATCATGTTACCATTCCTATAAATATTTAACTGTATATACAAGCATGAATCCCAGGATTACAATTATAACTCAGCAAGCAGACTGTTTCCAAAATATCTTGTGTCTATGGGAAGCAGGCCCTTCTAGAGAAGTCCTCCCTCTCCTTGGAGGCTCAACACAAATCCTGTCTACTTCAAGAAGCCTCCTCAGACTCTCCTAATAGGCATTCATGTCTCCTTCCTGCAGACTTCATGGTAGCTGATTCATAAATATTTGTTATATGGAGCTTCTTGTCTGCATGCCAAAGCAAATTGGTTTCCCTGCACCTGCTTTCTCCTGAGGACTTTCCTCCCTGGTATTACTGTGTCCTCACCCTGGGCATGAGCAGAAGATACTACTCTCCATCATGACGCCACTGGCCGTAATATACTCCTGTGTGGAGGGTGGCTGAGAATTGCCCAGGAGCAGGAAATCATGCAGCCAGAGAATACCTTGCTACATGATTCTGCTACCTCTCTAACAAGGGATTATTTAGTTCTGTTTAGATACTGGTTTTCAGCATATTAAAGAAAACACACAGTTTTTGGAATAATTGACCTAATTTGAATATAACTATGGATTAAATAATGGTAATGTATCAATGTTTAAATTTCTTGATTTTGATCACTGTACTATGTCTATGTAAAAGAATATCCCTATTCTTGGGAAATACGCACTCAAGGATTAAGAGGAAAAGGGCACAAGGTTTCCCACTTACTCTGAAATGGCTCCAAGCCTTGAAAACATTTTGATCTCCTTCATCCCAACCCCAATCCTTATCAAATCAGTTGATCAGTCCTGCCAGTCTGTGGTGTAAATTCCAGCTCACTCTGCCCTCCTCTCTATATTTCTCCTACCTCCATTCTGGTTCAGGCTTTCACCAGTTTTTACCTAGAATCCCCTACTTACTTTCTTCTCTAAGCAATCCTGCATACAAATGTCAAGTTAATCTTCCAGTGCAGGGATTATAAACTATCCACTCTCCAGCCAAACATACCAGGAGATGTTTTAGTTTGCTGGGGAGGGTGGGGGGATGGTTTAAGGTAGAAGGTGCCCAACAGAGAGTTTTTTGTTTTTTGTTTTTTGTTTTTTAAGATTTTATTTATTTATTTGACAGAGAGATCGACAGGAGAGAGGGAATACAAGCAGGCGGAGTGGGAGAAGCAGGCTCCCCGCTGAGCAGGGAGCCCGATGCGGGACTCGATCCCAGGACCCTGGGATCATGACCCGAGCCGAAGGCAGACGCTTAACGACTGAGCCACCCAGGCGCCCCCAACAGAGAGTTTTTAAGTATTTTGAATTAAAAATGGGGAGATCTCCTATAAGAATTTCATTTTGTGGCTTCTTTGGGAAAATCACATTTGGCTACCCTGGGTCCTTACTCCAAATGGCAGCAACTGACTGGAAGTGCATTTGACTGTCCCTCTTCCCAGTTGATAACGGCCCCCTGCACTCCATGAGCTTTCCACCATTTGCCCAGGTTTACACACAGGCTGCTGTGGCCGCAGTCACAAGGTGCACGGGAACGTGTGTGTGTGTGTGTGTGTGTGTGTGTGTGTGTGTGAGAGAGAGAGATAACAAAACCATAACATGAGATGAAGCCCCTGAACAAGTTGTTAAGTGTTCAACAGTGTAGTTAACTTTAAGCACAATGCCGTACAGCAGATCCCTGGAACTTTTTCATCTTACGTGACTGAAATCTATAACCATTAAACAACAACAACCTGTTTCCTCCTCCCCACCAGGCCCTGGTAACTACCATTCTACTTTCTGTTTCTATGAGTTTGACTACTTTTGATATCTCATATAATTGGAATCATGCGGTACTTGTCATCCTGTGTCTGGCTTATTTTAATTAGCAGGATATTCTCCAGGTTCACTCATGTTGTAGCATGTGACGGACTTTTGTCTTCTTATGGCGGAATAGTATTCCGCTGTATGTGTGTGTATGTATACACACCCCACATTTTCTTAATCCATTAATCCATCAAGGGACATTAAGCTTGTTCCTACCACTTGGCTACTGTGAATAATGCTGCAATGAAGATGGGAGTGCAAATGTCTCTTTAAGGTCCTGATTTCCATTCTTTTGGGATAAAAACCCATCCAATAAATATGGACCATATAGGAGTTCTATTTTTAATTTTTTGAGGACACCCCATACTGCTTCCCACAGTAGCTACACCATTTTACATTCCCATGAACAGGGCACAAGGGTTACAATTTCCGTACACCCTCACCAAAACTTGTTCTTTTCTTTTTGTTTGCTTTTTATAATGGCCATCCTAACAGGGGTGAGGTGATATCTTACTGTGAATTTGATTCCATTTTCCTAATGATTATGGTTGTTGAGCATCTTTTAAAATACCTGCTGGCCATATGTAGATCTTCTTTGGGGACATAACTATTCAAGTCATCTGCTCATTTTTAAATCAGTTTGTTTTTTTGCTATTGAGTTGTAGAAATTTCTTATGTGCTCTGAAAATTAACCCCTTATCAGATGGTTTGCAAATATTATCTCCCATTCTGATTGTCTTTCACTCTATTGATTGTTTTCTTTGCTGTGCAGAAATTTTTTAGTTTTATACAGTCTCACTTGTCTGTTTTTGCATTTGTTTGTATTTTTGGTGTTATATCCAAGAAATCATTGTCAAGAGCAACATTATGAAATTGTCCTCTTATGTTTTCTCCTAGGAGTTTTACAGTGTCAGATCTTACATACAAGTCTTTAATCTATTTTGAGTTAATTTTTGTGTGTGGTGTAATACAGGGGTCTAATTTTATTCTTTTACATGTGGATATCATTTTCCCAAAACCATTTGTTGAATAGAGTATTCTTGCCCTATTGTGTATTCTTGGCAACATTTGCAAAGATCACTTGGCCATATATGCATAGGTTTATCTCTGGGCTCTCTATTCTGTTCCATTGGTCTATATGTCTGTCTTCCTGCCAGTACCATACCGGCTTGATTACTCTAGCTTTGAAATCAGTAAATGTGATGTCTCCAGCTTTATTTTTCTTTCTCAAGATTGTTTTGGCTATTTAGGGTCCTCTGTGGTTCCAAATGAATACTAAGAGTATATTTCTATTTCTATAAAAAAATACTATTAGAATTTTTATGGAGATTGCATTGAATTTGTAGATTACTTTGGGTAATATGGAGATCTTAACAATATTAAATCTTCTAATCCATGAACATGGGATGTCTTTCCATTTGTGTCTTCTTTAATTTCTCTCAGTCAGCAATGTTTTGTAGTTTTCAACGTGTAAGACTTTTGCCTCCTTGGTTACGTTTATTCTTAAGTATTTTATTCTTGTGATGGTATTGTAAATGAGATTGTTTTCTTAATTTCTTTCTCAGATTGTTCATTATTATTATATACTAATGCAACTGATTTTTGTATGCTGCAATGTTGCTGAAATTGTTTATTAGTCATAACAGGTTTTTTGTGGAATCTTTAGGATTGTCTACATATAAGATTATATCATCTGTGAAGAGATAATTTTACTTCTTTCTTTCCAATTTGGATGCCTTTTATTTCTTTTTCTTGCCTAATTTCTCTGGATAGTACCTCCAGTACTATGTTGAATAAAAGTGGTGAGAGGAAAAGCTTTCTGTTTTTCACTGTGGGTATGGTATTAGCTGTAGGCTTTATACATATGGCCTTTGTCATGCTGAGGTAATTTCCTTCTACTCCTAGTTCATTGAGTGTTGTTGTTGTTTTTTTTAATCATGAAAGGGTGTTGAGTTTTGTCAAATGCTTTTTGTTCATCTATTGAGATGACCATATGATTTTTATCTATCATTTTGTTAATGTGGTGTGCCACATCAATTGATTTTCTTTGTTGAACCTTCCTGGCAATCCAGGGATAAATCCCACTTGGTCATGATATATGATCCTTTAATAAACTGTTGAATGTAGTTTGCTAGTATTTTGTTAAGGATTTTTGTATATATGTTCATCAGACATACTGGCCTCTGTTTTCTTTTCTTGTAGTGTCTTTTTCTAGTTTTGGCATATGGGTAATGCAGGCCTCATAAAATGAATTTTTAACTATTTTTTCCTCATTTTTAAAAAATATTTTATTTATTTGAGAGAGAGAGGGAGAGAACATGCAAGAGAGCACAAGTTGGGGGAGAGGCAGAGGGAGAAGCAGACTCCTCACTGAGCAGGGAGCCCTATGGTGGGGGAGGGCAGATCTCAGGACCCCAAGATCATAACCTGAGCCAAAGGTAGATGCTTAACCAACTGAGCCACCCAGGCACCCCTCCTCTTCATTTTTTTTTAGAAAAGTTTAAGAAGCATTGACATTAATTCTTTAAATGTTTAAAAGAATTTACAAGTGAAACCATTGGGTCCTGGACTTTTTTTTTATTGGACAGTTTTTGATTAGTGATTCAATCTCCTCACTAGTAATTTGTTCAGATTTTCTATTTCTTCATGGTTCAATCTTGGTAGGTTGGATGTTTTTAGGAATTTATCCATTTCTTCTGGGTTATCCAATTTATTGGCATATAATTGTTCTCAATAATCTCTTACAATCATTTAATATAATCATTTAATCATTTAATTTGGCATCAGTTGTAATGTCTCTTCTTTCCATTCTGATTTTATTTGTTTGAGTCTTCCCTCTTGCTTTCTTAGCCAATCTAGCTAAAGGTTTTGTCAGTTTTGTGTATCTTTTCAAAACACCAACTTGTAGTTTTGTGGATTTTTCCCATTATTTTTCTATTCCCTTTCATTTATTTCTGCTGTAATCTGAAATATTTCCTTTCTTCTGCTAATTTTGGGTTTAGTTTGTTCTTTTTATAGTTCCTTGAGGTATAAAGTTAGAGTGTTTATTTGAAATCTTTTTTTTTTTTTTCCAGTGTAGGCATTTATCACCATCAACTTCCTTCATATTCCTTTTGCTGCATCCCATAGTTCTGGTATGTTGTGTTTTCATTTCCATTTGTTTCCAGATATTTTCTAATTTCCCCTTGATCTCTTCTTTGACCCTGGTTGTTCAAGAGTGTGCTGTTTAACTCCACCTATTTGTGAACTTTCTCTCTGCCATTAATTTCTAGCTTCATTCCATTGTGATAAGAAAAGATACCTGGTATGATTTCAGTCTTCTTACATCTCCTAAGACTTGTTTTTGTGACCTAACATGTGATCCATCCTAGTATTTGTGATCTAACATGTGAATGCTCTGAGTATGCTTGAGAAAAATGTGTATTCTGCTGCTATTGTGTGGAATGTTCTGTCTATGTCTGTTAGGTCCATTTGGTCTACACTGTTGTTCAAGTCCTTCTGACTGGACGTTCTATCCATTATTGAAAGTGGGGCATTGAAATCTCCCACTATTATTGTGTTACTATTTCTCCCTTCAGTTCTGTCAATGTTTGTGTCATATATCTGGGTACTCTGATGTTGGGTGCATATACATTTATAATTGTTATATCTTCCTAGTGAATGGATCCTTTTATCACTATATAATGTCCTTCTTTGTCTCTTTTGACAGTTTTTGACTTGAAGTCTATTTTGTCTGATACAAGTATGGCCACCCCTGCTCTTGTTTGGTTATCATTTGCATGGAATATCTTTATCCATCCTTTCACTTTCAGACTATTCATGTCCTTAAATCTAAAGTGAGTCTCTTCTAGACAGCATATACTCGGATCTTGCTTTATATCCATTCAGCTATTCTATGTTTTTTGACTGAGGAGCCTAATCCACTTACATTTAAACTAATTAATAGGGAAAGACTATTACCATTTTCTTAACTGTGTTTTATCCAGGATCATTTCTGTCTACAGGCATTCTCTGACTAGCCATACATTTTTTTACTGGCTTAATGCCATTCTTCTGCTCTGTCTGTTCTTGCGCTTCCTTCCCTATGCTCCAAATGTACGTCTTTTAAAATGTTGCTGTCTTTCAAGGTTCATCTTACATGTCAGACCCGGCAAGGCCTTTAGTTTGCCTCAAACACAGCACCCCTCTATCCTGAGAAACATCATAATGCTTTGGTTGAACCATTCTTATGTCATTCATACTTGTGTTATAATTATTTAAGCATCTATTTTAAGAAATTATAGGCTATAAGCACTGTGATAGCAAGGACAATGTATGTGATACTGAACAATGGTCAACTGTGAATCCTTGTACTTCCATGTAGTCGGTATTCACTTAGTTCTCTGAATTGAAGTGAGAAGGGCAGAAAGAGCTGTCCTCTACTTGATCCTTCAGGGTGGCTCCCTCTCAAACCCCTCCACTAGTCCTTAGTTAACACTTCCTGCTCCAGCTAGAGTGTTCAAGAGAAAGGAAACCCTTAGCTTTATCATGCTTCAGTATGAGGGTTTGGACCAATCATTCAGAATAACCTTAATTACAACATCCTGTGAAAACCATAATAAGAAGTCAATGATACCTTGCCTTCAGGATCCACCAGGAGAAGATGCTTTGCCTGGCCTCCCTGTAGTCCACTTAGCACATACTGGCCAGGAGATGTTGCACTCTCTCGAACCAAAAAGTCCCCATCCTTTACCAAGAGGCTCTCTGCTGCCTTCCTGCTCAGCTTGCCATGGTAGCAGTCTTCATTCCGCAGCTGCTGCTTAATATGGGGCAAAGAATGTGAGCTGGCAGGCTGGGCCGTGGCACCTGGCTGAACAGTTTCTGGTGCTTCTAGAGTCAAAACATAAATAGAGACATCAGCAAGTTACCTCCTCTTCCATTCATTCATTCAGCACATACAACTTGAGGCCCTACTGTGTGCCATGCACTGTTTAAATAATGCTGCTTCTGGAACAAATGGGGTTTTTGTTTCCAGAACTTGCAACAGGCTTTAATTTAATGGTAGGTCCAAACATTGCCTTTGGCTTCTGTTACCGGGAAAGGCTTGCCCTAGTGCAGGAGTTTTCCTTTCAGATGAGAAATGGAACTGACCCACGAGAACTGCTTTCATAACTGCAGAGAGAGGCACTTTATGTCCCAGAGTCTGTATGTTAAAGAGAAAGAAGCTTATGCAGTACCCAGATCACAGATAACTTCTAAAACATTCCCAAACTCTTTGGAAATGCCTACAGTAACTTCAGACTCTGTCCACTTTTTAGTATTTAGCTTTTTATTTTTAAATCAAATTACTAATGTGCTTCACAGGTGCTTCTGACCCCAAACTTCAAAGCTATGCTGAACCTCACAGCATTCCTATTAAGTGACCACTCTGGTGTTTGTGTCATTCACCTGCACGGACAAAGCAGAGTTAATCAGGTAAAAGGCGGCAAAACATCAGGGAGGCCCTGGTTTGAGGCAGCTCCCCATGGTTCGGCAGAATAAATATTACCTAGATTTGAGGGCAGTGGGGATGAGCAGGTATATCCAGGTGGCACTTAATTGTATTATTGATACTCATAGTGATAATAATTATTGTGTAGTTCCCATTTATCAAGTATGATAGGTACTGCTTAATGCTGTCTACGTATTATCTTGTCTCATTCTCAAAACTAGAAATGGCAAGGAAATGGATTTTAAAGACTAAATGACTTACCCGAAGTCACACTACTAATATGTTATAAATCTGGACTTTGAAATGAGATCTATTTGACTCCAAAGTCCAAGTTCTTAACCACCACCCCCTAAGACCCTTGCCTTGAATGTGAAAATCTTTCAGTTTTCAAAATTGGTCTAACCAGTCTACCTCTGTAGTACCTATAATGGTCCCTAATAGATAGCAAGACTATCAGGATGATAGACAGCTATCCAGAAGTAATAACATAAAATTCTTAGGTCTGAATCCAGGTAAAAGATGTATGTTTTATATGGCAAATTTACTAGGAAAATAAGCACAGAAATCAGACTTTGTCTTTTTAAATGCAAAGGATCCTCTGCATAGAAACCAGCTTTCATCTTTATAAATGCAAAGGCGTATTTCCATGTCCTTATGCAAGGGTCTCACAAATGAGAAATCCTCTTAACTCTTAAGTTTACAACTTATACGTGACAATCTCATGAAGTTATTGATATAGGCAACCAGGGCCCTGTAGACATAACCCAAGTCTCCCGTTAATATGTTATAGTTTTGTCTCTACTTAGGAACTTCTCTCTGCATAGCACAATTATGATGCAGCATTCAAAAATATATCTTTTTGAAAATATCTTTAGTCTATATTTAGATGGCTGAAAATATTCGCCTCTACAAACAATCAGATCTATCTACCATTGCCAGAAAAAGGCTGAAGAAATGTGTCCAAATTTGATGAATAATAAATGAAGTTGGCCTTAGTGTTGCGTGCTTTCAGGCGTAACAGAGAACTCCGATAAGTAGCTGTGTATGTTTGTGTAAGTGAGAGGGAAAGTGTGTGAGTGGAAGACAGATGCTTGCATGCGTGTGTGTGGGCACACACATCATAATGCATGATGGCTTCCAGTTTATTCTGAGATAAGGGTGGAGAGCTTTTGGACAAGGACAAAACAAAAGAAAAACAGACATTATATCATCTTGAAAAGAGGCAACAGATCATGGGCCAGCCTGAGGATATGGACAATATTTTCCTAACACAGTTTCCCAAATTCGCACAATAACAACATACACTGTACTGGGACATTTCAATCATCTCAACATTTACTGAAAATCTAATTTTCCTAAAAGCAGAATATCTGAAAGATTTTTAAAAAATTTTTGTTTTAATTTTAAAAGTTAGGCATGTGACTTTTTTAAGATCTGGGAAACACAGAGAAACAAAGAAAATTAATCACCTACGGTCCCATCACCAACTACAACTAGTCTTTAACATTGTGGTGCATTACCTATTATCGACTCCTTTCTTACATAATGTAGACTTTGAGAAAGACAATAATAACTTAAATCTAGTTATTTATATAAAATTGCCCTACAAAATTTAATAAGTTATTGACTTGATATAATTAATAACATCTTTTCTCAGAAGTAGTTGAGGTTAAGGAAGGAACAAGGAAGGCTGCTCTGTATTTAACTGAGACCTAAAAAAGAAAAAAAACGTGATAGGAATCATGGAATAAAGTAATCATGTCATCTTGGAGTTCCTATGGCAACTGAAGACATATTGTTCACAATCCAAAATTCAGGAAAGCTCAAGATAGATATGAATATCCACACCCATAAGCAGCTGATGGGCAAAACCTCAGAGAGGAGGCATATGGCTTAAGGGAGAAAAAAATCTGACAAGCAAAATCAGATTAAACAATTACAAGTATTCCCAATGATAAAGAATGAGACATTTAAAGAAACCAATGTGAACTGTGAAGGTAGCATATTGATGCACTCAGTTTTTAAAAAGCACATGCAACTGGATATTTTTGGGTAATGATTATATTAGCAAAGGACTGAAAAAAATTAGATGTCCATCAGTAAGGAAATGGTTATATAAACTATGATGTACTCATACAATAGAATACTATAAAACAATTGAAAATAACAAAACTTTGTTCATCCAACATAGGAGGACATAAATATGTAAAGTGAATATTAACAGACTCGAAGGGAGAAATAGACAGCAACACAGTAGTAGTAGGGGACTTCAATATCCCATTTTCAACAATAGATAGATCATCCAGACAGTATATCAGTAAGGAAACTTTGGACATAAACTATACATTAGACTAGATTGACTCAGCAGACATTTACAAAACATTTCACCCAAAAGCAAAAGAATATACATTCTTCTCAAGTGCATATGGGACATTTTCCAGGTTAGATCATATGTTAGGCCACATACAAGCCTTAATAAAGTTTAAAAGAATGAAATAATATCAAGCATCTTTTCTGACCACAATGATATGAAACTAGAAATCAATTTCAAGAAGAAAACTAGGGAATTCACAAATACGTGAAAATTAAACAGCATGCTACTAAACAATAAATGGGTCAAAGGATAAATCAAAAGATAAATCAGAAAATATCTTGAGACAAATTAAAATGAAAATACTACACACCAAAATTTATGGGATGCTATCAAAGGCAGTTTGAGTTCAAAGCAATTAACCCTATATTAAGAAAAAAGAAAGATCTCAAATAAATAACCTAACTATACACTCAAGGCTAATCTAAAATGAACAAACTAAGCCCAAATTTAATAGAAGAAAAAAAATATCCAAGATCAGAGCAGGAATAAATGAAATAGAGAGTAAAAAGACAACACAAAACACTCAGTTAAACTAAGATAAATAAAATAAACTTTTAGCTAGACTTACCAAGAAAAAAAGAGAGGACTCAAGTAAAATTAAAAATGAAAGGGGAGACATTACAAGTGAACCACACAAATACAAAGGATCGTAAGAGACTACTCTGACAATTATATGCCAACAAATTGGATAACCTAGAAAAATGGGTAAATTCCTAAAAACATACAAACTATCAAGACTGAATCATGAAGAAATAGAAAATCTGAACAGATGAATTAGTAGTAAAGAGATTGAATTACTAATCAAAAACCTTCCTGCAAAGAAAAGTCCAGAACCAGATAGCTTCACAGGTGAATTTTACCAAACATTTAAAGAGAAATTAATGCCAATCTTCCTCAAACTCTTCCAAAAAAATAGGAGGTAACACTTCCAAACTCACTTTACAAGGCCAGCATTACCCTGATACCATAATCAGACAAGGATACAACACAAAAAAATAATAATAAATTACAGGACAATATCCCTGATGAACATAGATGCAAAGTCCTCAACAAAATAGTAGCAAACCAAATTCAACAATACATCAAAAGAAAAGGATCATACACCATGATCAAATGAGATGTATTCTAGGGATGTAGGATCGTTCAACATCCACAAATCAATCAATGTGACACATCACATTAATGAAGGATAAAACCAAATGATCATCTCAAAAGATGCAGAAAAGGCATTTGACAAAATTCAATATCCACTCATGATAAAAGCTCTCAACAAAGTCAGTATGATGGAAATGTACCTCTACATAATAAAGGCCATATATGACAAGCCCACAGCTAACATCATGCTCATCAGTGAAAAGCTGAAAGCTTTTCTTCTAAGACTAGGAACAAAAGGATGCCCACTCTCCCCACTTTTATTCAACATAGTATTGGAAGTCCTTGCCAGAGTAATTAGGCAAGAAAAAGAAATAAAAGGAATAAAATTAAAAAATAATAATTAAATTTAAAAAGAATAAAATAAAAATAAAAAGAATAAAAGAAATAAAAATTGAATGGGAAGAAGTAAATCTGTTTCTATTTGCAGGTGACATAATATTATATATAGAAAACCCTAAAGACTCCACCAAAAAAATAAAAAACATTAGAACTAATAAATGAATTCAGTAAAGTTGTAGGATACAAAGTCAATCTATGAAAATTAGTTGTATTTCTATACACTAATAAACTATCAGAAAGAGAGATTAAGAAAACAATCCCAGTTAAAATAGCATCAAAATTAATAATATACTGGGACACCTGGCTGGCTCAGTCCAAAGAGTATGTGACTCTTGATCTCAGAGTTGTGAGTTCAAGCCCCACATTGGGTGTAGAGATTACTTAAATAAATAAAACTTAAAAAAAATAAAATACTTAAGAATAAATTTAAGTAAGGGAGTTAAAGATCTGTACACTGAACATTCTAACACATTGATGAAAAAATTGAAGACACAAATAAATGGAAAAATAGTCTGTGCTCATAGATTGGAAGAATTAACATTGTTAAAATATCCATAATACCCAAAACAATGTACAGATTCAATGCAATCCTTATCAAAAATTTCAATGGCATTTTTCACAGAACTAGAACAAACAATACTAAAATTTGTGTGGAACCACAAAAGGCTTCAAATAGCCAAAGCAAACCTCAGAAAAAAGAACAAAGCTAGAGGCATCATGTTTCCTGATTTTGAACTATATTACAAAGCTATAGTAATCAAAACAGTGTGGTATTGGCACAAAAACAGACACATAGATCAATGAAACAGAACAGAAAGCCCACAAATAAACCCACAGTTATGTGGCCAATTAACTTATGACAAAGGAGCTAAGAACATACAATGGGGAAAGAATAGTGTCTTTACTAGATGATGTTGAGAAAACTGGACAGCCATATGCAAATGAATGAAATTGGACCCCTGTCTTACACCATACACAAAAACCAACTCAAAATGGATTAAAGACTTGAATGTAAGACCTGAACCCATATAACTTCTAGAAGAGAACATAAGGTGTAAACTCCTTGACATGTCTTGACAATGATTTTTTAGATTTGACACCAAAAGTAAAAGTGACAAAAGCAAAAATAAACAGGTAAGGGGCACATCAAAACAAAAATCTGCACAGCAAAGGAAACCATAAACAAAACAAAAAGGCAACCTATGGAATAGGAGAAAATATTTGCAAATCATTGATCTGATAAGGGGTTAATATCCAAAGAACACATACAACTCAATGGCAAAAAACCCCAAACAATCCAAATAAAAAAATGATCAGAGGAACTGAATAGATATTTTTCTAGAGAAGACATACAAATGGCTAACAGGTACATAAAAAGGTTCTCAACATCACTAATCATCAGAGAAATGCAAATCAAAACCACAATGAAATAACACCTCACACCTGTTAGAATGGCTATCATCAAAAAGATGGGAAATAAATGTTGGCAAGGATGTGGAGAAAAAAAAAACCCTCATGCACTATTGGTGGGAATGTAAATTGCTGCAGCCACTGTGGAAAATGGTATGGAGGTTCTTCAAAAAATTAAAAGTAGAATATTATATGATGCAGAAACTCCACTTCTTGGTATATATCCAAAGGAACGAAATCACTATCTCAAAGAGATACCTGTGCCCCCATGTTCACTGCAGCATGATTTATAAAAGCCAAGACATGGCAACAACCTAAATATCCACTGATGGATGAATGGATAAGGGAAATGTGATTGGTTGATTCTACACACACACACACACAATATTATTCAGCCATAAAAAGGTAGGAAATCCTGCCATTTGCAACATGGATGGACCTTGAGGGCATTATGCTAAGTGAAATATGTCAGACAGAGAAAGACAAATACTGCATGATCTCATTTATATGTGTAATAAAAAAAAAAAAAAACCTCACAGAAACAGAAAACAGATTGATGATTGCCAAAGGCAGGGAGTGAGGGGTGGAAGAAATGGGTGAAGGTGGTAAAAAGTTAGTCTTTCAGTTATAAGATAAATAGGAATGGGGATATAACTGCAACTATAGTTAACAATACTGTGTTGCATATTTGAAAGTTGCTAAGAGAGTAAATCTTCAAAGTTCTCATCACAAGAAAAGAAATTTTATAACTATGTGAGGTGACGGATGGATACCACACTAAAGTTAGTGTGTTAATCCTTTTGCAATATATACATATTTCAAATCACTAGTACAATGTTATATGTCAATTATACCTCAGTAAAACTGGAAAAAAGAAAATAAGGATATTACATGCTAATTTGGACAAATGTCTAAAATGGAAGAGTGAAGTAAGCAAGTATAGAAAGAAAATAACTATTTTTAAAGGAGATAGATGATAGGTAGGTATATAGATGGATAGATATGCATAAGTAGGTAGATAGATACTTAACTATGCATTAACATTCTGGTAGTAATCAGAAGAAACTGTTACTATCTAGGAGTTGAATCCAGTATTGAAACTTGAGGAGGTACATTTTGTCTTAGTTTTTATACCATATTTATTATTTGGATTTCTTCCATGAGCACTTGTGTTACTTTTGAATTTTCAAAAATCTATTTATAGAATAAAAAAAGGTATACAAATGTCAGGATAGTCATATAACTAAAGATAAATTCAGAAGAGGGATTAAATTCATGAGAAAAGTGTTGGGGTTGGGGGACAATCTTCAGTTTTCTGTTGTGGGAAGAAAAGCCAACCCTTCCCCCGCCACATCATGTTAAAATGACTCCATCTCTGATTTGAGAGGACTGTAAGTAGTTAATTCTCTTCATTGATGGTAGTTTTTTTTTTTTTTACAAAGTTGCTACAAACGCTGAATTAGTCAAAACTGAAACACTGTTCCCAGGGTTAGATTCCTCCAAGCCTCAGGTCAGAACATGTTCATCATTCGATCAATACATAACCTTGTTTTATGTGTGTTCCTGTTTAAAGACACCTTATTTCATGTATATTGTTGATTCAAGAACACTGAACTTACAGCCAATGCCTGCCTGAATGAAGCTTATCTAATATGTGGATTTTCTCTATCAGGTACATCACAATCTTCTGCACTTGGGAACAATAGATAGCACTTCCACACAACACTCAGAGACTATTCTAAAGAGCAAAACCATCAACATATAGCACAAAAATGCAAAATACATGGCACTAAATGGACTGCAAAAGGATACTTCTTTACAATGTGAGAGCTGGAACAAGAAGGCAGAGCATTACCTTGTTTGACCTTAACTGGAAAAGTGTGCGTGGGACAACTCAAATTTTTTGTTGCTCTGTGCATGTCTACATATGACCACAAAAGTGCCATGAGTATTTGGGGGTTACAAATACATATTAGCAAGTAAACAAATTCTCAAATATGGAATCCATGAACTATGAGAATTGACCATATATTGTTTATCAGTATGGAATCTTGGGTGTGTGAAAATTATAAGATAGGAATTTATTTGAATTATTGAGGGGAAAAATACATTCACCTCTACAAAGTGTCTAAAAAGTTGGTATAATGTCAATAATAAGTGAAAGTTTGAGATAGTACCCAGAGAAAAATTATTTGTAATATAAAGGAAGAATTGTGTCTATTAAGATATATTACAAAGCCATACTAATTAATATACTGGTATAAAACAGGTAAGTAGGGCAATAAGGCCCAGAAACAGATTCACATACATAGAAAGAATCTAGTCCAATGGAAAGGGACATTAGAAAAAGAGGAGATTATTTAGTCAATGGTGTTTGCAAAATTGGATCACTTACATAGGCAAAATGAAGTTAGACCCCCTACCTCACAGAAAATATAAAGTTCATGTGCAGTAAATATTTTATTATGGAAATAAAACTATAAAGCCAATAGAAGAAAATATAGTACACACTGGATAAATAAGAGAAAATTTAACCAAGAGTAGAAGGAAAGCATAAAAAAAGATAAAAATGGAAATCAATGAACCAGAAAATAGAAAACAATAGAGAAAATGAAACCAAAACCTGGGTCCTTTAGAAAGATCAATTAAATTCATAAATCTCAAAGAACACTGATCAAGAAGAGAGAACACAAAAATTACCAATAACAGGAAAGAGAGAAGGCATCCTTCAGGCAATAGGAGGATAGTAAAGTAACGTTGTAGGAAATTTCATGAGGAACTGACTCTAAGCAAATAAAGTAGAATCCTACTAGGTTTTTAAAGAAATTACATTGCCAATGAATCACAATCCCTCCTTGTCTATGGCTTTTGGCTTCTAAATTTATCAAGCCCACACCTACAGAAAGTAGGCTGCAAATGTGGTGACGCCCCTAAGAAAGGCGCTTTCTCCAACATGGATTTTAGATGTGTCCACAGAGCATAATGACGGGAACAACCCAAAGGACAAAGCCCAGGCCCACAGATAACAACAGACAAGGAGATTCTGCTCATAAAGCTGAACCAGAGTCCAAGCAAATCATTTTCTCTACTTCCAGCTCAGAGAGGCTTCACAATTCCTGAGCGATGGGATTCAGTTATTGCTATGTACCAGTGACCCCTGTGTGTCTTGCGTGCTTCCCTTTTGTGAACATATGTTTTTTGTTATGGTTATCTTATCCCTCTTTTCAGCACTAATTTTGGGTGTGGGAAGGGACAGACAACTTGGCAAATAATAAGGATCCCCATCCAATCTTGATCAAGAGGACTTCACATCATCCAGATGTCCTGGGCTTTAAGCTGGATGCACTAATTGTATGAGATATTTGCAAGGTCTCCCTTTGGGAGAGGGCAAGTGTGTTCTACGTGAAAAGAACAGCTCATGGATATTTGCAGCAGGCAGTTAGTTGTATACCAATATCTGTTCTCCCTTGCATGACATTGTAGAGTTCCTAAGTTATAGCTGGGCACATGGCCACCCAGCCAGAACAACTATTCTAGGTCCTTTGAAGCTAGGTATGACCACATATCTAAGCTGTGCCAAGGACAGGTGAAAAGAAACGATGCCTGCCACTTCTGGGTCCTGTCTTTTCAAGGAATGTATGCACACTCTTCTTGCCTTTCTCTCTTCCTACTGGCTGAATGCTCGTGTGATAGTGAGAGCCCAAGCTTGTAGATGAGAGATCAAAGACCTTAGACCAGATTAAAGATCTCAGACCATACTGAAACTCTTAGATCAGAGATGCAACACCTTAGACCAGAGATAGAAGCCAGGCGTTGAGAATCACAAAGCAGTCTGTCTTACCAGTCCTGTACCACCAATCTGTGGGCTACTGGGAAAGTAAACTTTGCTCTTTTTTACACTGTTATATTGAGGGAGTTTCTTTGTTATGACTGCTTATACTGAAACAATAAATTGATACACAAATTAGATCATATCAATGCTAGTAATTTCCTTCTGCCATGTTTGATAAAAATAAAGATTGTGTTGAGCTTTTCTTATAATGGTGGTGTGATAGGATGGATTGAGGAGCCCAGGAGGCATGCTTGAGAGATACTAGGTTCATGTCTCTAGATTTGTTTTTGTTTTGTCTTACTGAACTAATCAGTAAGCTTCTGTCTGGAAAAGGAGGCTAAGTAGGTCTAAAGAAGCTAACGAGGATGTTTGAGGAAGTAAGGAAAGAAATAGCCGGAAACATTAAGGAGAAAAGGTTAAAAAGTGTATTTAAGACATTTTGCAAAGAAGTATGTATAAAGTTATCCCTAATCCATCTTCATTTTTATTAAATCAACATTATTTATACTTTTGGAGTTGGAATTATTTTTTCTGGAGAGAGCAATGGTAGCAAGAAGCCCAGGAGGGCTATGGTACATTATAGCCTAGTAGGAAGTAAAATAAAGAGTGAAAAAGTACCAGAAGCCTAAATTATTAAACGTTGCCACCAATGCAGGGAGAGGCAAAAGGATGAAGAAAGAAGGCTGAAATCAGTGAAAACACATTTTGACAGTACAATTTTGGACAAAACTGGCTTTATTTACTTTCAACTAATGACAGGAATGTTACTATAGGTTGATTTTTACCGTGAGTTGTCTATGGCAAAAGGCAACGTTTCTTTGCTTAAATTATACAGATTTTCTCCCCCTATGCTGTACCTTTTATTCCCATGACTTATTCATTCCATAACTGGAGGCCTGTATCTCCCACTCTCCTCCACCCATTTTGCCATCCCATCAACCCTCTTGCCTCTGGCAACCATCAGTTTTTTCCCTTGTATTTATAGGTCTGATTCTGCTCTTTGTTTGTCTATTCATTTGCTTTCTTTTTAGATTCCACATATGAGTGAAATCATACAGCATTTGTCTTTCTCAGTCTGACTTATTTCTGACTAATACTCTCAAGGTCCATCCATGTTGTTGCAAATGGCACACTCTCATCCTTTTTTATGGTTGTGTAATATTTCATAACACACATACACACACACACACACACACACACACACACACCATATCTTCCTTGTCTATTCGTCTATCAATGGACACTTAGGTTGCTTCCATATCCTGGCTGAGTTATAAAGATTTTTAACATTAGAGACCTGTTTATAAAGGAATTGCAGTTATGAATCAATGAATATCCCAGATCACCTAATTTGGGCCACCCACTAAATGAGTTTTCTAATAATTCATTGTTGCTTTGAAAAGTCCATGAAATGGAAGCTATCAAGTATATATTCTTAGCAAGTTACTTTTAATACCTGAGTTCCAGAAACTTTTTTCAAAAAACTGTCCCTCCAACAAATATTGCCTTATCCACACTGGTCACTGTACACTGAACAGTTAAGTTCCTTGCAGAAATATGAATTGACTGCATATCCCATCATCCATGACACAAGATACCGTCTGTGGTGAACATGGAGATGCACTACCCCTGTAACTCTTCAGGGAAGGACCAAGTCCCCAGATGTCATCAGACAGCCTGCAGATGACTGCTCCTTCAGGGTCTGCCTCACCTGCAGAGAGCTGCCTTGCCCAAAGGCTTGCCCTTCCTCACACAGCCTATACCTAAAGACAGAGACAAGTGGGATAAAAGGCCAGCCGTTTGGGCCCAGTGTGGGACAACTAGGATGGGCCCCACATACTCTCAGTACGGTTCGCTGAGGCTCTGTTAGGCCTGCTGCTCCCTCTGCCCAAGCCTACTTCTTCCCCCTCCCTTTCTGATAGTGATCCCAATAAAGACCCCTCCCCCACATGCCAAAGCCCCATCTCAGTGTTTGCTTCCAGAGAATCCAACCAGGTTGTTTGGGTGCCAAGACTGATCTTAGAAAGCTTACAAGAAGATGGCTCACTTGTCACGTGGCTGGGCAATGAGGATCTTTGTTTCTTAGTTTAGGAGTTAAGGTGGTCTGGTGAAGCCCAGGCTCAGCAAAATCTCCTTCTAAATTTCATCTTGTCATTGCTCACACCAGCTGGAAAGTTGCCCTTGGCAGTCTGGAGAGACTTCCTCGGCTAGCAAAAGGACTTTCTGAATGATTGGCTCTCCGTCCTTGGAGTGAACCAAATTTGGCTCACCCAAATTTGAACCCAACAGACTTTAATATTTTATAAAAAGCATTTTTTGGCTTACTTATTTTTTAATTGATTGTAGGCTTTTGGTTTGTTTTGCTTTTATTTATTTATGTTCCTGTTTATGTATTTACCCCTGGAAGCAATTTAGCAGGAAAATGATGTCTGTCTTACTGTATTTTACTCAGAGCATATGGCTGAAGAAAGGAGCCATTTTATTTTAGTGCTGTATAGATGACTCACCAAGAAGTTTTGAAATGAATAAAATTAAAACCATCACTAAGCAGAGCCAAGTAATGGTCACTGTTCCTCATGCAAGCCAACAAATTCAAAATTATCTCCTGGCTTTGACAGTCCTTCCTTCAGCAAAAGCACACAGCAGAAACAAAAAGTTGGGAGCCATTAAAGTATCTGAAAAGATTATTCAAAATCAAAGTCGCAAAACCTTGAAATCTATAACATCTCCACAATTAGTAAGAAAGAATCATTTTCATTCCCTGAAAATGAGGCCAATGAAATAGCCTTCCTGAAAATGAGAGACAATGTGGTGAGTTGAACAGTGGCCCCCATACATTCAATTCCTGATCCCTAGTCCCTGTGAATGTGACTTCATCTGAAAAAAAGGGTCTTTGCAGTGTAATTAAGTTAAGGATCTCAAGATGAGATCTTCCTGGATTTAGGGCCGACCTAGAAGAGAAAGGTATTGTCTTGGAAGACACAGGAGAGAGAGGTTTGAGACATAGAGGTGAAGGCCATGTGAAGACTGAGGCAGAGACTGATGTGTCTATAAGCCAAGGAACACCAAGAATTGCCAACCAGAAGCTACGAGAGAGGCATGGAATGGATCCTCCTCCAGTGCCTCCAGAAGGAACCACTCCAGAACTGTGAGAGAACAAATTTCTGTTGCCTCAAGACATCCAGTTTGTGGTAACTTGTTACAGGAGCCATAGGAAGCTAATACAGACAGTGAGCAGCTACTTACTTTCACGGTGCCATGGGCTCCCCAGGGGGTGAGCTGAGCTTTGATTTGGGGCAGAGCCAAGTGTACTTTGAAGAGCCTGTGTATTTATGTAGCAGGGGTCATTGAAGAAATCCACTCGACAGGTGTGCTTCATTAATGAGGCATCTCGATGGGACTGCACTCCTCTCTCCAGTGTATTACCTGCAGTGATTAATGATCAACGTATCATACTTTTACCTTGTAAACAGTAAGTAAAATCATGTTTGAGTCTAGAACTGATAGGAAGGGAAGAGCCACCCCCATCCTATACAGATTTGAATGCTGACTTCTAGATTTGACCTGTAAAAAACAAGATAAGCACCAGGCTTTGAGAGAAAGCACCCTTTCCTTGGCCTCCCAGACTCTCCCTGCCGGCCCCTCAGCTGACCCACTGCTTCAACACCAGACAGGAAACAAACCAGGAAGACCCGAGAGGAACGGCGAGAGAAAAAAAGAGAGCCAACTGTCCAGCAAACAACACAAACCTGCACTTAACACTGCTCAGGGCTGCGGTCCAGGAACCGAGAAAACACATGTGCCATACAGAACTTGAATATCTATTATTTAAACTGCCTTTTTAAAAAGATTTTTATATATTTCTCTATTTATTTGAGAGAGAGAGAGAGCAAGCAGGGGGAGAGGGACAAGTGGACTCTGCACTGAGTGCAGAGCGCAATGTGGGGCTCAAGCCCTTGACCCTGCGATCATGACCTGAGCTGAAACCAAGAGTCGGATGCTTAACCCACCGAGCCACCCAGGCACCCCACTTTTTTTTAGAGATAGCACGCACACATGAGCTGGGGTGGGAGGGGCAGAGGGAGAGAATCTTAAGCAGGCTCCACACCCACTGTGAAGCCCAATATGGGCCTCAATCTCACGACCTGAGATCATGATCTGAGCCAAAATCAAGAGTTGGATGCCGAAACGACTGAGCCACTCAGACGCCCCTAAACTGCTTTTCAAAAGCCTCATTACTTAAATTATTAAGAACGGAAAGTCTGTCTTCTCTCTATGCCCAAAGTTTTGTTTTGCCAAGCTCAGCCTCAAACCAACTGTTGATGTTTATTCTGGTATTCAATGGAAAGAACTCACCCCTCGGGTAATCTCCTTCTTCCCTCTTACTCTTCCCTCCTCTTCCATTCTATGCTATACACGGTGGCCAAAATGATCTTTTTATTGAAATCTGATCATATTTTCCAGTGGTTTAAAAACCCCTTAACTGCCTCCCATTGCTCTTTGGATAAAACTCAAACTCTTCAACAAGCCCCAAGCCCTGGTTCCGCCTACCCAGCTTCCCTTGTACCCCCGTGCCCCTCAGTCACATTGACCTTCTTGAAGGACAGTCTCCACCGTAAGGCCATCTTCTCTGATTGACATGCTCTTCCCACCCTCCTCCATGACTCTCCCTCTTCAGGTGTCAGTTTAAACATCTCTTTTCTCAATAGAGCCTTCTCTGACATTCTCAGACTACACTAAGTCTCTCCACTTTCCTAGAAGTTTATTCTTCACCTTTGGAGACCTTTTCACAAGAGTAATTAATTTTATTATGTCATTTTGTTTAATGCCTGAGCTGCATCTAGACTGCATGTTCCATGAAGGTCGGGAGCGATCCTGTCTCCTAGCACACACCCAGCACAGAACATGACAACAAACAGTTACTGAATGAATGGATGCTAGCACCATATTTCACTACCTAATGGCGTGAGGTATTTTGTACCATCCTGATGGTTCTGTCCTCAGAATGCCAGGACAGAATGTTTTTGTTTTTCTGTTTAAACAAGTACATTTATATTTTTGGCTGTATGTGCTACAAGATTCCCACGAGGCTGACCTGAAGTGGTGACACTGACATTCCATTGTTTTACCATAAAACATCAGTCCTTTTATTGTCTCCATCATTAAACCCCTTTAATGTGGCCCCAAAAGGACCAACTTTATATTGGATTTCACATCATGATGAATAGTGCTATAATTCTTATAATATAAAATACAGAAACTCAAGGGTACACCAAATAGGGGAAGCCCAGTCAGAAGACTACAGCCTTACTACCTACTCCTTCTTTTCTCTTGGTCTGCCAGCTATTGGGCATCATGCTGTCCCCCATCACACTCCGTATGTGGGATATCCTGAGGGAGGCGTGGGATTTCTAAAGAAGGACAGGGGGTCAGGGCACCTCGCTTCTTTGTTGCATTTTACAACACATGACAGCCTCCTCCATTTGCTTGGTTACATGAATTTATGAATTATATTATCTAGTTTAAACTAAACTTACTTTTGTAAATGGATAAGTGGCTAAAAGATCACTGCAAATAAATCAAAGATTTAAGATCATTCTTTTATTACAACTCTTCCTCAGTTGCATTATGAGCTTATAAACAAGAATGATCTAATAAGATCAGAAATTTGGCCTCCCAAAAGTTAAAATGATTAAGATTCGAAATGTGGATTTATGTTTATTTTCTTTGTCAGTAAATGCTCTAAATGTATATTGGGACACATTATCCCAATATACATCCCAGTGTACATCCCAGTATACACTTAGATATTATCTTGAGATATTGAGATATTATCTAATGATAGTATTCAGCCACTATAATTAGCAAGACATTTTTTAAATGTCTTTATTATCATTAACTCTAACTTTGAAATTGTCTGTTTGGGTGTGTGTTATAATACATGCATAACATATTAGCATAATTTTATTAACATATTAACATATTTTAACGTAACATATTAACATTTTCTATGAATGTCAGCAAGACATTTTTTTAATTTTATTTTATTATGTTAGTCACCATACAGTACATCATTAGTTTTTGATGTAGTGTTCCACGATCCATTGTTTGCGTATAACACCCAGTGCTCCATGCAGAATGTGCCCTCCTTAATACCCATCCCCAGGCTAACCCATCCCCACACCCTACTCCTCTCTAAAACCCTTAATTTGTTTCTCAGGGTCCATAGTCTCTCATGGTTCGAGCAAGACATTTTAAAATGTCTTTATTAATTAACTCTAACTTTGAAATGCTCAATTTTTGTGTTTTAAGACATGCATAACATATTAGCATATATATATAACTTATATGTGACTGAATTATCACTTATTTAGGAGTGTCTACTGATAAAAATTTACTGAAAGTAGACTATGCTCAAAAGTGTTTGTAAGAGGTCTGCTTCTAAATTAACATGGACCTGAGTTCAAATCCCTGTGATACCTCTTACTGTTGGTGTGGCCTGGAGCAAGTTACTTAATGTCTCTAAGTGTCAGTTTTCATATCTGTAAAATGGGGGTGCCTAGCTTAAAATATGGTTGTGAGGATAAATGAAAGAATGTGGGTGAGACACTCACTGAGAATAGTGCCTGCTTAATAGATAATAGCTGCCCAGTTACCTATTTATTCATTGATGCTGGGGCTCTGCACATGGTTCTTATCTCCTGCCATCCCTTTCTGTACCTAATCCCTATTTGTCCTTTATGATTCTGTTCTGAATCCACCTCCTTCAAGAAGCCTTTCTCTTAGTCCCTCCCTCCCCCAGGCTGGGTCAGGTACCACTCCATAACATAATGTAGGTATCTGTTTCCTTGTCTGTCTGTCTTCCCCTTGAGACTGCAAATTCCTCGAGTCCTTAAAAAGAGACTAGAACCCATTTATCTGTGATTTTTCTGCATCTTCAATGTCTGGTGTGAAGCAGGTGCTCAAAAGAAAAATGTTTGTCAGCAGAATGAACAGATGCTGAATGTCTACCTGGTTTTCCTTTCTCAGCACTATGTTCTGAATCAACCTTTAGCACGGGGCATTGACTCATCTGCCCCTTAGAGAGCATGGCATGAGCTGACCACATCAGGTTCACCATTCTACAGGATTACACAAAAGCATTCATATCTTGCCCAGTCTCTCTTGAAAACGACTATTCCTTTTCTTCAACTGCACTATTATATTTAACTCAGCAATGTTGCCTTAAAAAATATATATGTACTTCACTCTATACCCAAATTTAAAATCTTTCTTGGGTCAAGTGTGTGGATGACAAGAGCTTAACCACATATGCCAGCCATTATGCATTCCAAAATTTCTTTCTGCCAACTATTACTCCAAGAACCTATGCAACCTGCCGAAGAGAAGATTGGTGGCAGAAAACAAATACACGGTGTACACAGTGTATATACTTTAAGTACCAAAGTTTTTAAGTGCAAACCTTTAGGGTTTGTGGGAATTTAATCTCTTTTTGATTAAAAGTATCTTATTTCCATTTTAACTTGAGGGTCAGGGAAACATTATTCTGTTTTGCTAATTAATTTTTTCCATAAGGGAATTTAATAGTAGGGATAGACTTCTTTTATAAGTCTGGTGATAAATATAATTAACTTCTTCAACAAGCAGAAGCCTATTGCAGTATTTATAATATACTGGAATTCAAGTTTTAAGTCAGTATTTGAATAAATAAATGTCTTGGGAGGAAAAAACCCAAACCTTATTGAAAATATTTGTATAGGTGTCTCTCAAATGCTTATGTATAAATCTCTAGGAAAAGCCACAAAATACTTGTATTTGCTATTCTGGCAACGGCTATTAATTTGCTCACTGGTCAAGAATTTTAGAATAGTTTTTAAACATAGGCCCAAGTAGTCACAGGCAGGCCCCAAGCTAGGAACACCTGATTTCTGGGTATCTGTGAATGAATGGACACCATAGTAGCAAAGTCCTTCCTAACACAATTGGAGTGGCCTTAATTATTGTGGCCCCTGGAGCAGGGGTTGAGCTCTTCTATCCCTCTATGGTCTTAGTGGCTGAGGTCTAGGGAGATGGCTTCCTAGCATTCTGGCTCCTCACTGGAACTTAGAACCTGCTTTTCTAAGGAAACAATGTTGTAGCTCTATAATTTTCAGGGGAAGAAAGTATCCAGCTGGAGGACTTTTTCCAAACTACAACAACCATCTCTCACCTCCCCAAGATTCTGAACGGTTCCCAGTTACGAAACTGTTAGCTCAAGGCCACCACAAGGAAGGTAGCTCTGTACTGGTCCCAGGCTTTCCTACAGTTGGAGTGCAACTGAAGAACAGGCACTTGCAATAGAATCTTCTATCATTGTATTTGTCATTCCAAAATATACATTTAAGCTCTAGCACAAGCAAACCAGAATACAAGAACATGGTGCACTTGTCTAGGAGATAGCCATCATGGCTAAAATTAATTCTGGATTAACTAATTCTGGAAAAGTATATTCC
This sequence comes from Phoca vitulina, assembly GCF_004348235.1. Classification (NCBI taxonomy): domain Eukaryota; kingdom Metazoa; phylum Chordata; class Mammalia; order Carnivora; family Phocidae; genus Phoca; species Phoca vitulina. Next base: position 16,535,845 of record NW_022589723.1, read on the forward strand.
ACGCTCCAAATAAAGTCTGTTCATAAGTTTGGATCTGCTTATATTGGCTTAAGGCATATATATACCATGAAAGAATAAGGGGTTACATTGTTTGTTGGGTTTGAAGGAGAATTAAAACCAAGATAAACAGGAACAATAAATCGGATTCTATGACAAGATTACACTTACAAAAAGAAATATCTTGAATAAGATTGAGACAGTACCTCTATATCCATTAATTCCTTCATAAATGTATGTTTTGGGGTTCTTGATGGGAAAAAAGGAGACTATACTCCTTTTCTCCAACGGTCGTGTTGTGATTTAGCATATGTTACATCATTCTAGGAAGGTCGAGGGTTTTCCTTCAGTGAGTTCCCTTCAGAAGCCAGGTGACTGAGGACAGGAGGATGTGCCACAATGACTATTTAATGGAAAGGAGGAGGATGAGCTGGGAGAGAGGGATTTGTATAGGACCCAAAATTCTGGAGTTCCTTAGGACTCTATCTAGGTCCAAGACTCTCTCTCTCCCCTGTCCTCTCTCTGCAGTGATCTAGGAAGTGGTCTCAGCACACCAGGAATTCTGGTTCCCATTTATACTTTTCTCTCTCTCTCTCTCCCTCTCTCGCCCCTCCTTCCCCATTTCCTTCTCTGTGCCTGGATAATTCCCACTCATCCCTCGGGTCCTGGTTTGGTTGTTTGCTTGTAGAAAGTTTAGGGAGACCCTCTTTAGCCCCTCAGATCAAGTTAGGTTTCCTTGTTATTTGTTCTCATGACATGTTGGGCTTTGAAACAGTCATCCTATTTGTAAGCATTTACTTAAGGTGTGTCCTCCTGCTTAAACTGCGAACAACATGAGCACTGGTTGTGATTCCATTCCTACTTCCTTGCGTAGTGACAGACCCACAGGAGGTCCTCGTAAATAGCCACTGAGTGAAGTGTTGTATAAATGAAGAATATAGAATGAGATGAAACAGGATGTAGAGATATTTCCAAGTGAGCTTCAACACAGGTAGGAAATGACTGTAATACTGGGCATATGTGATATGTTCCTGACTATTAAATCCTTAGGTTAGGGATTTCCAACTAAGGGAAAGGAGGGAGGGAGGAATATAGCTCCTAGGGAGCATAGTTGTAAAAAGACATTTACACTTCCCATTAATTTAATTTGTTTTAGTCATATTATTAAAAGTTAGGTTAAAGTTGTAAATGACTTTAAAGAATGGCAGGGAATTTTAATATCTATCAAAAAGAACCATATTTTTAAAGAATTAACAATACTGTCTTAACTCACTACTCCTATTATTTTTGCACAGTGGAGAAAGATAGTAATCATAGCTGTACCTAAAATGATAAATTTTCGGGAGCGCCTGGGTGGCTCAGATGGTTGAGCGTCTGCCTTCGGCTCAGGTCGTGGTCCCGGGGTCCCAGGATCGAGTCCCACATCAGGCTCCTGACTCAGTGGGGAGCCTGCTTCTCCCTCTCCCTCTGCCTCTCCCCCTGCTCATGCACTTCTCTCTCTGTCTCAAATGAATAAATAAAATCTTTAAAAAATATATTTTAAAATGATAAATTTTCATGTATCCCCCTTGTATAGGAAATAATAAAATTAGGGGAGACTGTGGCTCAGTCAGTTAAGCGTCCGACTCTTGATTTCAGCTCAGGTCATGATCTCAGGGTTCTGAGATGGAGCCCTGCATTAGGCTCCACGCTGGGCAGAGCTTGCTTGGGATTCTCTCTCTCTCTCTCTCCCTCTGCCCCCACCCCTCCACTCTCTTTCTCTCAAATAATAATAAAATTAATAGATTACATTGGCATAATTCCATGAGAAGTATAAAAGTATCTTTAGAAGTGACTACCTTCTAGGTGCAAGTTCCTGCTAATTTAATTTGAGTCCCTAAGTGTGGTTATCCAACTTTATCCTCCACCCTATTACTTATACCATCCAATTCTCTCACCCTCTAATGCTGCAAAACTTTGCTTCCCAAAGAAATAAGTACTTTCAACAATTTATAAGAATTAAATGACTAACTAGCAGTATAACCTCGTGAAAACATATTTCCAATCTGATGGTTGACGTTCTACATTTGTGTTGTGGAAAAGTTGTGCCCAACACCAATTATCACGGGCAGTAATAAGACACTTAATGCCCTGGAAAGTGTGGGCTACATAGGCCCCTAATTGGGACTCTCATATTTCAGATTTCTTTTTGTTTTCTGCTTAAAGATTTTATCTTAATCCTAATGGATTTGACACGCATCAATTTTCATATTAACTTAATGTCTGATCTTCTTTGAAGTGGAACTCCCTTGGGTTGTAAGCAGAGAAAGCAGTTTTCCAGGAAGACTTTTCATGACGTGACAGCAGTGCAAGACCTCCTAAGGTAGAATGATGGTGTGGTAGAGCACAGAAGTGTGAGGCAAAACCATGAACCTTCCAAGTTACACACATGTGGTAATTCTGGGCCTCTCAGAACGTGGGAAGCCTGCAGCCGAAGCATTATGTGTTTGGTTATATACACCCGCCTTCCCCATGAAGTATTTAAGAGCCAGGGCTGCACACAACCATACGACTTGCAAGGGATAAGGACAGTGGCAGATGGGGAAGGACAATTGTACTTACCTGTTGCCTGGCTTTGCTCTAAACAGTTCTCGTATACACTGCTACACTTGGAGTTTCCAGGCTGCGCAAACAACAAATTGTGAAACGCTTACAAATGTGGTATACAGTCATACTTCCAAAGAACAAACAGAACAAACAGAACACTAGTCACGCTCCTGGCGAATATGGCAGACAACTTCACTTTCTGACACAGGAAGTGTCTGACAGGAAACTGGGATTTTGGGTGGGGAGCAGAGACTCCCGTGATAGTGCATTGGTTGGGGGCTGCAGAGGTGGGTTTGAAGGGGGAGAGTCATAAAGGCTGCCAATATAAGGCCTATAGCCTTAGGGTTACTGCTTTTGCTTGGGAGGTCCCATTCCAGGACTCAATCCAAGTCTCAGCCAGAAAGTGTGATTTCCAGGACACTTGTATAAACACTCAGTATTCAGCAAACCCTTATCTAACAGAGACAGATTGGAGCCCTACTCTACTGAGGTTTATGCCAGGCTCACTTTTCATCCTTGAAAGTCTCATCCATCAAAGGATTGCAATGATCCCAAAGATAGATAGATAGATAGATAGATAGATAGATAGATAGATACATGTCTTCAATAATGGAATGAGATCACTGATGCCTTTGAAAAGGGCAATATCTATCCTTCAGAAGGATTAATCTGGCAGTACCATACAGAAGGGTTTGGGGGAATGAAACTGGAGACAAGGAAGGGGTTTTCAGAATCATGTGAGCAAGTGAGGACCAGAACTTAGAAAGGTGCAATAGGAATGTAAGAGGTTGGGTAGATTCAAAAGATTTCGTGGTAGACTCCTAGGTCTTGAAGACTGAGTTGATATGGAGCCCAGAGTGTGAGAAAAACAAAAGACTGCAGATTAATGAAAGAATAGCAGTGCCATTAATAAACATGAGTAAATCAGTAGAGGAATGTGCTTTGGAGTCAAGGAGAAAATGCTGAGTTCAATCCTAACACAAGCAATGTAATGCTTATGGCATTATAGCTGGAGAAATAGGTAATGGCTGAAAACAGAGAAGCTGGAGGAGTTTGTACACAGATGTCTGCCAGAAGAGAAACCAAGGGCAAGGCCAAAGACAAAGAAAGGGTGGTAAGGGCAAGGGCTTGGGTTTGCAGGGGAGGGAGTGGAAGAAAATAAGATATAAAGGAAAGATATTATAGCAGCATTATCAACAACAGCCAAACTATGGAGAGAGCCTAAATGTCCATCAACTGATAGAATGGATAAAGAAGATGTGGCAGACATGGATGGAGCCAGAGAGCCGGAGTGTATTATGCTAAGTGAAATAAGTCAGTCAGAGAAAAACAAATCCCATATGATCTCACTTATATGTGGAATTTAAGAAAGAAATCAGATGAACATATGGGAAGGGGGGAAGAAAAGAAAGAGGGAAACGAGCCATAAATGACTCTTAATGACAGAGGACATACTGTTGGTTGATGGAGGGTGGTGGGTGGGGGATGGGCTAGATGGGTGATGGGTATTAAGGAGGACACTTGCTGTGATGAGCACTGGGTGTTGTATGTAAGTGATGGATCACTGAATTCTAGTCCAGAAACCAGTATTGCACTATATATTAACTAGCAAAATTTAAACTTAAAAAAAGATACTAAAAAAAAAGAAAAATGTAACTTACTTTGAAACACACCAAAAATAAGATGTGTTTATGGATGATAGAGAGCTACACAGGATGACAGGGCAAATTTAGTGAAATATTAATTGTAGTTAATTGTAGACTCTAGATGGTGAGTGTATGAGTGTTCACTGCGTAATTCTTTCAACTTTTCTGGAAGAATAGAACTGCTTTAGAAGATAACAGAAGATGTCTAAAAAAAAAAAGGAAGAGGCAGATTGTAGACAGATTCAGAGTATTGAAGAAGAAAACTGATTTAGCAATTAAACCATCGGTGACCAAAAAACCATTGGTGACCACTATAAAAGTCATTTCAAGCAGTCAAGCAGAATTCAGATCTTAGGAATGTAGTGCTGATGTGAAAACTGGGATAGAGACAATGTTTTCTAGAAGTTTGTGGGGTAAAAGGAAGATGAGAAGCGGGTAAGACATTACAAGTTGGTTGGAGGAGTCCAAATTTATTTGCAGACGGAAGAGAGATAACTGGTAGACAAAGAGAAAATAAAGACTGAGACAGGGGTTGATGGACAGAACCAGGGCAGAGGGTTGGCAGGAGGGGATGGGGTCAGGAGCTCAGGGGCAGGACTGGCTGTGAAGGCAGCAGCTAAGGATGAGCAGCAAGGAGAACAGAGCAAGACTGGAGATGGGGAAGGGTGATGTTGAGCATCCATGTTGGCCAGCCCTGGTCTTCCCAGCGAAGGGAGACGTGAAGTTATCCACGTAGGCCGAGGTTCGGGGATTCAGAGTGAAAATGATCTAGTGCAGGCTCCGACAATGATTCATTCTCTGGCTCTGTACTGAGGGAGATGATACTTTCTCTAAACCAGCATTTGGAAACTCTTAAATTAAACTCTCCAGGGGCAAGAACAGAATCACATCGCTAAGTTCCGGCAATAATAAAACATCACTCACCAAATAGCACAACTTCTCACACCGTATGGGGCAGTAAGCCATTTGTTCTGTGGCTTGGACTTTGATCCGCACATCGGAAACACCCCCCGCAGGTGGCTGCTTCCCGGGGATTTCATTGTAGTACTCGTGGTCTTCTCTCTCCTCCACGGGACCATCAGTGGGCACCTCCTCACTGTAAGGTGAAAAAGAATCCCCAAGAGGCTGGGTGGGAATTCAAATACTACAGGGGAGGTAGAAGGATCACAACCATGCAAATCATCCCGAAAAACTTTGCACTGGTGTTTTAAGTTTATAGCTGTTCTTAAGTGATGTCAAACATCTGGATGGAAGCAACCAGATGGTTGTTTAGCTTTCCATAGACAAAGTAAGCTAAGCCAACAAAAAGTGCCAAGGGTGATGCTTTTGTGTCTCCTCCCAGTGATTAAGAAACACACACACACACACACACACACACACACATATACATATATGAACTCTCTGAATGTAAGTCATTTTTGTCAGTAGGGTATAAAAATAAAGTTTTCCTGAGTATCTTCAGCATGCTTTGATTGTACCATTTTGGAAATGTTTTGTTAAAAAAAAATTTAGATATTGGGCAGAGGGCCTGGCCCAGTTTATTAAACCAAGATGAAAAAAGTAAGAGCTCTGGCAGCTATCTTGTCTGCACAGATCTGGAGGAGTATACGGGAATCATAAAGAAATATTAGAACCATATGTGGCAAGTGGGTAGATTTATGTAAACATGCATTGTTTTAAAAATTGAAACAGGACAAAAAAACAAACAACTTTTCTTCCAAACTGGAATTAGTAGAAGTTTCTTATGAAAAAGAATAAATCAAGTCCTTTTGGATTGAACTGATTCCACTAACAACCCACATAGTTTTGTTGGGTTCATTACATGTCACAAAATGATAGCACTAAGATGTAAGTGTTAGCCTGGGAAAAATTCAACATCAAGGCCTCCTAGTAACCCCCTCTCCTTTGCTCCCCAGACCACCTTATAAATGGAGATCTCCAAGCCCAGTGTTTGCTGATACACAAAATAACTAATTGGGGGAGGAGTGCATTTAAAAGTGGCCAAGAGTGAGTTTTGTCTCTCGGGTGTGAATTCTGCAAGCCAGAGGCCGCATTGCACTCCACACACATTGGAGTCTGTCAGGCCTGAAGGGCTCAGCTTTCCTTACAGACTCTCTGTGCCTCAGAGAGAACAACCTGATCCTTGGGTCACATCACCTTCCAGCCCTCCCACACGTTAGCTGGAGCACCTCTGTTTACATTGCAAACCAGCAAACTAACAGTGATTCCTGCTATAGACATTTGATTCTTACTATTTTGCTCTTCAGTGTTGATTTTTTTTTTTTTTTTTTTTAGTGGTATGCAAGGGATCTGGGACTGAAACAATTCTGAGAAATGTATTGCTGTCTGTTATTTTATGATACTACTTAATTCATAGCTCTGTATAATAGCAGAGAAATAGGGCATACCCCCTTCTTACTTTGAGTGTCTCCTTTAATTTTGATACAAAGCAAGAAGAAATACCTGGACAAATATAAATGGAAGAAAAATAGAAAATGCCATTATGTGTTTGTACTGAAACTGCCTATTTGTAGGAAAAGAAGTGACTCATTTCATTAGTTTGAAAATTCATTTTAAAATAAAACAAAATAAATACAGTAAGTCAAATAATTATAGAACGCTTGGCTGACCTTTCACAAGAAGTATTCAAAGAAGGATTTTTCAAATACTGTTTAAACCGGAGTTCAAAAGCCTGCCCTATGGTGCTTATGACATCTTGGGCCATTCCACTGCGGCATTCCAATATGTGACAGGCTGCAAGAGGATGTACAAAAACAAATTTAAAAAAACTGTAATAAATTTTCAACAAGAAGAGGTTATATAAAGTTAAAATATTTCCAGAACATGAAACTTTTAATTGAGTAAAAGGGAGCAGGTTTATAAGCTCTTTTCAGCTCTCAAGTGGCAGAAAAGAATACCTCCTATTTCATATGCATCAAAGAGAAGAAACATTCATATTTTACATTGAAATATCTCAGAACACTGACAAACTGTGGTCTCAAGACAGGTTTTTCGGGCCCACATTGTTATAAAACGAGACTGATCTTAACCAAAAATGTGACTCACGTTCAAAGTTAGCTCTAGAATTCAGTACAGGAGATGCTTAGGGCAGCGATCTGACAGGAAGATGAGGCTCTTGGCATGGTATTTTGTCTTTGCAAAAATATAACTTTCCAGACCTCCCCCCACCCCCCACGCCCTCTCCCCTCAAAGTGGGGGACGAGCTGCTGGTGAAGAGGGGAGCTTTATAATACCCCTTTGCCCTGTCATTGCTCCTATAAAGCAGTGATGGTGTGGTATCCCTGTCTTCAAAATCCTACTAAAGAACTACCTCCATCAAGCATCAAAAAGAAGATTTAAAAAAAAACAAACAAGATTTTGTGATGACCAGAAGATACTAAAATTGTTATTAGATACTTTCTCTGAGAAGCAGCTACTGGGAAGGGGGAAATTTGCACAGGTAATTTAAAGAAATAAATTATGAAGGGTGCAGCTGACAGAACATAAAGGGTGCTTTATGACAGACATAAAAACAGGAGCTTATGTTCAGGGACTATAAATTCACCTCCCACCATATGGAACATCATTCCTGCTTTGGTGAGAGTATGGGGTCTTGCTTAGGGCCTTGCAGAATGGAGATTTAATTGAAATGGAAGTGTCATAAGGATGGCTTAGAAAGAGTCCTAAGAATAACTTTAATATGGAGGCAATAAGTCCCATGAGAAATAAAATTTTAAAAAAATATATTGGCTTATATAGCTTGAAGAATGGAGGGATGAGAAAAAGCTCTGATAACAGTTAAATATATATAAGAATGTTATAAAAATTGCTAGCTATTCTCTAAGAATAGAAAGGCATAAGTGAGTGCATGAGGAATTAGAGTAGATGCCTGGGAAGCTTCATGGATCTCGGGAACAGTGAAACCAACACTGGGACACATTACTAAAACGGACGCCTCAGGAGAGAAGAGAGAGTTGTTTTTATAGAATGATTTAACTGTGCTGACTTGGAAGCATGATTTTATGCTTGCATTGTCCTGGAAAGGATTTTGTATCTATTTAGAGAAAAAGGCAATTCATTTACATCTGATAGAATTTGCAGAGCCTATACCAGTATGTGATAGTAGATCCTACAAGTGTTTCTTTTCTTAGCCTTATGTTAATACTCATCTCAAGGAATCTCCAGATAATTCTCATTCAGGAACTAACTTGACTTTCATTTAAAGTACTTAAATAAAGGGGCACAGTCGGTTGAGCATCTGACTTTTGGTTTCAGTTCAGCTCATGATCTCAGGGTCATGAGATGGCAACCCATGTCAAGCCCCCAAGTCAGGCTCCACGCTGAGCTCAAGTTTGCTTGGGATTCTCTCTCCCTCTCCCCCTCCTGCTTGTGCTCTCTCTCTAAAATAAATAAATAAATCTTTTTTTAAAAATGATAAAATAAAGGATTTAAATGAAATCTTTAGAAAGCATGTGTTTGTGTGGGGGGGGGGCGGTTTATTAAATCAAACAATGCCAAGGTGTCAAATCTCTAGAAGAATTATCATTACCATTTCTTATAAGGTTGCCCCTTTAAAGAAGCAACTTGGATCCTAATATAGACTTAGGAGCTAATTCTAGTTTCAAAACCCAATTAAGAATGTCTATAAATGGGGGCGCCTGGCTGGCTTAGTCGTTGGGCATCTGCCTTCAGCTCAGGTCATGATCCCAGTGTCCTGGGATCGAGCCCCATGTCAGGCTCCCTGCTCCGCGGGGAGCCTGCTTCTCCCTCTCTCACTCCCCCTGCTTGTGTTCACTCTCTCGCTGTGTCTCTCTCTGTCAAATAAATAAATAAAAGCTTTAAAAATAAAAAAAAGAATGTCTATAAATATATATCCTTTCTACCAAAGGAAAATGTTTGATCTATCTTTAAACTGTAATCTTAAATTGCTCTTTTTTTTCTCTGCAGTAGCTTCACACATGACCAACACATAGAAGGTGTTTTAAAAATTGTGTTGATTGAAGACATATTGATTTTCCTGAATTACATCAATAATTCTCGTGTGAGAAGTTGTCTTCAATTGCATTGAAATGACACCTGCAGTGAGCCCCATAGTGAGGCAATTTCTTCCAGCCATTGAGTAGTATGAATCACTGCTTGCTTTGCTCTTGGAAATATCCTTACACCTACAAAGTGGCCTTGGAAAGTGCCCTCCAGTTGAGGAAAGAGAAGTTGTGTTACCTTATGATAAGAAAAGGCCATTCACTTGAATTCTTTTGTTTTTCATCTCATAAATTTCTGGTCCAATTTGAAATAAAGTCAACATCAGAAATATATCAAAATACAGAAAATGGTTTTTTAAATTTTATTTTTTCTTAGATTCAAGAAGAGGTCTAGAGAGGAAGGAAGATAATGAGAGAGGCAGGAAATTCAAACAAACGTACATACATCTATACACCTGAAGAAAAATGAGTGTATCTCCCTTTAAGGGGATGAGGAAACAAAAACACTCAAAAGAACTCCGTGGAAAGATTCAGATTCAAGTTCAAATTCCAATTATGCCACAACGTGTGTGACCCCGAACGAGTCGGTTTGCAGAGATATCCTCACCTGCTGAGAGAGGGCACAGGTGATCTTTGAAGTCCCTTGTTGCTTTCTAGAGAGCCTAACTTCCCTCTGTCACAGCAGCTTAAGCCTTCAGGGGAAACAGGCATGTGGGTTCTTGTGGCATATGGGTACTCAGGAAGGAAGGAAACAACCAAACCCACCACCACTTCTCACATGCTTCCAAAATGTTTTTACTTCTCTCAACTCTTCTGATTCTGATACTTTGAGGATTTGGTCCTGTTCTTGGGCTGATGCTACCAACACGTTCTGCTTTGCTTTGGAGAACCTCATTACTGCCATATTACTCTTTTGAGAAGACTGAATAGAAAACAAACAGTGGTGCCCGTCACCAGGAAAGGAATGACACTAGACAAATAGGCTGACCCTGTGCAGATATCCTGTGCAGCCTCCCTGCCTTCAGCGAACACACACAATGCTGTTGTTGCTACTCAGGGACATGCGGCTCTGTAAAAACTGTCTTGGTTCTTTTTGAGGTTGGTCATGGGCCACAATACAGATGGGCTTTGAATCACATACAAATGTGCCCATTTCCCAGGGTTAGACCCATCTCCAAAATCTTGGATAAGCAGCCAAGTTGGCCAAGAATTGACCAGTCTTTAGCTAATGGGAAGAAAGAAAGACAAGTGTATGAAAAGTCCCAATGGCCAAAAGAATGATATGATAACTTTGCATGAAGGCCTGAGATGGAATCAGATGCAAATATGGGTTCTTTTCATTCCACCTGCAGCCAGACAGACCCATAACTCTACCTTTGGGTATCAAGTACTATATTAAAGAGGATTTTTTAAAATCTTAGATTCATATTCTTCAATTTTTTTCATTTGGTCTCCTAATTGGATACTGAGAACTATTCTTAGAGGATAACAGGCCCTTCTTTACTAGTTTATATTTATTTTTAATAGGCCAGGGGTTTTTTTTTTGGTTTTGTTTTTTGTTTTTTTAATAAACTTGAAATTCAAAAGTGCAGCACCTCAGTTCAACCACCAGATGGCGCTGTAGCACTGAAGCAAGGAGTTCTCCACTCCTAGGAAGAAACCAAGCCAAAGAGGCGAACTAGCAGTCAGTCCGTAGTTAACTGATGTCACCAGGGCAGTTGTGCATAGATTTTATAACCATAACCATATATATAAGTAAATAGGTTAATTTAAATTGTTTTTACAGTCTTTTAAAACAATTTTTTAACTTTCTTCAGAGACTGAGAACCATGACCTTCCTGTACCCAGGTAAACTGGGGCCTCTTCACATACTAGATTCAGAGAAAATATTTAAACCTTCCTGGACTACTACACATTTGGAGTGAGAGGTGAAGAGAATACGGATTTCCTATTCATAGCAATTACAGGGGCAAGCCATATTAGTCACTAAGTAACCTCAAAACATTCTTAGGGTAACTTGCCTTTCCTACAGAAAGGCCTTTTATAAAATGCGGAGCTCACTAAAAGGTCCTAGCCAAGATGGGAAAAAGTGACCATTGCCCTGATTTGAACACACTAATGCTAAAAGTGAATGGAACAAATAAGAGGCCGTGGGAACATTCAGGATTCCTCTGACTGTGGGCTATGCTCTTCCTCATCCCCGAGGTCTGCCTTCTCCTGCCCTTTATCCCATCCACTGACATTGTGCTTCCCAGGGGGGGCCAATGGCCTGTTAACTGCCTGACTGGAAGGCATTTTCCACCTTCACCCCCCCAGCTCCTTTTCAGTATGTGGCATTCTGAGGTGTCTCATTCTGGGATGTCTTCTCCCAGAGAAATGTGCTCTTCCTCCTTCTTAGATGATACTCATCTCCTTATTTTCTCTCCTCCCGCTGACTACTCCTCTGGTTCTTTATTGCCTCCTCTGACTTCTACTCCCTGAGACCCTCAGCCCTCTCCTTTCTAGGTTCCTCCTTTGGTGATCTTGCTTACTCTTAGGGCTATGAAGTTGGCAGTTTTTCCAAACCTGCACCTGAAGGCCTGGTCTCTCTTCTCTCTCTCTCTCTCTCTCTCTCTTTCTCTCTGTCTCCCCTACCCCCCACACTCCCATCCCCACTCTCTTCCCCCCTCTTCTCCCCTCTCCCACCCTGAGCTTCTCCTACCTGCTGAACATTTCCCCCAGATGAACCAAACTCACTAGGTAATTCTATAACATCTTCTTTCTGGTTTCACTACTTTCTTTATTTATTCAAGGATTTAGAACATTTTTTTCTTTTTACAAATATAATAAATACTCACTGTAGGAGTTTTAGAAAATAAAAAGGCCCACCAAGAAAAAAAAATTATGTAAGTCTCACTACCTAAACATAACTGCTATTAATATTTTGGCATCTTTTTCTTTCCAATCTTTTTTCTGAGGATATCTACCTCCAAAAAATTACCTGGGGTCATATTATGCACATTGTTTTCACAATCTGCTTTTTGCACTTAATAACACTGTCAACACTTACCCCAGGTCATTATTTATTCTTCTATTACACTAGCTTTAAATTGCTGGATAGTAGTACATTCTATGGATTCATTTACATAATTTATTTATAAATATTGAATTAATTCTATTTTTCTATTATATAAATAATATATGACAATAATCTTTATTGCTTAATCTTTGTGCATGTCCTAATTATTTCCTTAGAGGTTAAATTGCTGGTTCAAAAGTATTTACCTTTTTAAGTCTTTGGATGCAAACTGTCAACTTGCTCTCCAAAACGTTTGGATCCACAATCCTACGGGCATTGTTAAAAATAGCTACTATTTTAAACCCCATTTTACCTTTTTTCAATATTTGAAATTTGAAGATGAAATACGGTATCTAACTATAATTTGATTGCTAACAAGGTAGCTAGTAAACTTGTAAAATTTTCTAAATGTTTCTTGGTGCCTTGTAATGTTCTTTTGTAAAGGTGTGCTCAGAACCTGGGAGTTGATTCACTTGCTTATTAGCTGGCTGAGCTTAAGAAAACAATCTCACTTTTCTCCACGCCAGTGTTTGCTTTTATAATAAAGGAATAAATTAATACTGATCTCAGAGGGTTGATGTAAGGATGAAATGCCTGCCATGTGGTGAGCATGCAATAAATGGTAGGATTTTCCCCCGTTTCTCTAGCGGATTGTCTTTTTTCCCATTTGTAATAATCCCTGTTTTCTTAATGGCAACACTAATCCATATCACACAGGGTAATAATAATAATAGCTACTATTTATTATATACTTACTATGAGCCACCTATTGGGATATTTGCATTGTATATAATATCTCATTAAGTCCTCAGGAACATCTGATTTCTATTTCTTCAACAACCTTCATATCTAAAGTGTTGCCAAGTTCCATTAGTTCACAGATGTGTCCAAATGGTTCCTTCCTCCCCCAGTGTAATCTAAACAGTACCACTCCTGCCTGGGACTAATGGGATGTCCTCCAAATTGGACTCTACAATTCCAGACTGTTTTCTGCCCTCCGGCATCACTTTCACAGATACAAATGCCAGAAAAGTTATCATTTTGCAATTTCAATAAAATGGCAGAAGCCGGAATAATTGCTATAAAGCTCAAAATCTTCAGTGGCTCCCAGTGACCTTCTGGCCAGCATTCAAAGCCCTCTACACTCTGTTTCTGGCCTCGCTTTTCAGCCATGACTCCCCTACTTCTATTCCTTCCTTTCTCTGCGACCCCACCTTTACACACACACTCACACACCCAAACCCATAGCCCTGAGCTCTCATGAGAGGGCTCTTTCACCTGGGCCTGGATTCATTTCTCCCACAAGTCCTGACTGAGCCCCTGCTGTGTCCCACACGCTGTTGTCCAGGCCCCCCTCCTTCTCCATGCACCTCCAACACACCATGTTTCTCTCTCCCACTAAATGAGGGGTCCAAGCTGGCCAGGAATTGTTTTTCTGCCACAATGATTAGCTCAGCCCCTTTTATATTAGTATGTAATTCATAATTATGTGTGGGCTTGAAAGCCGTGTTGACACCTCTGGGCACAAATTAAAGTCCAGGGGCTCCGGTGAGGAGAAGGGATTTGACTCTGGAGGGGTGTGCAAGCAGGGGCTATGCTGACAAGGGAGTGGCTTCTCACAGAAGTTTCTACGACCAAGATAAATAAGAAAGGGAAGGAGGAGACCGGAAAAGGAGCAATAAGGAGGAGGAGATGACAACTTTTTAATCCAAAAAAAAAATTACCCTGTTTCTTTTTTTTAAGATGTATTTATTTTAGAGGGAGTGCACAGGGGGAGGGACAGAAGCAGAGGGAGAGAGAGAAACCTCAAGCCAACTCCCCACTGAGCACGGAGCCAGCCAAGGGGCTTGATCTCACACCCTGAGATCATGACCTGAGCCTAAACCAAGAGTCGCACCCAGAAAATTACCCTATGCTTCTAAATCATCTATCTTCTAGGTAGACCCATTCCCCTAGAGAAGCAAGCAAGCAACTAGCATCAGTCTGTGAATGCCTCACCACCATTCATGGAAGAGCAATGACAGGCCTGAGCTATTCAGTGACTGATGGCAAAGTTACTCAACATCTAGACTTCCCGATCTATTTGTTCTTCCTTTCACCCTGTCCTTTCAGGTTAAGAGAAAAGGCTTTTTGTTCAGAGCCCTTCCCTAAAAGAGCATGCAGTGATTCTTTCGGGAAACTCAGGCTTAATTAAAAGAGGCTGCTCTTTTCTGGTATCTTCTGTTGTGTTCCATTCCTACACCCCCATTCCCCTTCACTAGTTTCTGTCTCTCCTACTCATCTTTGATGGTTATCCATTCTTCATTATATGGTTTACAGTGAGTCAGTTTCAATGGAGTATTGCTTAATTCTTGCCACCTGTTTCTGCTTTTCCATTTCATCGAGCCATGTTCTTTTGGCAAGCATTTGCTAAGCATCTACTACGTGCCAGGTCCTGTGTTAGCAGCTGGTCCTCATCATTTCCTTTTTGACTATCATAATAGCTTCCAAACAGATCTCCCTGCCTTAAGTTTCTCTCTGAATCCATCCTATTCCCAAATAAATCTTCCTGAAGCTCTGCTTTGTAAACAGCATTTTCCACCCAGTTACTCGAAGATTCAGTCCCTACTTATCGGCTCTATCCTATCTGCCCTCTAGATGTCTTTTAGACATTTTTTCCTCCATACCCAATCTGCATTCTAGTAAATATGTTCTACTTATTTACCCCCAGCATGCCAGGTACACTTTCACCTCTTTGTTTTATAACTCTTTGAATTTCCAAATTCTACTTCACGTGTACTTAATAAATGTGTTGGAGCAAACTCTATCCTTGGGGTGGCACAAGATGCTGCCCTAATAGGTTCAAGTTGAGGAGAAGAAGCAACCTAAGACTCATCCTTAAGAGGAGTTGAATGTTCCAGAATCAGGGATGAGAAGCAACACTAACCACGTCTGTCTAAAGAGGTCCAATGACTTAAGAAATTTCAGGCCCTTATCCCAAAGTTCCACCGGGAGATGAGTTTACTTAGGCAAACTTGCTAAATCCTGGGATGAGAAATCCAATCAACTTAACTCTTCCATTCACTCAACAAATATAGTTATTTTTGTTGCAACACCTATGTGTCTGGCCTTTTGATGAGTGCTTTGGAAACAGCAGTAAATGAGGTAGATAGGTTCCTGCCCTCATGGAGCTTTCCGTAGGAAGGACAGACATGAAACACATCAACAAATGAGTAAATAAAATAACAAAAATGTGGGCTAAGTGTTAATAAGAAGAGAAATAAAGTATTATGATGCAGCAGGGTGGGTTATGCTACTAGAGATAGGAAGTGCTATCAGTCAAAGAAGATCTCTCTGAAGAAGAGACATTTAAGCTGAGATCCAAAAATGAGAAGAAGCCAAACACTCAGTGACATGCCAGACTCTTTGAATAACAAATGCACAGGCTCAACACACATACACTCATGTGCATGTGTGTGCATGCGTGCGCACACACACACACACACACACACTTGCTGAGACCAATAATCTCACTGGCTTGGGTCTTCTGTGTAATTCATTCATTCATTCATTGGGGGTGTGGCAGCCAGTCCCTTCTATCATAACCAAAACAGCTTTTCTTTTGATTATACAAATAGATAATAAGCCTTTGGGTATAAGGATCCCTCAAATGACTGGGACTTAAATCCCAACTATATATTTTTTTCTACTTTGTTCTGCTAGCAGGGCTATTTATTTCCAACTCAAATTCACATAATATTTCTAGAACCCAATATAGCACTCTAGTGATCCTCATCACTCTGTCTATTGAAAAGAACTGCTTGTTACTTTCTAAAGGTGCTATATACCAGCGCTTAAGAAAATCTAGAAGTTGCTTTCCATACCTCGTTGATTAACTGGATCTTTAGCTACATAGGCGACGTAGTCTGTAGTATCCTATAAAAAAGGGAAAATGATTGCATTTAAAATGAATGGATTATACTGTTGAAAGATAAGAGTACATTTAGGACATGATACTGAGGTAAGGACTTACATACAAATGTTTCTACTTAAAGAGAAAAGAAAAGCATCCTAGGAGGGAATATAAATACACACTGTGTAGTTCAGCCATTGTGGAGTCCACATCCTCTGCCCCTTGGAGAGAGAAGTTGAAAATTAAAAATTTAGAGGCAGATTTAGTGATACTTATTTACTGAGAATAAAAAAGAATCTACATAGGGAATATGTTAGGACATACATTCTTAAAAAATGGTTAGGGACTGTGACTGTCTCCTGTGTTGAAAGGTGAAATACCAGGGGTTATGCCACCACAAAGGAGTCATAAACTAGGAGGTGGTGCCATGATTTCCCAGTTGTCCAAAGAGACACCATCTATGTCAGAAAATAAGTCAATTACAGAGACACATTGGGCTTTGTGGTTGTTAGCTTGCTTGTGTGCAGTGCGAGTTAACTTAAAAAATAACAAAGCAAAAATACAAAGCATTTATTTGATCAATATCTAGAAAGGAAAAATCATTTTTGAAAAAGAGAGCCCATGAAAAATCTAAGGAGTTCAAAAAGATGTGTGGCTGACTTTGTAAAAACAAACAAAAAGCCACTTGGTAATTCTGACTTTTATTGAAACAGTAAACTGATGAGTGATAAGATTTTAATAATTAAAGATGCTTTTTGTTATCTCAGTTCTCAGGGGAAAAAAACATACACACAATGCCATTTGCAGATTAGAAGTATGACTCTCCAGAGGGAAGATGCAATCAACTGGCAGGAAATAAAAGCCCGGGTATAATACCCTCAAGGACAATCACTTAATAACCCACAGTGAAACACGCAGGAAGCAGATTTCAGGGTCAGCATAACTTGTCTTCAGTTATTTTAAAAAATAACAAACACCTAAATAAACTTATCTTATGCTAACAGATAAAAGGTTTGAAATATCTTGTAAATAAATAAGGTCACATCTATGAGCTTTATTTTATATGAATTTAGAAGCAAAGCCACAAGTGCTGGGGGCTTGGCTGCTATTTATAAAGTCGAAGAGATGGGAGGACGCCAGCAACACTGTCTGGTGCATTAGATGGTGGGAAAGAGGTTGTGGGACCTTGTCCTCCAAACAGTCTCCAGCGGTCTTAGAGTTCTAAAATTCTGTAACTGTAAATTTCTGGGAGAATCTAAAGAATGTTAAAAGCAAGGCACAAATGATGGGAAAAAAATGTAAGAACATATATTTGTGACATACTTGGAATGCATTTTTGAAAAGGAGAAAGTATACAGAGATACAGAAGCATTACCAAGAACTGTCTTCAGGGCTGACAGGAGGAAGACAAGTAAGTGTCTTCGAGAAGAGAGTAAAGGTAAGGGTGAGCAAAGGTCAAGAGGTAAGGAAGAACAGCCAATATTTCTTAAACTTGGGAGGAAATCTGGTTGAAAGAAAGGTACTACACTGGGCCATGGAGACTTTTAGCATCTTGCACCCAGGTAGCTGTGAAGTTCTAAATGATCTCAGGGAGTGTCCTAAACAAAGCTATGGCCATGTGCTAGCAACAGGGGTGATAGCTCTCTCCCATCACGCGGTGCCAGGCACAGCACTAGCAGCTTACGTGCATCACTTCACTTCCTCCTTACTAGGCTGTGAGGCAAGGGTGCTCATTCCCCATTTTATAGATGAGGACCCCCCGAAGCCAGGAGAGGTTAAGTAAGTCAAGTCTCCCTGACTCCAAAACCTGGCACTTCACCTAGAGGACCCTGAATGCCAATGCTTGAGGTCACTCCAGTTTTCTGTTTTAAATTTGAATAGCAGGCTTTTTGCCCCAGTTGCAGAAAGCACAGGGGTCCCACTCAAATTTCCCCACAGCACTACAAATTCTTTACCATTTGTTTTTGGTAAGGGCAGTGCTTTGGTGGGTTGAAAGTATTAAAAAACTAAAGGCATGTGAAGATGATCTACAAAGAATTAGCATTCAGGAGAACTGTGATAGACATCATGCGGGCTTGCCTAGGGTAAACAATGATTTGCATACCAATGCTAAAATGACAGCAACCCTTGAAAGTTCAAAGGGAAATTTAGGGCAAACACATATAATTATTTTTAACCCTTACCTTATAGAATTCATTACATAACTAAAGGAAAGTATTTGAGTTCCTTTATGGATGACTGAGCTATAACGTTAGGAAGAGAAGAGACAACGCTGGCCTTTTCAGGCTGGATTCAGTCAACCCTCTCTGCTTTGTTACCACGGTGAGGCCAGATTACGAAGCTGGCTGGATGGGAGTTCAGGTTCAGTACTGGGTCCAAGCTGCCACTGCTATGTGCTAGGCACCTTGCATGCCCCGTTTGCTAATGAATCCACAATCGGCCATCTGTGGAATCTCTTGGGGAAGAGGTAGAGCTCTTAAAATTTGGTTTACATATTAATTAAATGGTAGGACCATGGAACTAATCTATTCATTTGAAAATAACTATACCCAAAATTAAAGATGAGAAAATAGAGAAGCCTAAAGGGAAAATTAAGTGTCCATTAATAAAAGAAAAAAAAACACCCCAATGATTTGAAGTCCTATAAATAGGACTTTTCTTCCATATGCTTCAAATAAGTTCTGAAGACAGGAGATTTAGGTTTGACATGCTTGAACATTTTGAGTCACTGGTAGCCAATGTGGACACAAGTAATTACTGAAATTTTTAAAGAATAGGGTAATTTAAATAGCATTTAACTATATATTTCACACACGAAAAAGTTACACCAACAACCAAGTGAAGAAAGTCCCTTACTTTAGATGCCAGTAAGGGAAGCAATGATTACAACAGAGTAACTTCAGAACTTCACTTCCTTTTAGGATAGACAATAATTTTTCCTTTTAAATATTTAGCATAGAGGTCAAAACTTTGCAGTGACATCACCTGCCAGATCTAGTTTTTACTACTGTTCCATACCTCTCTTAGATTTCTGAATTATATGTCTTATCATTTATAACCCTCCATTTGATTCCTCAATTGGAAGTGAGAAACTAAATGTGGTGGATAGAAAAAAAACAACAAGTATTATACTGGATTTTATTCCCCCATTTTGAAGGATACAATCTTTAATATTAAATGCTCAACAGAAAAGAAGGTAATACATTGTCAGGAAGAACAAGGTCTCCATTTGCTCCCTGTATGTTTTCTTGACCTTACTGATGTTCAATCCTTACGAAAATCAAACTCAGTCCTCTTCTAGCTTCTGTATGTTTGCAGGGAGAAGAAAAATGTCCCAATATCATGGAGCAGCAAAATCCTCCTTCTACCCCCTCAGTTTAAACAGATCTGTTTCTTGGTGAGTCCCAGGCTTCCTAACTTCAATGCCTCCCTCCTTCGGCTCTGGTTCAGAAGTATGGAGTAGGGAGTCAGGGAATGACCCTCCACTCTGTAAAGTAGGCTTGGAGAGCGACCACTTGCTCAGTCTCCCACAATTCATGGGGAATGAGGACCCTGTGGCCTCTAGGGAGGAAAGAACTGCAGTTCTCTCCTGCTAGCTAAGCTTTCCCCCTCCACGAGCTTCTGCAAACCTGGTTGCTCATTTTAGATGAGACTTTGTGGCCCTGGCTGACAGCCGGAATGGCAACTAGGCTTCCCCTCATATGCCAAATCCATTGCTTAAAAGTATCTGCCTGGAACTCTGTGTTGTTAAGAATGCTGAGGGGTGACTGGCAACACATGTACGACATATTTGTTTTTCATGACTTAGATGTTACTTACAAGAAGAATCTCAGATGATAACTCCATGACTCACAACACAATGGAATATTATTAGCTCATCCACTAATCCAAACATTTTAAAAATCAGTAACAGAAAATATTTTGTCAAAGCCAAATCTTTGATTGTACATAGCTACTCACAAACTGTAATAAAACACTGGAAAAGTTATGTGGTGGCTAACATGCTTTACATGGAAGTTCTTTTAACTCTTATAAAAAGAGCTTTCATGAGTCCATACTTACAGGATCCCCTCCAGAGGCAAATGAAATAGACTGCATATGATGATTTGCAATAATCTGTAAAACATAAACAGATTAAACATGGATGATGCTACAAATTAATTATGCCTAGTTACATACAATCTAACAGTAACGGACATACAGTTGTATGTTTTGTTTTTGCCTGCTCAGCATCCCTTTGGAAGCTACTCCATCCCCATTCTGTAATAATCTCATGAGGTTCAAGTAGGTTTGACATGCCCGTATCACTGCCCCTCTCCTTATGGCTGGACATGGGATCCAGGCCTAGCCCATCAGAATGGGCTTTACCCTCTGGATAAAGCAAAGCCAATCAATATCATGGAGAGGAACTGAAATGGATAATAGGAAAGAATGCACCTCTCTCTGCCATTAAGGGCCTTAGTTTAAGTCCAAAGCTTCTGGGAACCATCTTTTGCTGCCATGTGGGAAAAGCCTGATGGAAGAATGAAGCTTTCCCTCTGGACAATATCAGAGCTGAGAGTTAAAAAAAAAAAAAAATCTGGTGGTAATATTTAGTCCATCACTTCAACCAATACATTTCCCCCTTTATCTTTTTATGAATTTTTCTATTTTATTTATTAATTTTTATATAAGTTAGTTTGAATTGGGTTTCAGTCATTCACCACCAAAAGCATACTAAGGCCCTAACATTAAGATTTTCAATATGAAGTAGACTATCCCAGTGAACTGCATTAGTTAGCCAAGAAGACGATCTCTTTCACTTGAGAGTTTAGGCTTGCTTGTTTGGAAACCACAGTGTAATGACCAATTTACAGAGAAGTATTTGTCATACTGCTTTGAAGGTTCATTGAAATACCAACTGTGCATCAATTGGCTAATCTCATCGTCAGAATTGTTTAACCTAATCTATACACAATTCTGCTTACATAAGATGGTCAAGCAATTCTACTCTTAGCTGTATTCCAATGGATTGTGTAAATACTGCACCAAAGATCTTCTCAAGAAAGATAATTACTGCCCCGTTTGTAATAGCCCCAAACTGGAAACAATCCCAATGATGATCACTGTGATATTCAAACAATGGACTACTATGTAGCAAAGAACATATTTCTTGGGCAAAAGAAGCTAGACACAAAGAATATACACTGCATGGTTTAATTTCTATAAAGTTCAGAAAAAAACAGGCAAAAATATTTTATTCTGTTTCAAATCAGGATGATGGTGATAGTGGGGCAAAGGAAGAGAAAGCAAATGGTTTTCTGGGATCCCGCAAATGGTGTTTCTCGATCTGGGTAGTGGTTACACAAATACATCCATTTTGTAATAACCAAGCTGCACACTTACAACTTGTGCACTTTTCTATATTTGTGATTTCTATACTTATATTTCAGTTAAAAGTGATTACTTAAAAACATGGGGCGCCTGGGTGGCTCAGTCGTTAAGCGTCTGCCTTCGGCTCAGGCCATGATCCCAGGGTCCTGGGATCGAGTCCCGCATCAGGCTCCCTGCTCTGCAGGAAGCTTGCTTCTCCCTCTCCCACTCCCCTTGCTTGTGTTCCCTCTCTCGCTGTGTCTCTTTCTGTAAAATGAATAAACAAAATCTTTAAAAAAAAGAAAAGTGATTACTAAAAACAAATCAATATACAAAGATCAACTGTCATTCCTACATACCAGCAATAGCTAATCAGATATTGTATTGCGGTAAGGGGTATATTTTACAAGAGTATCTAAGTATAAAACTAGTATGAATCATGTAAGGTTTTTTAGAAAACTTTATCGAAGGGTATAAATAAGACACAAACAAGTAGAAAGATATATATCACTTCTATGGATGAGAAGACAATATTGTAAAGATGTCAATTCTCCCCCAAATTAATCTGTAAATTCCACGCAACTCCACTAAAAATTCCACCTATGTCATTTGGGTAACATTTCAAGCTACTTCTAAAATTCACATAGGAGAATTGCAAAAGAGCTAAGGCAATTTTTTAAAGAACAAAGAGAGAAGATTTTCCTTGTCAGCAAGACATACTATAAAACGGCAGAAATTCATTTGAATACAAAGTCTAAAAACAAACTTACACATTCATTGTCTTTTAGTCTATGACAAATGTGGCACCAAACAGCCAACAAAAGGACAGTGATTAAATTAGTGGAGTTGGCTGAGTTAGCTGGATACATGTAAAAAATATATAAACAAATCCTGTCCTCATAGTATTTATATAAATGTTTTATCCATAAAAGATCTATTCAAATATTAGAAGACAAATAAAAAGTTATGCTTGTGATCTGTGAAGTAGGAAAATCCATCTTAATAGAAAGAAAAAGACATAGAAAAAAACCCTTCAATTTGATTACAGGAAAACTCATTTTAAAACTTTTGTATAAAAAAAAGACCCGTGAAACAAGACAAATAACAACAGGCAGGGAGCATATATTTGCAACATGTAAAACAAAGTACTCATATAGTTTATAAGAAATTCCTACAAATCAATAACAAAAAGAAATAAACCAAAAATAAGACCAGTTAATTTTCTTAAGTAACACAAATTTCAATAAACATATTGAAAAATACTCAATCTCCAAGAAATCAAGGCTATGGAAAATAAAACAAGATATCATTAAATTGATAAAATTGCTCAACAAAACCATGTCTGGCAAGGATATTCTCAAACACTGCTGAGGAGAGCAATCTTGGAGAGCAGTTTGATACTGTGTGTTAAAACTAAAGTATGCAGGGGCGCCTGGGTGGCTCAGTCGTTAAGCGTCTGCCTTCGGCTCAGGTCATGATCCCAGGGTCCTGGGACAGAGCAGCGCATCTGGCTCTATGCTCCGCGGGAAGCCTGCTTCTCCCTCTCCCACTCCCCCTGCTTGTGTTCCCTCTCTCGCTGTGTCTCTCTCTGTCAAATAAAATCTTAAAAAAAAACCTAAAGTATGCATACCCTACAATTATGCCTTTCCACTCGTAGGTTATTTGTTCTAGAGAAACATTGGTGCACATGGATGTGATTTAACCATAGTTTATAATATCGAAAAATCGGAAATTATTTGTGCATAATTAGGTCAACTATAGTATAGCTATACAAATGAAATGCTAGGAAAAAAAGACTCATCTATGTATACTAATAAAGCTAAATCTTCAAGACATTGCTGAGGGGCTTTTTGTTTTGTAATTGAAGTTATGTAAGGCATGCAAAAACAAAAACAAAAACAAAAAGCCCACACACAAAATTAAGATTTTTCCACGAGGACGTAAAGATCCATATAAATGCAAAGGAAAAAGATTTAAAGAATACACACCGAATTGATGACAATGGGAAGTTACCTCCTGCGAAAATAAATGGAACCAAGTACTTCTTCAGCACATGTGTTTTTAAGGAGATAGATAATATGTTTGTGAATTTAACTTTTTTTTTTAATGGGGAAAACAGAAGAAGAGCTGAATGGATCAGTTCTCAGTATTTTGATCGGTGGTTGGGAACATTGTGTGATTTGAAGGTGTGGATTTAGAAGTCCTAATCGTACAGATGAAAGGGGGTTAAAACCTTGGAGCAGAAGCGATTTTGCCTGGGGTGGGAGGAAGAGGAGCTGGAGAGAGCAGAAGGGGTAAAGAGCAGGGGGAGGAGGATTAAACGTTGTTACAGAGGCCACGTAACGTATTTTCAAGTTTACAGCATCATAAGCAGCGGAACGGTTAAGAAAGGGGAGATTAAGTAACTCCCTTATAGGCAGAGTGTCTAGCTAGGGAGTTTGAACGGATCGAAAGCTGGACCACCATTCCCCGCGGAACAGTGAGCAGCCCCCGCCGAGGGGCACGCCAAACGGGAGGCGGTGTCTGGGGGTCGCGCAAACGCACAGGGTCACGCAAGCGCACGGCGTTTGCGCACGCGCAGAACGGCTTGTCCGCGTAGCTCCGATTTTGCAAAAACGCCTTGCGAGAGGTGGAGCTGCTTGTACAATGTCGGAAATGAACGAGCTGTCCGAGCTGTATGAAGAGAGCAATGATCTGCAGATGGATGTGATGCCTGGCGAGGGTGACCTTCCGCAGATGGAGGTAGGCAGCGGGAGCCGGGAGCCATCCCCGAACCCCTCCCGCAACGGGGCCCCGCCACAGCTCGAGGAGGAAGGCCCAATGGAGGAGGAGGCGGCCCAGCCAATGGCGGAGCCGCAGGGGGAGCGAGGCCTTGCTAACCGGCCCAGCCCTGGGGAGCAGCCAGGCCAGCTCGCGGGCCCTGACTTCGAGAGCGAGGACGAGGGCGAGGAATTTGATGACTGGGAGGACGACTATGATTATCCGGAAGAGGAGCAGCTGAGTGGTGCAGGCTACAGAGTATCAGCGGCCCTTGAAGAAGCCAACAAGATGTTTCTGAGAACATCCAGAGCTAGGGAAGCAGCCCTGGATGGCGGGTTTCAAATGCATTATGAGAAGACCCCGTTTGATCAGTTGGCTTTTATCGAAGAGCTTTTTTCACTTATGGTTGTCAATCGCCTGACCGAAGAACTCGGCTGTGATGAGATTATTGATAGAGAGTAATTACGTGCTGTTAAAAGAGGAGGAAACTACTTGAGGAGAGACCCAACATTCCCACTGTCTTTTGGGTTCATTCCAGATCCAGATCGTACCGTGCCAATGAAAAACTTGATCCTCAAAAAAAAAAATTTTTTTTTTTTGTGTTGTTGTTTTGCAGAATAGAATAGGGCAGTGACTGCACAGTTACGAAAAAGAATTGTTAAGGAAGAAGAAAACCCATCTTAGGACTGTGGAAATCTGTTTTCAAGAATGTTCCTGAAACACCTGTGGCTTTGACTTTGTTATTGATCCAGATTATTTTCCTTGCATTGGAGAAAATACCTTTCACATTTCACTGTAAGGGATGGTTTTGCAAGAATAAGTTACGACCAAGACAAACTACCAGTACAAGACCCCAGTGATATTAATTACATGAGAAAATGTAACTAATACATCCAATTTAGGACTCAATATGTCTGAATCATTGGGACTGAAAGCCTACTGAGAGAACTCTGAAGATTCCACTTTGTGGTCTGTCCAAGCCAGTGATCAAAGGCTAAATTTTTCGTGTAAAATAAATTGGGTATGAAGCAAACCCAAAAAGAAATACGTATCATGTGTGCTGTATCTCAAAATGTGTTTTCAAGAGCATCTGAAACTTTGTACATGTATCTTGATCATTTATAAAGATACTATGATCTGTAATTCAAGGAAATTCGTTCTTACCATTTTTAAAACTCAAAAATTAAGACATCCATAATAAAATTTCAAATTTAGACATTAAAATGTATGTGAAAGAACAAAACAAACTATTTCTAATACTCTTACATAATAGAGAAATTGTTTTACTCGCTTTCTGTTTTTCATTTAACTTTACAGGTGAAAGACTTTGGTTGAACTTCATAGCATAAGAACTGTTTTAGTGAACATGTCAAGTAAAAAGAAAGCCCTACATCTAAAAAAAGACTGAACAATTATGCCCTCAACCTTTAAAAGTTTTAAACCTGTCCAGAAATCCACCTCAGTATCTGAAGTTTCCCTCTTTGTGTCCTCCTCTAATTAAGCTTGTTATTGGTTATGCACCAGCATTCAAGATAATAAAATTTCTTGTTCCGTGTATTTTGTTTGTTTGGCCAATAGTATTGTTCACATACTTTAAACACTACTTTTTATTGTATTGTGCTATTTTATTTTATTATTGAAACCACTTTATGATTTAAATTTAACTACTATAAGGGAAAGTGCTCCAGCTTCAAATAACTGATTTATAAATTAACTTGTGGATATTAAACTTGGCAAATTCCTATAAAAGGATTTGCCAGCTGAGAAAAGCTGTCCTATTAGCATTTTGCTGTGGTTATTAAGGTTCTGAAATTGTATAAGAATAATGTCAGTAAGCTGTGCCCAGTAAAACAGTGTTCAGTAGGTCTGATCAATAAAAAGGTACCATCTGCTCGTTATGGCAGTAAAGGACACATCCAATACATCACAACTCAGCCTTATTTATGTTACAGTGATCTTGTCTTTTAGTTTAAGGAGGGGGGTTCTTTTCTGTAAAGTAGAGGACAGACGAGGGTGATAATTATTTAAATACTAGCTTGGTAAGTTATAGGATAGATAGGGAAATAATAGGAGGTGAGATGTTAGCACTTAACCTCTCCCATGCCTCACTTTCATTGCATTTTCAAACAGTTCTTAGTTGCAGCTAGATGAGTCTGCATAGATAATTGTATGATGTGAATTAACTGAATTTGGGGGTGGGGTGTAGGATGCCAGGGCACAGGTAACTAACCAGTTGCATGTACCTCCAGATAAACATATCAGGAAATAGAAAAAAACTGGTCTTCAAACCAGGAAGCGTGATTAGGTTCCTCTCTGGGACTGAGTAGGGAGCAAGAGGAGAGGAAAAGAAAATGACTCCCTGTTGGGTTGGAAGGCTCATGTTGGGGAGAAAGACCTGGACTCCACAATGCACCCCTCCTGATGGTTGGTTCATTGGTCTTGGGAAAATGGATAGTAAACTGAGAGATTACTGAAATTAATGCTTGTTTGTATTTACTGAAGATAGAAAATGGTAGCATTTTAACACCCCTTTTAAAAGCATAAAATCACTTGTTTTAAAGGTTAAAGTTAACACATATTGGAACCAGCCTAACTGGTTCAAATCTGGGTCAGTGGGAACTAAAGAAAGGAGTTCTAGAGAGATTCTGGTCCTTATTTTGTGAACAGGGGCGAGGGTGGGGATATGGAATGGGGAGAGGGAACTTTAAAAACCTTGTGAGTATGTAGGGTGATGGGGGTGTAGTTTTCTGGATCTATGCGTATAATAAATTTTTGCATAGATTGTCCTACATTGGCTGCCCTAAGGACACAGATCTATTTTGTTTGTCTCATGCTTCAAATTTTAATTCTTTAAAGACCAACATCTCATAACCCAGAGAGTGCAGCAAAACTCCCAGATTTCCATCTTTTTTTTTTTTCCCCAAAAGTTGAAGATCTGGCAGCCCTTGACCTATAGTCATGTGGGAAAAAGCATCCAATATCCCTTTACGTAGGGAAGGTATTGTACTGCCATGTTTCCCAGTGTTGTCTCCCCAACATGGAGGCCAGGTGGCACTCACCATGTATCATTATGCTTGCACCACTGTTTTCCTTGTCCCTGGACAGTAAGCACTACCTGCCTGGCCTCTCTTCATGGAGACTAAAGGATGTCTCCATTTTCTGCCTATTTTACCTTCTTTATCTCTATTTTCCTTCTCAGTATCATCTCACTAGCTGTTAGAGTTGGTGGTAGGATTGTAGATATGAGTAAAGAATAGTGGGAGTGGGAGCTTTTGAGCCTGACATTTTTGCTTAAGTCCCTTACATATTAAAGTATGTAAAGCAAGTCTGTTGCTTGAATTTTTAAAACATATTAAAGTACTGGGCGCCTGGGTGGCTCAGTTGGTTAAGCAACTGCCTTCGGCTCAGGTCATGATCCTGGAGTCCCTGGATCAAGTCCCGCATCGGGCTCCCTGCTCGGCAGGGAGTCTGCTTCTCCCTCTGACCCTCCCCCTCTCATGTGCTTGCTCTCTCTCATTCTCTCTCAAATAAATAAATAAAAAATCTTTAAAAAAAAAAAAAAACATATTAAAGTATGTAAAGCAAGTCTGTTGCTTGAATTTTTAAAATATACAAAAATCCCTAAAACTTGCTTTTCCAAAATGTATTTTCCACCCCAAAATATGGTAAGTTTTAAAAATTGCAAGCATTACATGTTTAATATAATTTTATTTTCTGCCTCTGAGACATTTTCTGGGAGTGAATGCTTATAATCCTGAAGTCGTTCTCAGTGGCTGAAGATGAATGTGAACCGCGTGACCCATAAATACTCTGTCATCTATGAATGCATCTACAAACTTGAACCTGTTTATGTTTTCAGTCCAAAGTATATCTTAGAAGTTGGGGGGCGGGGAAGGGAGGCATTACTATTTCTTGGTATTTATCTTAGAACTTCAAAGGGTAGCTTTCTTTAAGGAGAATTTAATTAGTAAATCATTCTCTCATGTACAACTATAAGCTTGCTTCTCTGCTGCCTTCCTCCCTTGAACATTTTACTTGCCCTTTTGATGGGATTTATAAAGCTTCTTGAGTGAAGCAGATGCAGTTGCACATCTTTTTTATGCCACTCCCACCCCCACCCCCGCCGCATCGCCACCACTACCAAACCATTCCCCATAGGCCTGCAGAATGGTTCAAAATTATTTTTAAAAATCAGCACCTGGGTGTGAGGTCAATGAGATCCTAACTTTGGTCCTCACTCCACCAGTGGGCTGAACACATAACCATGCCACCAGTGCAGAAAAGATGTCTCACTTCCAGAGACACTCATTGCTATAACTACTGGTAGTGGAAGCCACCCATGCCCACTGTCCCTACTTCTTTCTGCCAGAAAGATGAAGGGCATGTGACAATACCCCCTCTAATTGCAGTAGCCCAGAAAAATTGTAGTAGAAGAGAAAGCAATGAGAATAAACTATGCCCCTACCACACATACCACAACCCTATTCTTCCTAAATTCCCCATTCCTTCCAGTCACCCCATAGAAAGAACCATTTTTTAAAATGCTAGTTATATTCTGCACATAAGGCCATCACCATGATGGCTGTAGATTTGCTTACTCTTCCTCCCCTACAAAATTCTGAGATAATGCAAGTGCTTCTATACTCAATGAGATCTCACAGCGCAAGGCAATAAGCACCCTTGGTACCATACACATGGGTGAAAACTAAAAATAAATTTTACATTTACAAACGTCTTATGGGCAAAGCATCTGAAAGACTGATTGTTTTCCCTTCCAAGCACAGCCTCAAACGTCCTGCTGTCGTCATACCAATGGTATCCCCTCTCTTGGACAACCAATCAGGACCCAGCTAGACAGGAATTTATTTTGAACTATTTCATATTAAGCATTTTCCCCTATGGAGTTTTATACTACTGTGAAGCAATATATTTTACTCTGCTTTTGAACTTAGAACTAACAAAGCAGCCCTCAAAACTGCAAGTGAATTTTTTTGGCAAAAACACTGGAGTCAAAAATGTATATAACTGTATTTATATGTTACTGAAAATTTTATAATTTTATGTTTTAAAATATGCTTTCCCTGTTAAGCACTGAGTTTATGAAAATGTCTCAAGGAAATAGGAAAAATGTTTGAGTAAATAATAATAGGTACCGCACTGTGCTAAGTGATTTACATTGATGATCTTACTTAATCCTCTAAATAACCCAATGCTACATACTATTGCTAAATCCATCCTTTCAGAAACTCTGTGAATAGGTACTATAATGTCATTTCACTAATGGGAAAATTGAGTGATAGAGTAACTTGTTTGTTAGCGGCAGAGCCAGGATTTCAACCTACATGTGACCTCCAAGCCCCATGGTGTTTTATCACAGCCAACTACACATTCAACCTTCCATGAGTCCCTGATCAACAGTACTCCATAGAGTAAAACCTTAAATGTTAAGAACCTCGAATCACAACATACTAGACCAAGAAGAATTAAACTCTAACACACATAAATAACCTGATATATGGAATTTAGCTTAAAAAATAAGAAAGCAAGTCAAACAGTGCCCTAGTTGAAGGTACACATTTAGTCCAGTGCCTGTTTATCTTCTATATTTGCTTCAGTGACGCTGTTCTTTGAGAAATAAGGTTCACAGTGAGAACTCAGGCATACCATGGTATCATAAATCATCAAAGAAGAAAAAAAACTGTGTTTATGTAATAACATTTTACACAGCATTTCAACCTTAAAAGTTGGAAGAAAATGTTTTATGCTTAAATTTCAGTCTGCTAGACTATTCGCCCTAACATCACCCTTCCTCTCTGTCCTTCATTTGTACCATCCATCCAACACACAGTCTGTTAGTTCTGAAAATGGAATTGCTTTCTCTTTGGGGAGCACTGGTGGAAAGTAATAAACAACCGACTCAAGAATTTGATTTGCCAAATGGTCTTTACAATGTTATTTGCACCTTAGTCCCTATTACAAAGCCAATTAGGTAGAGGCAAGTATGCAAGCAGTTAAATGCCAGTGACGGGTTAATGATACTGTTGTTCTAATTATTGTTATGCATAAATCCTTGGCAGATTTTTTCCCCTTGTGCCTTATTAAATTTAAGGCACACTCTGAAACTTTACTTTCTTTATTATGCCCAGACTTTTCTAGAAAAATACATATGTTAAACTATAAATGACATTCATGATCTTACCTGTTGGTTGTCAATATTCATCAATGTGAGGCTGCATGTTGAGATGGTCAGTTTAATATTCATTCCCGAAAACTGAAGATTACTTTTGCCAAGGACTGTAGATAGGAACTTAACTGGAGGCTTTAAAAATAGCAAAACAACACTCTAAGTTAAGGATTTTGTTACAGAATAATATTAGTCTTTTTAAGTGTTAAAAATGGGTCAAAACACATGTTCTTCCTCTCTATTTTACTTTACACAAAACAAATGAGATGGAATCCCTCTTTTTTTTTAATAAAAAGTTTTAAAAAATGGAATGCAGCAAATTTTTTTAGTAAGTAGTGAAATCTGAGCCCTCAGAACTTTTCTGGTACATTCCCTTCTCCCCAAGTGTTGGGAGTAGGGGTCTGCTTTATATAAAAGTAATTCCTATGAGAGTTTGGGCTAGCTGAACTCTCCAGGCCCTTTGAATACCAGAAGTCTAAAAAAAGAAAGAATTTGTGTCTAGGTTTTTTTGTGATCATTAAAAAAAGTATGAAAAACACACATACCAAACATATGGGACACAGTGAAAGTGGTGCTAAGGGAGGAATTTATAACTATAAACACATACATTAAAAAAGAAGAAAGCTCTCAAATCACGAACCTAGCTTTACAATTTAAGGAATTCAAAAGAAAGAACAAATTAAACCCAAAGCTAGTAGAAGGAAGGAAATAATAAAAATTAGAGCAGAGATCAGTGACACAGAGACTAGAAAAACAATAGACAAAATCAATGAAACCAAAAGTAAGTTCTTCAAAAAGATCAACAAAATTGGCCAAGCTTTAGCTAGATGAACTAAGAAAAAAAGAAATAAGATTCAAATCACTAAAATCAGGAACAAAAGTGGGGTAGGATGTAACTAGCAGTTCAACAGAAACAAAAAGGATTATAAGAGAGTGCTATGAACAATTGCACGTTACCAAACTGGATTACCTAGATAAAATAGACAAATTCTTAGAAATATTAAACCTACCAAGACTTAGTCATGAAGAAATAGAAAATCTAGATAGAACTGTAACTAGTGAAAAACAAAAGCAGAAACAGCAACAACACTAGAAAATAACCAGTGTTGGAAAGGACGTGGAGAAATAGAAATCCTGTGCACTATTGGTAGGAATGTACAATAGTACAACCGCTACGGAAAAGAGTATAGCAGTTCCCCGTTCCCCAAAAAATCAAAAACAGTATTGCCATGTGATCCAGCAATTCTACCACTTGTTATATACCCCAAAGAACTGAAAGCAGGGACTTGAATAGATAGTTGTATATCCATATTTATAGCAGCATTATTCACAATAGCTAAAACATGGAAACAACCCAAGTATCCATCAGCAGATGAATGGATAAGCAAAATGTGTTACATACATACAATGGAATATTATTCAGCCTTAAAAAGGGAGGAAAGTCTTTTTTTAAATTTAAATTCAATTTAATTAACATATACTGTATTATGAGTTTCAGAGGTAGAATTTAGTGACTCATCAGTTCTGTACCACACTCAGTGCTCATTACTTCAAGTGCCCTCTTTAACGCTCACCACCCAGCTACAAAAGTATGGAACACTTCACAAATTTGCATGTTATCCTTGCCCAGGGGCCATGCTAATCTTCTCTGTATCATCCCAATTTAGTACATGTGCTGCTGAAATGAGCACGGGAGGAAATTCTGACACATGCTAAGCACGGATGCATCTTGAGGACATTATATGAAGTGAAATAATCCAGTCACAAAAAGACAAATACTGTATGATTCCACTCAGATGAGGTACTTAGAGTAGTCAAATTCATAGAGACAGAAAGTAGAATGGTGGTTGTCAGGGCTGGAGAAATGGGGGACTGGGAAGTCATTGTTTAATGTGTATAGAGTTTCAGTTTTACAAGATGAAGGGTTATGGGGATGGATAGGGGCGATGGTTGCTCAATGATGTGAATGTATGTAGTATCACTGAGCTGTACACCTAAAAATGATTAAAATGGTTAAAATTTTATGTTATGAATATTTTACCACAATTTTTTAAATTGGGAGGAAAAAGAGTATAAAGATAATATAGTGCATAAAGGGTCCCTGGCATGTATTAAGTATGCAATCAATGCTAGCTATCAAAGGAAATTAACTCAATATATTTTTCTTTCCATGTATACTTTCTGGAAAGATGATAACCTCATCTGTTTTGTTTTATTTTGTTTTGGGGTGTGGACTCCCTATTTTTGAAAGGAGAAAGTCTTAAATGAGTGAGCCTGTTTGTTGGGACCATCCAGTAAAAGCATCCTATTTGCAGAGGTTATGAGAGGCAGGAGGAGGCCAGAGGCTACTTTGGGGCCATGGGTTTTGTCAAAGAAACTAGTAAATAGGGAATTCTAATAGAATTCAAAGGCCACTTATCAGTGTTTTTCCATGCCTTGTGGCTCATCTGAGTCACTCTGGGTGACACTGGGTTCAGCCCTATGCAAAATAATGAAGACTAATAAAGAATGAGGCAGGGTGGTATGGAAATAAAGCACAAAGCTGGAAATCTGAAGACCTGGTTTCTATAGCTGGCGCTCACCATCATCGGAGTGACTCAAGGCAAATCTTCTCTGAACCAGTCTAGTAGCTGGCAAAATGGGAGGGCTGGACTGGAAGATCTCTAAAAATTCCTTCTCTCTTAAACAATCTACAATGCCATGATTTACATAGTTATCTTAAAACCCTTTGCACCTCCCCTTTGCACATTCCAAAACAACTAAATGTTCTAGGGTTGACAACTAAATAGCAATAATACTAACCACCATTGCCATTGAAAGCCTAATATATGACAGACACTGTGGACACCATTTCATTTAATTCTACACAACTCTATAAAGTATGTACTCTTTTCTCCCATTTTACAGTTGGGGAAACCAATGATCCCAAAGGTGAAAGGACTTGTCCAAGATCACACAGCAGGTGGCAGAGTCAGGATTTAAATCCAAGTCTATGTAACATCAAATCTTATGCTTTCTTTCAGCATGAAAATTTCCTTCTACTCATGTGTTACTATCTCACCCCTACCAGCACCCACCTTTCCATTTGAAAATGGGCCAAGGAGTCTAAAAATTCTAAATGTTAAAATGCAGAATAGATACATTATAAAATACTGAAATTGGAAGGTACCACCCTGGTCATCTGGTTTAACTTTACTTTACAGGAACAAGCATGGGGTCTCAGAGAGAGGAGAGACCAGGCCCAAAGGTAAGTAAACACCCAGGTCTGGAACCCAGATTTTTTTACTTGAACCCCAGGTGCTCTCTCCATTCCATCGCTCAAGACATCACCATTTCAGAGAGTGTCAGGCAAGTCAGAAAAATGTGAGAGACAAGACCAACTTTCAGTGCATCTCTGATATCACACCAACTTGTAAAGGCCATTCTGCACTTTAGCTCCTATGGTAGAATGAACTATTTTGATATTCTCTTTCCCCTAGTTAGAGAAACAGAGAACAAAAAAACCATACCAATATTTACCTTTCGCTTTTTAATGGCTCCATTTGCCCCAGAGACAGCTTCACACAGGCGACTTATTGCTTCCCTACAGAACAGAAACCATATAAAGACTTAGCATACTAACATGCAGTAAATGTTCAATAAACGTTAACAAGTATTATGAACAAAATGTGCACACACATAATGGTGAGTCTGGCATAAATGACCTTCCCCTATCCCCACGGGATAAAGCATTGCACTTAGTCCCTCTGCCGTTCAAACCCCCCCAAAACCCAGCAACACCCTAATGTGAAAAAAAAAAAATCACTTTACAATAAGGAGTCCTACTATTCACCTTCTTGATCTCTTTTTTTCCTTGGATTTTTAGGTTTGGTGTTTGGCAATGTTGATTTGTAATCAAAAAGGAGGGGTAGAACTTTGGTGTCTGGGAACACTTCGGTTTTACTTTTAGCAAAATCCTCTCTGTGGTGTTATGAATAAAAAGCTTCCTAGTATCTCAGCACCAAAGATGATGAAATACAAAAGAATCTGACCCCAGAGGAAGTTTAAAAGGACTGGGAGAGAATTGAACTTCAAGGTGGTCTCAAATGGAGCCTTATTGACCGAGATACTGCTACAAGCCATTGAGCTTTCACGTAATTTCAGAGTAGAAATGAAAATCAATAACAAATTTCCTCCTTTGCTTATATATATATATATATATATATGTATATATATATATATATATATACCTTACCCTGTATCATACTTCCTGAGAGAAAGGCACCACTAAAATACGAAGTTGTTCCTTAATGGAAGTGGTGAGCAGAGCGGCGCCCTCCTTTCCAGAAATGCAGTTATAACTAAGAGCTTTTGTCTCTGGAACTCAGCATTCACAACGGGCGGAGGTTTCACTCAGTGTAATCTGAGCCATAACCTTGTGGCTTTCAACCCATATATTAAACTTTGCACAAAGCACATCTCTAAGCTCTTACCTGGATTCACTGGAGATCATTGCTTAAATTAGCAAACCGAATTAGTTCACACACATAGGCGCACGTGCAACATTGTATTACAATTTTTATACATACTTCATGAAAATATTTTCTTTGAGATATTTTTGATTCCTAAAGGAGGGGAGGAACACTCAGAGGAATGCAGACCCACTAAAGAAATCTATCTCCCTCTCTATCTACAGAGAGAGATATATAACACAGACACAGAGATATATAGATATAGATATATTAGTGCAGATCTATGTTCTCAGTGTTCTAGTAGACACTTTGGAAAGATAAGTAGAATTCCCAAAGATTCTAGGCACCATTTTAGATTTATAATGTGTGTTTTAGTTCAGATTCTTTTTTGGGGGGGGGCGAATATATGAAACTCTTCTCCAAGGTATTCTCTTGTCTGACTTGCATAATTTCCTGTAACCAAAACAGAGAATGGCTTTTTGGTTTAGCATATTTTCTCAGGATTTTATATTTATGGTTTCCATAGGATTCCAACGTTTGTTCTCTGGATGAAACAGAAGGACTGCTCAGAGAGCTAGGCTCTTTGGTTTGTTGATTGATGTCTGAGTCATCCTAATGATTATTCAATAATTGATGAGACACATAATAATTAATCTGAATTAGCCTCTGGTGTTGCCGAAATAACTAGTCCAGGCACCTATGTTGTTGATATTTAATAAAGAGGGATTATAGAAAAGGTATTATCAGAACCTTTACTCCATGAGAGCCAACCGGGGTGCTTTGGTCTAAAAAGCTCCTTGTAAATGGTTTGAAATAAAAGTAGAAACAAAGATGTGTGTTGATGCTGCAAGTATAACAACAGTTATTATTAGAAGTTGTTACTTTTATAAAGCACCTTGTAGTTTTACAAAGTGCTTTCCCAGGCATTGTCTTCTTGATTCTCACACAGTCAATATCATCCAACAAAAAGTAGCGTTGTAAATGGGAATTAAAAGGAGTGCTTTATGGCGTGAGTACCTCTTGAGGACGATTTGGAAGGATGAACCTTCCTGGCAGAGTGGAGTATGGAAATTCCAGGCAGAGGGAAGAGCCACGAAAATATAAATTATCATGATAGGAGGGGACCTACAAATACTTTGATATTGTGGAGCATAAAGTGAAGAACAAGAGTGAATAAAGAGCTGAGAGATAGGATGAGAGTCTGAAAACGTTTTCTGTAAAAGGCCAAACAATAAGTATTTTAGCCTTTGCTCTGTTACAACTACTCAACTTTGCCATTATAACTCAAAAGCAGCAGTCGACAATGTGCAAACAAACGAGCATGGCTGTGTTCCAATAAAACTCTATTTCTAAAAGCAGGCAGCTGGCTATATTTAGCCCAAGGGCCATAGTTTGCCAACCTCCGGATTAGATAATTCACACAAAAGAGATAGAAATAGTTCGGTTTTAAAAAACAGGAAAATGTTCACATTCATCATAATTTTAAAACTGAAAATCAAAACAACTACGAGATACTTACTTCACTCTCGTTAAGTTAGCAAAAAAGAGAATTACAAATGCACTGTTGGGGAATATGGGGAAAAGTCCACTTCAAGGGTACTTATCCATTGCTGGGGGCCCTGATTAGTATTAATACAGTCTTTCTAGAGAGTGATTTGGTAAAAGATGATAAATCTCTTAATTGTTATCAGAGCTTTTGACAAGGGGAGGAGAATTTGTATTGAAATGGCATTGAGTAAGTATATAGAATAAACACCTATTTTAGAGTAAAAAACCAACTCTATAGCTTGTGATATAGACATAAAACTTATCAATATAAATATTTCCACTTGGAATGTTACGTGTGAAGACTATAGAAATAAGGGTCTATATAAATTAGTGGGAAAAGAGTAGAACATGGAATAGTATACACACCTTGGTAGCAGCTACATAAAATTAATTCTGTCTAAATAGTGATATAGAGAGAGCTTATAAACAATGACTTGGTTTAGGTGTTTTTTTTGTGTGTGTGGTTTGTTGTTCCCTATTTTTATTCTATTGATATTTAGCTGTAAACAATGTTATGTTTTCCCTTCACCGTGCAGTTGATTGAATAAATAATCTTTTAAAATATTGAAAGAATGCAAAGTAAGTTCCTCAGCAAGAGTTTTGCTCATCTGCTGTGAAAATGTGAGGGCATGTCCAAGGTGTCCCAGTGAAGAGTGATAGCCTTTCTCTCTTTTGCCAACACCCACACAGAGATGGGTCAATGTTCGTGTTACAGATAAGAAAAGATCTTCTTTATTTGTATCTCTGTCCCATCCCAGCTTAGCCTTTAACTCCTCCATCTTTATGGCTGCTAAATCCAGATTTATTTTTTCAGTTTATTTGGTAGACTTGTTTATTTCCTTTCTCCAAAGTTTCATAAAGAATAAAAATCTTGACCAGGTTTAGCAACGCTTTCACAATAGAAATCCCTACCTTTAGAATGATACACAATGCCATTGCAGGGAGCCTGGATTTTAATGAAGGAACAGCTCCTATTTATATGGCTTCGCCTAGTACTACACACCTTAGGTACATCATCCCATTTATTCTTAACAATATCATTTCAATCTTCAGTTCATTATGATTCCACTCAACAAGAGACCTCCAGAAGTGATTATTTGGGTATTTGGAGAGGATACATTTGACAGTTTTTTGGAAAACTTTTTTCACTCTATACTCAAATGTGCTTTATTGTCAAGTGCATATTTAGACTTGGTTCTTGAATTGTAATGGTGATCTGCTGATTTTTCTTTTAATAAAATTTGACTGAAAATGTTTGACACTTTTTTAATGAGTTAACCAAAGAAGTGCAGCTACTATTCCTTATTAGTTCTGCATTTCTTCCCTAAATTCCACTTAGCTTAAATCAATTTTCTTTTTCTCTGAATTTTAATTCCACAAAATAACTTCAGAATCGATTAAAAGTTGAGTACAACAATTAGTGTTTTAATTTCATAGAAGATCTCATTGTGACATTTTTCCTGATATGTAAAGCAGTCCATTGGCAAAAGTGTGTGTATTTTCCTTCTTATTTGTAAGATTATATTTAGTGACATTCTTTTCTTTGATTATCAAAGATTCTCACTGTAGGCAGTGCTTTTTCTTGTGCCTAAGAATGTTTCTGAAAGTTGTACCACTAATGCTACCTGCCAAATTGAGTGTACAGAAAGTTTCTCATCTCCTATTCAAGTTAATCGATATCAAGCACATGAGGATGCTTTAGGATGAGGCTGTAGCACAGAACGCAGAAATTCTGTCCCCAGGAAATTTGCAGTGAAGCAGGTGCTGGATAGGTTTTTTCCCCTACTCCTTGAGCTCTGTTAATTCTATCTTCAGTAGGTTTAATGTTTGAATAAACCAGATGTCTAATAAATTTTTAAAAAATGTCATTTCAAGATAGCTATTTTATACCCACTTTACAAATGAGGAAACTAAAGTTCAAAGAATTTAAATAACTGCTTCCAAATAATGCAGCCGTTGGTGGGAGAGGTAGAATACAAATCCAGGTCTGAATTCAAAACCTACACTTCTTCAGGGAGTGACCATACTGCCAGGTGCACGAAAAGGAGGGAGTCTCACACTTTCAGGACCAGGAAAAGAATATCAGGTCTTCCCTTGCTCATTCCTTCAACAGTGAGGGGTTCCTTTTTGGCCAATCCTTACCCAACGTGCCTGGAGTAAACTAGCATGGGAATAGGGCAAAGTGGCAGGGGTCAATTCCAGAAAAAGCTCCAATGGATGACCCTAGTCCTTTCCCAGCCATTGCTTTCTCCACATTGGCTGTTATATCCTCATGGAAGAAAAGAGCATCCAGAGCCCAGCTGTATGCCCATGTGGGCAAACATGCTCATGTATGCATGGGCACACTCACTCAGAATTTTAAAGTCAGGAACACCACAAAAAAAGAAAATCAGAGGTCAATATCCTTGATGAACATAGATGCAAAAATTCTCAACAAAATATTAGCAAACCATATTCAACAATACGTTTAAAGGATCATATATTATAATCAAGTGAGACTTATTCCAGGATGTAAAGATGGTTTAACAACTGCAAATCAATCAATGTGATACTCCACATTAACAAAATGAACGATAGAAATCATATGATCTTCTCAATAGATCCAGAAAAGTGTTTTATGAAATTCAACAACCATTTATGATTAAAAAAACTGTTAACAAATTGAGTATAGAGAGAACATACCTTAACATAAGAAAGGCCATATATGACAAACCCACAGCTAATATCATCCTCAGTGGTGAAAATCTGAAAACTTTTCCTCTAAGATCAGGAACAAGACAAGGATGCCCACTCTCCCCACTTTTGTTCAAAATAGTACTGGAAAGTCCTAGCCAGAGCAATTAGGCAAAAAATAATAATAATAAAGAAGTAAAAGGCATCTAAACTGGAAAGGAAGAAGTAAAACTATCACTATTTACAGATGACATGATACTATATATAGAAAACCCTGAAGACTCCACCAAAAAATTATTAGGACTAATAAATTAATTCAGTAAAGTTGCAGGATACAAAGTTAATATATAGAAATCTGTTGCATTTCTATATACTAATAATGAACTATCAAAAAAGAGAAATCAAGAAAACAAACCTCTAAAATCAACAACAAGAAACAACAGGTGTTGGGGAGAGGATGTGGCGAAAAAGGAACACTTGTGCACTGTTGGTGGGAATGCAAACTGATGTAGCCACTGTGGAAAACAGTAGGAGATTCCTCAAAAAGTTAAAAATAAAACTACCCTGTGATCCAGCAATCACACTACTAGGTATTTATACAAAGGATACAAAAACACTAATTCAAAGGGATACATGTACCCTTGTATTTACCGCAGCATTATTTAAAATAGCCAAGATATGGAAGCAGCCCAAGTGTCCACTGACTAAAGAATGGATAAAGAGGATTTGGAATATATATATATATATATATTATTCAGCCATAAAAAAGAATGAAATCTTGCCATTTGCAATGACATGGATGGAATTACAGAGTATAATGCTAAGGGAAATAAGTTAGTCATAGAAAGGCAAATACCATATGATTTCATTCATATGCAGAATTTAAGAAACCAAACAAGCAAAGGAAAAAAAAAGATAGACAAACCAAGAAACAGACTCTCAACTATAGATAGAGAACACACTGATGGTTACCAGAGGGGAGGTTGGTAGGGGGTATGGATGAAACAGGTGATGGGGATGAAGGAGGGCACTTGCTGTGATGAGCATTTGGTATAGTATGGAAGTGCTGAATCACTATATTGTACATCTGAAACTAATATAACACTGTATGTTAACTAACTGGAATTAAAATAAAAACTTTAAAAAAATAAAAGAAAACAATCCCATTTGTAATGACACCAAAAAGAATACCTAGGAATAAATTTAACCAAGAAGGTGATGACATGTACACTAAAAAGTGTAAGACATTGATGAAAGAAATGGAAGAAAACACACATAAATGGAAAGATATTCCATGCTCATGTACTGGAGGAATTAATATTGTTAAAATGTCCATAGTACCCAAAGCAGTCTACACACTCAATGCAATCCCTATCAAAATACCAGTGGCATGTATATATATCTTTTCAAATCGGTGTTTTTGTTTTCTTCTTATAGAAACCCAGTAGTGGATTTGCTGGATCATATGGTATTTCCACTTTAAATTTTTGAAGGAAACCCCATACTGTTTTCGATAGTGTCTACATCCACAAAACTAGAACAAATAATTCTTTTCTTATTTTATTTATTTATTTATTTATTTATTTATTTATTTATTTAAGAGCGAGAGCGCGTGTGCCCATGCGCAAGCACGGGGAAGGGCAGAGGGAGAGGCAGAGAATCCCAAACAGACTCCCTGCTGAGCACAGAATGCAATGCGGGCTCCATCTCATGACCTATGAGATCATGACCTGAGCTGAAACCAAGAGTCCGATGCTTAACCAGCTGAGCCACCCAGGTGCCCCTAAAACAAATAATTCTTAAATTTATGTAGTACCACAAAGACCCTGAATAGCCAAAACAATCTTAAGAAAGAAAAACAAAGCTGGAGGTATCATGCTTCCTGATTTCAAACTATACTATAAAGCTATAGTAATCACAACAGTGAGATACTGGTGTAAAAAACAGACATATAGATCAACGGAACAGAATAGAGAGCCTGGAAATAAACATATACATATATGGTCAATTAATTTATGACAAAGGGGTAAGAATATACAATGGAGAAAGGATGGTCTCTTCAATAAATGGTGTTGGGAAAACTGGACAGCCATGTGCGAAGGAATGAAACAAGACCACTATCTTACACCATACGCAAAAATTAATTCAAAATGGATTAAAAACTTGAATGTAAGACCTGAAAACATAAACCTCCTACAAGATACTATAAGCTCCTTGATATCAGTCTTAACAATCCTTTTTTGGATCTGACTCCAAAGGCAAGGGAAACAAAGATGAAAATAAACAAATGGGACTACATCAAATTAAAAGCTTCTGCACAGTGAAAGAAACCATCAACAAAATGAGAAGGCAACCTACTAAATGGGGGAAGATATTTACAAATCATATACCAATAATGGGTTAATATCCAAAATATATAAAGAACTCACAGGACTCAATAATAAAAAACAAATAATCTAATTAAAAAATGGGCAGAGGATCTGAATAAACAATTTCCAAAGAAGACATACAGATGGCCAACAGACACATGAAAAGATGCTCAACATCACTCATCATCAAGGAAATGCAAATCAAAACCACAATGAGATATCACCTCACACCCTTTGGAATGGTTATTTTCAAAAAGACGAGAAATAAGAATATTGGCAAGGATATGAAGAAAAGGGAATCCCTGTACACTGTTAATGGGAATGTAAATTGATGTAGACACCATGGAAAACAGTATGGGGTTTCCTACAAAAATTTAAAATGGAAATACCATATCATCCAGCAAATCCACTACTGGGTTTCTATCAGGAGAAAACAAAAACACCGATTTGAAAAGATATATGCACCCCTCGGTTCATTGCAGCATTATTTACAATAGTCAAGATATGGAAACAGCCTAAGTATCCATTGAAGGACAAATGGATAAAGGGGTATGTGTGTGTGTGTGTGTGTGTGTGTGTGTGTGTGTATACAATGAAATGCTACTCAGCCATAAGAAGAGTGAAATCTTGCATTTGTAACAACATGGAGAGACCTTGAGGGTATTATGATGCTAAGTGAAATAAGTTTAGACAGAAAAGGCAAATACTCAATAAAAAAAAAAATAATAATAATAAGTGAAACCATAAAAAAAAAGAAAAGGCAAATGCAGCATGATTTCACTTCCATAGGGAATCTAAAAACAAAACAAACAAAACAAAACAAAACAAAACAGAACCCAGACTCATAGATACCGAGCACAGATTGGTGCTTGCCGGAGGAGAGGGGCTTGGGACAGGGGTGAAATGGGTGAAGGGGATCAAGATGTACGAACCTCAATTATAAAATAGTCATGAGATGTAATGTGCAGCATGGGCAGCATGGGACTATAGTCAATAATATTGTATTAACTTTGTATAGTGGCAGATGGTGGCTAGACTTATTGTGGCGATCAGTTCACCATGTACGCAAGTGTCGAATCACTATGCTGTACGCCTGAAACTAATATAATATTGTGTGTCAATTATACCTTAATAAAAAAAGGAGTTTTAAAGTAAGTCAATGCTTGGAAGCATTACAGATTCTGAAAATCTCTAGATATAGAACTCTACTCAAAAGAAAAACAGGAGATGGGGTGCCTAGGTGGCTCAGTAGTTAAGCGTCTGCCTTTGGCTCAGGTCATGATCCCACATTCCTGGGATCGAGCCCCACATCAAGCCCCGCATCAAGCCCCACATCAAGCCCCGCATCGGGCTCCCTGCTCAGCGGGAAGCCTGCTTCTCCCTCTCCCACTCCCCCTGCTTGTGTTCCTTCTCTCGCTGTGTCTCTCTCTGTCAAATAAATAAAATCTTTTAAAAAAAAAGAAAAGAAAAAAAACAGGAGAAACTTGTGCTTATGAACTTGCTTTTAAAAAGTAGTGATATTAAAAAAAAATAAATAAATAAAAAAATAAAAAGTAGTGATATTGTATATCCACGTTCATAGCAGTATTATTCACAACAGCTAAAACATGGGAGCAACCCAAGTGTCCATCAATGGATGAATGCATAAGCAAAACGTGATATATACATGCAATGGACTATTACTCAACCTGGAAAAGGAAGGAAATCCTGTAATATGCTACAACATATGCTAAGTGAAATACACCAGTCACAAGCAGACAACTACTACATGATTCTACTTACATTAGGTACTTAGAGTCGTCAAATTCGTAAAGACAGAAAGTAGAATGGTGATTGCCAGGGCCTGGGGGGAGTGGGACTGGGGTGTTTCAGTTTTGCAAGATGAAAAGAATTATGGGGTTGGCTGGTAGTGATGGCTGCACAACAATGTGATTGTATTTAATAGCACCGAACTGTACGCCTAAAGATGGTTAAGATGGTACATTTTATGTTATGTATATTTTACCACAATAAAACAAGAAGAAAAAAAAAAAGAAAATTATTATTAATTTTTTTTTTCGGATTTGAGACTCCAGAGAGTCACAGGCTCTCTCTCCAATAAAAGGTCTGTCTATACAAACTTTTCTATTCAATTCTAGAGGATCCGCTCCTCCCCCTCACCACCACCCCCAGAAAACCATCTGTGGGGCTCTTGGGAATCCAGAGATCCCAGGCTAAGAACCACTGCTTTAAAATAACCTCTCAAATTCCGCTTTCTCCACTGATATCAGAGCTAACAAATCTGCAACCCCAGCCAGAGAAGAGATAGATGCTTGCATTTTGTTGCCTTTCTTCACAAAGATCTTTTCTTTCCCTCAGACCAGGACCCAGAGATTAACTGTAACATTTTCAAGAACAAAAAGTACTTTCAATGCTTTTCTGGAGTTTCAGCCACACCCTCAGACACTTTACAAATGCAGAAGAAAAAGAAAACAGAGCACCCCAGAGCGAGCAAGGGATTTCTCCCAGGACTGGGGGTGTCCCCACCATCCCAGCTGCCTATGCAGCCCGCATTTCTGCATAACCCTTTTGGGACTGACTCGTCATGAGACATTCTCCAGCTAGCAACCATTCAGCAAATGCCCTCTCCTGGAGAAGCAGAACTTTCACAGTTTAAATGGCTCACGATTTCCATTCTGGGAGCCTGCACTAGAA
Organism: Phoca vitulina; assembly: GCF_004348235.1. Classification (NCBI taxonomy): domain Eukaryota; kingdom Metazoa; phylum Chordata; class Mammalia; order Carnivora; family Phocidae; genus Phoca; species Phoca vitulina. The sequence goes on from NW_022589723.1 coordinate 16,580,037, forward strand.
AGAAAGAGGGAGAACCGCCCTATGGCACCAACAGTGGCCACTTTGTTTATTGTTTTGCCACATGAGAGGGAAGGGGAGAAGTGGGCTGATGTAAGAGAATGAGAATGCAGTGGAAGATTTGCTTTTAAGCATATAAAACCCAGCCTACACCATAAAACCAAAAAAAGATATTTTGTCTGTCTTCACAGAGTCCACACTAATCATCCAAACAAAGCCACCTTTCTTCATCAACCCTTGGCCATGACAGTACTTAAGTTATAATTTTTCTGTGTCTTTAACCCTTAAACAGTTAAGCTCTTCTGGAAGCAAAGTTGCCTACCCCCCCGCCTCCCTGTTTTAGGTTTGGACGGCAATATCACAACCCAAGACAAAGACAAAGTGGAGCGATTAATTGGGGGTGGGGGGGCTGTCGGACGGATTGTTTCTCGTAAATGTCAAAATGCAGTTCTTCAGTAAATAGGAAAGCCAGAAAATGTGTAACATGAAACTAGGCAAAAGGCCCAGTGGAATGGTTCAAGGCAGCTCTTCCCACCTCCTGCTACACACCCCCCCCCCCCCCCCCCCCCCACACACACAGAGAAGGAGTGGTTTCAATTTTGTCCAGGCAAATAGAAATGAGAATAAATTTTAATCACAGCAAAAACCTCTCCCAAATAAAACTCAAAAATAATTAGGCAAAACAAAGTCCCCAGGATCTCCTTGTATCTCCCAAGGGACTTGCCCTTACTTTTCCTCTCCCGCATGACTCCTCCAAGAAATCCGTTCACAGTGTCCACGGGACAGGTTGTCGATGTCTCAGATGCCTTCAAATCGATGGATGAAGGAACTCCTGAGCATCTCAAGCCCTACAACGTTGTACTGTTGTTTTAGGGAAACTAGTACCTTCTTTTTTGAAAACTTTGCCTGCAGAAGATCAAGGCCCCTTGATCTATGTGTTCAATTTTGTTCAGCTTGGTGAAATTAAAGACATTCAAAAATTTGTGTAAGCCCTCAGACAAGACACTTTAGAACATGAGCCTGCCTCCATGGCGATAAGCACACAATGAATACAGTCAGTGCCCACAGACTGGTAGAAAATGGATAGCTTCAAACTCCCTTTGTGCTGTTATCAAGGGGCATCACCCCTGCACTCTACGAGGGTAGACACAGCCCATAAAATATATCCTTTCCTTTAGAAATAGGCACTTCAAGTCCCAAGACGGCCAAATAAAACCTTTCAGGACTGCCCACAACTTCTAGTCTCATACTGACTTATCGTACCTCTCTGCCCAACTTGAATTATATTTAAAATCTGATTCTAAAGTACGTTTGCAATTCTACCCAGCTCAGCCACCACAGAACACAGCTGTCCTGTGTGCTCCACAATGCTGCCCTTTGGCTCCGAGGCAAATGTTGCCCCATCAAGTGCACTTGACTGAAGCGAGAGGACCCCCCCCCCCCCCCGCAAGTGTCCGTGGTGAACAGAAATGAAGTGCTGATTTTCTCCTATCCCCACAATGATTTCCTGTGTAATGGAATCACATATTTCAAAATGCAAACACCTACACCCACAAAAACACCTTCTAAGTGTCTAAGCCTTATGAAAATGACAAGAGAGAAATGGGGTTGATTTCATACAAAACACCCTGAAATTTGTAAATCCAAAGAACTGTTTTCCATTACTTTGGGATAAACTGGACTTTTCTAAAACAACTCTGTTTTGGACAAAATATTCAAAATACGATGAAGGCATGTCTTTGGGAGTGAAAGAGTGAACTGATACACAGTCTGGTCACATAAGTCAAAGCTCATTTTTTAAAAATCCAAAACAGATCTAACTTAATCATCCACTTTATCCACCCTATTTCACTCCAAATGACGTTTATCTACTTCCAAAAAGTAGGCCTATCTTCAAAGAAAGAAGATTGGCACCATTTAAGATTTTGCAAACAGTTTGCCATTGAGATATCTATACCACTGAGCAAGACGGTAATTGGTAGGATGAGTATATGACTTCCACACTGCTTTTGAAAAAAATAACTCTGGTTATTTGAAAGGCCATTTAGCATATGTATTATAGATTTTACCTGGTAAGTCCCTCTTTTTTTTTTTTTTTTTTTTGATGTGTGTGTGCCCACTTCAGAGGAATCAATAACTGGTCTAGCCAGTTGAGTCCACTGTAGCAAATAATGGTAGGACAGCTAATGCCTGCATATCTGCTAAAAATTTAACAGCATAACCGTTTAAGTAGGTAGTGATTAAACTTTAAAGTTCTTAAGAATCAACTAGGATGCTGGTTAAAATGTAGACTCCTGGGACTATTCCTGGCGATTTCAATTCTATAGGTCTGGAGTGGGGCCCAGGAGCCTCCAGGTGATTCTGAGGCAGATCGGTCCATGCACCACGAAGTTGATTAAAACTTCTATCGGTCTCACTGCACAGGATACCTGGTTCTATGTTCTGCAGTTTCAAGCAGATGCTTGTGCTAGTAAATGCTAAGGAATTAGGTCACCTACTCCTAGCAGCTAGGGTAGGGATGGCCACACTGCCTATACGCTTGATGACGTTCCATTTGGGGGAAAATTTGTCTTCAACTCAGTCATTCCATATGCTGGGCTAGATATCTGGTATAATCCTCTCCTCTCCCCCACCCTTTCATCCCCGCCAATCTCCTTATGGGAAGGGCTTTCACCAGAGGGCATCTGGAGGTCCTGAACATCTTTGCTCACATTGCCCCCAGAACACAGGTGGTGCAGAGTGACCTGCATTCTCTCTCCCATCTGGCAGCCTGGATGCCAGCAGGCCTCATCCACCTGTCCTTCCAAATGCCTCATGCTCTAGGTAGTGGTTCTCAACCTTGGCCACACATTGGGGAAACACAGGGGAGCTTTAACAAATCCTGAAGACAGGGTCTCATCTCCAGACTGTTTTAATTGGGGCAGGGTGGGGTTTGGAGACTGGGAGTTTGAAAAAGTCCCTCAAGTGTTTCTAACAGAGCTAAAGTTGAGAGTCTCTTAACAGCGGCAGTTGGCCTGTCTTTCCTATAAAAGGCCAGATAGTAAAACCGCTAGGTTTTGCTGGCCACACGATCTCTGTCACAACTACTCAGCTCTGCAGCTGTAGCTAGGAAGACAGCCACAGACAATATACAAATGAATGGGCATGATCGTGTGATGGTAACACTTAGGGACCCTGAAATCTGAATTTCATAAAATTCTCACGTGTCGTGAAATATTCTTCTTTTAATTGTTTCCTGAACCATTTAAAAAGGTCAAAACCATTCTTGGGTCACAAGGTGGCAGAATCAAAATCAGGCAGTAGGCTGAATTAGGCGCTCAGGCTGTGGTTTGCCGACCCTTCTTCTGGAGCAAACCAAAAATGAGTGTTAGAGCCTTTGGGGTCATGGTCAGCTATGGGACACCTATTAGAGCACAACTTTTAATCTTTACAAAGATTATTTATATAGATTTTGGACTTGGTCTTATTCGGTTTCTTGGTACAGGAAGCTGGGTTTTATAAGAGGTGGGTCTTCTGTGTAAATATAAGAATTATGGAACTCCTTTTACAAACTGTGAATTACCATCTTCCATTCTTTGTCCCTCCTACCAGCACTCAGTGGAGAAAGTGGGGAACTGGAATTCTTTTTTGTTTTGTTTTCTTTTAATATCCACTAACCTTCATTAAGTGATGCCATGTGCATTATCCAGTACAAAGTACACGAAGGAATACAGAAGTAAATGCAAGTGCAAAATTATAGTAAATGTTAAGGGCTTTAATTTGTCTCTAACTTCTCTTCCACATGATAACAGAACCTGGATAAAGGCTGGTTCAGTGGGCTCTGCAAGCAGACAGCAAACTTCCAAAAGTAGCTCCTTCACAAATTCTGTGACCCTGAGCAAGGTAGTGCTTTATCCTTATAATGTCTGTCTGCTTTAAGAAATGGGTCTAACCTGCTTTTTACAATGCCTAGTACCCAGCAGAGTACTCTCTGTGTTATAACTGGGGTGCTATAGATAATATGTTGGAGAAGAGGTCCAGTCATGTCTGTTATGCAACTAGTAATGGACAGTACACATTTCTGTCAAGGCAGAATGCGTAAATGTGGCACTGAATCCCAGTGTGATCCCTTTTCCCAACTCCCCCTTCTGCAGAGAGGTACTCATTGCCCCTATTGCTGGAGTGTTCACTGCTAATGGCTCAAGGCTAAGTTCCTTCTCCAGAAAATGTCTCCTCCTTAAGGCAACTGCTTTGCCCACAGATACATCCCCTCTCCAGAGATAGAGGGCATCCAACGACAGGTCAATATGAAGTTCCAAGACCTGGTCTCTTTGCCCATGGGATCTACTCAGGTCTTTCGTGAGATGGTATCGCTGGTCAACCTCCCCCCCGCCTGGTCCTGCATCCCTCACTCCCTCACGTGTTGCTCCTGAGAGCCCACCCAGCAAGCCTCTGCATTTAACTCTCTACCTCAGAGTCTGTTTCTACATCCAGCCTCTGCCCTGCTCATGAGCTGCTGCCAGAATGATGCCACCTGACACTGGCATACACATTTAACTAGAGGATGTCTTTTTTTTTTAATAATCTGTGTTGTCACAGATGAGAGTGGAAAGAAATTATTTTCAGAGAAATTCTCATTAGTGACTCAGATAATCTGGATCAAAAAGATCCACCCTCGTATTGTTCAATCATATGTGAAAGCACCCATTTTATAGAGTAGGTGCAGCTCTCACGAGCTACAACTCATGTTTAATTAAAGGGGTCAGAGCTGCACACTTACTCTGTGAGGCAATTCGCAGTTTTCCTAAGGAGAATACCAATAGGGCACGGAACAAGTCTGCCTGGCAGGTGGAGAGATGCACCAACTGTCCTGCATTTCCTTTGGCCACAAAGCTCTCTTTTTATCAAAGATAGGACTCCTTCATGCAGAGATTAGTTTTTAATGAATTTTGAGTACCTTCCATCTGGGCTCGCTCTTCCTAGAAGGAACTGCATCATTGACTTTTCTGGCTATATATACACAGACATAGAGCAAAATTAGAACTCGCTGCTCTGACATTCCCCAGGCTTTGCCCTTTTCTTAAAAATGAAAACAGAACAACAGTAAAAACCTCCAGATGCTTTGGGGGAATTTTCTGGAGAACCACCTTTTCAAAATGAAGGGGTTTCCATATGATCCATGGCCCAACTGTAAACCTCATTTTGAAACCACAGGATATGCTTCCCTTATACCCGTGGTTCTCAAAGGGTAGTTCCTGGACTAGCAGCATGAGCAAAACCTGGGAACTTGATAGCCATGCAAATTCTTGAATCAAAAACTCTAGGAGTGGAGTACAACATTCTGTGTTTCAACAAGTCCTCCAAGTAACTGATTCCCTTGCATGCTAAAGTTTGAGAACCACCGTCTGACACAATCTTTATTTTTCCTTAGTAGAGATTGGAAAACATCACTAAAAGTATCCTCACCTACAAATTTATGAGTATCATTATGAAGGCCCTTCCAGAGAGAACTCACAAATAAGGCACCTGGCATACTGAACCCAGGCCAAATTCCAAATTGAGGACTCAACATTTCTTTACTCTGCCACTTCTGGCTTTCGGCATTTCCCTGAGCTTTGTTCCTTAAAGTTCTCTCATTTTGAGGAAGGCAAGTACACAAGATTCAGGCAGATTTGGTTTCTGGTTCCACCACTTATTAACTTGCTAGGTGACCATGGTGAGTTCCATAATTTCTCTAAGTCTCGGTGTCCTCATGGGCAAAATAAGATTAATAGTGATATCCCTCTTACAAACGTTAACTTTTGTGATGATGACAATGCTGATGATGGTAGCTATTACTTAATCATAAACTACTCTGTAGACTGCTTGCTAATAGTTGAAACTAGAAAGAGGCTGAAGCCAATTCCATGGGGATTGAGAAATCTTTCTCTTCATCTGAATCAACTCCTTGAGCCCCAAGGGTCTTTAAACCAAACTGAGTATCTTCAGTGAATTTATTTTTATTCCTTTGTTTAGCAATATTTATGAATGGTGTCCATGTGTCAGGCACTCTGCCTTAGAACTAGGGGCCTGACCCAATTGTCTAAGAGTTCCTCATTCTGGAATTTGATCTCATTTAGGATGCCAGATTCCATGTTGGTAGATTCTCTAGGTCTTTTCTGCTTTTCTCTGACTACCAGCAGTGACCATGGAGGCTTCAAGACCTCCAGAGTCACCTCAAGATCTGTGATCAAGGCCTGAGAAGACCTGAAACCTCTCTCTTAACCAATAAATATTTATTGATCCAACTATATCTTGGGCACTGTGGCTTTGAAACCTGGTCCAGGGCTATCACCAGGCTTCCACAAGAACCTTCAAACCCAAAGATGATGGATGATGGAGCTCTTATGATTAGTCCATTGAAGTAGAAACATAGGAGACCCAACCCGTTCCAGGCCAGACACAGTCTGGGATGAACTCTGAGCTTTTTCAAGAGGATTCCATGAAGCTACAGCCTTGGTGTTTCTAGGAACACTGGTTCAAAAGCCTATTCTACTTGCACTGTTAAATGATTCAGACCAGTGTGTCTGTCAAAATCAAAATTAGAAATCTATTCTGTTGCTCCTGAAGAACATTTGCACTGACTATAATTGGGAATGCTTGGGGTGCTACAAATTCAGTTCTGACTTCTATAGGAAACCAAAAAGGGCTACAAAAGGGAGATACTCAAATGCCTTCTCATCTGGCTCTGCACAGTAAAGGAGGCCTGGGGAAAAAATCACTGGAGAAAGCTATTTAACTCAACAATTGGAGTTAAAAACACTGGGGTCTCCCCAAAATGCCTAGGCTTTAACATTCATGCATTTTAAGCTCTGAATTAATTTGTTCTTCCTCAAAACACTTGAGGCCATTCTCTACCATCCCTATTTAGACATGCAGCTAAACATTCTCGCTTGGCTCAGTAAATGTGTATATACAACCTTTTGGAGAGTGTGTGCTTGTGTGTGGATGTGTTTGTGTGATAATATCTACCTACCTGTAAGTTGCTATATTTATCATATGGATAAATTAGCAGGCCCTGATTTTAGCTGCAACATATTTTTAGAAACCACTTCATAAAGTGTATCACATTTTCCATGGGAAAGATGCTATAGTTGGGAGTTTCATTCCTAACCAAAGACTCCTCTGCAAATAAAATATAGATACTGTAAACAACTTGTCATGGAACAAAAATAATGACCATTTTACAAACCTCTATAAATATCTGAAGCATTAAAACACTGCCCTTGATGAGCACTGGGTGTGATATGCAACTAATGAATCGTTGAACAATACATCAAATACTAATGACGTACTATATGCTGTCTAACAGAACATAATAAAAAAAAATTCCAAAAAAAACCCCACTGCCCTAAGTCATATAAAAGAGAAATAAACATATACAATACCTATACATGTAGTCTCAAAGTTTCTGTCACCCCACAAAAATACAGCTCAATTGAATTATGTTCTAAAATTAATGTGCTAGCTATAATAACATGAAACATTTGATTAACAATTTAGCAAACTTTGGATTTTAGTGGAACATTTTGGGGATGATTTAAATAGTGCCAATCTTTGTTGTTGTGTCCAAGGAAACTGATCTAATGTCTTCTTTTCCCTATGAGGTAGAAATCTATGTTTTACTGCATCTACTACCTCCATTTCATAAGCCTCTTTCTCCTCCTGCTTTTTCTGCTCTTCTTCCCCCTCCCCAGCCACTCCACTTCCCAATATATGATTATTACAGAAGTATTATATTTTCACAATGCAACTCTGTCCTGGCCAAAGATGATGAGTGCAGGATTAGGTCCCAATCACTGTCTCCCCTGGGAATCTGATATTTGGAACTGAGAGAACCAGAGATGGGGAATCTCTGGAGTCCTCTTGCTGGGGCCTTGGGGCCCCAGACCCCTGTCCTTCTACTGGTTTGTTCATGGTTTTCCAGGTTCCATGAGCTGCCCCAATATCCTTTCAGGAAAGCCCCCTTTCGGCTTAAGCTAGGCATTGTCATTTTCTGTTATTTAAAAGCAAAAGGACTCTTCATTAATATACCTATGACAAGTAGATACACTTAAAATGATTTCTTCCACCTAAAAGCTCAGGTCAAAGGAAGTACTACTCATACTTCACAACCTAGAAAATGTGCACAGCAAATGACAAAAACACCTAACAAATCAATAAGCACTATATACTTTGACTTTAGGTATTAAACTTATGACAGGAAAACCCTTATACCAAACTGCTCCTCTTGGTTATCTCCATTGAGTTGTCTGGTTTTTTCTTTTATTTTGCCCTACTTTCCAGTTCCCACTATAAGTCAGATTTACTTTTTGTAATCAGAAAAAAAAAAATGTGTTTCACTGTGAACAGTGAAAAAAATGTTAAGAATGAGATGTCCCACAGAGGATTGACATCGGTGATGATGATCATAGCCGCGCTGTTGTTCTCTCACTTAGAAGTGATTTTTAAAGATGACTCAGGTCTGCTGTTATTCCCTCAAAGGTCCCCCAACACCTTAGTCCATTCATGGCTAAAAGAGCAGTTCCTTAGCTTCAAAGCCATGTCCACTAGGAAACATTAAGTACTGTAGGAACAGGATATGGAGTGAGAGTACTTGGATTTGAGTTCCAGCAAAAGAGCTGTGTGGGCTTGGGATGGTCACTTACCTTCTCTGAGCCTCAGCCTCCCCTGCTTTAAAACAGGGAATTACAGCACCCCCCTCTCAGGGTGTTTGTGCAGTTCAAAAGAAACCACGGATGCAACAGCTCTGTGCTGTGGGAAACAAACACTAGCTCTTGGTATCTACTCTCTCCTCCCGTCCTCTCAGCCAGTGTGGCTGTTGGTTGGGCTTCTTTGTCAAGAAATTAGAAGAAGCCACTCTGCCCTCCTTACCAAATTCTCTTGGCTGAGGACCTGCTGGAAACTTAGATCCTGAAGCTTCAATTATCCTTCTCCTACTGGCTTTCAACAAAATAAAATTCACTTATACAATACTGGATACTCCCAAAATATAACTCATCTATCTAGTAACTATACTTTAAAAAAAAATTATAGTAAAATACACATATAAAATTTGCCATTGTGACTGTTTTTAAGAGTATAGTTCAGTGGCATTAAGTGCATTCACCTTGTGCAATAATCACCCCATCCATCTCCAGAACTCTTAACCCGAAACTGTCCCCATTAAGCACCAACTCCCTCGCAACCACCCCAGCCCCTGGCAACCACCACTCTACTTTCTGTCTCTGGATCTGACAACTCCAGGTACTTTGTAGAAGTGAAATCACACAATATCTGTCCTTTGGTGACTGACTTATTTCACTTTGCGTAATATCTTCAAGGTTTGCTATGATCTGAATGTTTTTGTCTCCCCCAAATTTGTATGTTGCAATCCTAATCCCCAAAGGTGCTGGTAGTAGTAGGTGGAGTCTTTGGGAGGTAATTATGTCATGAGGATGGAGCCCTCATGAATGAGATTAATCACAGAGCTCCCCAGCCCCTTTCGCAATACAGTAAGTCTGTGATTCGGAAAAGGGCCCTCACCCAACCATGCTGCCACCTTGATCTCAGACATCCAAATCCCAGAACTGTGAAAAATAAATATCTGTTGTTTATAAACTATCCAATCTGTGCTATCTTGTTACAGCAGCCCAAACAGATTAAGACAAGGCTCATCCGTGTTGTAGCATGAGCCAATTTCCTTACTTTTTTCCTCAGCTTTATTGAGGTATCATCAGCAAATAAAATTGTCATATTTTTAAAGGGTACAGTGTGATGATTTGATATACATAGACGTTGTGAAAGGACTCCCACAATCAAGCTAATTAACACATCCATCACCTCCCATATCTAACTTTTGTGTGTGAAAATACTTAAGATCTAGTCTCAGCAAATTTCAATTATACAATACAGTATTATGGGCCATGGTCACCACGCTCTCAGATCTTGATCATCTTAAAATTAAAAGTTGGCACCCTTTTACCAACATCTCCACATTTCCCCCAGCCCCCAGCCCCTGGCAACTATCCTGCTTCTATGAGTTAGGCTTTCTGTCATTGTTCCACTTTTTTTTTTTTTTAAGATTCCACATATAAGTGATACCATGCAGCATTTGTCTTTCTCTGGCTTATTTCACTTAGCATAATGCCTTCCAGGTTCTTGCATGCTGTCAAAACTGGCAGGATGTTCTTCTTTTTTAAAGCTAATATTCCTGTGTGTGTGTGTGTGTGTGTCTCACATTTAGCTTATCTATTTGTCCATCAGTGGACACTTGGGTTGCTTCCACCTTTTGTGTATTGGGAATCATGCTGCTCTGAACATGGATGTACAAATATCTGAGTCGCTGTTTTCAAGTCATTTAGAACTATACCCAGAAGTGGAATTGCTGGATCATATGGTAATTCTATTTTTAATATTTTTAGAAACTCCCATGCTGTTTTCCCTAGTGGCTGCACCATTTTACATTGCCACCAAGAACACACAAGAGTTCCTAATTTCTCCACACCCTGCTAAGATTTGTTATTTTCTGTTTTTTGGATATGTGTACTTTTGTTTTAAACAATAGTCATTCTAATGAGTGTGAAGTGCAATCTCATTGTGGTGGTTTTTTTAAAAAGATTTTATTTATTTATTTGACAGGGAGAGACACAGCTAGAGAGGGAACACAAGCAGGGGGAGTGGGAGAGGGAGAAGCCGGCTCCCCACTGAGCAGGGAGCCCGATGCGGGGCTCAATCCCAGGACCCCGGGATCATGACCTGAGCTGAAGGCAGACGCTAAACCACTGAGCCACCCAGGCGCCCTTCATTGTGGTTTTGATTTGCATTTCCCTAAAGATTAGTGACATTGAGCATCTTTTCATGTGCTAATGGCCCATTTGTGTGTCTTCTTTGGAGAAATGTCTATTCAAGTCCTTTGGCCAGTTTTTCATAAAGTTGTTTGTTTTTTGTCGTTGTTGAGTTGTATAGGTTCTTTATTTATTCTGGATATTAACCCTTTACCAAATATATGATTTGAAAATATTTTTCTTATTCTGTGGGTTGCCTTACTCCTGTTCATTCAAATAGTAACTGTGCACCTATATGTGAAAGACATTGCACTAATGACTGAGCAAAACAGTGCCATCGACTTGCCTACCCTCTCTCCCTTCATTTGACTCTGTCATGCTATCAGAACCCTTCCCAATGCTTGGAAACATTTTTTTTTAATTACTAGATCTTTGGAGTCTTCTAAAAGGAATTTAATTGACTATTTCATCTCAGATATCTGAAAAGTGAGATCTCAGTCCTAAATAGGTTGTGAGGAACTGGGGAGCTGTGAAACTTGACAGCAGAAGAGACAGCCACTGTCCATACACACACACACACACACACACACGCACGCATGCACGCACGCAGCCCAAAACCTCCAGCAAGAGCTTCCTGCCATCTACGCGTGTGTGACAGGAAGTACTTCTGCTTAAAACAGTGCTTGCTGAAGAGTATTTGACTGTTAGGATTTATTGTAACTGTGCTCGCCAGCTGATAAAGGTTACAAACATTGACCCTGGGACACTGGACCCTTCCTGGGGTCTTAACAGTCTTTCCTGACCCATGAACAACGCACTTGTTTTATCGAACCACGTACATTGCCTCTCAGCCAGAGTGCTTGGTTTCAAGCCTTAGCGTGACCACCATAAACTAGAACTTAAAAACTCCTGATTTGTTTTTTTTTTACCACTCTCCTCAGTAAATTTCTTCATCAAGGAATGTTTCCTTGCACGGCACGTTAAGAGACTCAGTCTTTTATACCCACATCTGGCAGTCTTTATTTTATATGCCATGTGGGCTACAATCCTACTAACTCCAATGGTCTACCCAGAAGTCAACAAAGAACCCACACGCCAGATTCAGTACAGTTACTCTAAGGTTTTTTTTTTTTTTAAGATTTATTTATTTATTTGAGAGAGAGAGAGAGAGTGGGGGTGGGTACAGAGGGAGAAGGAGAGAGAAACTTTAGCAGACTCTGCGTGGAGCAGGGAGCCTGAGTCGGGGTTCAATCCCAGAACCCTGAGATCACAACCTGAGCAGAAACCAAGAAACGGACGCTTAACGGACTGTGCCACCAAGGTGACACAGTTACTCCAAGTTTTATGCAGAAACACACACTGATCCCTGGGTAGCTGCAACCGATCTCATTCCTCTAATCCTCAGGACATTTAGATAAATGCCAGCCTGTTTTCAAACAGATATCTTAATTTAGCCACCAAACATACAGATATTTGACCTCTACAGAATACTTTCCCTCCTTACATTCACATGCCTTAGAAACCACAAACACAGGCCTTTATGTAAATGTTCAGCTGCATGGTGGATCTGCTTTGCATCAAATGGTTGCTAACACACATGCACACACACAGAGACACACACAGTATGCATTTGTCTCTGAAGAACTGCCTTTAACGTCCTGTTGAAGCCAAAGAATCAAAATTTCAAGACAATGAATTAAATCTGCAGAATCACTGTTCATTAGCAGTAATGTTTCAAACAGGAAATTAGTCCAATTACAATATCCTCTGAGTTATGATCTCTGCTTCCTCATTGCTTTACCTAGTACCAAATCACACAAATAGCCTGCTTAGTGTCTACAGCAGTGGTTCAAAAAACAGCACTACTCAAGGTTTTTCTGGACCCATGGAATGGGGCAGATAAATTAATCCATGATGTGCAGCCCCTTACGATCAGCTAGAGAAAATGAATCCAAAGCCAGGACCCTAAAAAGGGAGCATTTACCACCCGTTGTCTAACAGCTCCCCATTTTCCTTCATAGGCCCCCAGGGATGGCAATCACAGGAATGAGCCAACCCACAACCAGCTGCTGCCTCCCAGCTGTCCTGGAGCCTGGTATGGGCAGATCCTGTGCTGGGTATCTTGTGCTTAGCCTGGCTGATTTTATTACCAAACATGAGTTACAAACATAAGGCAATAAATACAGGAAGAGGACAGAGTAGTAAGACAACGATCTTGAGGTCCCTCCCACCAGCAGTGTGTCCTGCCCCTTGAAGTAAATGATGCCCTGTGATAAATGTGATGAACTAGATGTCCCCTCAACAATTTCTTAAGAAGTGCTGTTCTTTTAGGGTTGAGAGTCAAGCCCTGTCCCACCAGCTCCACTTATTGGGTTTACCCTGAAGGGTTGTTTATCTCTCCTTCGGTATCTGAGGCAAGTTCCCACCCAGACACAAAGAAGGAGGCATCCTTAGAGAGAGAAGGAAGATTTTTTTCTTCTTTGCATGATGTGAATGCTTACTCAAAGGAGGGAAAACAGGCTAGGTTTTAGTGAGCTGAGTTATTTTCTGTGAGTGTGTGTGCATGTGTGTGTGCGTCCTGATTTAGATGGAATGAGGTGTTTTGTTTTCTTTAGCTTTGTTTTAAAAACCAGAATGGAAACTCTTTTTAGAAGAGAGCAAATGACTATACCATCCTTAGCATGACTTTCACTTTCCCTTTCTCTCATTTCCTCTTGATATTGTTTTCTAGACATTGTGAAGACAACTGTGGCTGTGAGCCTTTGTTGTCCTAATGATCCTGTTTCTCTTTTCTATCAGGAAAACCTCCTCCTTTGCCCTTTTGCATGAATACCTGGCCACTAAAAACTGAGATCTGGTCCTAAATCAGTCAAAAGGATAAATGCCTGGGTGAGAATTAGTGGCAGAACAACAGTAGAAACCACCCACAGGGCTCCTTTGGGGACTAAATCTGGAGTCAAGGTGGGGGGTTGTATGATGGAAACTTTGAAAGGCGTGTGATCCAGGGAACTGCTGAGAAAGTGAATAGCCTCTTGTCCTTTTCTTTTTTCTCTGCTCTATTTGAGTACTCTCTGTGTTCTAGAAATCCTGTGCATTCAGCCCTCAAACAATTGGCAGAAAAGTCCGTCATGAAGACACGAATTCTACTCCAACTTTCTTCTCTGTTTCAAATGCTGACCCACCTGTTAGATCTTAATCATGGCTCCTCCTTCATCATCAGGAATTTCCCGTTGCTGTCTCCCCATTGTCTGGAATAATGTATTAACTAATTTAGAGATGGTGAGACCATTTATCATGGGTGGGACATCAGCCTGAAATACAGTTTGTATCTAGAGTGGCAATTAGATACACTAGTTTATCAGCATTCAGCCCTGATTGATTTTATGTTTATGTTTGATGGTAAAGGTAGGGAGATAGCTGTGGTCACACAAAATAAAGTTCTTTTGGAATTGTAACCCGTCCAGTGAAATCTTTCTTCTCAGATTAAGTAGGATTATGAGTCCAATGATACCTGGTGAATATGTGAACTTTAAATTTAAAATAACTCAAAACCTGATTAAACCTAATGTTTTAATGATAACATCCAAGACAATTGGTAACAATGCAACTTGGCAAGTGGCCAAATGTCAAAATACATGTAAGTTGAGAGAAGAGAGGAGAATGAGATAAAGACGGAAAAATTAAAAGAGAAGGAAGCAAAGTAAATATTTGGGAAACTGGATAGGAATTAGAGATTTTAGAGAAATCCTTGAGCTTGCACAACTCTGCCCAGAGCACAATGCACCATACCTGAATCACACATGGACACATCTATAAGGAATAACATCCAGATACCATGCCAGGCACCTCCCCTTGGGTGTGTACATTAGTTATGAACTGAATCTTCATGGCACAGAAAAAATAATCTTTTACCATTTACTAAACAATAGGAAACTATAGACTTCCAAGTTCACAAAGATTTAAAAAAATCGATACTAAAAATAAAAGATACTACATGGCTGAGAGAGAATATCTAGTCAGTTCTTCTGCAGAATGATTTAGCAATACACACCAAATGCCTTCAAAACAGTTATATTGTTTGGTCTTGTTCGAAATCTTGAGGACATTGTGTTAAACGAAATAAATCAGTCACAAAAGGACAAATACTATATGATTCCACTTACAAGGGGTACCCAGAGTAGTCAAATTTATAGACACATAAAGTAGAATGGTGGTTGCCATGGGCTGGGGGAGGAGGGAATGAGGAGTTATTATTTATTAAGTACAGAGCTTCAATCTGGAAAGATGAGAAAGTTCTGGAGATGGGTGGTAAGTAATGGCTGCACAACAACATGAATGTACTTAATGCTACTGAACAGTATACTTAAAAATGGTAAATTTTATGTTATGCATATTATATTACAATAAATAATAGTTTTGAATATTTAGCAACAGGGAAATGCTCAAGATGATAGAAGTAGTATCAACGATTTTCCAGATTTTCTATAAAAATCATCGTACGTTCATGTATGAAAAAAGACCGGAAAGGTATTCCAAAACACAAAATGTTGGTAGACATTATCTTAGGTGAGATTATGAGTGATTTTCTTTTTTCATACTTTTCTCTATTTTCCAAATGTTCTAAGTAACCATACAATACTTTTATAGCTAGAAAATAACATTTAAAAGCCCAGCCCCTAGACAGATGGTAACTACACTTGTGGTGAGCACAGCATAAAGTATAGAGAAGTTGAATCACTATGTTGTACACCTGAAACTAATGTAACATTGTGTGTCAACTATACACAAACTTTTTAAAAATTTAAAAGTTTAAAAATAAAAGCACCCCCCTACAGCTCTATCCCTGTACCCTGCTTTATTATTACAGTAATGGCACTTATTACTACATGAAACTATATTGTATATTTATTTGTTTCCTTGCTATAGTCTTGCTTCCCCAGCTAGAACATAAACTTCATGAGGTCAGAGGCTTCTGCATCCTCAATTCTTGAACAGCTTCAGGCACTTAATGGGCACTCCATAAATATTTGAGTGAAAGAAAATGAGTAGATGAATGAACAGAAAATCAGTCATCCTTAGGTAAGGACAGTGGGCATTCCTTTGTCCAGTGTCCCCATTCCAGGTACCTGGCATAGCTACCTTTTTCCTCCTATCTGTAATCTGCTCAGGATTGGAGAAAGGGTTTTCTCCAGGTTAAGGATCATTGGGATGAAAATAAAGCCTGGACACATCCAAAGTAGGACTAATAGGGGAGAAAGTCATCTAGACACCAGGTCACCCGCAGAATAGTTGAAGGGACGGAGAATGGGAAAAAGAAAACTCAGAAGAGAAGGAATGGTGAGGAATTTGGGAAGACAGATTAGAATGCACCCTAGTGAGTCCAAGATAGCATTTCCTAAAGTGCATTTCATGGAACCCTAGGAATACGTGGGATGTTCATTTATGTTACATGAAAAAAAAGGATTCTGGGGCCAAACAAGTTTAGACAATCTTGAGATAGAATTTTTGAGACTGCTACATACACAGGACTTCTCAAGGTTTTAATATTCTCTTGTATACTGCTACTCTCCTAAAGAGCAATGTGATTCCTTTTCCCAAAACTTTGAACCACAGGAAACTTTGTCTAGGCCTACAATTTCATGGGATGAGCATGAGGAAGAGTTATCCTGTCTTCGTAATGAGAACATTCACCTTTGGAAAGGCTGGCCTGCAACCACAGATGCAGATTGGCACTGTAGCTTGTCCCTGAGACACACAGTGACACCATGTAGAAAAGATGCCCAAGGCTTCATCTTGAATCACTCACATCAACCCAGTCCTCTCACCTCATCCCCTCACCTCACAATTCTCCCAGTTACCAGTCTGGGCACATGCTTGTTCCTCTTTCCATTCTTGCCTTGAACTTGACCTTAATGACCCATGCCTTGTATTTCTGCTTCTGATTTGTGCTTCCCCTATGCTGGGTAAGGCTTCCCTGGTTCAATTCCACACAACTCACTATACACAGAGGAGGAAGACTCAGACAAGGAGCAAGCAGGTTTTATGTCTCGTAAATGGGGAGAACTTGAGCTTTCTGATACAGAAAGCTCTCCCCTAGTCTTCTTTTCAGCTACTTCTTCAACAGGACTGAGGTTCTATAATATTCAATGTCCAGGCATCCTTTTACATACTTTCGGTACCCGGAAAACCAGCTATTTCTATGACTGCATCATCTCATCAGTTCTTATATGGAATGCAGATGCTCCACCACACAACTGGGAAGTCTTTCACATGATGAGCCCCTCATCCACGGTCACTGGGCTATGTTCTAGCTTCCAACCATAAATAAATGCCCATGGTGACTTTGAAGGTTTGCATGAAATTCCTACAGGGAGGGAGAAACTATTCTGACTTTAAACTATAGCCCGCAAATCCTCTCCCATTTTTGTTCTCTTACCTTGTTACTTGGGTTCTCATTCCAAAATCCAGTGACCTCATTGATTGCAGTACTTCAATACAGCCCATGTACTGGAATAAAGAAAAAAAAAGAATAAGTAGGAAAAAAAAATAGCACAATGATGTTTCTCATCTTCATAGTGATTTCCTGGGAAACACCTTAAGTCAGCTCCTGATACCAACTTACATTGGCACACTTAGCCTACCATTGATATTTCTGACCATTAATGGACACATGCCTTAAGCCTCAGTTCAGTTATAAAACATCAGCCAGGGACTTCTGGGTGGATCAGTCGTTAAGCGTCTGCCTTCGGCTCAGGTCATGATCCCACATTCCTGGCATCGAGCCCCACATCAAGCCCCGCATTGAGCCCCACATCAAGCCCCGCATCAAGCCCCGCATCAAGCCCCGCATCGGGCTCCCTGCTCAGTGGGAAGCCTGCTTCTCCCTCTCCCACTCCCCCTGCTTGTGTTCCCTCTCTTGCTGTGTCTCTCTCTGTCAATAAACAAATAAAATCTTTTAAAAAATAAATAAAAAAATAAAACACAGCCAAATCCCAACTATGATAGCAGGAAGGCAGGTAGCAAAGATGATGTGAGTTCGAGCATGGGCTCTGGGGCTGGACTGTGCACATCCGAATCCTGAATCTGCCACTTATTAGTAATGGAAGCTCAGCACGTTACTCCACTTCTCTGCACTTCAGTTTTGTCACTGGCAAAATGGGGGAAACAATTAGAATTGTTACGAGAGTTAAATTTTTTCACATGGGTGAAGCTCTTAGAACAGCGCTGGGTCCATGCATGTGCTCCAATGGTATGTGAGGCAAATAATACAGGGACCAGTGAAGCTTCTAAGGAAATAAAACAAGCATATAACTGCTAAATACAGAATTTAGTCATATAAGAAGATCTTACTTTTTCACAAGATCATTTACTAAAAGGGTTCAAGAAAGGAAAAAAGAGTCATGTCCTACGCCAGGAATTAGTAAATTTCCCTTGAACATGGAGTATTAGAAAAGGAATTGTGCCTTATAAGCGAAAAGACAGTTTATATTTAATGTGGGAAGCATGGCGGGCTGCCGGTCCAGAGCAATGTGGTCGGTCTGTGTGTGAGAAGCCTTATGTCGGCAGCAGTATGGAGGTGGGTTATTGGTGGGGGGAAAAGTGAGGATGTTCCTGTCGAGGGGGAAGTAATGAGAGCCCACACCGAGGAGAGATGGCGGCAATAGGAAGGAGGGGACTAAGTCAAGTGACATCACGGAAATAGATACTACATGATTCGGCAGTTGATTTGATCTAGAGAATAAGAGACATGGATGAGTCAAGGATGACTCAGATGATTCCAGCCAGGGTAGCAGAGGGAACAGTGATTCCATTAACAGAAACAGGAAAACCAGGAGAGGGGAAGATGATGAGTTGGTTTGGGACCCGTTGACTGAAAGACATTGGTGGGGTATCCAGGAAATGACAAGCCTGCAGTTGAAAATTGGATTCTGGAATGGTGGAGAAGAATTAAGCCTAGGGATGAAGACTTAGTAGTCTTCTGTGTAGCTTTGCCAAGCGAGGCTGTGGGAGTAAATCCTCTTAGCAGAGCCTTAGCTGACGAGGGAGAGTGTTTCTCTGAGAATGAGCTCGGAAATGTTATGAGAGCCAAGTGGTCTGATTGAAAGTTATCTGTCAGCTCCTTGGAAATTATATGCTTCCTGTTTAGCTTTCCTCTGGAAGCCTTCCAGCCTCCCTCTGCTTGGAAATGGCAAAAGCACCGTGGAAAGATGGCAGGATCCAGAGGGTGCCTCCCCAGACACTTCTTATAGTACTTCTGAGCAAATTCTGTAGATTTAGCATCCTAACGGCAAGTCAGCCTACCAAATGTTGCCTAGAGCCTAGTGCTGGGAGAGCACGCTGGCCAGGACAATCACCTGACAATTCTCAGCCAGATTCGTTTGTCACACTCCTCTTGGGTCTCTAGTATTGACATACAAAAATTTTTTTGAACACTTTATACCATCCCAATCATGCTTAACTTCCCAAGGTTAAGATATAACTGGAAAAGTGGGTGATGTCTAGACAGTTCTGTTCAATAATCCATAAGACTTATTAGGAAAGAAAATCTAGATTTAGGGGATGTGGTAGAAAGCTCATCTCAGAACTATCAGGAAAGGAGATTCCAAGGGTCCAAGTTTCATGCTGAGGTGCATTAAAAAGATTGTTTTCATGTCCTCACTGGCTGCTCCAGCTTCTCCTGCCTTCAGTATCTTCTCTTCATTTCAGGACTTAGCTCCTGCTCCTCTATTTCCTGCACCCCTCATCCTGGAAAGAATGAACTCCCCACACAGTTGGGGTACAGGTTTGGGCTACTCCTCTAATTCCTGCAGGAGGCTTTGTCAGCACCAAGGTGGGTGTCATCTTTCTCTTCAGCGGTAAATCATCAAGTTCAGATGACAATGATACTAACCAGCCCATCAAGGCACACTTTTTGAAAATGTAAACAAACACCTACATTTTTCTACCTACATTTTCTGCCAGATTGATTTTTCAAAAATGTCCCTCCATTCTGGAAACCCCTGGTATTTATTATCAAAACAAACATGTTATTATAAACCCCCAGACCCTGTGTTTTCTGGCCCCTGCTTACCCCCCAACTTCATCTGTGTCATTCTCCCCCTATACACATCGCTGACACATTGGTCTTCTCTCTCTTCCTCAAGTACACCCAACTCTTTCCAAACACAGGGCCTTTGCACTTGCCCCTTCCCCTCTCCCCTTCTGTCTTGCTCTTCCGCCATCTCTTTATAGGACTGACTTCTTCTCAACCTGTAGGTTTTAATTTAAATATCACTGCCTCCTGTCACCCTTCATCACAGCCCTCACTGGTCACCTTCGTGCCACTGATGATCAGGTCTACTTGTTGGCTTGCTTGTTTATTGCTTGTCTTCATTCCCTTGACTGTAAACATAATCAATGCTGTATTCCCAGCACCTGGGGCAGTGCTTAGGACATGTTGGTACTCAATAAATACTAGTTGGAAGAATGAATAAAGCTTCTATTGTTCAACTCCAACAGTGTCTTTAAAATGAGCAGAGGAAGGGCGCCTGGGTGGCTCAGTTGGTTAAGCGACTGCCTTCGGCTCGGGTCATGATCCTGGAGTCCCGGGATCGAGTCCCACATCGGGCTCCCTGCTCAGCAGGGAGTCTGCTTCTCCCTCTGACCCTCTTCCCTCTTGTGCTGTCTCTCATTCTCTCTCTCAAATAAATAAATAAAATCTTAAAAAAAATAAAATAAAATGAGCAGAGGAAGAGAAGAGATGGAAGGATGTGAAGGTTTGACTGGTCTCTCATCCTGGGGGATAAATGAGGAGTACAGGAGAAATGAGGACTCAGAAGGAGACTCAGTAACTATAAACCAGGATGATACCTTTGGAAGACTTTTGGATTTCTCTGTCATTTCCTCTGTTTGTTATTTTTGTTAGTTCCCATCTTAGAGATTGGCAACAAACAACCTAAATGGAAGAGGTTTTGTAGGGAAGTGGGAGGCTGGGGAGAACGTGTCCTCCTCAGGCAGTCTAGCGGCAGTAGGTGGGGAGAGCCCTGGATGATAAAGTTGATGGTGGGGACTTTAACAGGAAGGGAGAGCAGGCTGCATATCTGAGAGGAATGGGGAAAGAGGCAAACAGAGTCAGTTGGACAGAGACGCTCCAAGGCCAATGAGGCTCAACACCCATGTGAGGACGAGTGTCAAAGTGGGGGCAATTTTCAGTCGGATCACTCACTGGCGGATCACCAGTGGTGGAATTTGGGTTATCAGTGAGGAAAGAGGTTTTTAGTGGAGAGAGAACAGGAAGAGAGAGACTCTTACAAGGCTTTGTTCTTAATCACACTTCAAGGCAGTAACCACCTCATCTGCTTCCTTCTAAGACAGATCCAGACATTGCTTCCAACCCCCTTGTCCTTCATGGGAACCTCTATTTCGCTCCAGACACTAGAAATGTGAGTCATGCCTGAGGTGATATGACAATGAGTACATTTCCCCTTCCACTGTGGGCATGTGTTGAGAAAGCCACTCTGAGCAAAAGGAAGGGAGGGAATCGGTGCCTGATTTTTCACAATTATCCTGAAGCCTGGAATGGACTTTGGACTTGGTCTTCCCATTAACTCACAGAGTCCATTTCACTCAGAAACCATTGCTATGAGGAAGCAGGGAGAGGGCAGTGCATAAAAATAATCCGTCCACTTCTTTGTTTAGGTACCTGATGACCACATAAGCAGACAGTAGTTGAATGTCAATGCCTGAGGAAGGAGAAATTTGGTTTGTTGATTTAGGTATAAACTGGGAATGACAATACCTCTTACTCATTTATTAAATGTGGATCTGAATAAGATATGGTCTCTGTTCTTAAGAAACCCAGCCTCAGGGGTACCTGGGTGGCTCAGTCAGTTAAGCATCCGACCCTTGATCTCAGCTCAGGTCTCGATCCTCTGGTCATGAGTTCAAGCCTCATGTTGGGCTCTACACTGGGCGTGGAGCCTACATTAAAAAAAGAAGGAGAAAAGAAAAGAAAGAAACCCAGGCTCATAAGGATAAGAGAATCATGAAAGAGATTATTTCTTTTCTTTCTAGGAGTATAGTCATTACTGTTAATTCCATTTAATAGATGAAGATATTAAAGCCTATTAAAGGGAAGTGCCTGGCTCAGTTTCATTTACTCAGTGAGACTGAATCAGGGTTTATTCCAGAGTCTGTAGCCCATCCTGGGACTCTGTGTGTAAGCCTTGTATAACAGGAAAAGTAAAAACAGAAAGGGTCACTGAGCTGGCTCCCACTGACTCTTCCTTTGGTCTGCTGAAGTGGGTAACAATGAAATGAGCCTGGGGGCCACAGTGGTGAGAGCAGGATGAATCCAGCTTCTTCTGGGGAACACAGGAGGTGGCACACGAGACAGAAGACACTCCCTAATTCCTGACCCTGAGAGGACACCGAAGACCTTTATTAGAGGCATACACGGGTGATAAGAAAGTAGTGGAGCTCAGCAGTGCTCAGACAACCTTCCTATTCAGCACCTGACAGACAGCTTACCTAACTCCTAGCTCATGCTCTCTCTTCATGCCCCAAGGCAGCAATAATATTTTTGTACTGTCTGAGCTTCAACCACTTGCTCCCAGGGAGAGGTGAACAGCCTATTCATTGCTGTGTGTATCTTGGGCTTTGAAGAAATTACTGGGGTTTTCAGAGAGGAGGAATGATAGCTAGCTTATGAGAATTTCTCATACTGGCTCCTTTACAGAATGCTTTTGACCGTATTACGTAAAGAAAAAGGATATATATTCTTACATCCTCAGAAAGAATGTCCGAAGGACACATAAGAAACTGGTAAGAAAGGTAACAGCGGTTACTTCTGGGAATGGGAGAGAGGCAAGCTTTTACTTTTTACTTTACACTTTTATATTGTTTATTTTTTAAAAATAAGTAGGTAGTATTATTATAGGGTTTAAAATTTAAATAAAGCCTACCTTAACCTCTAGGAAGCACAGTTCATTAATTATTAAGTAGGATTAACTCCTTTTTTTTTTCTGTGGCATACAGTATTCCTTTCCTAGAATGTACCTGCCCCTGTGCTAGGAGTATAGGGGGATATTGTTCAAGAGAAGGCTTCAGGCAGAGGCCCTGCATTTGATAAGACAGGGAAGAATGACACTTCGAAATGATCAAAACACCGAAGAACAGTATATAATTAAGTGTGATATGACAAGGGCTCCTTCATGAAATAAATGTTTGACAATAGTAAAGGCCACCAACATGGCCCAAAGACACTGCAGGATTTTTCTGCCACCTTTAAATAACTTCTAGTCTTTCTCACTAAGAAAGGGAGATTGGAGGGAGGACATTCTCTTCATAATCTTGTGATGTTGTCTCCACTTCCTTTCTTTCTACTCATGCCTCATTCACTCTAGTAGTTCTGGCCTCAAAACTCTATTGAAACTGCCTGAGCAAACCAACTACCTTATCAGGGTCTACTCGAGTCAACTGTTTTTGTTCTGGTTCACCTGCCTAGGGCATTGCCCTTGCTGACCTCTACTCACCTCCTTCTCTTTCCTCTGACCCTCTCTCCCCATTTGGCTTTCATGACAGCATTTTTCTCTGATTCTTCATCTTCATCCTCTGACTGATCCTTCTTAGTCTCCTTTGCTAGTTCCTTATTTTTACCCCTGTTTTCTCTTTAAACAATGGTCTCTTCTCCTCTCACCCTATACTATGCAGTCAACCCTGACTGCATCTTAGAATCACCAGGGAAGCTTAGAAAATTCTGATGTCCAAGTTCTACTCCCATTCAATAGAGTCAATCTCTACCATGTAAGCCTTCAATTATTACCTGGGTACTGATGGCACAGAGATTTTCAACCCAAGTTCTTTTGCATGCTACAGACCAGTATAATCACATGAATATGCATTCCACTTGCATCACAAATTCAGTATATCCAAATTATTCCTCTACTTACATTTCTGATCTCAAGCAACAGTATCACCATCCACCTAGTTACATGAGCCAGGAAACTCAACTCTTCCCCTTCTTTCAAATCCCTCATCCAATCAGGGGCCAAGCCCTGCCAATTCAAGCTCAGAGCCCTGCCAATTCAAGACAGGATCTGTCCTGTCTTCTTCCCTCAACTCCACACCTGCCCCAACTTTTACCATCCTCATTTGGGCACTCTGCCTCTCAACTGCATCATATGCATGTTCAATGTACCTGAAATGAACCATATTCGTTTGGCTTGCAGTAAGCAAGAGATCAATCTCTTTGTTCAATCCTGTAGCCCCAAACCCTACTCTCCAAATTAGACCTTGATCTCAATGGCCCAAGGGAAAGGGGGCCTGATAAGGCACTGATTCTGACCTTTGACAGTCCAAGTGCACAGTTGTGGAAGATTTTAGGGACTGTCCAGTGTATTCTTTACTCTACCTGAGTTTCACAATAGTGCTGAATTTTGAAATAACCCCCACAACAACAGAGTCTCTGGTGTCCCACCCTCTGAATCTGCCTTTCCCAATGCAGCTACCACCTCACTGAAACTCAGGTCTGGCGTGATATGACTCCATCCTAGCCTACTCCTTTCCCACCTAAAAATCTTTACAGGGCCCCCATCCTCAAACAGAGCTTCTCAAACTTTATAGAACTTCAAAATCACCAGAGAAACTTAAAAAGCAGATTTTTCAAAAGCAGATTCCTGGGCTCTGAGATATTCTGTTCCAGTAGGTCTGAGTAACTGCATTTTAATAAGCACTCAGGTGGGGACGCCTGGGTGGCTCAGTCAGTTAAGTGTCTGCCTTCAGCTCAGGTCATGATCTCAGGGTCCTGGGATTGAGTCCTGCATCAGGCTCCTTGCTCAGTGGGGAGCCTGTTTCTCCCTCTGCCTGCCTCATCCCCTGCTTGTGCTCTCTCTCTCTCTCTCTCTGATAAATAAATAAAATCTTTAAAAACAAAAAACAAGCACTCAGGTGATTCTGCTACAGGTGGTCCAAGAATCACACTTTAGAGAAAACACCAGTCCACAGGAAAAGATCCAACTCTCTTAGCTTAGTGGACAAGGTCCCAACTATCATCATGCAAAGGTCACTTCTTTCATGAGTCCTCTCCTCTCCTCTCCCTTCCTTAACCACAGTCTTGACCATACTCCCTTTCCTAAGCCCTCCTCTGCACACTTTATGGACTACTAGCAGACCTTTTATAAAACTCTAGTTGCCCATATGACACTTTTTATCAATGTGTATATACCTCTTTTAAAGCAAAAATGGTGTCTATTTCTTCTTTGTATCCTCAGTATAGAGCCTAACTCACCAATGTTCCTGAGATGAATGAGTAAGATATGGCTTGAATAACTTTTGAGAAAGAATAGGATGTGTACATGAAAATAATCATATTAAAGATTTAGATAATATTAATCCCTTATTCAAACTAAATCTCATCAAACTTAGATTTCCCAAAAGAACAATCATAAAGGTCAAAAACTCAGTGCTTAATAATTACAATATTAATGAGTGAATTAATCCAGATATAAGAAAGTAGCCAGATGAGGACAAACTCAGAAAAAAATGGCCTAAAAGAAGAACAGAACCCAAACTACTCACTCAAGTCCTTTGTTGCTATTTGGGAAACCAGATATGATTTCAGACAAAGCCAGAAATCAGACTTTATCTGTAAGTTTTCCTAATTTCAAAACCCAACCAGTCACAATGAACAATCCAAAAATGAAATTAAGAAAACAATTACATTGTAATAGAATCAAAAAGAATAAAATATTTACAAATAAATTTAACAAAATAAATGTAAAACTTATACTTTTAAAACTATAAAATATTGTTGAAGGGAATTCAAGATCATAATAAATGGAAAGACATCCACCCTCATGGATCAGATGAGTTTATGTTGTTAAGGTAGCAAAACTAAAATCTCTCAAAACTAATCTACAGAATTAACTAAATTCCTATCAAAATCCCAGATGGCTTCTTTGCAGATATTGACAAGCTGCTCCTAAAACTCACAAGGAAATTCAAGAGGCCCAGAGTTGCCAGCACGATCTTGAGAAAGAACAAAGTTAGAGGACTCACATGTTCCAATTTCAAAACTTACTACCCAGCAACACAATCAAAACAGGTGTGGTAAAGCATAAAGATAGACACTTAGATCAAAGGAATAGAATTAGAAGCCAGAAATAAACCCTCATGTTTACTGTCAACTGATTTTTGACAAGGATGCCAAAATAATGCAAAAGGGGAAAGGACAGTCTTTTCAACAAATGGTGCTGGAGCAACTGAATATCTACATAAAAAAAGGAATGAAACTAGACCCCACACCTCATACCATATGCAGAAATAAACTCAAAATGGATCCAAGACGTATGTATGAGAGTTAAAATGATAAAAGAAAATAGACAAAAATCAGGACCTTGGATATAACAGCAAAAGCTCAAGCTAATAAAAAAATAGATAAATTGGATTTCATAAAAATTAAATACTTTTGTGCTTCATGGGACACTACCAAGAAAATGAAAAGACCACCCATAAAATGGGAGAAAATATTTGCAAATGATATATCTGATAATGGACTTGGATCCAGAATATATAAAAAACTCTTACAACTCAATAAGAAAAAGACAAATAACCCACTCTGAAAGTGGGTAAAAGATCTGAATAAACATTTATCCAAAGAAGATACATAAATGGCCAAGAAACACACAAAATGATGCTCAATATCATTCCTCATTAGGGAAATGCAGAGCAAAATGACAGTGAGATACCACTTCATACCCTCTGAGATGGCCATCATTTAAAAAACAAATGGACCCAAAATAGCAAGTGTTGGCAAAGACGTGGAGAAACTGGAACCCTGATACAGTGTGGGAATGTAAAATGGTGCAATCACTAGGAAAAACAGCTTGGCAATTTCTCAAAAAGTTAAATTTAGGGGCACCTGGGTGGCTCAGTCAGTTAAGCATCTGCCTTTGGCTCAGGTCATGATCTCAGGGTCCTCGGATCAAGCCCCACATCAGGCTCCCTGCTCGGGGAGTCTGCTTCTCTCTCTCCCTCTGCCTCTCCCCCTAGCTTGTGTGCTCTCTCTCTCTCTCTCTTTTGCTTTCTCTCTCCCTCTCAAATAAATAAAATCTTAAAAAAAAAAAAGTTAAATTTAGAATTACCATATGACCTAGCAATTCCGCTCCTCAATAAATACCCATGAAAACTGAAAACATATGTCCACACCAAAATCTTGCACCCAAATGTTCATAGCAGCATTATTCATAATGGCCAAAAGGTAGAAACCACCAAGTATCCATCAACTGATGAACAGATTGATAAAAAGGACATATCACGCATTGAAAAAGCATTTGGCAATGAAAAGGAACAAAGTACTGATACATGCTACAACATAAATGAATCTTGAAAATATTATTCTAAGTGAAAGAAGGCAGTCACAAAAGACCACATGTCGCATGATTTCATTTATCTGAAATGTCCAGAGTAGACAAACCTATAGAGCTAGAAAGGAGGGCTGGAAAGTTTGGGGGGTTGGGATGTGACTGCTGAAGGGTCCGGGGTTTCCTTTGGGGTTGATAACGATGTTCTAAAATGGGAGGTATTGGCACAACCCTGTGAATATGCTAAAAACCATTGAATTGCACACCTTAAATGGGTGAATTGATGGCATGTGGATTACATCTCAATAAAGCTGTTACCAAGCAACAATAACAGGCCAAACAAACAATATCTGCAAGGCAGCATGTGACCCCGATGTAAACCATGCAGGAAATATGGTCGAATCGATGGATAATGAATAACTAAATGAAGCATCAGAGATCATTAAAGTTGTTTGACATCCTCTTCAGCACTCTCGAGGCAGAGTTCATTGCCCTTCCCTTGGGCTCCCAGAGCATCTTGGTCATACCCCAAGGTTGCACTCACCCAGTGGTGCTGCAATTTATCTTTTTAAATGTCTAAGCCTGCAGCTGGACTGTGGGCTTCTCAAGGGCAGGGAGTGAGTCTTAGTCATCATTATCCCCTGCACCTCTTACAGTGCAATAAATGATTTATTTGAATGAAGTAGCCAAGAAATGACATTCAGGAAGTCTCAAAATAACCTGCATCCTAACTGGACCATCTGTAATGTGTTCCTTCTTAAAGGGGTATGTTGCCAGTTAAAATAATCCTGAAGGGAAGCTGGTCAAAGGCCTCCTTGGGCCAGCTTTGACTCAGTATGTGTGTCGTATGAGAAGGGAATGGAAGGTCCTGCCCTGTTTAGTGCAGCAACAATTGAAAACCAGGGCAGGTAGACGATGGGGTTGCAGGGCCCCTCCTCCGGAACAGGGAGCAATATTGGGGAGCAAGTTTCGAGGGAGTTCAGTGAGACAAACAAGAAGACCGGCCTCGGTGGAAGAGGCACAAGGGGTCTTCGCAAAGACTGACTTTTCTTAGAGTGATCCGGTGGCGCTTATGAAACTTGCCTCCAAGAGCACAGAGCAGTGGACACCCTCCCTCTCTCTACCGTTCTCTGTTCTCTTGTATTTGCTTTTCTTTCTTTTTTATTTTTTTTAAAGATTTTATTTATTTATTTGACAGAGAGAGACACAGCGAGAGAAGGAACACAAGCAGGGGGAGTGGGAGAGGGAGAAGCAGGCTTCCCACGGAGCAGGGAGCCTGATGTGGGGCTCGATCCCAGGACCCTGGGATCATGACCTGAGTGGAAGGCAGACGCTTAACGACTGAGCCACCCAGGCGCCCCTTGTATTTGCTTTTCTTTGGATCACTTATTGCTGACAGCATTATGTATTTGTTGTTTGTTGTCTGTCCCCCCTGACTAGAACGTTGGTAGCAAAGAGCCGAGACCGCTCTGTCCTCCACACCTGGAAGACCACCTTGCATGCAGTAGCCCTCAAAATCACACGGTTTGGTTAATTATACTTCAAACACACACACACACACACACACACACACACACACACACTTGGGTGAATTGAATTGAGTATATTTTTAAAAATTCAAACATCTCCCCTTCCAAAAGCTCCTTCTGCTCCAGGTTCAACAGCCTGAATATCTAGAATTGTTCATTCATTCACACTCAGGTCTCGGCAACCAAGTCATTTCAACCCGGAGTCCTCACTGGTTACAAAGATGAAATCTTCTAAAAGTAAGTGGTGTGTTCTGCTTGTTCTTCCAAAAGGAAGAACTTCCTCTGCAGGCTTCCTGCCCAAGCCAGAGCGGGGCTGTGAAGGGGGCAAAGCTGGGCCCCCTTGGCCACCCTCTCCTCCCATGCTCTTTCCCAATGAAGTAGACTCCTTTGCCCACAGCAGATGGAGAAAACATCTGTTGTTTTAAAGTCCCTCTAAGGCGAGCGGAGCTGATAATGTCTTAACTATCATCTCCTGGGGAATTTTAGAATTAAATAAGGGAAGTTTTGAATTGATTCAGAAGAAAAGTGGGCAATCCAGGATCCTGCAGATAGAATGTCTTGAGTGCTGGAAGCCCAGATAAACCATAAAGATCTTGATCGGGTTGGCACTTTGATGACACTCTAATACACTAGGATATGAGCTATCTACAATGGGCCAAAGAAACCTTCCAATTTGTCTGAAAAAAAAAAAAGTACCGGCTGTCCATGGGCAAGGAAAGTATGACAGCCATCTGCATCATGTGGGGCGACTATGCAGGGTCACATACCAACAGTCCTACTCCCATCGAGAACCCCTTACCCACGGGGATTTTTTTGAACTGCGAGAGGTTTCATCTCTGCCTACAGACCTGAGCACAGACAAAGTCACTCAGTCAGAGGTCATCCTGGTGGCAAAAAGCAGACCGAGAACTTCGGAAGGGCCACGAGCTCTCCCAGGAATAACTTCACACCCACATGTGGGGAGACGCGAGTAACTCTTTCTGTGCCTGGGCAAGGCCAGAAGAGCCATCCTATGCGACCACGTGCTTTGACACAGAGATTTCCAGGGTCTCTTTTCACAAGTGTTATCTCATTTGATCCTTGTGATAAAATTGTGACAGACCCTGACACTCCTTTTACAGATGGGAGAAAACTGATTATCAGAGGTTTGGTGCTCTGCTCGAGGGCCACAGAGCTGGCTAATGAGAAGAACCCAGGTCTCTTTAAGCTTAACACTGTGATAGTCCATGTTATCTCCCTGATCTGGAGAAGTTTACCATCCAGGGAAGACTCCAAGTCCAGCATCTTTCAAAAGTACCAGATAGTACACAGTGATGTACCTCCTATCGATGAGGCATCTGCTGATAGCAATTCCCCCATGGTACCTGGGTCAGGTAGGAGTTTTCCCCATGATGCTGACCCCCCTGAAGTGCCCCATGTTCCATGATGGATATAGCCCAGGGAGATAACACTACACTGAGTCTCTCCTCCACTCATTCACCCAAGCCCTCATCATAAGTAGCAAAGAGCTCATTATTGCTCTATCCCCAATACCTAGAATACTGTCTGGCAGACAGTAGCCCCTCAAAATATACTTTAGTTGATTGAATTGAATATATTTTTAAAAATCCAAACATCTACGCTGCTGAAAGCTCCTTCTTCTGCTCCAGGTTCAAGAGCCTGAAATCTATATTTGTTCATTCCTTTTTTTTTTTTTTTTTTTGCATCAAGAGAAAAATGAGTGGTAAGGCCAGCCATCCTCTGTAGGTGGTAGATGTTTATATAATCTATAATCTCATAGTGGCTTGAAGCATGATTGCTGCATCCACCACCTAAAACAGTAAGTATTGTGTTCCGTTCCACACCATGACGATCACCCTCTGTGTTCTTGAAAAACAGGAATCGCATTGTACAAAGGTGGATTTTCCTTGACCAAAATATTCTCAATGTGCTCTTTGCAGAAACTCCTTAAGAGCCCTGTAGCTAATATCCAGTTTTAATGTTTGTTGAGGTTCAAAAGCTGCACCCAATAACTTTAAGCTAAGCCCCTTGTGGGGAAGAGCAGCTGTTAGCCCTGTGGCCCGGCCTCCTAAGAAACTTTCAAGAGTTTGTTGTTGTTGTTGTTGTCACTGTAGAGGCCTAATCCTAGGAGAATGGGAATCCTGTTTTCTATTGTTCTTGGAGAAAGTCTCTAAAGTGGCAGAACTAGTTCCTCATAATGAAAATGAGAATTGGAATACTGGCCATACTCCGATTAGCTGCTTTTGTAATACTAATTGACTGCACTCTCTTGATGGACCCAGTGAAATCCCAGGTTGTGTCAAAGCATTAAAACATTCAGAAGAGAAGTCTTAACGGTGCTGCTTACAGGAAGAACAACTGAATAATTGATCCCAGTAGCCATTTAACTAGAGACCTATGGTTTAAAAAGCAAGCTTTTTCCTAATCCCTGGAAGACCTTCATTCCTCTGGACACTTTATCCTTCCCTTTTGTCTTCATTCATCTACTTCCCCCACTCCTTTCTTTGTATAGGTGGGAGTTATTGGGGCTGTCCACAATTATTTCCAATTTTTGGCCTTCCCAGGACATAGTGGGATTACACTTCTCCTGACTTGGCCAATAACATTCAAGTAGACTAGCACTTTGCGAATGCTTTGTCACATGTCCCTTCTCTTGCAATTGGAGACCTCAGGCCGGGTCCCTGAGGGAGAAGAACACAGGGTAGAGCCCCCCAGCCAATGTGCTGTGGATACATGGTATAAAGAAGAAATACACTTTCGTTGTCTAAGCTGCTGGAAAGCCAGGATTGCTTGTGAGCAGAACGACCTAGTCTATCGTGACTGATACCGTAAACACGAAAGTGGAGAAGGAACATGCCAGAGTCTAGGAGCACGGGTTTTAAGAGTCAGGCAGGCCTGCGTTTGAATCTCAGCTTTGCACGTACTAGCTGTGAAACCTGAGGCAAATAACTTTACATCTCACCTATAAAATAGGGACAATAACTTACCTGTTTCATAGGGTTGCTGCGAGGTCCCAATGTGGTAACGCACGTGTGGTGCTGAGCACAGTGACTGGCACATGGGAAGGGCTCGGCAAATGGCAGCGATTGTACGGGAATGACAGTGTTGTTCTTCCCAAACCTCTTCATTTCCACTCTCCTTCTAGTTTGGGGAGCTGATGAATAAGTCTCAACTGCCATGAAGGGACCTCAATCAAGACTGCTCTTCATAGGAGTGTGATAAACACTGGGATGCAAGGTGCTATGGGAATGTGTAAGAGGGGGCTCCAACCCAGCCTCAGGGAAACAGGGCAGATTTTTCAGAAGAAGGGATGCTGGTGTGAGTCATGAAGGGCAGCTAAGGAGAGATTGGAGGAGATATTTCCAGGCAATGAACATGGCATGCCCAACAGGTAATGGCAAGAATAAGGGGTGCTGCTACTAGGTATTTACCCAAAGGATACAAACATAGTGATCTGAAGGGGCACCTGCACCCCAATGTTTATAGCAGCAAAGTTCACAATAGTCAAACTATGGAAAGAGCTCAGATGTCCATTGACGGATGACTAGATAAAGAAGATGTGGTATTTGTACAATGGAATATTACTCAGCCATCAAAAAGAATGAAATCTTGTCATTTGCAATGACATGGATGGAACTAGAGGGTATTACGCTAAGTGAAATAAGTCAATCAGAGAAAGATCATTATCATACGATTTCACTCATACGCAGAATTTAAGAAACAGCACAGAGGATCATAGGGGAAAGGAGGGAAATATAAAATAGGATGAAATCACAGAAGGAGACAAACCATAAGAGACTCTTAACTCTAAGAAACGAACTGAGCGTTGCTGGAGGGGAGGTGGATGGGGCAATGGGGTAACTGGATGGTGAGCATTAAGGAAGGCACATGATGTAATGAGCACTGAGTGTTGAATGCAATGGATGAATCACTGAACTCTACCTCTGAAAGTAATAATACACCATCTGTTAGTTAATTGAATTTAAATAAAATTAAATTTAAAAAAAAAGGAGAAGGGGTGCAAAAACACCAAAGACTTCGATATGACTAAAATCCAGAGACACAGCTGGGAGTATAGGCAGCGGCTCTAGTACATCTGTTATCAAGTTAGCTGTCTGCCCACACAATTCAGTGGGCTCTGGATGGGCAGAAGCTGGGTCTCATTTACTTGCATTTTTAGAGTCTGGCACAGTACATGGCACATAATAGGATCTCAATAAATGTTTACAGAATGTCTGATGATTATAAACAAATTTCAGGCTACTCAAGCTTCAGTGTGATGCCAATTTCTCCTCATTCTTCCATAAGTTTCCAAACAACACTTCCACCCAGCCCACTTCTCAGACCCAAAGAAATACAAGCTAAAAATATAGCCCAGGTCATGAATCATAAATGAGATGGAAAAGCAGTGACTCACAGAAGTTAATCTGCTTCCCAGGAGAGTGTTGCTGGATGTCCTTTGCTGTGAGAGGTGAGGCAAAATGCCAGCACCGTCACTGCACAGCTAAAGCTAATGTAATTCCCAGGCCTGCCATCGGGCACCCATCTGGTATTCCAAGGTTCCCATTCAGAGTTGCCAAAGGGCAGCAGCCCTGTGCATCCCATACAAGGAAGCAGAGACTGACAAAGTTTCTCTGTGTGTGTGCTCAAGAAAATGGTATAGGGCCCTATCTACTGTCTCAGTGGTCCAACACGTGCACCATCTTGTTGGCCAAGGCCTTAATTTGGTTATAGCTGTAGCCAAGGCAACACCTTTGCAGAATGACTTAGCAGATGACCAACCAATTATGTTTTGTATCTTTGCTTAATTCAGTTGGGAACTTTAATCTAAGAGTGACAGTGTGTGCATGGTCTCTTCTGCCAACCCGCAATCACTTGATATGCTACATCTTTGTGGATTTAAGACCTTATTTGTCAGCTCTGAATCACCTCAAAAATATTAAATAAATTATGCCCTACACCCTCACATCACACAAATCTGTCTCAGCCTTCAGTGTTCAGGACCTAGAGTTTTTAATTGAATCAAACATTACTGGAGGAATACTACACACTCACAAATGAGAGCATCTGCAAGTACCACCACAAGGGAGACCGATTTAACAGCTCCATCAAACGCTCTCTTCTATCCCCTATCCCCCACCCAGCAGTGTCTGTACCCATCCCCCTTTAGAGATTCAAAGACCCTTAAACTTTTGCTCCCACCCCTGCCTATCAAATTAAATCTCACTCTCAGCAAATAATCTGAAATCTTAGCTAGCAGTATATATAACTAAATTAATATTGAAAACTATAGGTACCATTTAATTAAGTATTACTGGAAAAGGCCAACATTTTTATCATCAGTTGTCATACTTAGTCAAACATGATGTCCCCAGTAGGAGCATTTATATATGGTGGTTTGAATCTTTCCAGCTCTCTAGGACTGTAACCATGCCTGGTGTGTGGCCATGTCTGGAGGCTATGGTGGCCAAAGAGCCTCATTCATACCATCCTCCCTCCAAGTCACAGCACTCAAGTCCTCCATGAATGGTCGGTTGTTCTGTTATGCTGAAACCACAACTCCCATTAGTCAGTCTCCCACATGATGATAAACTGCCGAATGACGTCATACTAGTTTGCAGCTTTTATGATTTCTCTGAATAAGAAGCAGCCGCCAACAACATGCCTTTGCAGAACTGCAGCCCAAATGTTAATCATCTCTCATTACACTTCTTTCTACTTGAAACACAAGAGTTTTCTGTAGCTCAAGCCAGTTTTCCTGACTCCTGATAATATGACTGAAAGGGTATTAGAGTTTGAGGGAATTTAGAGATTATCCATTCAAATCCCTCTTACTTTTCATGGATAAAAAATTAAGTGCCCTATTTGATGTCACTCAGCATTTAAAAGGCAGGCAGAGCAGAGTCCACGAATGACACAGACAAAAGTTGGAAACATACAAGGAGAACCAAATGAGTATGATATGGTGGAAGTCAAGAGCACACAGAGTTTCTTGGAGAAAGAGACTGTTTACTGAATTCAGGGCAGTGAAGATGACCAAGGGCTAAGGGGCTGGAAAACGTCCACTGGAATTTGGCAACTGCTGGCTTTCATTGTTGGCTTCAGTGGAGCAATATCAGTAGAGGAGAGAAGTAGAGGGCAGAGAGCAGGGGATTTAGAGTGTGATATAGAGGTGAGGATGTAAACCAGAAAGCATAGTGCTTTTGTTTTCATTTTTGCTTTGAGAACTTTACATTTTAACAAAAGAGGAAAGATTAATGGGAGGGAGCTATTTTAAAAATGGAACAGACTTGCACACACGCTCATAGGATAGAAAGGTTGACAATAACAGGACAGGGGAGGAGGATGCAGGATCACGGTGCCCAGGGAAACAGAAGTAGAGACTCTCTGTGAAATGTGTTAAGTCCTGATTCAAATAAGTTCTTATAATAATGAGTCAGATTGTCCCAAGTGCCCAAATCAAACAGCTTGCAAAGTTGGAAGAAACATTTGCCCTTTTCATATGTCTAGATACTATTTGGGGATTCTTAAATATTCTTATAAACCATCAGGACTGAGCCAGAGTATGTGTAAGTGGAAATGCTGTTAGGATGGACAGCAGCACAAGACTATGACTTCAGCAACTGTAGGCTTGCTTCAGAATTAAATCTCAGGGACATTGTGATCAGAGCTGGAAAGGGGTGACCTGCTAAGTCAATATTTTTACAAAAACAAAACCCTAGACTCACAAAACCTTTGCACTTGAAAAAACTCTTTGCCTCAATCCTCTAATTTTCAAAGCATTTAAAAGACTGGAACAAGGTCACACAACATCACAAAACTCTAAACAAGTATAGAAATTTGCGAACCTGTTCGCTCTATCACAGATATCAAGTTCCCAACAAATTCTAACATAGATTTTTTATTCAAACTCAAATAATGCCTTCAGAAAAGTAACACCTTCAGAAAGCAACTCAAATAGAATTTCAGATTCAATTTGCTGATTTTATAGCTTGTAATCATTTTTTTTTTTTTAAATCTCAGTGTTTTAGCTGAAGAGAAAGAAAAGAGTACAAGGAAGACACCTGCTTTCCTTTAAAGTCCATTAGCATGGGGTAGATTACTTGTACTATTGGTTATTACATTAAATAATGACTTTCTACAATGTGCCCAGCTGGCTCAGTCAGTAGAGCATGCGACTCTTGATCTCAGGGTTTCGAGTTCGAGTTCCACATTGGGTATGGAGATTACTTAAAAATAAAATCTTAAAAAAAACCCAATGACTTTCTAGGATATATTGTTCAATTTAGTAATCAAAATTCTAGGAGCGGGGAGAGTCAAGTGGTTATAGCTAATAATGAGGAGTCTAGTCCAGGTTTGAGATTCTCATGGAAATCAGGAAGTTTCTTTCCTTCCCTAGCCACTGACTACATTTCAAACTTTCAACCATTGCCTTAAATACCCCTGACCAATGGCATTCACGCATATACAAATGGGAACCAAGAAGAATATGTGACATCACGCAGATGGGTCTAGGCCAGCCATTCCCATAGTACCTGAAGAGGGTCTCTGTTGATAGCATCATTTCCTTTAAAGTCCTTCTAAAATCCCATATCCTCCAGGAAGTTCTCTGATGCTCGCACTGCAGAGCTGAGATGGACAATTCCACCATTACCAACAATCCTCCTTTTCAACTATCTGAGCCTACAAATTTTGAAGTGGTCCAGGGATGGGCTGCTGTAAACCTCTGCACAGCTCTGTGTATAACAGTGTGGTGACCTGCCTCTGTCTCATCCATCTTAAAACATGAGCTCCTAGGAAGCCAGGGTAGAGACTCTGGGTTGCCTACCTACATCCTTTCCTCCTTTTTCCTTTCCTCCTTTCTTCCTTCCCAACAGAACCCCCAATGTGCCCAGCTTCAAAACCACCATTTCCAAGCTTTCCTTGAAGCCAGGAGACCAAGGAGGTTTAAGAGGATGTCATCAGGTAGGACTTCGAGGAAACCTCTTTTAAAGGGACTCACTCAGCTAGGAGGTGCCCCATTTTTGTCTTTGTCCTTCCTTCTTCCTGCTGCCTGGAAAACGCACATTATGGGGGATGGTGCTCCCATGGTCGTGTCACAATCTTCAGTGAGCCTGAGGATGGAAGCTATGTGTTAAGGATGGCCAAACAGAAAGATGGAAGGAGCCTGGGTGATTGATGACTGTGGGATCGCTGTGTGACCCTGAACTACAGGTACCTATGAACTTTTTTACATGACTGAAAAAGAAAACCTCTGCTGTTTAAACCCTCATCATTTGAGCCTTTGTGACAACCTAATCCTAAGAGCTACAGAGGCCTTATTTAACCTGTGCTGTGCAGATGGCATTTGAGGAATCAGGGTTCCTCTGTGGCTCCCTTCCGACGAAGCAAGAGCTCTATGAAGAGGTTTTAGACTAGAATCAGTTCAGTAGCTCGTAAGCACAGTTTCCTATGTATCAGAAAAAGTAACATTTTAATCCCTATTATCTGAACATAGCTTTATAGACTAATACATTAAATGGAAGTGTCCTACTTGACAACTTCAAGTGTCCTAAACATGGCTGAGAATACAGAAGCAAGTGACCAAAGAGATTTTTTTTAAAAGAGAGGCAGCGCATGCGAGCAAGCGAGGGTGGGGGAAGGGGCAGAGGGAGAGGGAGAGAGAGAATCTTCAGCAGACTCCCCGTCCAGCGAGGAGCCCAATGTGGGGCTGATTTAGTCATCAAAATTTAGTAATCAAAATTCTAGGAGCAGGGGCCCTGAGATCATGACTGATCCAAAATCAAGAGCTGGATGCTTAACCGACTGAGCCACCCAGGTGCCCCAGCTGAAGACATATTTTTAAATTAAGTCAAACCCTAAAGCTTCCGCTTGTGTTTTTTCTCTTAGGACAGCACCTCAGTCCTTCATTCAGAGCTCATTACTCTTGATTTATATACAATATTAATGGGTTGTCCTCTCAGGAGGCCAGAACCTCAAACTGAAATGTTGGATTCTCACTACCAAGAGCAAATAGTCACAGCTCATTGAACACAAGGAATCTGAAAAATTTTAGAAGTATAGACATACAAATTCAAAAAGCTCAGAGATTTGGGGACTCAGAGTGCAAGGACAACTAGCCCATCATAGTTATTAGCTCTTGCCAGTATATCTTGGGTCCCAGAACAGCACCATGACTGTTACACTTGATGTTAGCCAAAAAGTCGAGAAGTGATAGCACCGTGACTGTTCGAATGAAGACTCCATTTCCACCAGAAGAAAAAAGAGGTTCCATTTCAACCTCTATTCACTCACAGGTATAGACCCAAGAAAGTTGAAAACACATGTCCACACAAAAACTTATGCATGAATGCTCATTGCAGTATTATTCATAATAACCAAAAAGTGGGAACAACTCAAATGTCTATCAACTGATGAATGGATCAACAAAATGTGGTACATTCACACAATGGACTATTATTCAGCCATAGAAAGGAATGCAGTACTGATACGTGCTGCAACATGGATGAATTTTGAAAATACTTTGCTAAGTGAAAGAAGCCAGACACAAAGGACCACCTATTATATGATTCCATTTATATGAAGTACCCAAAATAGGCAAATCTAGAGAGACAGAAAGTAGGTTCATGGCTGCTAGGGGCTGGGGGCAGAGGTAGGGAGCTTACAGGTACCTGGCCTCTTTTTGGAGTGATAAACCTATTCTAAAACCTGACAGTGGTGTGGCGCCCGGGTGGCTCAGTCGGTTAAGTGGCTGACTCTTAATTTCGGCTCAGGTCATGATCTCAGAGTCGTGAGATCAAGCCCCACATTGGGCTCCTCGCTGGGCATGGAGTCTGCTTAGGATTCTCTCTCTTCCTCTGGCCCTCCCCACCTCCCAGCACATATTCTTTCTCTCAAAAAAATAAATAATAATACAATAAAACCTGATAGTGGTTATGGTTGCACAATTCTGTGAATATACTAACCGCCCCTCCAAAAAAACCCAAATTGTACACTTAAAGTGTGAATTTTATGGTATACAAATTATATCTCAATACAACTGTTATAAAAAATAAACCACAGATCTAGAGAAAAAATCTGGCATTTCCCTCCTCCCCCCGCAATTTTTTTTTTCATTCAGTTATCAGCCATCTCTGAAGAGAAAGGAGCATATAATCTTCATTATGCAGAGGTTTCTGTG
Organism: Phoca vitulina; assembly: GCF_004348235.1. Lineage (NCBI taxonomy): Eukaryota > Metazoa > Chordata > Mammalia > Carnivora > Phocidae > Phoca > Phoca vitulina. Next base: position 16,618,867 of record NW_022589723.1, read on the forward strand.
TAAAGTATTTTAAGTTTTAGAAGATTGACTTCTAAAGGAAGAAGCTTCAGTTATCTGAAAAATTCAATGATTTCCTGGTGATGTCAACTAAATGAGTTGACTGTATCAGGATTCCTACTGGTGGGTGTTGACAGTGTCTGTGGGCACCTCATTCAGAAGAAACAGCCCCCCTCTTAACTCACTTGAACAGTTGGGCGATGACTCACAGACTTTCTGTCCTTTCACTCCCACAGAGTTGCTCAGTGTGTGTAGGAAGCATTAACTCACTAGCAGGTGAGCCACCTCAAAACCTTTCTGGAAGTCAGCAGGGTATAAATCCTAATAAAAATATGGCCCGTGAGTTTGCACAGGATGCTTCCTGGAGGCCTCTGGGATCAATACTGGCGCCCTGCCAGGCCCCAAGGAACTCCCACAGCAACGCCCCAGTCCTACCTCATCTTTCCTCTTCCTTCTCCCTCCATTCCCTCCCCTCCCCCATCCCCCTTTCCTCCTTCTCTTCACAGGTAATAGCCTCCTCAGGAAATGGGATTCTTACATGTTACAAAGGGCGATTTGGGAGTTTGCCACACATCCCGGGCCAGAATCCCTTTCCTTTGTTCCACGTTGGGGTTGGCTGCATGGCTCCCTCCGCCCCTCCCCAGTCATCTGTCTTGCTCTCTATGTACATTCTGCACATTCCCTCCACAAGACCTTCCTACCACTGGACGAGGCACAAGGATACGGTGCTTGCAGTCTCAGCCTTTATCTCAGCAGAATTTTGCAACTTGTCATAAAAGATAAAGAATGGAAGATCTGGTGTTGAATAAAGGTTTCTTTGTTTTTCAGGGAACAGCTTATAGCTACTCCAGATGGGTTAACATATTTTTTTAAAAACTCGTCTCTGTATTTAAAGGGATTAAGAAGAGATACTTGAAATAACTTAGACAGGTCCTGAGAGTCCAGCATTACGTAGACAGCCATGTGTTGGCTCCCATGGGCTGTCTATCCACGATGTAAATGTTGGGGAGTCGGGGGTCGGGGGGGTGCAGTTAGAGGTACTCTTTAAAGTTTCAGACATTTATTCCAAACTTTCAGGACTTCCAAGATATTTTCTTTTCAAATCAAAAACTCTTTCCAAGTATGTCTTCATTTAGCCAGAATAAGTATCTTTAACATCATTTCAGAAACCAAAAGAAAACCAGCACAAAAATAGATGAGCCTCTGGTCAGGGTTCTCCTCCCTCGCCGGCAGGCTCCTGGCTGAAGTAGCAGGTCTCATGCTCTCTGGCAAAGCCCCTCTGGTCTGTGGGCAGGAGAGAGCGGACCCTGTCTGCCCGGGGATATTCCTCCACAGTCGGCACCTTCTCTCATCTCTTCAAGGGACATCACATACAACTAGTTTGACTTCTAGAAGCTGAATGGAAGTCGAATGATGAGCAAGACATCCAGACCCTACAAGGATTCCATCCCTTCTGGCCCTAAATAAGCTAGTCTGTATACTAGAATGTCAGTAAAAGACATTCAGGATTTTATTCTCTCTTTAATTCCAGTATTATTTAATTTAATTCCAGTATTATTCTCTCAGAGAAATACATCAGACAGAACTATCGGCTTTGCTTTCTAAAACAACATGCACGCTTACATGTACAGATACGCACCCACATACAGGGGAGGGGGTGTTTCAGGGTGGCTAATCTGACTTAAGACTCTCTTATTTTTGGGAAGGAAATGGTCTATCTTGATGGATCCCAGCATCTCTAGCTACACAGTAAGTAGAAGAGTGTGCTCTTAGACTGAGGACCAAGATCCCCTTGTACTGAGAGCCCCCACCTCTAGCTTCGTGCAGGTGAGGAAAGCAGCTGAGGAACAGAAGAGAGCAAGCTGAAACAGTACAGGGAAGCTGAAGTTCTCCTCCTGGAGTCAGGAAGTCAGAGAACTGTCTCTTAGTAGAGGAGCGGCCAGAAGCGTGGCCCTTTCTCTGGGACACTGTGCTGCTCCTGGGGGATCAGCACATAGTGACACATGAGGGTGCCCCCATCTACCTGTCAGAGAGGGGGAAAGCACGTTGCAGAACAGTATGTGTGCTATAATCTTCATCTGTGTCAACAAGTATGTGTATGTGTATATGTAAGTGTGCAATGCTTAGGAAGAATTCAGAAAGACTACAAAACAAACTGTCAGGAGTGGTAATTACCCTAGAAACGGGACCTTCACCTTCTACCTTCTGCACTGTTTTTAATTTTTACCAAAATAAGTATGTGTTACCTTTGACATTTCAGAAAATACAATCAAGAAAAATTAGATTAAACAAAAAGTTCAGAAAAGTTAGCCCTTGTGACTCTTTCTCCCTTATTATATATTTTTAAAAAATACAAGTGAGAGAACAGTCTCATTCACCAGGATCGTGTAGCCTTCACATCCCTAGGAGTGCTGGGTAAATAAGAGTTAAGCCATAGCCATTCTGGTGAGTAGAGCACCATTTTTTGCTGGAGCATATTTCCCGTAGTTAATGTTATCCTACCTGAGAAAGATATGTATTTTTTCCAAACGACAAACAAAAGCTACTGAGAACAAATTACATCTGCCCTTGTAACAAACTTGATTCTCTTTGTTTATGTTTACAAAATACTATGGAGATGCAAAGGGCACCCTATTGTTATTAAGAGAAATAAAAAACAGAGAGTGTTCACTGAATTGTAAGCTGGCAATAACGTTGACACCAGTGTGGGGAATTCAAACCTCACATGTTTTGGTTGTCTTTATAAAAAGAGAAAGGCTTAGGCCACAGATGAGTTTCTAAATTTAAACCTACATCCCCAGAGATCGTCTTCTAGTTGCTGATTCAGTTTCATCTCCTGAAAAGAGGGTCTTGGATGAGATTCTGCTGGGCACTCAGGATACCGACTGTATTCCTAGCGGTGTTTTTTTTAATTTTCTAGTTTGCCTTGGGACACTCTCTATCTATCATTTTCCCTGAACAGAAACCGTTTGGAGAGTAAGTACAACAGTATTCATTAAATACTGCCTTGTCTTCAAGGGCAAGGTGTTGTTGTCAAGTTCAGTAGGAAAAGGAAAAGTAGAATCTAAAACATGCTCGTCGTGATGACAAAAATTGGAAATGTATCCTGAGACAGATCAACCAACCAAGTTGCCGAGCTGTTAGCACACAATACAAGAGTAAAACCCTGCTAACTGGTCAGCACTCCACCAGCTTGCCACAGGCAGCAGAGCTGCCCCCGCCTTCTGCGGCCACCGCGCGGAGTGCAGACCTACTGAGAACCAGGTGTGCTGGCGTCACTCCTGTACGCGGCGGCTGTAATTGTTGCTGAAGTCACGTCCTTTAAGTAGGTATTAAGCAAACTGAAAATATATGAGCTTAGGGTTTTTTTAAATGCGGTTATTTCTATGAAAATTAAGTCAAAAGTTTTAGAAAGACTTTAGGAAGGCAAGTTCTTTTAAAAAAAAAAATAGAGCTAAACTACATGTGGATAAAAACAACTCTAAATGATTTTAAAAATGAAACGTTCTGCACTCAGCTTGCTGTGAAGATCTCCCTAACAGCTCGTATCACTTTGAAGACACTGAAAGAAATATAAGCGAGGAATGATGGGTAGAATTTATACAAGAACAACGAAAGGGGTATTAATCATCATATCTATAAAACTCCGAGAAAAGGCCTTGACTCTACAACACAAATGAACATTTGTGTACATTTAACCGAAACATCGAAAGTATACGTGAAACATTTCCATCAGAGAAGAGGCCTTCTACTATGTAATATTAAGAAACACTCCGTTCTTCCCACCCTTGAAAATCACCTAAAATCTCTCTGCCTTAATGGGATGCTTGTCAGATAAGGATGCCTAATCGCTTGTCTTGACCCACAAAATACACACCAGACCTGAAGCCCTCCCCAGCTCTGCAGGCCCCCTGGACACCTCCCTCTAGTCTAGATGACTTTCTGTGACTTCGAACTCAATGTGTCGGATATTGAACTTCTGACCTTCCCTCTCAACACTGCTCCTCCTGGGGTCCTCTGTGTCTTTCACTGGCCCACCCCAGACCTTCTACCTCAAAACCTCAGGCAAGTTGGATTGTGTTCTGCCCTCATCGTCAAATTTTTCTTCCATGATATCGCCACCAGTGTTTCTTTACTTCACATCCCCTAATAAGACCCTCATATAGATACTTCTCCCCTTGACTATTGCTGTAATAGCCTTTGAAAGGGCTTTCCCACTTCCAGTCACTCCTTCTCTAGCACAAAGAGATCCCCATGCCTCTGCTCAAACTCCTCAGCCTGATATTTAAGGACTGCTATAAGCTGGCTCAAGTCTTTTCCACCAGTCTTTTCCAAGCAGCTTCTACTCTAACCAAACTAAAATCAGTGCTCTCCCTTGTATTTACCTCTATTTCCTTCTCTGTGCCCCCTCCATCTAGAATACCCCTTATTTTTACGTATTCCCTGTGGTTAAACTTCTATCCAATCTGTAGGGACCATCTCAAATGCCATCTCCCCTGGAAGCTTTCCCTGACCACCCAGCTAGAAGCTGTCTCGACCTCCTAGAGTTCATGACACTGATGCACCAAACTATTTTCTATAGGTATGTATCATTTTCCACATAGTATTAGGATCATTCTTCTCCTAGTTTCAACCAAAAGCTACAATTACAGTATTTTGCAAAGTGCATTTAGCAGACCAGTAGAGAAAATAGTAGACCAGTAAGAAGCTGGTCAATGAGTTTGAAAATGCTGCCTACTCTCATCCTCACCTTAGAAATTGCAGTGGGGATAGGAGGACATGGATGTGTATGAGAAATGTCATAAGGGTGGGATTGTCAGGGCTTAACAACTGAAGGCTGTGTGGAATGTGACGGCAAGTGATGTAGACATGCCTCAGACTTCTGGCTCAGAATCTGGGAGATGCCACTCAAGGAGAGGACAAGAGGAGAGAGTGCACATGTGGGATATCCAGTGACATGTGTGCTCTGCAATAGTTGAACTGAATATCTTAGTGGAGAGGGAAGTAAGAAAATAAAAGGCCAAACCTGTGGCTCTTGCAGGTCTCATATTCCTTGAATACTTCCCAGATTCTGCTGCTGTTTCATCCAACATCTTTCTCCTCAAAACTCTCCCCTCCTCTCCCTGGATGGCCCTGTCTTCTCTCCATCCTGCTCCTCACTCTGCTAGTTCTGTCACTAATGCCTTTTCTCCACAAATACCTAAATGGTTGCCTCTCAAAGCCCTCTCCTCTGCACTCTGCGCTCTCCCTTTGGTAGCCTTGTCCATTTCCTGGGCCTTGAAGACAACAGCAACAAAAATAATTTCTCCTCAATCCTAACTATTCTATTTTCTGCTGGAGATTTCCACCTGGATGCTTTGAGGTCTCCTTGAATGCATCACATGCAGAATGGAACTCACCCTTCACCTCCAAACCCTTCTTGCCTCTCCCCTTCTCCTCTAAGGGGCCTCACATCTGCCCTTATTCCTCCTGCCACTGCCTTTGCTCCCACATTGCTTCTTGCCAGGCCTCCCTTTGCCCAGTCTCCTTCCTCTTGGATCCTCTCTGAGCACAGTAGCCCATACGATCTCTCTAAAACACAGCTTCGAGTTTGTCAAAGTTCTGAGTTTGTCCTTATGCTACTAAAAAAAAAAAATATTCAATGGTTTTCTATTGGAAAACCCAACTTTTCAGATACTACGCAACTTTGTTATAGCCTCAGTCCATCTTATTTTCCCGCTGATCTCCTACATACACCTTATGCACTGTCCAACCAAGTCAAATCACTCACCATTCCCCAAATACATGATCTACTTTCCCACCTCCAAGGCTTCTCTATTGTCATTCTCTTTGCCTAGAATGCTCTTCCTGCATCTCTGCCCACGGAAACTCTACCCATTTCTCAAGACTCAAAAAAATGCTTCTTCCCTCATGAAACCTTCTCTAATCATCTCAAATGGAAGAAGTTGCCTTCCTCCATGATATCCCACATGCTTTACTTGGATCACTTTGGTGTCATTTATTATGCATCGCCTTATGTTACAGTAATTTGTGTGGACGTCTTTGCTCCCTTTTCATACTGTCACCTCCTCATGCAAGAATTATGTCTTATTCACCATGGTAGTGAAAAGAGCACCCACCTGGGAGTTGAGAGACGTGAATTTTAGTCCTAGCTCTATGCTGATGAGTCTTGTGAGCTTGGGTAGCTTAACTCACTATGAAACAGAACGTTGTAGTCAATGTATCAGTCTGAGTCCTGAGTCGAGAGGAGAGAGGAGCTGAGAGGAGAGGAGAGGGAGGGGCAGTGACTTTCAAGGACCTAGAGTTGGCACGAGGTTAAAAAAACTATGTTTGAATTATATATTTCACCATGTCCTAATGAATGATTCATATAAATTATCATCTCATGACATTGAGGGAAAAATTCAATTTCTGGGGTTGTCCTTATAGCACATGGTCTTTTTCCTCAAGTTGCTTGCTTTCTGGCACTTCTTTGCCTCTAACTAAAGGAAATTTCCAACCCCAAGACAGGCTCTGTTCTTAAAATTTACTGGTAAGTTACTTGCTAAAATTGTTAACACACTTCCCTATGGAAATGAAGGTACCAATAATGGCAGGATACCATGGTTAGTAAATGCCATTTAGCTCAGGATGCACCTGAGTCAGGGTCGAACCTGCTGTAACTTTGGACATACCCTGATCCACAGCTGATTTGCCCCTCTCATTCCCACCCCTTGAGATCCTGATGTGGAAGCCACAGGAATATTGTGTGGATGGGGGGTAAGGAAGTTAACTATAATTTTTAGAGAATTTGTGGAATTAAAAGAGGAGAAAGAAGAAAACTCGAGACAAACAGAAATAGCTTAGGTTAGATTTTTCAAAAGCCAAATGACTAATCAACTGTTTATTCTTCCATTCACTACCACCTCCTAATGCACATCCCAGGGTGACACATTTCATCCCACTGCCTCAGAGCTGCTCAGCCTCCGTCCCATCAGCCAGTTGGGCCTGAGCATTCTTTGTTGTGGGGGCTGTCCCGTGCCCTGTAGGATGTGTAGTTGCATCCCTGGCCTCTAGTCACTCAACCTAGTAGCACCCACCTCTTCACCAGTTTTGAACTCTAAAAATGTCTCCAGGCGTTGCCAAATGTCCCCTGAGTGGCAAAATCATCCACTGTTGAAAACCACCGCACCAAATGGACTCAGCAGAGGTTTTTGAACTTTGTATGCTTCAGAATCACATAGTGAGCGTGTTAAAAACGCAGGTTTCTGGGCCCCAGCCTCAGAGATTCTGATCCAGTAACTTCAGGAGGGTCCCGGGAGTCTGCATGTTTAACAAACGGTTTTAATGGCTATCAGTGGCCCTCGGGAAATTCTGGGAAATGCTACAATAAAGATTCAATGAAGTAAAGAGATATCTTTCCAAAATGCAAGTTTCCCCTCTGCTGCACTGAGGGAAGAGGGAAGCCCACTAGTTGGGGAGAGCAGGCAGCTGGAGAGTGGTGGGCAGGCCTGCCCTGGGGGCACCACCGGGAAGGCTTAGGGAAGGAAGGTCAGCCAGGGCTGCACCGCTGGCCAGGAGACAGGATGCTAAGGGGACACGGCGAAACACCCAAGTCAAATTTAGCCCATTTCAATGTATTTTTGTCCAAAAGCACTCTTGGCCCTTTAAAAGTTTGTTTTCTTCCCTCTACCTGGGGACAGGCCCTGTACTAATCTTTTTATATATTTTTTTCCATTTAATCCTCTCTCACACCATAGGAGAAAGCTTATCAACTTTTAACATGATTTATTTGGAAAAATTCATTGTCTCAAAGAACTGACTACAAACTAACTTTTGACTAACGTCTTCACAAAATAGGGATGGCCTGTGCCCATCCTGGAGCTCCACTGTCTTTAAAAACTCTGCAGCTTGGCTAGAATGGGCAAAGACTCTCTGAGTTGGGAAGACAATGCGTCTCTCATGGGCTCACTCAGCCCCCGGACTCCGTCCCATTACATAAAGAAGTCCTGGTACATCGCCCAAGAAGAAGACATTCTCAGTTTCTCTCCCAGATATTCCAAACTAGAAAACGAAAGACAAAGGGCTTACAGTACCTTCCCATTCTGATGCCACAGGTGGGGGGAGGGGCAGACAGGTGCCGTAAGTGTGTGAAACTGGGTGGGACCTGTGATTCACTGGCCAGCTCTGGCCATCCGCTGGCATGTGGAATGACCTGTCCAAGGCTGTCGGCTCTTCTGAGAAGCCAGAAATCCAGAGTTTTATATGGAATTTTTAAAACATTGGCAACTAAACCAAAAAATAAATAAATAAAATAAATCTTTCTCCTATTTTGACCAAACAAAACATGCCATTAAACTGTTGGTTTATGACCTCTGTGTTCCAGATTCTTTTCTGGGTAGGACACTGCTGGTACTATGCATTCTATCTCCACTCTCTCTCTCTCCCTGCACCCCCCTCCTACTCCCCGTCTCTCAATCCCCTCAACCTCCTACAGGCAGTATAATTTCCAACTCCTGCAAAGAACCTTCAGCCTCATTTTCCATCAGAACCCTTGGCTGCCAGTGTCCAACAAATGGGGGCGACTATTTAAACTTCATTCCATCTTTGCCCAGCCTCTATAGGTGGGCTGTGCTTTCCTTCGTGCCCTTCTGCTGTGCCCTCCCTCAACCAGCACCCTCTCTGGTTGCTGGTTGCTTCTGGATTTCCCATTAACTTGCTTAAGTCATCTGTCCTCCCTGTCCTTCAGGGGCAGTGATGGGAAGAGGATGGGCAGTTGGTACTGGTGGGTCTCTGAGCATTCCAGACCCTCAAACTGCATTCTGGCCAAGCCCCGGGGAAGTGGCAAGTCTTCCCCAGGGGAATGGCTGGAGGGGCAGCGAGGGAAGCTGGATTCTCAGCAAGGGGCTCTCAGAATGGGTCAGGATTCTAGTGTGCAAATGGAGGTCTAGACACAGGAGTGCCTCCTGTCTTTAGGGGACTATCAATATCCTATACAATGAACTGAAGGTCAGAGGCCTTTCCTCATTTAGGGGTGCAAAATAAGCCTCCCGATTCACTATGTGATCGTGATTGGAGGTTGGGGGATGAATAATGACCAAAACTGACCAAGCAAGCAAGGGCTTGGTGTCAGATTTCATGTGATTTTTAAAATATATTTGTAATGACATTTCTTGTACACCTGAGTTTATGGTTACAAATGTATCCTTGCTTGTCATCATTACTATGATATGGACAAGTTTCATGTGATTTCAGTCAATGTTCTCAATCAAAAATCCAATTCTCAGGAGCCTCCTGACTTTTCCAAATACCCGCTTGCTCAACTCTTCTGTTTCAGATGCAATCTTTTCACGTAATGGTTATTTGTGGGCAGCACTAAGGCCTACATCTTTTGGTAACTATGATCTTGATACTTCCACACAAATCTGACCAGACCTCTCTCACTCTGCCTCCACTGCCCTCCCCCGCCCCTCACCGAAATCTGAAGTTTGTATCTTTTAGGAGAGAGGAAGAAACCCCAGGGACCTCATATCCCTGCTGCCGGGGAGGGGGTTGTGGAACGGCCTTGCTTCCTGAGCTGTGTGTAGCATTGAGATCACTCTTCTGGTGATGGGATGGTCATACTGGGCAACAGGGTTGGGTCAATCAATCCGTGTGATAACATGGTATTGGCTTTAGAGTAATATGACCATGGAAGTGAGGGGAGAAGCCATAACAGGGAAGCGATCCCCAAAAGCTGTGCAAGAGGAATTCATGGATGCCAGTCCATGCATGTCGTACAAGTCCTGGTCCCACACCAACATGTCACCATGCGCGGGGACCGCCTTCAACAAAAAGGTGGAAAATGGATAAAGCCAAGGCATTTGGGGCTCCTTACCACTCTGCCTCACTTTTTCCTTCTCGTTGCTTTTGAAAGACAATTTTTCTGTTAGAAGAAAAAGGTTTTGTTCTGGTCTTCTTAAACAAAAGCACACACACAAAGCATTTTCATCAATAGAGACACTTGGCATAGCATGTTTAGTTCAGGGAGTGAGGAGAGGTGAAGCAAGATGGAGGTACAAAAGAGTGCTGTACATAGAACTGGGAGTTCTTTTCTGGGCTCCACCACTAGAAGCTGTGTGGCTTGGGGCAAGTTACTTCCTATCTCTGAGTCTCTGTGTTTCCTCAACTGTAAAATGAAGGTTTTGAACTTGGGGAACTCTAAGACTCTCTCTTCCAGTTATGCTCTAGTGGTTAGGGGTGGGAAGAACTGGACAGATCAGAGGATGTGTGAGAGTTGAAATAACAGGGGAGCGCCTGGGTGGCTCAGCTGGTTTGATTTCAGCTCAGATCGCGATCTTAGGGTCATGGGATGGAGCCCAGTGTTGGGCTCCATGCTGGGCATGGAGCTTGCTTAGGATTTCTCTTCCCTCTCCCTCTGCCCCTCCCCCTGCAAGTGCACTTTCTCTCTCTCAAAATAAATAAATAAATAAATAAATAATCTTTAAAAAATAAAAATAAATTTAAAAAAAAAGGGGGGGCGCCTGGGTGGCTCAGTCGTTAAGCGGCTGCCTTCGGCTCAGGTCATGATCCCAGGGTCTTGGGATTGAGTCCCGCATCGGGCTCCCTGCTCGGCGGGAAGCCTGCTTCTCCCTCTCCCACTCCCCCTGCTTGTGTTCCCTCTCTTGCTGTGTCCTTCTCTGTCAAATAAAAAATAAAAAATAAAATAAATAAGGGGACTAACTAATTTCTAAATTCTAGCAGGATCTACTTTTACATTCACTCCAAGAAAGAAACAGGAAGGAAAATATAACACCCTCAATGACAAACTGTCAGTTTTAGATGGAAGTATTTCCTCCCACCCATATGACCACCCTTTTAAGCACCGATAATTTAGAAAAGAGGGAAATGAGCAGAGGCAGAGGCAGAAAGCCATCTGTTACCTGTGAGGGCCTGACCTACACCACTCAGGTCTGCCTTTCTTTTGCATAAATCATGGGACTGTCTCTTCAGAGGTTTCCCACAGTTATAAATCTCCCTCTTTCAAGGTTAGAGTTACTAGACTGTCTCTTTGTGTGGTAGGGCCTTTTTCTCTTAGCACTTTTGTCCAGAGAGAATCGAGAAGGGTTAACTCTTGTTGTTCCTACAGTCCTCAGGTTGGCTGGCTAGACCATGTAAGCCATGATCCTGGCCACCATCACTCACCCTGGCCTGCCCCCTGGACCGGCCGGGCTTCCTACACTCCCTGGAATCCTACACTTGATGTTTGGATGTTGGATGTCAGGAGACCTGACTCCTCTCACACCGACTCTCTAGAACTGAGCACCTGTGCCCAGGCCAGTATAACACACCCCTTTCTGCTTTACTGGTGAAGCCAACTCAGTGTGGGTAAGAGGATGCTAAAGACATTTCTTCTCCTCTCTATTAAGACAAAGATGTTAAAAATGATTTCCTTTAGGAAACTGTCCTGAATCCATTTTCTAAGCAAAAGAGATCCCAATAGACCAATGGGAAAGGAGACCTGGAGTTTCAGGATCTTAGGCAGCATTTTGTTCAACTCTCTTATTTTAAATATGAGAAAATGAGGCCCAGAGAGGTGAAATGACTCACCTAAGGTCACACAGCTGGTTAGCACCACAGCCATTACTTTAATGCAGATCTCATAACTCCTAGACCTGTGCTGCCCTGTGGTAGACAGAACAGGGGCAGACAGAACATCGTGGTACCATGGACTACTTCTAGTCTACACAACAGACAATAGACAATACTAGCCTATTGGCTCAGTAATAGCCATACCATTGGACAAGGAAGGATGGATGGTCAGAGTAGGCTGTGAGATTTACAAAGGATGTAAATAAAATTCCTCAACATAAATTCATATTTGCACACAAAACTGATAAGCCCAATATCCAAGAACACTTACGTGAGCAAACACTTTGCAATAAGTGTTCTTGGGGACTGTTATGGTTTGAACTACAACCCCCTCAAAATTAAGTTGAAGTCTTAACCCCCAGGATCTATGAATGTGACCTTATTTGGAAGCAGATATAATCAAGTTAAGATGAGGTCATACTGGATCAGCATGGGCTCAAGTCTAATGACTCGTATCTTTATAAGAAGAGGGAAATTCGGACACGGTCACATCAGTGAGGAAGCCACGTTGAAGACCGAGGCAGAGATTGGAGTGATGTTTCTCCAAGCCAAGAAATGCCAAGGATTGTTGGCAACCACCTGAAGCAAGAAGAGACAAGGAAGAATCCTCTCCTTGAGCCTTGAAAGAGAGCATGACCCTGCCAATGCCTTGATTTCAGACCTCTAGCCTCCAGAACTTCGAAAGGATAGATTTCTGCAGTGTAAGCCGCCTAGTTTGTGATATTTGTCACAGCAGCCTTAGCAAACTAACACAATCTGGGGAAATCGCTGGGGTGGGGTGGGCTGAAGTGAAGAGACTGAAATCATGCAAATAAATGCAACGAGGCAGGGTCTGGGGGTCGGTTCTGTACTAAAGCTGAGGACAGCCCGGAGTGGTCCTTCATCTGCGGCATTCCCGTTCACAAACTTCCAGGATTCCTGTCTTGCTCCGAGGTGGAGTGAGAGGGTGGGAAGAAGATGGGCAGCAAGGTGAGACAAACCTTGATCTGGAACCCTGTGTGCTATTCACTTAGGTTGGAAAGGGTGGGGTAGGGCTGGCTGTCATTCGCGGAAGGCGGCCTCGCTGGAGGGCTACTGTCAGAACTGCTGACCTGGCCTGTGGCAGCTCCGGCGCAGTTGGTTTCTTTGCCTCTGCTTTATTTAGCTTTCAACTAAAGCGTAAGCAGTTTGGGGGTTGGGAACGGGAACTAAGGTTTTAAACACCTTCCATGGGAAGAGAGGAGCTGGAGTCATTAAATGGGGGGGCTTCGAGGCCCTACAGACCAATCGTCTCACTCTAGGGCACGTGGTGTGGTCTCCGTACTCAGCACAGACTGTGTTGGGCGACTGAGACCTCCGAGTGAGTGTTGGGTGACGGATAAAGTGACTTGGGAATACCTCGTAAAGAAGTGAGACTTAATCTTATGGTGGGAACAAAAGTCACTGTTTGGCACCATGTCATGGACTTCACTCACCTCACTGCTTTGCTCAGACCGGGGTCTGGTTGTCCCACTTCTGGCTTGGTATCTCTCAGAGAATGGCTTGCTGGCCTACCTTCCCTGAAAGATCTTCAGAGGGTTCAAGGCCTGAGCTTAAATGAAAGTGACTCAAAAATAGGTGCTCAGAACTTATAAAACATTTTCAGCTGTATAACTGATTCTATATTATAAGACCAAAGGAACAGTCAATTTAAAAAAAAAAAAAAAAGATTTAGGGGCACCTGGGTGGCTCAGTCCATTGAGCGTCTGACTCTTGGTCTCGGCTCTGGTCACAATCTCATGGGTCATGAGATGGAGCCCTGCACTGGGCTCTGCACTCAGCGGGGAGTCTGCTTGAAGATTCTCTCCCTCTGCCCCTCCCCCCATTCATACTTGCAGGCTCCCTCTCTGTTTCTCTCTCTTTCTCTCTCTCTCAAATAAATAAATAAATCTTTTAATTAAAAAAAGATATTTAACCCAAAGTCAAATCTAACTTAGAGTAGAAGGCAAATATAGTTCCTATTGTAAAGATAAAAGATGCAAGGAAACAAAATAAAGAGTAACTATAACTCTGTCATTTTGCCCCAAAAGGAATGCAATCCCTTCCATTTCTGCCCAGGCAACTGCATTTCTTACTTCCCCTGTCTTATTGCTCTCTCTATCACTTAGTACATGTGACATATTATATTTACTTGTTTATTCAATCAGGGCCCATCTCCACTCACCAGAATGTGAGTTCCACGGGGGCTCAGACCTGCTCTTTTTTATTCACTGATGTATCCCCAGGGCCTGGAACAGTTCTGGTCACATAATTGGTTCATAATACATATTTGTTGAATAAACGAGTGAATGAATAAACAAATAAGTTTGGGCAGGGAAAGGAGAAGTCACATGATGTGGATAAGGAAGTAGAATATATGGCTACTTTTTGCCTATAAAAGTTACTTCTATGTCCCACTAGCCATCAAGAATATCTCTCTCATTTCTCTGCTCTGATACCATCATCACTAAGCAAATTTTTATTTATTTTTTTTTTAAAGATTTTATTTATTTATTTATTTATTTATTTATTTATTTGAGAGAGAGGAAGCTAGCAGAGGGAGGGGCAGAAGGAGAGGGAGAGATCACAAGTAGACTCTGCACTGAGCACTGAGCCAGACTCAGGGCTCAAACTCACGACCTCAGGCAAAACCAAGAGTCGGATGCTCAACCGACTGAGCCACCCAGGCACCACTAAGCAACTTTTTTTTAAAAAGATTTTATTTATTTATTTGAGAGAGAGAGAATGAGCAGGAGGGAGGGGAGGAGAAGGAAAAGCAGACTCCCCACTGAGCAGGGAGCCTGAGAGGCTGGGCTCCATCCCAGGACCCTGGGATCATGACCTGAGCCAAAGGTAGATGCTTAACCGACTGAGCCACCCAGGCATCCCCTAAGAAACTTTTGATTTAAATCTTCCTATGTGCATCTTCCTACAGATGGGAATACAGAGATCACAATTTGGGTGCACTTGGTATGATAATTTTTAACTGTAAATTAATAGGTTGGCATTTCATTTTTTTAAATTGGTTCATAGCTAAAAGAATTCTGAGGAACAGAATCTCAACCAGGATGGAAACCTGTGGTGAAAAGAGCAAAGAATAGCACACAGGGAACTTGAGTTCTAACTCTCCTTTTGCCTCACCTGGTGGCCTTAAAAAAATCACTTCTCTGGGCTTCAGTTTCCCCACAGAGGCATTGAACTTGATAACTTCTGTGTCCCTTCCATCTTTCAAAGTTGGACTTCTATAAAAATTAACAAAGTATGCTCTTCCATATATTTTTACCTCCTATGAGAAGTGTTAACTTGTGTCTCATGTCATTGTCTATTAGGCAATATAGTGTGGCTCACCTGGGTCATGGCAGGTGACCTGGGGTCAGTTATTAGCACCATGAAAAGACAGAAATCCTCATTAAAAATCTAAAATGGAAACACTCCCTAGGGAAAGTGGAGGGCACACAGCAACTCTTTTCACATTCAAAATTGTACAGGTGTGTGGGTGTGGGGAGGTGGGAGGAGGTACAAAAGGGAAGGAAAAGCAGGGCAGAGAGTAGAGGATGTCTAGGTGATGGGAAGGCAGGTGCAGAGAACACAGGTTTGGAGTCGCTCCTTTTCCCACTAGAGCCAGACACTTAGGTTGACAAATGAGAATGTGCCCATGAACTTTTAGTAGATACATGAAGCTATTTCCATTATGAGCCATGCCACTCTGGGGGAGGGCAAGAACTGAGTGTCCCATAAGTTTATCTTCCTCAGAGGTTTGACTTATCCATTTGCCAAAGCTGCCCCATGCCTGCTCTCCCTAGAACTCTCTCAGCGTTCATTATCTGCCCTTCCTTGAGATCTTATTTGTCCATTTGTGCTAGTTATTGGCTATCTCTCAAATTTACACCTTCATATCAGACTTCTCACCTGAGTGCTGGTCTTAGATGACTGCTTACCTACAAATTAATAGCACTGAGATGTCATTACTTTCAACATCATGTGTCCTAAGCAAACTTAGCACGACCCCCTTCCCAACTCACTCTGCTTCTATCTCACTCCTCAGAACCTTTTTATCAATAATCACCCACAACCAAACAACAATAACAAACTCACCAGTCTACCCACTGTTCAATAAATGTTCACTATTCTGCTATTTGTGTCATGAGCTGAAATGGTCTGATGGATCACCCAAGACTGTGGAGGCTTCTCGCAGAGGCTCTTGTCTTCACCTCCTTTCTCACACCTCCACTTTAATCCAGGTTCCCATCCATTCATGCCTAAACTCTTGGAATAGCTTTCCCACTGGCCTCCCAATCTCTAATCTCTCCCCGCTTCCATTCATCTCAAATCAATTCAGGTTGATCCTTTTGAAACCACTTTCATCAAGTCACAGTTTGCCTACAAACCAAGTGAGGTTCTTGTTTACCACTCACAGTGTTTACCAACTCCTCCTTTGACATTTAAGAGCTTCAGTCAACGGCTCCTTCTTCCCCAAGCTACCCAGCATCTATATTTGTCTCTATTCAACTCACATGTGTTTGAGCACCAACGATGTGCCAGCCACTCTCTCTGTCACTTACTACCCTCCAGCATTCCCCTCTTCAATTAAGCCCGGCTTATAAGATCCTCCCCTGTGGCCACCACAGTGATACCTGCCTTTCAGACTGCTCATATTTTTGCCCCGCCAGGAATCTCCTCCTTTCTGTCAAACTGGACCTGATATCTCTTCCAAGACACACCTTCTGAAGGTTTCCCATGTGAATGAATCCCCGACCACAACAAACTTTTTCCTTTTTCTGAATTCCTTCAGCATTCTCACACTAGATTTCTATTGCTAAGTATTGTTCTCTTATTATTTCACATGCATTGGCTGGTTTTCCTTGACTGAAATGTGAGCTCCAGAAGAGCAGGGGCCAAATCTTTTTCTCTTCTCTTACCCAGATCTGGAATGAGCAAGGGCATACGCGATGGTAAGGACCCTGATTTTGCACGCAGCTCATGGACAAGGCCCACTTGCCGCAGTGTAGGCAATAAAGCCGGGGGGAGGGAGGGCACCAAAGACCTAAGACTAGCTCTTAGCACAAGCACAGAGACACGGCCACGCTTTCAGAAGTACTTGTTAAATGCTGAATTACATTTTTAAAAATAATTCACGTCCCTTACGCATCATGCGTTCCCCTAGCACAGAAATCCCTACCGAAATACAATGGCTGATAGAGCCCAGCAGGTCTCAGTCACTAAACAGATTTGAAATTCTTCACCCTTCTTGGTCAGAATGCTAGGTCCAGGGGGGGACAAGAAGGCACCATCTCGCCGTCTCCATCAGAAGTTGTCCCTACCCCCTGGAAACTACCTACAAGTTAGCACCAGTTCATGTCCTTGAACCAAAAGTTATCTGACTTCAGTACAAGCCAGATATTCCTAGGGAAACCTGTAAGCCCAGCTCCCCTCCTCTCAGTCCAGTTACACAATGTCTTGTCCAAACCTAGAACCCAGCCAGGTGGTGTGCAGCCCCTTGCAGAACACAGGGAAGATGCCCCTTTCCCCAGGAGTTCTTAGAAGGAGCACAGAGAGGGAGATAGACTTACCCTCACATAGTAGTTCATGCCCATCCCCAACAGGTGCTGCAGAAAGTGCCTGTCCTGCCTGCTCCCTGGGCTTGGCTCCCCAGGGCCAGGAAGGGGACAGGCATCGGGAGTTAAGACAGCTGCCCTGTGCCCCACCAGGTCTGGCTGCGGTGGAGGTGCGGACCCAGCCCTATTTAGACCGGTCTCAGGGGAAGCTGGGCCGCTGGGAGCCGGGTCCTGGCTTTCCTGGAGCTTCAGCCGGGGCACCTCTTTGGTACCCAAGCAAAAGTTTTTCAGACTCAGCAAGGTGGCTGGGTTGGCCAGCTTCACGCTGGCCATGCGAGGGATCAAGGTGCACAGTGGGGTGGGGCTCTCCTGGGACGCCAGGGTGGCATCGTCAGCCGGCAGGTGAGGTGCCAGGGTGGGGTAGGGAGGCTGAGGCGAGCCCTTGTTCCCCACCGAGCCTCCGGGGCTGCTTTCGTCCAAGGACGTGATGGACTCATTCCGAAAACGGCTGTACTTGGCCCTGTGCAGCATCCCGGGGTGCCCGAAGAGTCCTACATACAGCACAAGTCCTGCCAGGCTGTCCTGACCGCGTTTTCGCATAGCCTTGGCAGTGCTGAAACAGGATACTGTTGCATAAATCGCCTCGTCGTCTGCTAGATAAATGGATCGGAAAGCAAATGCCTCAACGCCCCATGCGACTCGCGGCAGCCACCTCTCCAACTCTGCACTCTCCCTCGCCCACCTCGGCTCCCGGGCCCTTCTGGGTGACAGCCTGGGGGGAAAACGCCTCCCCCAGCTGATTTCAGTCCCTCCCTGGCCCCAGCGGCAGCACTCGGTGTTCTCGCCTTGGATTCCTTGCCGGGAACGCCTGGACCCAGGCTCGCGGTGGCAGAGATCGCTCACGGCCAACTCTCAGGCACGGACCCGGGCCGAACACCGGCCAGCCCGTCCCGCCGCATCGTCAGCGGGCGGTGCAGGAGCCTTGCAGGAATATTTAGCGCCCCCCACCCCCAGCCTTCCCTTCTGCACACAGGAACTTTCAAACCTGCTCCCTCCGGCTCTCACAGGGCGGGGCAATGACTGGCCTATTAACCCTTTATTTGTTCCAGTGATTGTTCATTTAAAAAAAGAAAAAGAGGAAATGTATATATGAGCCAAAGGCCCTTCAGCCTGAGTTCGTCGATTCTGATGGCTGCCCTCTCTTGGAAGATCTTGTCTCGCATCCCGTCCGGGCCACAAGCCAGAAGTACTAGTGACGGGCGGTGCTCCGCATTATTTCATGGACTTGCCATCCCTCCGTGTTCCTCAGATCCCCTCCCAGCCTGCCCACCCTAGCTCTGAGCTCCCCTCCCTCCTGGACTCGGCTCAGAGCTTCTTTCAGGAGCCCGTCGGCAGCAGAAGGCTGAGATGTGCAGGATGATGCAGAGTGTTGAAATTTTTATGAATGAACTTTGCTGAATGAATTTCTCTCTGTGTGTGCAAGCTAATAAATCTGTGAATGAAGCTGAGAATAGCTGTAATTGACTGATGGTCTCAGGGGTGCTTGGTTTTTATCCAATCAGGCGGCAGCTTGATGACTCATGCACCATAAATACACTAAACTAGTAGCCAGGAGAAATAAAGCTGGAAGGAGAGATTTTATTTTGTGATATCTGATGAAAGGGTTAAAAGGAAAGGCAATAATCTGTACTAGGAATCGTGGGGAAGCTGGGTAGCAGCAGGTGAAAAGGTCTCTTTTCTTTTTGTTGAGAATGGCCGGGAAAGCCAAGCAGAAGAGCTAAAATTTAGTTCCATTGTTCCACGGATATTAGGACATATGGTACACAACTCCGGTGGGAAGCCGTGATGCATTTTTCTTAGAAACATAGTTCTTTTTTTATTGATTGCTGGTTCCATCTCCCATCTCCCGTCTGGTGCAACTTCCTGTACCTATCAAATGCATTCTGAAGAGATGATGACAACTGCAAAGGCTTAGCACACAGGAAGCCAGCAAGGGAGTCAGGAAAGGGAAATGCAGGTTCTTTTAGGAATAGAGAAGAGGAAACTGCTGAAACCCAGGGAAGATGTGGAAATCACATATCAGAAGAGACAAAATCTCTGCTGAAGGTTAACATTTCTCTGTAGACCAACGCTCTTACATCTGAAATTGTTCGTTAATTTACAAATTAAAACAACGTGGCAACCACGGGAATCGGAGATGTCCACAAGGCTGCATTAGGCTCATGTGTATTCATGACTTCGGTGGCCTGAGCTCCCTTGGGATCTAAACACAGGTTCTGAATTAAATGGCTGCTTATGACCCACCGAAAGGCATCCTGGCTGGCTTCCTGCTCCCCCAGAGGAAGAATGCACCTTTTCACATGCTGTCTGCCAAAACCGTTAGGATGTGTTTTTCCGTGGAAGGCCTTTTTGTCTCTTCATAAACCTTCCCTTCAATCCTGCTGACCTCTTCTCCCCACCCCCACACCTTCTGGCAGAACTGAGAGAGTGGCTAAGTCAGTTGGAACCCCACACCCCCTGGGGAGCTGGGGAGCCAAGCTCTGGGCAAGGTGTGAAGTAGCCTTCCTCTTTTTCTTTCTTCCCCTCCCCCCTTCTCCCCTCCCAGGGCTCCCTTCCTTGCTGCCACAGACCCCCATGCTATGCTGCTTTGAGAAAGTTACTTTACCTCTCTGTGCCTGAATGCCCTCATCTGTTAAAAGCAGCTGTCTAATGGACGTGTTAGGAGGGTCCGTGAGCTAATACTAATCCCTGTAAAGCACTTTGCATCACGTGCCATACAGCGCCTGCCTCACTGAGTACCTGCCAATCAGTGCAAAGAAAGGCCATGTGAACCAGGGCCGCTTGACCCTGAAGCTGGTACACCGATCCCCTGTGGTACAGAGTCTACACCACTGCAGGCAATTGAAAACGGAGCAAAGAGCAGGAGAAGCTGAGAAAGCCAACACCATTCAAAGAATCAATTTCCTAACAATTGTGTGGGCCTGGAGAAAGAAGGAACCACAGGAGCCCAGCTGGTTAATGTGAGTCCTTGCTGAGGTCTTCATGACTGGAGGACAGGGTGCCCAGGGCAACTGGCTCACCCGGGTAGGCACTGTGCTGGCCAGACTCTGGGGGCTCAGAGCAGTCCACATTCCTCAGGAGGACTGAGTCCTAGGAGGGCTGAGGGGCAGAGTGGATCAGGTGGGAGTAGGTGGGGTCCCTGGGGACCCTGGAGACCTCGGCTGTCCTAGGCAGCTCTGCCAGGGTCTATTATAAGGGTGAAAGGAACCAGATCTGCAACTTGGGAGCGGGCAACAGCCCCAGAGGCCAGCCCGCACAGCCGGGTAGTTCTCAACCCAAAGATGGTGGCTCAAAAGCTGCCCCAACAGCCCAAGAGAAGCTCATTCATTGAGTGCGTCTCCATTCCAGGTAAGTGGCTGGGCAAGGTGGATGGTTTCCTTTTCCCCAGAACATTAGAATATCCTCTTCAATTAGTAGTGATAAAGATAATTAAAATAAGCCCTACTCTTTGTGGAACAAAAGATTTACCTGCCTCCTCATTCAATCATTATAACAACTCCTGGAGGCTGGGCCTTAAGGATGCGGAAACGAGACTCAGATTGAGTTTAGTGACTTGGCCAAGGTTCCCTGGCTGTTGAACAATGATGCCAGGATCGTTCCAGCAGCTCTGCCTGCCTGCGAAGCCTGTTCTGGTGGCCACTGTAGGGGGCGGCCTCCCAGGGCGCCAGAGAGTTCCCGTCTAGGTAGATCCAAAGCCCCTCATCTTCACTGTGTTGAAGAGGCAGGCAGTCAAGGCGCTGCGCTTACAGTCAGCCACTCCGGGTTACCGGCTTGTCTAAGCCTCACAGCCAGTGAGTCTACACAGCAGGTGTAGTGTGCAACCAAGCGCTGACTCACTTCAAACACATGCCCTTACCTGCTGTGATACCGGCCAGTGTGGACCAAAAACTCACTCATGCTTGGCTCTCACTAAATGTTAGTTTTTGCTCCCTTCTCCTTGGCGATCGTATCTATAACATTCACCCTAAATACCTCACAGGATTGCCAGGAGTAAAAATATGAATAATAGATAAGAAAAACCATTATTGTCATTAAATCATCAGAGTACCATTAACCCCTCTCATCACTGCCCTTGGAAAACAGGGCTCTGCTTAGACCATGACGTATGCCTCCTTTGCTCAGAGTCACTCCCCCTCCCCCCCAAGGATGCCTGCTGTGAATCCACATGCCTGCTTCTTAAGGGACATCCTGCCCTGGCTGGGCTTCTTGGAATGGAACAGGCAGGTTCAAGGAAGAGCTGGGTCATGCTGGGCCATGATAGAATTAGCCAGGTCTTGCTAGGACTTCGTAGAGGAGTGGGAGAGAAGGGGTCCTGGGCAAAAATGCCTGGCCAGCTTTGGAAGATAGCCCTATGTGAGATTCGGGGTGGAGGGACGGTGTGTCAGAGAGTGCAGGGAGGTGAAGACAGAACAAGACAGAAACAACTCTGGGGGATGACAGGCCAGTTGCCACTCTGGAACCAAGTAGAGCAGGTGGCATCAGAGTACCATCTAGCACAAGGACTCTTACTCCAGCCACCAATACCATTTCTGTCACAAAGCAGACCTATTCCTCAAGAGCTTGCACTGAGGCTGCGTTCAACAACTCATCAGTGAGTAATGAAACCATTACTGAAGCTCTGTTTCAGGGGGAAAACAATCCACAAGACCATATTTATATAAAGTTCTTGCCACGGACCAAAATACCGGTTTAAAAATGGGTAGCGAAATGGTGAGAGGAAGGTTTGGGTCCCAGTCAGGGCCTCGCTGCACAAAGATGGAGGCAGGTCCGTCCCTCCTAAAGTGGTCATTAACTCCAAAAGCAACATCTTCCTTTCGCCCCCTCAACAAAATGCTTTCAGTTTCCCTATGGTCTTCAGCCTTGGCAGGTAAACAGCTCTCTGATGGTTGCTATTGGCCCTCACTGGCTCTCTTTGAACCCAGGACCTGCTAGAAATAGCACAGGAAAATGGGTATTTACCTGTCTGATGAGATGAGATAACGTACCTGGAAGTGCTATGTAAAGCATTAGACACCATGCCGATGAGAAGTAGGTGAGTTATTCAGGGTCAGGTTTAGATGCAAACACACACAAATCCAAAAGAACAGTGACTTAAACAAAAAATGTATCTCCCTGGAGATTGGGAGTCCAGGGAGAGTGTCAGCTCTTGGCCACCCTTAAAGTACAGTTAACCCTTGAACAAAACACGGGGTAGGGGTGCTGACCTCCCCGTGCAGTCAAAAATCTGTGTGTAACTTTTGACTCCCCCAAAACTTAACTACTAGTAGCCCACTGTTGACTGGAAGCCTTACTGATAACATAAACACTCGATTAATATATATTTTGTATGTTATATGTATTATATACTGTAGTCTTACAATAAAATAAGCTAGAGACTATGTTGGCTAATTGAATTTAAATAAAAAAAATTTTAAAAAGTAAGCTAGAAAAATAGGAAACATTATTAAGAAAATCATAAGGAAGAGAAAATTGATTTATAGTAATGTACTATATTTATTGAAAAAAATCTGCCTATTATAAGTGGATGCATGCAGTTCAAACCCATGTTGTTCAAAGGTCAACTGTATATCTATCTCTCTTCCTCATGGTCCAAAACAGCTGACAGTGCTCTAGCCATTTCATCTGCACTTCAGATAGTAAAATGGATGAGAGGACAAAGAAGGACATGCGCACTCACTGTAGAGAAACATCCTGAAAGCCCAATACAATGTTTCCACTTATGTCACATTAGCTAGAACTTAGTCACGTGGCTGCACCTCGCTGTAAGAGAAACTGAAATCCTCATCTGAGAATCAAGTCTTTTGTCTGGTACTTGGCTGCTACACATAAAGTCATAGTCTGTTACTAAGGAAGGAGGGGAGAATGGATAGACAATAGTATCTCTGTCAGAGTTCCATGCTCAGAAGACCCTCTACCCCGCTCGAATTTAAAGCTAGCATAGGATAATGTCCTTGGTCAATGTGGCCTGTTTTCCCCTTTTATTTCTGCACCTGGACATGCACTCACACACACACACACACACACACACACACACACACACACACATACACAGAGCCTACAAATGACGCACATAAAAAACAGGTGCTGTCAGAATGGAAGTTTGCCTCTGCAGAGCCACTGGGACGGCTGGAGTCTCGAGGCCTCTGAATGGTGGTCAGGTGCTTCCAGGGCCCGCGGGGCGACAAGCAGTGCATCCAGGCCACTGCACACGGCAGTCTAAGTGGTTCATTGGGGTCAGAGATATCTTACAAGAAGTGAGTGGGTTGTTGGACAGCTGGTCAGAGCGCAGTCATCAGGAGGTGTCTGACTCAGGAACATGATCCTAACTCTAACTGTGGACTGGCAAGAGAAAAAGGCAAAGACAGGGTCCTGGACAGATTGAAATTCTGGCACTATGAGGTGGCGAATCCAAACTTCATTTCCAATCCTCTTTTCTTTTGCCTGCCTCTACCAGGAAAAGCTAAATACCCACTTTCTCAGGCTTCCTTGCACCTGCAGAGGGTGGGGGCATATGACACAGCTGGGGTCTATGAGATATAATGAAAGTCTCGGTGGTCTTCTGGGAACACATCTGCCTTCCTGATAAAAGGGGCCGACAACAACAACAACAAACAAGCAAACAAACAAAAAGGGACAGACAAAACTGGAGTCTACCCTTCCTTTTCCTATGTCTTCCTTTTTTTGAGAGAGAGAGAGCAAGGGGGTGGGGAGGGAGATGGGGCAGAGGGAGAGGATCATCTTAAGCAGACTCCACGCTGAGCAGGGAGCCGACGTGGGGCTCGATCCCAGGACCCTGAGATCATGACCTGAGCTGAAATCAAGAGGCAGACGCGCAACGGACTGAGCCACCCAGGCGCCCCACCATGTCTTTCTGTCTTGAATGTGAATGTGATATCTGAAGCTGTGGCAGACATATTGCAACTATAAGGGAAGGGCCAACCAAATTATCAAGCCAATGGCCTTGACATCACTGAATCACTGAAACAAGACCAGCGACCATCTCTAGATATGTTGTTAGGTGAGAAAAATAAACATTTACTGGTTTAAGCAGCTCAAGCAGCTCTTAGTTAAATGTTACCTGTTACTTAACAGCCCAAAGCATTACCATCTGATACAACAAAAGTGGCAAGAACAGAGGTACAAGATGAGCAGGGCTTCTGGACAGTTATGAGAGGATACCATGGAGTCTGCTAGGAAAAGTCCAAATGTAGTAAGCCCAACCTGGGTTCAAATCTGCTTGCTGACATGATGGTAGGCAGAACTGAAGGCTCTCAAAGATATCCATGACCTAATACTGTGAACATGGCAAAAGAAACTCTGCAAATGTAAAAGCTGGTTCTGATCACCAACTTCCAACGCTGGTATGAGGAGCGGGGAGTTTCACCCACACCACCAAGCAATTCTTGGCAACACCAGCTGGGTGTCTTACAATTCAACTCAGTTCTGACACTGTCCGGAGATAGCATCAGATCCCACAGGTTATGATTTCCCTCCACTCCTGACGCCAATAACAAGCCCGGGTTCTCATCTGTGCTTCTGACTAACTGACTACATATCAGAGGTTCCACTGACTCCTTCTGTGGATTATAGGTTAAGAGCTCAGGGAGGAAGGAAGGAAGAAAGGGAGGGAGGGAGGAGGAGGAGGAGGAGGAGAGAGAGACAGAGAGACAGAGAGAGAGATGCTTCCCTAAAGCCTCCAGAGAAGAATGCAGTCCTGCCAACACTTTTATTTTAGCCTGGTGAGAGCCATGTGAGACTTCTACTCTAACATACAGAGAAGTAAGGTAATAAATTTCTACTGTCTATCGTGTAAGCTAAGTTGGTGGTAATCTGTTATGGCAGCAAGAGAAAACTAATATGGATTTTGACACCAAGGGTAGGGCGCTACTAGTACAGAATGTGGAGGGGCTTAGAGACTGGGCAATGGGGAGGGGCTGGACAAATTCTGATCAAAAAAGCCTAAATTTCTCTGAGAGCACTCTTAGTAGAAATACGGACATTAAAGGTCCTACGGAGGAGGTCACAGAACAAACTGAAAAACATGTTATTGGAAAATGGAAATGGGAGGGAAGATAATCCTTGTTAAACAGTGACAGAAAACTCAGTGGAATTGTGTCCTGCAGTCGTGTGAAAAGCAGAATTTGTAAAAAAAAAATAAAAAATAAAAAATAAAATAATAATAATAATAATAAAATTGAACACTTAGCGGAGATTTCCAAGCTAAGTATTAAAAGTGAGGTCTAGTTTCTTCTTGTTGCTTTTAGTAAAATGAGAGAGGAATGTAATAAATTGAAGGAAGAAATGTTAAACCCCCTCCCCGCCGCCAGGATTTGGTAGTTTTGAAAACCCTCAGACTATCTGGATATCAAAAGGTTCTAATATTCACAAAATTCACTGTCAGAAATGTGTGCTCTACAGAAAAAGCCAAAGGTATGACACCTCAGAAGATTCTGGTCAGAGTATAAAGTCACACAAAGGCTCTTAGATTAAGAGTGTGCCTCATAAATATCCCCAAACTAGAGAGCTTAAGGTGTGTTCTCCCAGCCATATCAACAAAAGCCAAAAATAGAGATGAGATTATCCTGGAAAGGTCTATGAATAAGCCTCTGTCTAATGGAGTAAATCCCCATGACACACCGGGGAGACCCAGAGGTTTCTTGAGAATGTCACACCAGCAGAACCCTGCCAGCTTGAACTGAAATGGACAAAATCCAAAATGAAAGAAGGCTGTCAAACCAGCAAAATTCTATCCACAGGAAACAGGCTTATAAAAACTGCTCTGCTGCAAATCCATGCTACCCCTCATGAAAAAGGAAGGATGATTCAGAAGACAGCCATGAGCCCAGGGGACGGAGCCACGGCCACAAAGGGTTATTCCCACACCTTGACACCTAACGGAATTGTCTCAGCTGGATTTAGAAATGACTTAAGACCAATAACTCTTTTTCGCTTTCAGTTTTCTCCCTTTTTGAACAGGAATGCCTGTGACTGCTAACCTAAGTCTGTCCGACCATTGTATTTTGAGAGAAGATAATTTGTGTTTTTAGTGTCATGGGTCCACAAATGCAAAGAAATCGTGCCCCAGAATGGATCATTCCCAGAGCTTCCCCCATACCTGATTTAGATGATAAAACTTGGGCCTTGTGAGCCGATGAGATTTGGGACTTTGAGTTGATGCTATCCTAGGTTGAGACTTTGGGGAACCTGGATGGAGGTGAATGTATTTTGCATGTGGGGCAGATGTAAGCTTCGGCAGCCGGAGGATGGAATTATCTAAGGGAAGTTAGAAGAACAAATTTGCGTTGTTCAAGCAGCTAAATTCGTGGTAAATTCCTTTATGGCAGCAACACAACCAACAGTACTAATACAGACACCTTTACGATGAGTTGGGGGAAAGACGCATTTTGCACCATGAGATTAAAAAAAACAACAACAGCCACCTCAATAAATAAGTAAATAAATGAGAAAAAAGTTTTGCCCCATCTAATTCTAGTCCCCCAGAGAAATGATATCTTCATTTGTGCTCGTCAGAAGTGCAGGATTAACTCTAGGAGGGCTTTCCAGTCTAATCTTCCATTTCTGAAGCATACACTTAAGAAATCTGCTTTGTGGTTCTGAGCCTTCATTTTTACAAAGTAAAATGGGAACAGGGAGTACGCATTCTGTGCTACGCCTTCTGCAGAGCCACACCACCATGCCCTAGCCAGTGAGGTAGTAAAGACGTTCTCCAACGATATTTTCTTCAACAATCATACATAGGTCCATGGCTTCTATTCATAACCAATACTGAACCTCAGATTTTCTTTCTAGTTCAAGCTTATAAGTTCCAGAGTAAAATTTTAGTTGATCTTCAAACTCAACAGGTCAATAACAGACTGCTCCCTTGGTCACCATCACCATCTTTCCGTCATCTCAGATGCCTCCCTCCCTTCACAGCCCATATCTGACCACTCATCAAATCTGTCCATCCTACCTTTGAATTGCCTTTTGACTTTATACTCAACTTTCCATTCACATGTGTTCACAAAAAGGTCACACCCTGGTCACCTCTCACTGAGACTCTCCCTTCACACACTCCAATACACTCTTGTCAGGATTATCTTTCTTTCTAATTCAAACATATGATCGTATCAGTTCCTGGATTAAAATCTTTAATGACTCCTATGATTTACAGGATAAAATTCGAATCCTTTACCATGGCTAGCCCCAACTAGCTTTTCAACCCCTTCCCCCACCATTATTCCTTGAAAATCCTATTTCTAGCAAGCCATGCTACTGGTCACTGCTTGAAGACAAAGGAAATATGTGAGAAAATGGAAGTATTCTGATACAACTGTCCTAAGAAGTTTGGCTAATTTCCCCTCCCCTGATACACCCTCTCCCTCATCTTCCTCAGATCCTAAGTACTACATCTTTCAACTTCTCAAAATCTGTTCTCAGATTCTTCATTCACACTGAGGCAAATGATTGATAACATTTTAAAGTGGTGTTGGTGCTGACTGCCTTTAAATAGATCTTATCAGCTCATGAAAGACGGACCAAACCAGCAGTGTGGTAAGTTTGGTTCAAATGTGGATTAGAAGAACAGGGGTTTTTGTACAGCCCACCAGGAAAGGTGTTATGATGTAAGTTTGCCAAATTGGAGACAAAATTGGTTAATGTTCTACAAGGCAATAAAACCATAACCTTTGGGGTTATCTTTTCTACTGGACAAAAATTATGTGCCTCTATTCTAGACAAGGTCTACAAGTTAACATGTAACTTCAGAGTCTGAGCCCTGAATTAATAGTAAAAAGCCGAGTCAGACAGAGCCACATTCCTCCAGATAATTCAATAATTCCCCATTGAGCCCGTTACTGAATGCTTCGGTATAATACTGAAAGGATAAATTGTCCACCTTTGTACCTTATTCCCAAGTGTTTAACGATTTTTTTCAAACCCATCAGTGGAGGCAATCAAACTGGAGGAATTTCTGGCATCAGTCAGTAGATGTATAAGGGCAGACCCGAGTTCTAATATGTGAGCCTCCCTTTGATGCCAGCTATAAATACAGCTTTGCTAGTAGAGCAAATCATGAAACGAGGGTGGTACTGCTCTGCATGCCTAATACCATCTGATGAGCTCAGTGATTTCTGGATGAAAGATAAAATTTGATCCACCGGGATTTACTCTGGTGACCCAAGTCTAGCCGAGACTTTAAAAAGCAAACCGGGCCTATTTTCTGTCTACCATTTCCTGGAAAACCCACCAGCGCAACCTGGTGATGCAGATGCAACCCGGAACAAGGGTTCTGGAACAGGTAGACTCGAATCTGAATCCTAATTCAACCTACTTAGCTGATGGTCTCTGCAACTTAGTTTCCTCACCTACCAGATTATAAGTATCACAACCAATGGAGAAATGGTTCCCAAACCAGGGTTTGTCTGTGAAAAGGCATTTTCCAGGTTATATAGAAATAATAATAATTTTATAAATATGTAATGGGAGACGTGGACCACACAGTAAGATTTGAGAGTTAAATGTCAATACTGTTGTTTTTTAAATTTCGAGATTGTCCTTCTTATTTTTTGTGTGTGGTAAAATGTCTTTTTTGTTATGAAGTAGTTTTTTAAGTGGTTTTACATGGCAAAATAGAAGTTGGCAGCCCTATGTCCCTCTCCAAATGATTTTTTTGATCCTGCTCTGGGAACCACTGTAAGAGAACGTGTGGATTTACTTTGGGAACTAAAAGTATGTATACAGGGAGCTCTTATTACTGTAGTATACAGTGTCACTGCTTGTAGGGTGATGGAAATATGATCCAGCTGGTCCTCAAGGTTCCTGAAGAACCCACACTAAGACAGTGGCTCCCCTGAGAGTCTAACTGGGGCCGGGCGTCTCACAGAGAAAGAACTTGGGGCCCATGGGCAGCATGGAACCTCTGGGTTAAGCCCTGGCCTTCTCTTTAAGAAGAGGAATTACACCCCCCCCCCCCCCCGGGGACTTTTACTTCTGGGAGGCAGGTTGGGGAGGGGTAGTGAATAGCATGATAGGACCCTAACTCTTTGGTGGCTAGGGAAACTCCCAGGCCCAAAAGTCAGTGATGAGAGGGAAGAATCCAGTTTGCTGCAGGACAGCAGGGACAGAGAAGGAAAGGAGGGCATGGTGCTCATATTTGGGAAACTGGGGGGAACTGGTGGAGTTCCAACTGGCCAGGATGGGTTATGCAGCAATGTTTGCAGAGGACCTAGGACAGCCCCATGACTTTTGTCAGGATAAAGGGTGCTGGAATAATCCCAGGGGGTCCTATTGGCCTCTTTGAGCTGACCATGCATATTTTAAATTCCTTTTTTCATTTTACGTAGATGTACTTCATTGAAAGAAATAAAAAGAAGCCAGAGATAAAAATCAAATTCACTCATACCCGAATTTAGACACAGTCCTGTTAACATTTTAATATATAACCTCCGTGTCTTTTTTCCCTAGGCAGACTTTTTTCTAAACGAAAAATAACACGTTATTGTGCATACAGTTTTCTACCTTTTTTTCATTAAACAAAAGACCCAACATTTTTCCATGCCCCTAAACGTACCATGTCATTTTAATTGCTATGTAGCACCACTGTGCAAATGTTCCATAATTTAACAAACAGTGGGTGGGGGCATTTAGGTTCTGTCTACACACACACACACACACACACACACACTATAGGGCGGTGATAGTTCTTGTAGCTAAATCCTCCCATACAAAATGCTAATTGCAGGCTCCAGATAATGAGCATATGAGTATCCACTGTACCATTCCTTCAACTTTTCTGCATGTTTGAAATTTTTTATAATAAGATTAGAGTGGAAAATTTGGGGTATCCGCAAATACATAATGAGTTCCTGTAAGTAGCATGGCTGGATCAAAGAAGATGCCAGTTTTCAAGGTCTGCAATGAGAGCTGGGTGATCAGTTCTCTGGATGAACGGCGGCACGGGCGGGATCCTCCGCGGCCGGCGCAGCGCCCCCCTCGGAGCCGAGCAGCGGGAGCAGCCGCCCGGGGCTGCGCGCCTCGCCCTCTCCCGGGCAGCCCGGAGGCCGCCGGAGCGCGCCCCGTCTGCGCTTTCGCACGGCCTCCCTGGAAAAGACAGCGGAGGGCCAGTCTGCCAGGCGCGCAGCATCAAAGCTGCAGGCGCTGGAGGAAGAAAAGGGCCAGTGTGCATTCGCGAAACTCCAAAGCTCTTCTCCAGGCACAGCGACTCCCGGGGGGAGGGGGAGAGGGAGCCGAGACCGCGCTTTAACAGAGTGGGCAGTCAGGCTGTGGGTGCCCCGCCGGGACAAAAGGGCCTCAGTGCTGGAGAGGAGGCAGCCCCAGGGCTTGGGGGCAGCATGAAGGGAAGCTGTGTCCCCGCAGCACTCAAGTTCACCTTTGTCTTCTGAGTCCAAGTCAAAGGAAGGTTACGGAGGAGCCTGCAGGCTCTCCTCCCTCCTCAGGGGGTCTGGTCGATAGGAATGGCCAAGTTCATTCCCCAAGATGCTGGGAATTCAGATGAAAATAGAAACGTGCTTGCCTGCTAGCTGGGACGGCGGCGGGGTGTTTATGTCAATAGCTGTGTCCTCTGGCTAGGGCCAACGGGGGGGGGGGGGGGGGGGGGGGTGGAGCCAGTACAGATTACTGGAACCGGTGGCCCTGAAGGGGACACAGGCAAACATGTCACATGCAATAAAGAATCTGCCTTTGTTTGGGAGTGGGGGAGAGAACGGGACAAGAGATCGGAGGTGAGCAGATTTCTTTCCGCCAGACCCTAGCCAGCTCCGGCGCAGTACAGACGCTGCTGCGTCTTCCCCAAAAGAGAAAGGCCACGTGGTGTTCTGGCCTGGCAGCGGCAGCCCACGGATCCCCAGGCAAGGTCAATGGCGGAAGGTCAAAGGCTACCTTTCTTGGCCGGGAGCCTTGCTGCGTCTTCTCTTAGAGTTGGCACGCAATCAGCCGTCTTGGGCCAGGTCTCTGCCGGCACGCAGAAAAAAACCTGCTCTTGGCTGAGTTACCTAAATAATTACAGTGGCTTGAAGCAGTGAGGAGTAGCTGTAATGACAGGCAATTCACAAGCGCCGCCCCCCGCCACACCCGAGTTGCACATAAATTTTGTAATCCTACTTTTTGCCATAGAGAGGTGAGATAGTTAAGAAAGACGAGCAAATGAAAGAGCTAACATGCAAACTTTGAATCCTAGACCTGAGTTTCATTTCTAACTTTGCCACTACTATCTATGACTTTGGACAATTAACCCTATTCAATTGCCTTATCTGTAAAATGGGTGTAGGGTAATCTGCCTTATGGTGTTGTTCTCTCTCTAAAAAAAAAAAAAAAAAACCTAAAAAAATCTTTGAAATTTTGCAAAACGAAACACCATACTTTTGTGAACACCAACTCTTTAAGAGCACGGTGGGTTTGATAGTAGGGTTGTTTTTCATAATGCTCTTCAACGACGGCCTGATGTCAAGGTGCAACTCAGTGAGGGCACTGCTCCGAGCAGCCTGCTTAAACAACACCTTCACCACCACCATCACCTACAACAGCAATGCTCATTGACTCTCCAACAATCCTGTGGCTTAATCAAGGCCCCTGCCAGAAGATGATGGAGCCGAGAATCCAAACCAGCAGCTTCTACACATGTGCACTTGGCTCCACCAACATTGAATAACTCATGGGCAACTGTAAGAGAATCAGAGAAGTAAAGACACCTCTTCTCTCTCTTTTTTAAAAAGATTTATTTGAGAGAGAGAGCACGAGGAGAAGCAGCCTCCCCACCGAGCAGGGAGCCTGACGCGGGGCTTGATCCCAGGACTCCAGGATCATGACCTGAGCCAAAGGCAGATGCTTAATTGACTGAGCCACGCAGGCGCCCCAAGACACCTCTTCTCTTATAAAGAGAACTATTCTCTTATCTCATGGGCCAGAGAAAAGCAATGAGGAACAGAATAACGGAGGGCAGCTAAGTGAGTCAAGTTAACTTGAAAGGGGAGGATTTGAGCAGAGAAGCTGAGAAGGAAGAGAGAATGAGTTCCGTGGCAGTGGGGAGAGTGCTGGAGAGAACTGCTTGGGTAAATGCCCAGACTCAAGGCCTGAAGGTGGAGGTGGAGGGTAGAGATGTAGGTCACGAGAGCTGTTGTCCTCTACTTGGACGGCCATAACAAAATTCCACAAACTGGGTGGCCTGTTTTAAACAACAGACTTTTATCTTCTCACAGTTCTGGATGCTAGAAGTCCAAGATCAAGGTGCTGACAGTGTTGGTTTCTGGGGAGACCTATCTTCCTGCCTTGCAGATGGCTGCCTTCTCAGCTGTCCTCACGCAGCCTTTCTTTTTTGCTTGTGTGGAGAGAGAAGATGTGCTGGTGTCTCCTCCTCTTCTTAAAAGGATGCCAATCCTATTAGACTAGGGCCCCACCCTCTGGCCTCATTAAAGCTTCACTACCTCCTTAAAGGCCCCATCTCCAAATACAGTCACATTGAGGGTTAGGGCTTCAACATAAGAACACAATTCAGTTCAGAACAGGAATCAAAGGTGGGGTGGGTGGAGGGCCCCCAGAACATAGTTAAGGAGAAAATCTAGACTTGCCAATGAGAACGATCTCCTCAGGCCTACTGGGCTCCGGGACAGAGGCTAGTTCTACCCGGTAAAGGACATAGAGCTTTCGGGTGCAGGGCAGAACCCGTGCCGGTTCTCACAAAGGATCAACGTGTGGCCTCACAGCCACGTTAGTGAGTTGGAGAATCCTACAAACCAAACTCCTGGCTCGGCCGCATATGAGCTCTGCGACCTTGGGCCAGTTGCTTGAATGCTCACAGCCTCTGTTTCCTTATCAAACAAGGCTAATCGTAACTACCCCGTTTCCTGCAGAAGGTAGAAAATGGAGGTCGGGTGAGGAGGAGCAGTAGGGAAGAACAATTCTCAACCTCCCTACCCCCACACGCTCCCAACTGCACATACGCATTGTAATCTACTGTGAACTAAAAGGAAATGGTGGGTGTAAGTAGAGGTGCTGGGTAAGCTAGAAGGTGCCATATCAACGATATAAAGGATGGTATCAACAACAGTGACGGGGACAGCCGCAGAAGCTGTACTCGGGCATTTTGTCAATCCAACACCCACGTGGCCGCCTGGGTGTGAGAGGTACAGCCTCGGCCAGCGCTCATTACAGTGGTGGAGGTGAAAGGCCCCGCGAGGGGACCGTCCCGTGATGGCCAAAGGAACTGTCCCCCCCATCCTTCAATAATGTGCCCAATTACTCCCCCCTCTGCTTCTGGTCTCTCCCTCCCTTCCCTCCACCCGCCACCCTGGCCAAAACTTAGATGTTGGGGAGGCAAGAGCAAGCAGAGATGAAGCCCCAAATCCTCCCAAACCAGGTTGGGCCTGGGGTGGGCATGCTCCCCTTCTTTCCACTATCATGACTGTGAGTGAATCTGGGGATACACATTAGGCTTGGCCGTCTGTCTCCTCACAGCAATGGAGGCTCCGGGGGGCTGGGGCTGCCATCTTGCTGCTCTTTCCCGGGCCTAGCCCAGTGGCTCAGACACAGCGGGGCTCAGTGCAGGCTGAAGAGCAGGGAGTGAATGAGGCCTGGGAAGCCCACTCTCTGGGGAGCCAGACGGTAAGAGGAGAATGAGAAGGAAGTTACCATTCCTGCCTCTGCCTTGGGAGAAGTCCTCTAAGGCTTGGTTTCTTTCGGGGCAAAGGGAGTGATACCCCCCTCACAGGGAGGCCGTGAGCACTCCGTGACAGGGCGCAGGTGAAATGCCAACGACTGAGCTGGGCACGTGGTCATCCCAAAGAGGGGTGCAGTCAGGGCGCTCCTGTTGTTGGAATGCTCACCCTCCACCCCCTCCCCCAGCTGCCTGGGCACCGGCTCCGCATTCCTACTGTGGCATTTGTTCAGATACAGAATTCAATATTATACTTAGCAAAATCAGTCTTGACTGAATGTCTATCATGTGCCAGGCACTGTTTTAAGTACACTCAATCCTCATAAGTCTACATTATTATTCCTGTTTTATGCATGAGGCAGCTCAGCGCAAGTTAAGTAACTCTTTCAAGACGGGATTTGAAGCCAGAACATCGGAATCCAGAGTCTATGCTCTCAGCCTCTATATAAACTGCTTCCCGCCCATTCCAAGGTACTGCCATTTGTTTGCTAAGGAATCCTTCTCCTGGTTTAAGTCATAAGCACCTTGTTTCACTCACTTCCTTCCTCTTTTACCCAGGACAGCATCTGGCACATAAGTAGGGCACATAGGAAAGAGCCACCATTTACCGAACACATGTGTCATATACTAAACATGTCACGGACACTACCTCGTGTATGTGTTAGGAACCAGTACGTTCATTTGTCAGATGAGAAAATGGGAGCTCAGAGAGGTTATGTGACATGTATGTGATCAGAGCCAGCTCTGCCCTAGATCTGCCTGATTTGGGGGAGCACGTGCTTAATTGTAAGATAGACTGCACTCCTCCTAACCCCATGAGCATCACTGGATCCTTGGAAGGCAACGCCACATGCAGACACAGAAAATACATCTACTTAAGCAAATAAAAGCTATCTCTTACTTATTGTACACACACGCATACATACACATCTATACTCTTTATATACATGCATGAAGTGTCGGTATGTGCATAGATTAGCTCTGAAAGGCTGTGTCTACAGAACATTGCTTCGGGAAGCAGGGGAGCTTATAAGCAGGGAGGAGACTTAGGGTTCACTGTATGCCTTTTTGTAGCTTTTGAATTTTGAACAATGTGTAGGTATTGTCTATTTAAAAACAATCAGACGTTTTTTAAAAAGACTGCTATGTTTTTGGTGGAAAACATACTGGATCCAGGAGACCTGGACTCTAATCTCATCTTTGCCACTGACTAAGTCTGAAGAATAATCAGATTTATTTTCAGTTTCTTCATCCATAAAGTGGGTAGAGGAATAGCGGCCCCATGTCCCCCACAGGGTCAAATGAGATCAGCAGCGCGGACGCGTTTCATGAGGTGTGTACAACCCTGCACCTGCAATACATCAGGATTCAGGATGTCATAGTTGTATGTCCAGAGCACATCCACCCACTCTGGAAGCCCGGGGACCTCGTAAGGAGCAGCATGGCCTTGGCAGATATAACTGCTTAGGAAAGAGTTTTAGGCGCTTCGCCGACATCCTGTGGCCAGAGCAGCATGAAGCTCCAGGATGAAATCTTTAAGCAAAGCATTTGTATTCCCCCTTCAGTCACCGTAACGCCCCCACAGGGAGTGGTCTCTTTGCTCTTGGGGTTTAAGAACATCCCCAGAGACGAGAAGACGGCCAGGAACAAGGCAGCCCTTCCCCAGCTGGCGGAGGGAAGCATGGTGATGATGGTAGAAGTTGGTGGTGGTGGGTGGTACTGCCCTGTTGCTGTTTTCTGCTCGGTTAGAGGAAGATTCCAGGCGCAGAGAAACTGTAGCATCTGTGGTGTAAGGGGGCCTGCAGACTTGGGCGATCTCTGCCTCAGGAGTTCCATGACCCCAACTCAGCAAGCACAGTTGTTTTTTTTTTTTTGTCCAGATAACAAAGCTTTCCTTATCGAATCTTCTTTTCAAAAGTAGAATTGGGGTGGGGGAGAACTCCAGGGGATTTTCTAGTTTCTGAGGCACAGGGTGGAGGGGGCAAGAGCCTGGGGATTGGAAAATTTCCAATCCCGAAGTCTAAGTGACCTTGGCCAGGTCTCTTCACTTCCCTGGGTCTGTTTTCTCATCTGTAAAAGAGGGGATTGAACTGAATCATCTCTTTGGTTCTCTCCATACCAAAGACCGTATGTCCTAGAAACTCTGCCTTGGGTTCAGCTTATGTTGTCCTTACCCCCATGCCGCCACCAGCCCTGTGTCTCTCAGAGACTGAGGCATCTGCTGTGTTTCCTCATCCCTGTCATCAGCATCTGGAGCCCACAGATAGGGGGGTGTCTATCTCTCCTGAGACGTGAACACCCCAGGAGGGGAAAGGGCCACCTGATGGACACCAAGGAAACCTTGAATCTCACACTTCCCCTCTGGAGTAGGACCATGGGTAAGAAATGGACCATGCACGCGCGCGCGCGCGCGTGTGTGTGTATTCTCATGCATGCATCTGTATATGTTCATTTGCATGCATTAGTAGGAGGGGCCAGGAAAGTGTGACCGTATAGCTATCATGCTGAGTTGTAGACACTTCCTCCTAGAAACAAGGGGGGATCACAACAGCAGTGTCCAACCCGTGTGGCTGAAACACTACATTTGCAACAGCACTGTTTCCTATGGGTATAGGGCAGTTTCTATCATTTCACCTCCCGCATGAGTTATCTTTGAGGGCTCCTGGGGTTTAGTTTGGAAGTATTATCAGCACTTAACATGGTTTCTTTGGGAAAATGTTCTGAGTCCCAAGCAGTTTATACATTCTCAGCACACAACATGTGTGAATGGGGACTGCACGTACTTCTCACAACTCTGCCACGGTACCTAACTCAACCATGGGCACATAATCAGCAACAATCAATTAATTCAAATAAAATATAACAAGGGTCCTCATTTCATGACTTACTTATGTGTTTGAACAGTAGGGTGACCAACTCTCCCCGGATTACCTGGGACTGTCTGGGTTTTTAAAATGAAGTACCACATCTGGGGAACCCCTCACTCCTCAGGCAAACCAGGATGTGATGATGTCTTTAGGAAGAGAGTGAATCCATTGTAGGCAGGGGCTTTGTGCTCCATTCTCCTTCCCAGGAACACAGAGGCTACTCAGGCAAGTATTTCTAAGCCCCTGTCCAGTGATCCTGGTTGTGGGCGACTGTTCCCTGAGACGTGGCCGGAGGAACATGCAGAGGCTTCAGTGCGTCAGCCTCACGGATACTGCTCATGAGGGCAGGCAGCTGGAGTCCACTTCCCAGTGTCGTAGAACACACAGTCTTCACCCATCTTGCTTGAGCCAACTGCACGGTGAGGGCCAGCCCAGCTCATTCTCCAGGCCTTCTGCTAGCACGTGACTCCGGCTTTTCTTGGACCATTTACTCAGCAGCTCTCGCAGAGGTGCCTCCCTGCCCTTTTGCTCCTCGCACGCCTCCTCATGTGATGGGAGAAAGTAAGTGGGCTACGTGGGAGGAAGCACTGGCATGTGATCAGAAGCTGTGGGTGAATTCTCCTTAGCCTCTTCCCCAGGAAGTGAGGGGGGGTGGGAAAGGCCTGTTTTATCCCAAAGATCTGGATGAGTCTGGCTAAGTCTACTCTGGAACATTAGAGAATAGCTAAACAGGTGCCAGAAACAGAGGTCAAGAGCATTTGAATGCACTGTGTGAGTACATGCCCACCGACTTGGGGCCCTGAACCCATACGGGCTTAATCCAGCATCCTGTCATCGAGTGCATACAGTTTCTCCACCTCTGCATTATTGACATTTTTGGCCAGATAATTCCTTTGCTGTGGGGTGGGAGGGGGTGCCGTCCTGGGCATTGTAGGATGCTTAGCAGCATCTCTGGTCTTGACTTACTAGAGTAGCACTCTCTCCAGTTATGACAAAAAAAAAAAAAAAAGTTTCCAGGCATTGCCAAATATCCCCTGGGGAGAAAATCACCCCCAGTTGAAAACGTCGAAATCAGAGCAGACCACACATCCCTTGTGTGTCGCAACCTCATGGAAGCTTCAGTCTAAGCAACAGAGTTTAATGCATGTTACATGAAAAACTAGTTCCCCAGGATGTTCATAGTTTTTGCACAGAGATAGTACTCTGGGGCCAGGTAAATTTGGAGAACTCCATGTTCCATGGTACAAAATATTGGGGAAATGCTGCCTGATATAGAAAAAATCTTTCCCCTTACGGAGAGTCAAAATGTATTGGGATATTAGAGGTTCTAAAACATCTGACAGTCAGGAAACCTGTTCAACACTTTTTTTTCATGGCCACCAAGCGGGTCGGAGATTCCAATCTTAACATCCGAGCACACGAAACCACTGAGCCACTCTCAGTCCCAAATCCAAAAATCCCAAGAGACCCATTGGCCTAGCGGTAGACTCACTGTCTCAAGATTCCCAGACCAGTCAATGGTCTCAGGATCAGTTAACTGTCTGCTTCTGTTGCAATTAGAGATTATATCCCTGGTGAGGGTGGAATAGGGTGGGTGTGGAGCCATTCCCCAAAGAAGGGATATACTAAGCAGACAAAATAATAGATGCCGAGCATAGTTCTTTAACAACGATTTCCTTTAAAACTTTTTTTTTTTTTTTTTTTTGCTTTGTGCTTTCCCTAAATGCCTAAGCAACTTCATCGTCTTGATTCCTGCTCAGATTTCATGGAAATTGGTGGCAGCATATCTAAATTGCGGCAAAAGTTACAAGGACATGAAAAAATTTTCTTAAATTCTTGAATTAAAAGAGACAGGTTGCTCAATATTTCCAGGGATTGGAGATAAGGGTCACTGTGACTGGCAAGGGTGAAGTCAGGTATGTATATAGATCTAGAGCTCTTACTGATTACATTCCAGGTAGTTATCCTTTTAAAAGTTGGCTACCATGAATAGCCAGATGAAGAAGAGCCTTTGAAGAGGTAAAGCAGCCCTGAGCAGACCAGGGCATCATGATCAGGCTTACTCAATTTCTATTCTGAGCAAGGGATGCTATCACTTTAAACACTGTGTTCTGGTTGCTAAGGAAACCAGATAAGTGGGTTGCCAACACAATCTTCAATCTTCCTATGAAGATTAAAGCACCTTGCTCCAACTAGAGAGCAGATGGAAGAGGCACAGGTGCGAGACGTATTTCTTATTACTGGGGGAGGGTTAGGCCAGGTGAAGGATGAAAGGAGACAGTTTCTAGTTCATGGGAAGAAGATAAAATTTGTAGTTACTGGCTACTTAACAAATCTTAACTCTTTGCTACATCAATCAAGATAGGGGTTTAAGCCTGACTTCTAGTTCCATTTCTACCACTAAATTTTCTTTGTCAAGAATTGAAGTGAGATTTGGTGCCAAGTTTGGAAGTCAGTTACAGATGTGTTTTAGTTGGCCTATTCCTTTTGGTTATTTTTTTTTTAATTTTTTTAATTTTTTATTTTTATTTTTGAGAGAGAGAGGGAGAGAGAGAGAGCAGGTGGGGGGGGCGGGGAGGGGGAGAGGGAGAGAGAGAATCTCCACGGCCAGCGCGGAGCCTGACATGGGGCTCAATCTCAGGACCCTGATATCATGACCTGAGCTGAAATCACGAGTTGGACGTTCAGCCAACTGAGCCACCCAGGCACCCGCCCCTTTTGGTTATTCTTATAAAATTATAAGCATATAAGAGTATAAAGAATAATATGCCATACTGTCATGTACTGATTACACAGCTTAAAAATAAAACATTATAGATACACTCAGTTGCTTGTGCATTTTTGCCCCCTTCCTGGTTAATCTCATAGAAATGTCTCGTGTATGTGTCACTTCTCTCTATATGGAAATTGTAGTTACTAAACTTACCATGTTTTCAACTATAAGCAATAAAGAACATTAAATACAGAGTAACTCAAGCAGCCCCCTAGTCTAGGGTGAGGCTTTTCTATTTGGGATTCAGGTTAGTTTTTCCTCCAACCCCAACTCTGAACAAATGTGAAAAAAACAGGTGTAGTCAGGAGTCAGTATGTAGGAGTGTAAATGCTGCTGAGCATGACTGAATTGCCAATGCTGATTTCCTTTCCTCATTCATTCATTCAACAAAGATATATCGAGTGCCTATTTTGTGCCAGGCATTGTGCTAGGCACTGAAGATAAAGCAGGAAAATAATGCAAAGACTCAGCCCACACAGAGCTTAGTAGGGGACAGAGACAAGATGAATAAAATCTATAGAAGTTGAAATGGAAATGGAAAAAAAAAAAAAAAGCAGGTTTGAGGAAGAAAATGATGAAGAGGTTATAATTTCAGATAGGGTTGTCCCTGATTCCCCCGAGGCTTCACGATGAACGTGCATTTGTCAGAAATTCACCCTATGCCTTACAACACTGGTTTTAGGAAGGGGAAAGCACGGACGAACAATGACAGGGAGGATGACCTCTAACATTTCTCCTATAATTGAGAAACCAGTAATTTTCACACTTTTCTCTCATTTTTAACCAGAGGTAACAAAATAACTGCTTAAATATCAATTCATTATCCTATTCTCAAGCTGAGGGTTTGTAAAACAATGCAAGTGCTCCAACTCAGGTAAACAGAGGAGACGGAGAAGCAAAGACAACCTAGGGAATCTGTGCACGCCTAAGCAGGTACCACTTTTACTCATATCTCTGTTACCCAAGTAAGTAAGACTGCAACCAACACTGCCCTAAATCGGAGTCCCACCATAGGAAGGCTGTGATTATTAACCTCTTCCCTCCAAAGCCACGACCAAGCCTTGACACCGCCAAGGAGACAAAGCACTCATTCCTCAAACCTATACCACTCCAGGCTCCAACCCACAGCTCACCAACTCACAATTCCACCATCTTTGGTCCCTCAGTAACCGAACAAAGAACATGATGCTCAGGTAGAAGCTCCAAATTTCATGCAACTCAGTATCTTACTTGCTCCAACCCTGCTTCCAGACCCAAACCTTGGATACCAGCAGTTGAGTTGTAGCCAGTTATCCAGCCCATTTCTGCAAGAGTGAATGTCTCCTTGCCACAGAGTTGCCAACTAATTACTCAGTGTAATGGGAGGAGTAGGGTAAGGAGAAATACAGGGATCAAGCCTGGGTCCAAAATGGAAGCATCGTCTGATTTTTCCAAACCTTGCACTGCGGAAGCTCTAGTTGAGCATGCTTTGGCCCTGCAATCCACAAGGCTGCCCTAGATACCTATTACACAATTAGCCACATGCCTTATTTCACATATGCAACATAAGAACCCAAGCCAAGCTAAAATATTGAATTGCCAAGATAATTTAGAAATGTCAAAAGACCTAACAGCTTAACACATGAGCTAAATGTCTTGACTGTGTTCTCTTCTCTTTCTAAAATGAAATGTATGGTTCTGGAGTTCTGAGCTTAGCCTTAGAACTAAGCACCTTTTATGGCAAGGCCCACTGCTTAGGATACTTCTCTCCCTTCTCCCCCCATTTTAAATACTTATTAATTTTACCGGGTAGCCTTTGACTTTTCAGGTGTCATGCACACCCTCTTCTGGTCAGTTAAAGAAAAACTGATCGCTGTTAGGAAAAGAACTATTGGGAATGATACAAATGGTGGTCAAAAAAGGGGAATATTCTGATACAACTGATGAGGCTTCCCTTTTTTTTTTTTCCTTCTTTCTTTTTGTGATCAGCAAAAATCCATTTCATTATGAAAATTAGTGATCCTATTTTCTAACAGATGAGCCTACTCTTCAGATTCCCTGCATTCCCCTGCGACATAGTGACAAGGGACCACTCTAAGTGAGACTCAATAAAATCCAGTCCCTGCGAAAATCAGTTCAGTCCTGGCACACTTCACATTCCAGAAGACACCTGAGGAAGGTGAGGGAAACACAGTTTTGTTTGCAACTCTGAGAATTTTGTGCTAAGACACAACAAAGCATAGTGAGTACAGGCATGACCTTTGATGTGGGACTAAGTCTGAATCCCAGTTCTGCCATTTACCAGCTGTGAGATCTTGGGCAAGTTACTGAACATCTCCATGACCGTTTCATCCCTTAAAAGTGAAAAATAGCATTTCCTCAGAGGTCTGTAGTGAGGATTAAATGAGTTAATATTGGGAAAGGGCTTAGAACAGTGCCTGGCACAGAATAACTAGCATAAAAAGGAGAAGAAATCTGTAGGGGCTTTCTCCTAACACCAGGATGGTCTCTGTAGATGCCTTGGCCTGTGCCACAGATTACACCAACCCTTCCAAATGGAAATTTTTACTAGTAATTTCCTCCTGCAGATTTTACAACCTTCTCTGGCAAACCCATCAGGGCACTAAGCAATGAGATGAGCTAGACTTCTCTTTTTTTCCCTATCCTACATGTTGGGCAGGTCATGAATCCCTTAAGTACCTATTCTGAAATGATAGACTACATTTCAATAATCATTTTATTAGTTACAGAAGAATCTCCACTAGTATTTACAAAGTGCAAAAAAAGCTGTTACTACTCCTAAAGTGTGAAATAACAATTATCCTTCATACAACAAAAGAACAAGATGAAAATCTTTTCATGTTATATAATTCACTAATTTTGCTAGTTTTTTATTAGAGCATTACAATTAAGACATTAAATTATAAATTCATGTGGTATACTTAGAAATTAAATTACAAAATAACACAAATACTTTTAAGGTGTGTTGTGCCAACAAAGTTTAAATTTTTATCATTAATTGGGATTCAGATTTCAGATTAGGTAGACAGTTTGGCTTATTCTGTGATGTGTATAAAGGCTGGAAAGGGCAAGGGAGGAGGAAGATGTCTTTAAATAAATTATGTCACAGAAAAATTTTAAAAGCAAAAAATGATTACATTTTTAAATGGTATAAGTTAATATTTTAACCTGCTGGCACAACGTACAGAAAATACTTAAATGACAGAGGTTTTTTTTTTTTAAAGCAAACAGCAGCTTTACAAACAGTAATACTTCTTTATACATATATTAAAGTAACAATGTGTTAAGATTTAACAGTTTTATGTTAAAGAGTTGAAAAATGAATGTAGAGTTCACTACTCATTTGCACATTACAATCCCCACCCCAGCCCCCCTCCCCCAGCTTATTAAGAAATCAGACAAGTACATTATTTGGATATTAATTTTTCAATATTTAAACTATGTGAATTCCTTTTGACTAATTCTTTTCCAAATACTGGAAGCATATAAAATACCCTCTCTGCAAAAATGACCTCCAATCAAAGCCTTTAAAAACTTTTCAATGTATAACACACATTATTTTTCCCATGTTTAGTCAAAAGAAATATATTACATCATTTACAAACATATTTAAACCAAAAATTAAGCTAGTATGAACATTTGTCTTTTGAGAAGTGATCTTCACAGCAAACAAACCTACTAAAGCAGAAATCTAGTTCTGGGAGTGCAATTCATATTATATAATTCATATACTTATGTACTGAAATAGAAATCTAATATTAATTATTGCCATAAAACAACCTCTACACACTAAGAAAAAAATATCTATGGTTTTTATTTCTTGTGATAATGAACCCCTACTCTTACCATTAGGTCTCTGAAGAGCCACCCACTCCCAGTTCCAAACAAAAAACAAAAAACAAAAACCAAAAAAAAAACCACTTTCCCAATTTTCACACCTCCTCCTGTATAGAATATACAAATTCCAGAATTTATCTAAAGGAAACAAATTATAAGGACATTATTA
Source organism: Phoca vitulina (assembly GCF_004348235.1). Classification (NCBI taxonomy): domain Eukaryota; kingdom Metazoa; phylum Chordata; class Mammalia; order Carnivora; family Phocidae; genus Phoca; species Phoca vitulina. The sequence goes on from NW_022589723.1 coordinate 16,662,401, forward strand.
ATACTTATTTAAGCATACTTTCGACACAGTAGCATTTCCTTTAATAAATTTTGGATAGTCCTCTAGAGTGACCTGTCTCATATAAAAAAGGCTGTGGTCCCTTGGGTTTGCTGGCAGAAGATCCTGCACGTGCAAGAGCATTTATCGAACACATAATCGAACACTTCTGAAGTCTATAGTAATAAATTTAAAAGTTACTGGTGTTCTGAAGATTTCCTCAACTTCTCTTTTGATACAAATGTCAAAAATGTAAAATGACAATTCTCATTCAGAAGAGATATAAAATATAAGAAACCTTTGAAAAGCCAATACCTCAAGATCAAGAGTTATCTGAATCACTGACACCAAGCAAAGGAAATTTACACCATAAAAAGTATGAAAAGTTTTTAAACTCACTTTTAAGATTGTCAGTAGTTCAAAATCTCTATCATTTCCTTAAACCAATTAACACTTCCAAATGTGTAGACACAGTAAGGTCTGCCACATATACATCCATGATTACTATTTCAGAGGCTTCATTCCTTACATGCTGTGTTCCTTTAAGTACTAGACTAAATACGTTGTGCCTAAGAAGTCTATACTGGAGAACAGTTTAGACAGGACAGGATAATAATGTCCCCCTTTAGCACACTAATAAAGTTGATAGACTGACATTTTCTATACAGCAATGCTCCTAAACTTCCATTATGCACAAATAACTAAATCATCACCCAAGAAATCTCATTCTCCAGTATTAAATGCCAGCATTATAAAACATCAAAACTAGCACAGTAGTCCCAATGAGTTCAGTAAAAAACCTGCCCAATTCTTCTCTCCTGCCTCTGTGAGGCAAAGCCCTGCCCCATGAAACCAGAGCAGGGAAAGTACCCCTCCCTCCTCAGTTCTGTGCCTGCTTGTGGGAGCTTGAGAGCTTAAGGCTGGAGCCGCGGGTGCATGTGTGTGGTCCACTGGAGGCTGGGGATGGGGGGGGCGGCGGGGAGTTGGAGGGATGAGAGAAAAACAGGTCATCTGTAAGTCTCCCAACATTACATAAACTTGTAGACATCACTACCAGGTGATTGACCAGCAAATAAAACTTCTAGCTGAGTAAGTTTAAATTCTCCCAAGCAGGTACATACATTATCTTAGAGAAGGGCAGGGATAAATAGTGATCAAGAAGTAATACCTGCCTAGATCTGTGTACTCTAAATCATCTAATAATTTCAGCACAATTAGAACAACTTTCTCGCTTCTTCAAAACTTCCTTTTCCAGCCTTTTGATTATCAGGATACACATTATAAGCTGTGTAAAGTTCTTCTCCCTGACCTCCTATCAGTAACTACGGTTGGTGTTATGTGGCAGGTGCTCAAGGCTAGGGACAAAATAGGTATTTTTTTAAAAAGGTGAAATGGTTTTTCACTCAGGACAAGTTCGGATACCTAATCAAGTTCAGATAGCAAATCCAGAGGGTCCCAAATCAAAAGCATGCAAGAGAACACACCAGTAGAAGACTCTGTTTCGGAATAGTTTACACGTTAAGTGCTGCAGTCATATAATTGGTTACAGTTAATCACCTGCCACAATTTGCCTAACTTTATGTAAATACGAATATGTACAAGAGCATTCCTGAGGTAAGTAAGAAGTAAATATGAGACAGAACCTGTTAGGTCCTATCATGGGTGACTTTTCACTATTAAAGACAACATCTATCACTTTACACAAGTAAGGCCAGCTCTACTACACCGTGGTGACTGCTTTGCTAGCCTAAGTTTTGGAGGCTCTGTTTTAGCCTATCCCAACTTTAATCGATTACAATGATCAATGGCTTCTAAAATAAACATTTTTGGACCAAAGAAAAGTCGCATCAATTTTTAAAACAAAACAATTGTGGGCTTAGCTACCCTCAGCCTTTTTTTCAGTTTTCCAAATCTACCTCCAGTTCTTTTTTAAAGAAGCCCAAACAACTTTTGATCAAATTAGAGTGAAGGAGGCATAGTCTTGAAACATTGGTAAGTGCTCCTATCGATCTTTAACTTTCAAAATGACTCTAAATAGGCATTTTAAATTTATTTTCTTTTTTAAACCTAGTCTTCTTCTATTTTAATCATTATTTTCCATAACAAAATAAGCTCAAACAACTGAATTTCCACACAGCTCTTAGAAAGACACTTAGATGCTAATTAAAAGCTAAGCTACAGATTATAGTAAAACAAGTAAAAGACAGCTACAAAAAATATTTGTCAGAAATTAAATATATATATTAAATACTGGACAATGCAAAACATTGAGATGAAGCATAAAAGAGAATGGCTGCAACCCTTACACAGTTGGAGACAGACAGTGGACATTTCCTGAGTTACAGACCTGGGGGCGGATAACTAAGATCAGAGGGCTCGTTGTTCAGCGAGCTGCAGCTGCTAGGCTTCTGCTGCTCCTGACTTCCTTGGTGGTCAGTAGTCCAGGCCTCCCCATCTATACCTGGTTCTAGCACTTCAGGCGCTTCTGCCTCCTCTTCTCCACTCTGCTCTGCATGGTCTTCCTCAGAACCATTAAGGGTTTTTCCAAGCTGAAGAGTCTCCATTGTTCTCTGGGTCTCAGAGACCCACGACTCAATTCTACTATTGAGCTGTACTTCTACAGATATGGGTTCATGAGTATAATCTTCCTCCTCTTCCTCATCTTCATCATCCTCTTCTTCGAGCATGCCAGGGACAAGAGTGCTGGTGGTGCTGGTGATGGAGGAATTTAACAGATCTCGGCAACTGCCATCCAAAGAACCAGTCTCTGTACTCTGCTGGGAGGCCCATTCCAGGTCATCGGGCTTCACTTCCTCTTTATCGCTCACTGTTGATCTCCCAGGGTTTGCAGCTGAGGTAGTACTGCTTGCAGCCAGTAATGATGGCTGCTTACCAACAGGGGCTGCATCAGACGGAAGTTTCCTGGGCTTTTCAGATGTGCTATGCTTACTGGAAACCTCTCTCTCATTTTCTGATGTTTCCAGCCCATCTGAGGTTTCCACCATGTTTCTCCAATTTGTTTCTGCAAATATCAAACAGATTTTTTAAAAACCAGAACAGTTCCAGAATCATACAACTCTTAAAAGAGGGAAGAACAAACTACAGAAATTTGTTGGCTCACCAACTGGTTGGAGAAACTAAAAACTTATTCTAGTACTGGTTTAAATGTTACAAAAGGAAAACAATTCTCAAAAATGTGCATTTAAGATAAAGAAACAAGGAGGCAAAAGTAAGCGTATTTATGCCTCAGAATGCACAAGATCTTGTAACAACAGGAGCTCATTAATGCTTTTACATAAAATCCATATTCATGAGAATCAATGAATTGCCTTTTTTTTTTTTTTGGCCTAGAGGTGTACTGGGCCCAAGGATCCACGAGTCACAGATGGCAGAGCCAAGATGTCCAGCAGAAATACTTCTAATTTGACGTGTTTGTTTCATGCTCCCACAGCAAGTTATCTGAGAACTGTCTTAGCCTATAATGGGACTTGTTTCCACTTATAATAAGCAAAGAAGCCATCCATGCATTTCTAACATTTGTGAAAATCTGTTTAATAATACATGTAGCTGGGCTCACCAACTGAATTTGGTAGCCAAAAAAAGAAGTGTTATTATATAATACAGTGGTGATAATCTAAATTATTTTTAATGACAGAAAGTCAGTTTAAAACAAAAAAACTGGGAATGAGGAGACAAAGGACAGCTCTCTTACCCCTCATTTTTCATGTATTTTTCTTTCATTTTTCATTTTTTTATTATTGAGGTATAATGGACATATGACATTATACTAGTTTCAGGCGTACAACATAATGATTTGGTATTTGTAAATACTGCAAAATGATTGCCTTAATAAATCAAGTTAATAATCTGTCAGCATACAGTTACCAAAAAATTTTTTTCTTCTGATGAGGATTTTAAGATCTACTCCATAGCAACTTTCAAATATGCAATACAGTATTATTAATTATAATTGCCATGTTGTACGTTATATCCCCATGACTTATTTATTTTATAACAGCCAAGTCTCTACTTTTTGACACCCTTCACTCATTTCACCCACTCCCCAAGACTCTGGCAACACACACGTGTGTGTGCACACACACTATGTCTTCTTTATCCATTCATCCATTTGATGGACACTTAGGTTGTTTCCATAATTTGGCTACTGTGAATGATGATGAAATGAACATGGGAGTAGAGATATTTCTTTGAGGTAATAATTTCATGTCCTTTGGGTATATACCCAGAAGATGGATTGCTGGATCATATGGTATTTCTATTTTTAATTTTTTGAGGAACCTCCATACTGTTTTCTGTAGTGCCTGCACAAATTTACACTGTCACAGTGTACAAGGATTTCATTTTCTCTACATCCTTGCTAACATTTGTTATTTTTTGTCTTTTTGATAATAGCCATTTTAACAGGTGTCAGGTGGTGTATCTTGTAGTTTCAATTTGCATTTCCCTGATGATTAGTGATGTTGAACATCTTTTTATATTGGCCATCTATATGTCTTCTTTGGAAAAAATGTATATTCGGATCCTCTGCTCTTTTAATTGGATTGTTGGTTTTTTTCAGTTGTATGAGTTCTTTATCTATTTTGGATATTAACCCCTTATCAGACAGATGATTTGCAAGTATTTTCTCCCATTCAGTAGGTTGCCTTTTCATTTTGTTGATTCCCTCTGCTGTGCAGAAACTTCTTAGTTTGATGTAGTCCCATTTATTTATTTTTGCCTTTTAAAAAAAATAACACCCCCTTCTATTTGCATTATAGCTGCTACCTACAGTTTGTAAGTATCATGATCAAGCTGTAGTGATAAAGCAAGTCTACTCATACTAATATATCAACTTGAATGTCACCTATCAACTATTCACTGATAAAAACCATATTTTGGGCACTTGAAGTCAGGGCACATGGTTTGGAAAAAACCTTTCTTTCCTGCAGTTACTTCAAGTTTGAAGTAAGTTGTTTCCAGTCTCCTACTCATGAAAAAAAAAATCTACTCCTCCTCCTATATTTTCATTCTTAGTTAATAACATTATCATTTTTGTAGTCTCAAAGCAAAAGAAAACTTATAGTACTCATTGACCTTATATTTCTCCCTTACTTTATTCAACTGAACTTATATGTCACTTCTAGCTCAAAAACTATTAAATTTGGTCACTACTGTCTTAGCTCAAGCCTTCTTTATCTTGCTATACATCTATATATATTCCTAATTGGTTTTGTGAATTGGTCACATCACTGTCTAACGGGCTTTCTATTACCCTATGACAAGATCCAAACACCTCAGCTTGGCATAGCCAAAGCCCTCTGTGATCTGACCCTCACCTATCTTTCCCATCCCATTCATTACAACCCCCAGCCATGCACTCTATGCTTGGGGTCAGTCTGAATTCTCATTGCTCCCAGAAGTCATAACCTTTCTATTTACAATTCCTTGCTTTGCATAAGCTGTTCTTTCCATATGAGATGTGTTTTCCTCCTTCACCCTTCAGACTCCCACCCATCCTGGATGACCATCCTTAAATGTCAATTCCTTATGAAGTCTTTCCTGACTTTCCACTCACGTGAATTCCCATAGCACTTCTGGCATATATAGTTCAAAAGCACTTGTTTTGTGTTTGCTGTGCTGCCCCTTCTTCCCTCCTTATCCTCATTCCTGCTCATCTGTGTCCCTATGGTTGGCATAGAGTAAGTGCTGGAGGCAAAAAAGCCTATTAAATGAAAAATACCACACGTATATTTAATTATGCCCCCCCTAAAAAAACTTTAAAAGGGCATATATTTTTTTTAAATTTTATGCGCACATTTATATTTCCTTCCAACAGTTTTTATCCTCCTTCAAAAGTATAAGAATTCACTTGGAGTTCCACCTCCCCCTTGTCAATGAGTCAACGAACAGGAAAGAGGAAGGAGGTCAGGATACTAGGTCAGGCTGATCTCTCTCCAGAATCAACCTTAGGCCTTCATCTACTTGGGTAGGTGAGCTGAAAAGCCCACATGGGTCCTTGGGAAAGTAAAGGGAGATATGACTTCAAAAGCAGAAGCAAAGGACTCTGCTATTAGCCATCAAGAGACTTGTCACAATAATCAAAAAGTCACCAAGGTCACGTATCTACTGGGGAGGGAGGGTCTAGGCTCCCACTTTAAAGTAATAGATGAAGCTTGATCAACAGCTGATGAGCACACAAACACATGCATACAACATGGAGAAACAGAAGAGTACGAAAGTGCCATCTTTCTCTAGGGGACAGGAGAAATCTGATTGGGATGGGGAGGAGGACAGTCTAAATCCCAAACAGAACCTCTAGAAGTCCACTTCTGATGAAGGAACCAGGAAGCAAGTTAAAGGAAGAATCAAAGATCTCAACAAACCTAGAAATGGTACTGATTCAAACCTACCCTGCTTCTGAATTTTTATTGTAGCGTAATTTATTCAATAGAGCTCTTCTTTGCTTGTTAATCCCTTCTATGCTTTCCTCTCTTGTTTATTGGGTCTTTGTGAAATTGTCTTTTAAACTTTCAAATCACTAGAAGATTTCTTAGAGGATGAGGTATGTGTATTTCTCCTTTCAGTCAGTACAAACAGAGAAGCTGTCTATCTTTAGTTATACTTAGAACAAGCAAATGAGTTCAAGAAACTACAGAACAAACTAGTGGCAGAAAATGAGCAGGAAATTCAGGATGGATGGACTACATAATGAGGTTGTCCTCCCCTCGTAAGTGATTACTGAAAAGCTACTATACTGTCCTATTAAGAACTCAATCAACAGACAGGGAACACAATCACACTGGCTAAGAATGCAGATTCTAGAGTCAGATTTACCAGGTGTGTGCACTGACAAGTTAATTACCTCTCTTCATCTTAGGCTCCTCATCTATGAAATGCAGTACAGTATTTTTTTTAATTTTTTTTTTTTTTAAAGATTTTATTTATTTGACAGAGAGAAACACAGTGAAAGAGGGAACACAAGCAGGGGGAGTGGGAGAGGGAGAAGCAGGCTTCCCTCCGAGCAGAGAGCCTGATGCGGGGCTCGATCCCAGGACCCTGGGATCATGACCTGAGCTGAAGGCAGACGCTTAACGACTGAGCCACCCAGGCGCCCAGTATTTTTTTTAATTTTTAAAAAAGATTTATTTATTTGAGAGAGAGAGCGGGCGTGGGAGGGGGAGAGGGAGACAGAGAATCTCAAGCAGACTCCCCATTCAGCACGGAGCCTGCCCTGTGGCTCGATCTCAGGACCCTGAGATCATGACCTGAGCTGAAATCGAATAGGATGCTTAACCAACTGAGCCACCCAGGTGCCCCTGCAGTACAATATTTCTTATCTCATAGGGTTGCTCACATAATCGAATGTATTAATAAATGTGAAATGCTTAGAGAAGTGCCTAGCACATAGTATGAATTCAGTGAGATACTATTATTATGTATCAAGTGCCCATTATGTGCCAAGTTCCTACCTTAAAGAACTTACAACTTAGTTGGAATTTATGTTCAAAACTATTTGTTTCATGTAATAAGTATAATAGAACTGAGACTCAGCACAGGTGGAAGGAAAACATAAGCAAAGAAAACAAGGGGTATATAAAAGACAGTAAGACTGGACTATCATAGGAGGTTTTCTATTCTGCCAATGATTAGCATTCTTTTCCCAGCTTTGCTTTTCCTTTAAACTATGGGGAGAAAAACATTTTAGGAATCCTGCATCAGGATGACATGGAAGATGCTGTTTGTTATCTATCCAACAGTCATTCCCCATTTTCTTCCTGGATAACAGAACCCCCAAACTTGGAATGAACTTGAGTCCAGTCCTGGAGGATGAATTAAAATAGTTCTTAGACTATAATGGTTATCCCATTCCTCCTTTGCCAAATAGTCCCTTGCCCGTCTCCCTTGCAGCTAAAAGGAGTCACAAGATCAGTTCTGGCTAAATGAAACAAAAGGAGAAGTCTTCTGAAAATTGTTTCTTTCACTGATAAAAGGAACTCACTGCCTGAACCTCCTGCTTTTGACTACTAATGCCAGAGCCACAGCAGCTACTTATGAACATGAGATGATGGCACAAGAATAGAAAGCCACAGACTGCAAATGGAAGAACAGAAAGAAGGAAAGAGCTAGGGACTTTGAGGATATTGTGAAATAATTAAATATCCTGATTTCTTAGGCCACATTAGTGGTTTTATGTTTGTTGCTGAATGCATCCGATACACAAAGAATGACTTCATGCTTTCTTCTCAGTGTTATTTGTGATTCCTTCCACTCATTTTGTTGGTGTCCTCATAAATCAGCTCATCATGTCAGAATCTTAAAGATTCCATCTAAATCCTTCCTTAGGATTCAACCATTAGCTCTACCAGATTAAAAAAAAAAAAAAAAAAGACAACCACAGGTCCAAAATGGTGTCACTTAGACTGAGTTCCCAAACTGGAGCTTAATTCCCAATCCAATTGCAGTTTCAAACTCCCCTAGAAATGCTGCCTTAATTGGTCAGTCAGGAAATTTTTCTTTCCATCAGCACCAATGAGTCTGTCACCTGGGTCCTCTCCATCCTCCAAAGATAGGTGAGGTAATCTGCATAAGACCCCTTGGTTTTTCCCTTAGCAACAGTCTCCTCTGGAACAATCTTTTTCTTTTCCTAGTAACTTTCTTGCCTGCCTTGCCACCCCCCCCCATAAAAACTTTCCACTTTGTAAAAGTCTTCAGACTGCCTCTCTACTTGCTAGATGGTGGCTGCCCAATTCATGAATCATTCAATAAAGCTAACTAGATCATCAAATACACTTGGTTGAATTTTGTTATTTAACAGCTCATAGAATTTTAGCTTTGAGTGGAACCTTATAGATGACCTAGATGAACCCTCCTCATTTCACTAAAGAGAAATCTGAGGCCCAGAACTTAATCAATTATTTCTCAGTCCCCCACGCAGAGTGTGTGAGAAAGCTAAAGCTTCAATCTTTGAACACTATATTTGGTGCCTTTTGAAAACATCTCCTAAGTCTTTGAGAGGTTCTTTTCATAACTTTTCTTTTCATGTGCTCAAACCCACAGCTTTATGAATTTACCTTGAAGTTTGCTTTTGAGATCTGCATTATCATTATATAGAGAGAACTGATCTCATTTACAAAGTTGGCACTTTATCTTATTTTCAACTAGTGGCACTTCAGCCAAAAAAACGTCTGCCTCTAAGCCAGTAACACTTATCCTTGGGGCGCCTGGGTGGCTCAGTCGTTAAGCGTCAGCCTTCGGCTCAGGTCATGGCCCCAGGGTCCTGGGATCGAGCCCCACATGAGGCTCCCTGCTCAGCGGGAAGCCTGTTTCTCCCTCTCCCACTCCTCTTGCTTGTGTTCCCTCTCTCGCTATGTCTCTGTCAAATAAATAAATAAAATCGTAATAAGAAAAACCACTTATCCTTGATCTGCAGTTTCCTAAAGTCCCAGAGTAACTTGTTCATTGTCTCTGTCCTAGAGCTTTGTCGAAGCATTCCAAACATTTAACTACAATCACAGATAGGGAGACTAGGAAAGGGAGTGTGAGGAAAAAAAGGGAAAACATGAGGACTCATTTTTCTACATGTTAAATTTTAGTTGGCAACAAGCTATTCAATAAACTCCCAGATAGCTTTAAAAAAAAGAAGAAGAAGGAAGAAACTGGAGCTAAGCTGAAGGAGGTGGCTATCCTATTTTTAAAAAGAAAAAATAGGGGAAGCGAACCAGAAACATCATGAAAACTGGAGAACTTAAGAGTTCAAAGTATTGTAGAAAAAAGGCAAGGACACTCCTAAGACATAGAGTGCAGTAAATAATGTTATTTTAAACATTACACATGTTAAAAAGAAAACCACAGGCCCAAAACGGCATCACTGAGGCCAAATCACCAAACCAGAGCTTAAGATCTAACCTAATCACAGTTTCAACCTCCCTCAGAAATCTATCTGGTCAGCACTAATGAGGTAATCTGTCACAAGGGCCCTTTCCACCCCCAAAAGGAAGATGAGACAATCCACTAATAAGACCCCTTGCCTGTCTCCCTAAAGGAAGGTGACCTGGCCAGGAACCATCCTTTCTTTTCTTTTGCTAATAATTTCCTTGCCCCACCCTCTCTCCTATATAAGCCTTCCATTTTGTGCAATTCCTCAGAGCTCCCCACTACTTGCTAGAAGGGATGTTGCGCCGGTGCATAAATACCTAAGAAAGCCAATTAGATCTTTACATTTACTCAGGTGAATTTTTGTTCTTTAACACACACAAATGCTGGGTTTTAGTCTGTTTCTTTTTGACTACTATCAAATTTAACTTAAATGTCATATGTCTAGATTTTATAAGCTTATATTCCATAATATTCAGGTCTTTTGTTTACTTAGTAAATCAAAACTTAAACAATTCAGTATAAAGTATTAAAATGAAACTTCCTAGAATTTACTTAGTTATAGGTCACAAGTATTGTACCTTTTCAAAATGATTTTAATCACTTAAATGGTTTCAACGTTTAAAACATCTGATATATACCATATACCATATACACCAACTTACCATATTCCTTTTCATTTACTTCAGAAATGGGTTCAGAAATGACACTGCAGAAAGAAATGGCGCTTGCCGCAGAGGGGTTCCGAGAGTGCCCCATGTGGTGTGGCGCCTTTTTCACGTTCTTCAAGGCTTCCTCCGCCTGCTCTTGTTCCATTGCTGCAACCATCTCTTTATATGCTTTCCTGGCTTCCTCAGTGAGCTCTACCAACTGATTAAACAGGCTCTAAAAAGAGATTCTGATTAGTCCATTTTGGGGCTATACTTTTTATTCCTATAACTGACAATAAGTCTCTCTACTGTTTCAGGATCAGACACACTTTCAATCAGCACAAAATCCAAATGGTATGCACACTGCAGAACATTATAAAATACTCTGTAACTTACAGATATTGTTTATGTAATTCTCACAAGTCTGAGGAAATTTCCTGATTCAATACTAGTCATTAACTGTGATATACTGAAAGTTCCTGCCAAGTTTATCAATTCAACAACTGCCCCCTTCAGTCTCTGGCACTACAGCAAGTACAGAGACCACTGGAACACCACTCTGCTCTTAAGGAGATTTCCATGTGGCTGAAAGATAGGAGACACCAATGATTCAAGGTACCTTATTTTAAATGCCTTGAGATGTACAAAATGTTTTGGCTTTTGGAAGAAACATCAAATCTAACTGCTGAGCATCGCTGAAGAATTTCCAAAGTACTATTACCTCTGACATAGGCCTTGAAAAATAGATACAATTTTGAAGGGTGGAGATCCTACATTCTTAGCCAAACATGCAAAACAATAAATACAGGTATAGACTTAAGAAAGTACAAGGCTTGTCTGGGGAGCAGTGAAGAATCCTTATATGGATTAGAATATAAGGGAATGAGCGTATGCAGTGTGATATCGAAGTTTATAGAAGAAGATGGCAGCCTCCACAAGAATTAAAAGTTCCCTGGATGTGCGCTTATTGGAAGAGCTTGAAGAAGATCAAAAGAAGTCAGTGATGGGATGGCTAGCTGAAAATATGACACTTATAAGAAGGACAAACCAAAGATATTGGGACAAATGCAAATTACAAAAACAGAATAAAGAGCCTGACGAAGAATGTAGAGCTAAATAATCAGAAGTTCCTCCATCAGTGAAACAAAATGAACATGAATGGCAATTAATAATTCCAGCAAAATGGTGGGTGGACTATACACATGTTAATAAAATGGCAAAATTCATATAGCATTGAAGTTGGACTTCAACAATTATGACCTCTAAAAAACTCCGAAGAAAACTGAAGTTTCCATAGCCACTAGAAAAGACAATCAAATAATAACTTGTTGTGATTCTTACATCATAATTGAACAACCTTCTACTTCCGTTTAATGTCTTAATTTAGTATCACAATGCAACACACCCACACATTAAATAAAAAATGTCAGATGTCAGACCTGAACATTCCTAAGAATATGTTTAATATTATATATTAAATTATGCTTTCAGACAATGGGAAGAAAAGTACAGTACAACTTTTTTCCTCCTACCAAGGCACTTTCATTTAACTTTAAACCATAACTGGATGAAAGCATGGCAAAAAGTGTCATATTGCTATGGAATATGTCCCTGAAAATACGTCCTTAAGAAGGAAAAACATAAGTAGCATGCTTTAGCCAGCTTCAGTTTAAACTGATTAAGGTAGTAGGTACAATAAATCTGTTGCCAACTGCAATGATTTTAAGCATGCTAACACTACTAGTAGTATCAAAATATACTCAGGATTTACTTATTTTTAAAAAGAAGGAATAATGGATTCTGGTAAAAACAGCTTCTATGTGTTACATGTAACAGACTTCCTAAATATTTGTTTGCAACGTTTAACGAACTATGCACTTAAGTGAAGCCAACAAAAAGAAAATAGGCATATGGATGTGTGATATTGAGATTAACAATCATTTTACAATATAAATAAAACACAGAAATAGTTGGGAATAAAAAAATAAGTAAGAAGAGAAAAAAAGAAAATTTAAGAGAAAAGCTATCAGGAAATAAAAACCTTGAATGTCAGGGTAAGGAGAGAAAGTTTAATTCAAAGGTTACTTTTAGCAGATGGTAAAAATAACTTAGGTGTACTACCACATTACTGCAAATGGGTACACTTGATAATATACCACTATTTCCTTTACCCCCATTTTAAGAGTATATTTTGGTTTAAACAATAACTTACCTATCTCAAAGTAGTAGAGGACAAGTGAAACAATGACAAACAAAACTGGCAAGCATTTTATAAAGCCATACAAATAATCCAGTATATATAATTCAGTAAGAAGTCAATACAATGAAAAACAAACATGTCCACTTTTCCTGACCTCAATCTCACTCCTATTCCATAAACTAACAGTGAACAAAAAAGGAGTAATTTTTATTAGGTGTCTTTATATATGACCCTTTTTTCCCACAGAGGTACTTATCACCCAAATTCGCACATATAGTTTAACATAGCAAGCAGGTATACATATACCACACAGTTTACTGAACAAACATTTATCACCTGCTCATGCTCAAGTAATGTGAAAGGTGTCAGGGACACAAAGACAAGAGGTCTGCCCTCAAGGAATTCATAGTTAAAGGGAAAGAAACACATAATCTACAGCAAGGCAGTATGATACCTATAACCAAGAAAAGCAGCACAGGCTACTGTGGGAGCAGAAATATTGAGTATATACTCATAAAGTAGGTGGGTAGATAACTTCATGGGTACTGGGAGAGAACCTGAATGGAAATGGGGGTATGCAAACATGGTAACTGGATAAGAAAGGACACACACTTAAATAAATAAAAATAGTATGGCTAGGAAGAGGTAAAATGGTCCATGAATGGTGTCACAAAATACTTCAGAGTCAACTTCATAAAAGAGTCTTAAAATGTTATGAGTTACTAAGCATTACTGGAGATAAATAACTTTTATTCTAATTATTAATTACCAGCCTATTGTTATTATTATTACTTATTATCATCAGCTCCTATGGGCAAAGCTTTGTATTAGCAGACCAGGAGAGGAAGATAAAGGTATCATGAGTGCAGAATTATTTTGACAATTGGTTAGGAATTCCATTTTCAAAAAGAAAATCCTCTCTAATTAAAGGATCTTTTTCTCTCTTGACTCCAAGTAGCATAAAATATAGCCAATATATACACTGAAGAAAATTATTTTATATCATATAATATCGAGTATCTTTACCTAGCAGTTAAATAATTATCATATATTACAAAATTGAACCCAGAAGAAAAAAGCACTGTGGGAAAAACAGGAGCTGAAATCTTTACAGCCAAAATACTGTAGGATTAACTTGTGTAAATGTTTTTAGCACTAAAAAAAGGAAATGTAATACTCAAAAATTTTCCACTCATTCTTGGGAGAGTCATCTCATTTCTTCAAATGCTTTAAAAGAACACTGGCACATGTTAACAGAAAACGTACTGGCGGGGGGGTGAGGACAAGAGGGAGTGAAGGAGTGTATCCTCTTAGGTCTTACCTCAGCACCAAAGTAGTTGAAGATTCCCACTACGCTAACAGGAACCAGCTTGTTCACACAGCGTCCTAGAGCTTTTCTTCCAAGGGCAAACACAAAAGGAATTTCTTGTTCCCGTGCCATGGCTATAACATTATAGAGAGCCTCATCCAGGCCACCTGAGAAAGTCAACACATGCTGAGGTCTTAATTTATTTATATAAATGGAGGTATTTTAGCATCCAACAGCTAAAGCGTAAAACACAGCAGCAAAGGATTCTATGAATGCTTGTGGCACTTTTGCTATTCTACTTATTTTCCTATTGGAATTTATATGATGTATGGATATATATATATATACACACACACATGTATGTATTTTCTTTCTTCCCAATAAATTTTAAAATTTTTCAACACCAGTTTTTGTCTCTCCATAGGGATTGGTATAGTGGGGGTCAAATTTCAATACATTCACTAAAAAAGAAATTAAAATTGCTAATAGTGGCTGATATATTTATTCTCTCAGCCCAAGTGGCAATAACACAGATATATACTACTATTTTTATTGGTATTTCTCCCCTGTGGAGAATATGCCTACTACTAATACCTCTGCATCTGCCTACTCCAATTACCCAAAGTGGCTCACTTGGTTGGCCCAACTTAAATCCTTCACTAGTGTTCATAGATTAGGACTTCTTTACAGTCCAATCTCAATTTTATTACTTAATTTGAGGTAATGAAAGATTTCACTTTCTTTCCTCATGTTCAATATTATGTTTTATACCTAAACTCTGCAAAGAAAGACATATGGCTTTCACTTTAAAATTCATTGTGTATCTCACAATTATACTAAATAAATATCAAAACACTTCAAAAGTAAAATGTTCATACCTTTTGACTGGATTTTTTCACAGTTTGGAGAAATTATAACACACTTGATCTTATTTAACTTCATATGTTTAGTAACCTCCCTTAGGCCCATAACCAGCCGTCTCCTTGCTTTTGCTCTCACAGGATCTTTTTGGTAGATGCGTTCCTGAAAACTGACAAGCTCTTGAAGAAGAAGAGTCACACATTCATCAATCTCTTTACAAAGAACCTGATTACAATACCTGTAAAGGAAACCCAAAACAGGTAAGTCCAACCTAATTTACTTTCCTGTAATTATAAGATTATGTTAGGGAAAAAAAATATCCAATAAGAGGTTTTCATTGAAAAATCAACTCTTTAAAATCTCTTAAATCCTACTGAGAATTAGAAAAAGAGAAGTTTTGCTGAATTACAACAGATTGGCTTTTATGGAAAGGTTGGATTATCCTCAGATAAGTACTATCCAAACTCCCAATTATTAAATTATTAAGGATATAAATCAAATGTGAGCCTGTTATTTGATAAAAAGAGATATAATGTTTCTGGTAAAAAGATATAAAGTTATTTCATTCCAGTAAATACCAATGATCCTTCTCGTAGGAAAGAAATATAATTTCCCAGAAGCTAACTGAATGCCCTCATACCAACCAAGTCATCCTCCACACTCAAGTCACAATCTCTGGGAAATTGGCTTCCTCGACCACAAAAATAAGGAGTTAGGTAAGATGGCCTCAACGGCTCCTCTAACAATGAAAATCTATGGCTGTGAAGGATGAACTCAGTAATCAAATTAAAGCCAAAATCAAAGAAGCCTTGAGGTAAAAGTCACATGCTCTTATAGCAAGCAAAGCAAATGAATGAGGCTCTTTGTGAGATCATGTATGGCTATAATGTGAGCAACAGACAGGCAGTGAGTGAGGCCACTAAAGTACTTAATTGCAGGGATAAGGAAGTCATCCAAGTTTACTTTCTCCCTATATACTCTTTTTCAAGTTCTCATCCTTAACCTCTACTATAAACAGGTACTTAACAGGGAGAATTGGTATAATTTCTAATCTAAGACTAACCAGGCAAGTAAATTTCCACTTCTGAATTATATTATATAGTAGAAAAATACTAGGCCTGCCCTTCTTTAGTGGAAAAAAACTGTTTTGGAAAATTTTTTTCTTTATGTGAAAAATATTTAAATAAGTAGTGTTTAAATAAGTAAATAAGTGTGACACTACTTCAGAAGAAAAGATAAAGACTGAGGAAAAATTATCAAAGTATGCAAAATTAAAGACTGCACTTAGAAAATAGAAAATAAAAAATGCAGTTTTCTTCATTCTGTTTTTCTTTCAAGCTGTTTATTTCATACATATGTAACATGTTACTCCCCAAGTGTTTCCTTTGCTCCACATCTATTATCTGACATTTAATTAACTTCCCAAATCCAGACAAAAAGAATTAGCTCAAAAACAATAGTATTAAAGAAAAGGAACAGGACAGAAGGATCAAGATGGCAGAACAGGAAGATCCCAAGCTCATCTCCCAGAGACACACCAAAATTACAACATCATACAGAACAACTCTCTGAGAATGATGTGACAAATAGCAAAAACAGCTCTTCCACAACGCAAGATAGAAAAAGCCATACCAGACAAGTAGGAAAGGCAGAAAAGGGCTCTAGTCAGGACCCACATCCCCTGCTCAGTGACTCCCAAACAGGAGGGATATTACAAACGCAGAGGCCATCCTTCCTAAGGAGCAAAGGGTTCAAACCCTGTATCAAGCATGCCCACCCTGGGGACCTGCATCAGGAAGATGAGGCCCCATAAACGCTGGCTTTGAAAATCTATGGGGCTTAACTCCAGGAGAGCTAGAGGGCTAAAAGAAACTGAGACTCTACTCTTAAAGGGCACAGGCACAAACTCACTGGCTCTGAGACCCAGCATAGAGGCAGCATTTTGAAAAGCGCCTGGGCCACACATGAAGATTTGCTAACTTTAGGGCATGTGCAGAAGGGGCAGGGATCTATGGGAACATTTTCCTGGAACAGAAGCACTGGTGGGAGCCATTTCTGACACTCTTCTTCTACCTTGCTAATACCGCTTGCCCTGCCTCAGCATGCCCCCGCAGACCCACTCTACTTAACAATGCTGGCCCCCGTACGCATCCCCCTCAAAGTGGCTCCCACCCCACTGCACCTGGCAGGTAGTCTCAGCCAGATCCCATAGTCCCCCAAAGCAGCTCCCAGTCCACCAGACTTGGTGGGCAGCCCAGGCCAGGTTTAAGGGCCCCCTCTAAAACAAGTCCCATCCCACCACACTCAGCAAGTGACCCTGAGTGGGATCGGCATCCCTGCAAAGCAGCTCCTGCCCTGCCATGCAGCAGGGAGCCTCAGACTGATACCTCCCAAAGCAGCTACAGCCCCGACCACCAAAATGCCCCCAACCATTACAGCAGGGTCTTTCAGCCAGCTGCATCTGAGGCCAAACCCACCCACCAGTGCAAACCCAGCAGTCACAGCCCAGCCATAACAGAAGGACACATGTAGTCCACATGGGGGACACCCCCAAAGTGCCTGGGTCTGGGGACCAGGGGAGACTGTGCTTCAAGGCCCCACAGGATGCCTTCTACATTAGGTCACTCCATCAAGACTCTGAGACATAGCTAATCTATCTAACACATAAAAACAAAGAGAGTCGGGGAAAATGAGAAGACAGAGAAATAGGTTTTGAAGGAAAGAACAAGACAAAACCTGAGAAAAGAATGAAATGAAATGGAGATAAGTAAACTACCTAATAAAGAGTTCAAAGTAATGGTCATAAAGATGTTGACCAAACTCAAGCAGAATGGATGAACACAGTGAGAACTGCAACAAACAGATACAAACTATCAAAAAGAACTCATCAGAGCAGAAGATAAAATAATACACTAGAGGGAATCAAAAGCACATTAGATGATGCAGAACAATGATCAGTGATCTGGAAGACAGGGTAGTGAGTGTCACCCAAGTTGAATAGCAAGGGGACAAAACTTTAAAAAATGAGGATAGTTTAAGAGACCTCTTAGACAACATCAAGCAGACTAACATTTACATTATAGGGGTCCCATAAGGGGAAAAAAAGAGAGAAACAAGTAGAAAGCTTATTTGAGGAAATAATGGCAGAAAACTTCCCTAAGCTGGGGAAGAAAACAGACATCCAGTTCCAGGAAGCACAGGGAGCCAAAAACAAGATTAATGCAAAGAGATTTACACTAAGACATGTAATAACTAAGATGTCAAAAATTAAAGATAAGGAGATAATCTTAGAAGCAGCAAGAGAAAAGCAACTAGTTACATACAAGAGAACATACATAAAATTATCAGCTGATCTTTCAACAGAAACTTTGCAGGCAGAAGAGAATGTCACCATATAAGTACTGAAAGGAAAAAACCGACAACCAAGAAATTTACCTGGCAAGATCATCATTCAGAATTGAAGAAGAGATGAAGAGTTTAAAGACAAAAGTTAAAGGAGCTCATCAACACTAAACTGGCCTTATAAGAAATGTTAAAGGGACTTCTTTAAGTGGAAGAGAAAAAGCCACAACTAGACGAAAATTATAAAGGAAAAAAATCTCACTGGTAAAAGCAAACATACTGCAAAGGTAGTGTAGATCAACCACTTATAAAGTTAGTATGAAGGT
Organism: Phoca vitulina; assembly: GCF_004348235.1. Taxonomy (NCBI): domain Eukaryota; kingdom Metazoa; phylum Chordata; class Mammalia; order Carnivora; family Phocidae; genus Phoca; species Phoca vitulina. Next base: position 16,680,959 of record NW_022589723.1, read on the forward strand.
TAAAAACAAAAACAGTAAAATCAATCATGTCTACAATATTTTGTTAAGGGATACAAAGATAAAGATATAAAGCAGGATGTCAAAACATAAAACACTGCAGGGCAGGGAAAAATGTAGTGCTTTTAGAATGTGAACTTAAGAAATCATCAACTTAAATTAACTTACATACATAGGATATTATACATGAACTTCGTGATAAGGAAACCAAAAACCTAAATAGATACAAAGGAAATAAAGAGAAAGGAATCCAAACATAACACTAAACAAAGTCATCAAATCCCAAGGGAAGAGATCAAGGAAAAAAACACCAAAAAAGAGAACTACAAAAATAGAAAACAAACAAATGGCAATAAGTACTACCTACCAATAATTACTTTAAGTGTAAATGGAAGGAATATTATAATCAAAGACTCAGGGTGGTTGAATGGATAAAAAAGCAAGACCTATCAAAATGCTGCTTATCAGAGACTCAATTCAGGGGTGCCTAGGTGGCTCAGTCAGTTAGGCATCCACCTCTTGATTCAGCTGAGGTCATGATCTCTGCGTCTCTCCCTCTGCTTCCCCCCATCCCCCCAACCACACACCCACTGCTTATGCTCTCTAAGAAAAAAAAAAAAAAACAAAACTAAATTCAGACCTAAGACACATACAGAGTGGAAGAAGATTCCATGCACACAGAAACGAAAAGAAAGCTGGGGTAGGAATAGTTACATCAGACAAAATGGACTTTAAAACAAAGACTGTACAAGAGACAAAGAAGGACATTAAATAATGATAAAGGGATCAATCTAACAAGAGGATATAACAATTATAAATATCTATATACCCAACATAGGAGCACCTAAATATACAAAGCAATATTGATAGACACAAAGGTAGAAACTGATAGTAACATAATAACACCCCACCTACATCAATAGAGAGATCATCCAAAGAGAAAATCAGTAAGGAAACAGTGGCCTTAAACAACAGACTAGACCAGACAGACATAATACAAATAAAAAGAACACTCCATCCAAAACAGCAGAAAACACATTCCTTTCAAGTGCACATGGAACCTTCTCCAGGGTTGATCACATGTTAGGCCACCAAACAAGTCTCAATACATTTAAGAAGACTGAAATCATATCAAGCATCTTTTCAACTACAATGGGATGAAACCAGAAATCAATTACAAGGGGAAAAAAAACTGGAAAAAACACAAACATGAGGAGGCCAAACAACATGCAAATAAGCAACCAATGGGTCAAAGAAATCAAAGAAGGAATTAAAAAATATCTTGAGACAAATGAAAATGGAAACACAACCTCCAAAATCCGTGGGACACAGCAAAAACAGTTCTAAGAGAGAAGTTTAAAGTGATACTGGCCTACTCTAAGAAACAAGAAAAATCTCCAATAAACAATCTAACCTTACACATAAAGGAACTAAAAAAAGAAGAAGGCCCAAAGGGAGCAGAAGGAAGTAAATAATAAAGGTCAGAGAGGAACTAAATAAAATAGAGACTGAAAAAGAAACAACAGAAAAGATCAATGAAACCAAGAACCGGACTCTGATAAATAATATTTATATGGACCTAGATGGTATTTTGCTAAGTAAGTCAGACAGAGAAAAACTACCATACAAATTCACTTACATGTATAATCTATAAAACAAAACAAGTGAACAAATTAAAAAAAAAAAGAAAGAAACAACCATAAGAATGAACTGATGGGTACCAAGGGGTAAAGGGTGGGAAGATGGGCACAATGGGTGAAGAGGAGAGGAAATATAAGCTTTCAGTAATGGAATGAATAAGTCATGGGGATAAAAGGAAATATAATAGGAAATATAATCAATGATATTGTAATAGCATTGTATGGTGACAGATGGTAGCTATACTTGTGGTAAACGTAACATACAGATTTGTCAAATCATTATGTTATACACCCGAAACTAATGTAATGTTGTGTGTCAACTATACTTCAATTAAAAAAAAAAAAAAAGGACAATAATGAGTCTTTAAGCCAGATTCATCAAGAAAAAAAAGGAGGACCCAAATAAACAAAATCAGAAATAAAAGAGAAGTTACAACTGACACCACAGAAATACAAAGAACCATAAAAGACTACTACGAAAAATTGTACATCCATAAACTGGATAACTGAGAAGAAATGGTTAAATTCTTAGAAATACACAATCTTCCAAAACTGAATCATTAAGAAATAGAAAGTCTGAACACTGTTTACTAGTAATAAAATAGAATCAATAATCCAAAAAATCCCAACAAAAGTCCAGGACCAGACAGCTTCACAAATGAATCTATCACACATTTATTTTTTTTTAATTTCTTTTTAAAGATTTTATTTCTTTGAGAGAGAGAGAGAGTGAACGAGAGAGACAGCATACAAGCTGGGCGGAGAGGGAGAGGTAGAAGCAGACTCCCCGCTGAGCAGGGAGCCCGATGCAGGAATCGATCCCAGGACCCTGGGATCATGACCTGAGCTGAAAGCAGACGCCTAACCAACTGAGCCACCCAGGTGCCTCTCTATCACACATTTAAAGAAGAGTTAATACCTATTCTTCTCAAACTATTCCAAAAAATAAAAGTAAGGAACACTACCAAATTCATTCTATGAGACCCTCATACCAAAACCAGACAAAGACACTACAAAAAAAGAAAGTTATAGGCCAATATTCCTGATGAACATAGATGCAAAAATCCTCAACAAAATATTAGCAAACTAAATTCAATAATACGTTAAAAGATCACACACCATTATCAAAATGGCATTTATTCCAGGGATGCAGAGATAATTCAATATCCACAAATTAATCGTCATACACATTAACAAAATGAAGGATAAAAATCATATGATCTTCTCAACAGATGCAGAAAAAACATTTGACAAAATTCAACATCCATTTATCGTAAAAATTCTCAACAAAGTAGGTACACAGGGAACATAACTCAACATAATAATGGCCATATATGACAAACCCACAGTTAATACCATACTCAACTAGAGAAACAAGACAAAGATGTTCAGTCTTGCCACTTTTATTCAACATAGTGTTGACAAGGACATGGAGAAAAGGGAACCCTCATGTACTACTGATGAGAATGTAAACTGGTGTAGCCACTACGGAAAACACTACAGAGGTTCCTCAAAAAACTGAAAATAGAACTACCATACAATCTAGCAATTCCATTTCCTGGTATTTACCTGAAGAAAACAAAAACATGAATTCAGAAAGATATATGCACCACTATGTTCGCTGCAGCACTGTTTATAATAAATCAAGATATGGAAGCAACCTAAATGTCCACAGATAAATGAATAAATAAAGAAGATGGGGGTGTGGCTATGTGTGGAATATTATATACTGCGTGTGGCATATTACTCAGCCACAAAGAAGAATGAAATCTTGCCATTTGCAACAACATGGGTGGGCGCAGAGGGTATTATGCTAAGTGAAATATATCTGAGAAAAACAAGTATCGTATGATTTCACTTACATGTGGAATCTAAAAAACAAAGTAAGTGAACAAAACAGAAACAGACTCATAAATGGAGAGAAAAAAATGGTGGTTGCCAGATGGGAAGGAGTGGGGTTACAGGTGAAATAGGTGAAGGGGATTAAGAGGTATAAACTTCCAGTTATAAAATAAGTAAGTCAAAAATATTTTAATAACTTTGTATGGTGACAGATGGTAACTAAAACTTACCGTGATTATCATTTCATAATGTATATGAATGTCAAATCACTACACAGTACACCTAAAACTAATATAATATTGTGTATCACTACACTTCAATTAAAAAAAGGAACAGAACAAACCAAGATGGTTTGGATTCCTACCAATTTTACTTTCACCCCAGGATTCTTTCATGTGTCATTTTTAAATGTAACATCTGCACAAATGTTAAAATCCTAAAATCCTTCATAGCAATAACTGTTAGTTCAGTATTATTCACTGACAGGCATTTTAAAACTTAGAAATACTTGCTGAAAAACAAGCAGGTTTATGTAATAGGTTCACTTCATGTAACAGGGTTTTAGATTGGTTAGAGAGGGTTTTTTTTTCTGAAAGGCCAGTAATATAAACAAAAAAGCAAAAGCATTTGAGGAGGAAAAACCCCTTATTAAGGCACTGTGCATGTAGGATGTAAGGCCAAATCCCAAATTTAGTTATAAACATCATCTGATATAAAAAGAATGTATTTACAGTCAAAGCACTTTCGTCTCAAATATACAACCTAACCCTACACCTAAAGGAGCTGGAGAAAGAACAGCAAATAAAGCCTAAACCCAGCAGGAGAAGAGAAATAATAAAGATCAGAGCAGAAATCAATGAAATAGAAACTAAAAGAACAGTAGAACAGATCAATGAAACTAGGAGATGGTTCTTTGAAAGAATTAATAAGATTGATAAACCCCTGGCCAGACTTATCAAAAAGAAAAAAGGACCCAAATAAATAAAACATGAATGATCACAACCAACACCAAAGAAATACAAACAATTATAAGAACATATTATGAGCAACTATATGCCATCAAATTAGATAATCTGGAAGAAATGGATGCATTCCTAGAGACCTATGAACTACCAAAACTGAGCCAAGAAGAAACAGAAAACCTGAGCAGATCCATAACCACTAAGGAAATTGAAGCAGTAATCAAAAATCTCCCAACAAACAAGAGCCCAGGGCCAGATGGCTTTCCAGGGGAATTCTACCAAACATTTAAGGAAGAATTAATACCTATTCTTCTGAAGCTATTCCAAAAAATAGAAATGGAAGGAAAACTTCCAAACTCATTTTATGAGGCCAGCATTACCTTGATCCCAAAACCAGACAAAGACCCCATCAAAAAGGAGATTTACAGACCAATATCCCTGATGAACATGGATGCAAAAATTCTCACCAAAATACTAGCCAACAGGATCCAACAATACATTAAAAGGATTATTCACCACAACCAAATGGGATTTATTCCTGGGCTGCAAGGCTGGTTCAACATCCACAAATCAATCAATGTGATACAATACGTTAATAAAAGAAAGAACAAGAGCCATATAATCCTCTCAATAGACGCAGAAAAAGCATTTGACAAAGTACGACATCCTTTCTTGATTAAAACTCTTCACAGTGTAGGGATAGAGGGTACATACCTCAATATCATAAAAGCCATCTATGAAAAACCCACAGCGAATATCATACTCAAGGGGGAAAAACTGAGAGCTTTTCCCTAAGGTCAGGAACATGGCAGGGATGTCCACTATCACCACTGCTGTTCAACATAGTACTAGAAGTCCTAGCCTCAGCAATCAGACAACAAAAAGAAATAAAAGGCATCCGAATCAGCAAAGAAGAAGTCAAACTCTCACTTCTTGCAGATGATATGATACTTTATGTGGAAAACCCAAAAGACTCCACCCCAAAACTGCTAGAACTCATAAGGAATTCAGTAAAGTGGCAGGATATAAAGTCAATGCACAGAAATCAGTTGCATTTCTATACACCAACAAGACAGAAGAAAGAGAAATTAAGGAGTCGATCCCATTTACAATTGCACCCAAAACCGTAAGATACCTAGGAATAAATTTAACCAAAGAGGCAAAGGATCTATACTCAGAAAACTATAGAATACTCATGAAAGAAATTGAGGAAGACACAAAGAAATGGAAAAACGCTCCATGCTCGTGGATTGGAAGAACAAATATTGTGAAAATGTCTATGCTACCTAGAACAATCTACACATTTAATGCAATCCCTATCAAAATACCATCAACTTTTTTCAAAGAAAAATTTGTATGGAACCAGAAAACACCCCGAATAGCCAGAGGAATGTTGAAAAAGAAAAGCAAAGCCGGCGGCATCACAATTCCGGACTTCAAGCTCTATTACAAAGCTGTCATCATCAAGACAGTATGGTACTGGCACAAAAACAGACACATAGATCAGTGGAACAGAATAGAGAGCCCAGAAATGGACCCTCAACTCTACGGTCAACTAACCTTCAACAAAGCAGAAAAGAATATCCAATGGAAAAAAGACAGTCTCTTCAACAAATGGTGTTGGGAAAATTGGACAGCCACATGCAGAAGAATGAAGCTGGACCATTTCCTTACACCACACACAAAAATAGACCCAAAACAGATGAAAGACCTAAATGTGAGACAGGAATCCATCAAAATCCTAAAGGAGAACACAAGCAGCAACCTCTTTGACCTCAGCCACAGCAACTTCTTCCTAGAAACATCGCCAAAGGCAAGGGAAGCAAGGGCAAAAATGAACTATTGGGACTTCATCAAGATAAAAAGCTTTTGCACAGCAAAGGAAACAGTCAACAAAACCAAAAGATAACCAACAGAATGGGAGAAGATATTTGCAAATGACATATCAGATAAAGGGATCCAAAATCCCTATAGATCCAAAATCTATAAAGAACTTACCAAACTCAACACCCAAAGAACAAATAATTCATTCAAGAAATGGGCAGAAGACATGAACAGACATTTCTGCAAAGAAGACATCCAAATGGCCAACAGACACATGAAAAGGTGCTCAACATCATTCGGCATCAGGGAAATACAAATCAAAAACCTCAATGAGATATCACCTCACACCAGTCAGAATGGCTAAAATTAACAACTCAGGAAACAATAGATGTTGGCGAGGATGCGGAGAAAGGGGAGCCCTCCTACACTGTTGGTGGGAATGCAAGCTGGTGCAGCCACTCTGGAAAACAGTATGGAGGTTCCTCAAAAAGTTGAAAATAGAGCTACTCTACGACCCAGCAAATGCACTACTGGGTATTTACTCCAAAGATACAAATGTAGTGATCCAAAGGGGCACATGCAACCCAATGTTTATAGCAGCAATGTCCACAATAGCCAAACTATGGAAAGAGCCTAGATGTCCACTGACAGATGAATGGATAAAGAAGATGTGGTATATATATATATATATATATATATAGATATATATATATATATATATACACAATGGAATATTATGCAGCCATCAAAAGGAATGAAATCTTGCCATTTGCAACGACGTGGACAGAACTAGAGGGTATTATGCTAAGCAAAGTAAGTCAATCAGAGAAAGACAAGTTTCATATGATCTCACTGATATGAGGAATTTGAGAACCAAGACAGGATCATAGGGGAAGGGAGGGAAAAATGAAACAAGACAAAACCAGAGAGGGTGACAAACCATAATAGACTCTTATTAATCTCAGGAAACAAACTGAGGGTTGCTGGAGTGGAGGGGGGTGGGAGGGATGGGGTGGCTGGGTGATGGACATTGGGGAGGGAAAGTACTACGGTGAGTGCTGTGAACTGTGTAAGACTGATGAATCACAGACCGGTACCCCTGAAATAAATAATACATTATATGTTAATAATAAACAAAACAAAAGAACCCAAAAAAACAGAACAAAAAAAATAAAATAGAGATTTCATTTAAAAATAAAGCACTTTCACATGAACACTGATAGCTGACAGAAGCCAAATGCTTTAAATAAAACTAGGTATTAAAAAAATTGGAAAGAACTTAAGTATCTTTGAAGTTTCGTATGCTCAACCCACCATGTAATGACAATACTGCATTCAGAGCTACAATCAAGATACTTAAACTATTCAACCTCGGATAATGAGACTAAAACTTACTCTCTAAATCTTTTGCTGTGGATTTTGGTTATTGTTGAAGATGCCATCGGACTGCCTATCCCAGAACTAGCCGGAGAGCCTTGTGACACAGGTGTCATACAGTATGGAGAGTTCTGACTTGCTGGAGAAAGTGAAGTATCACTGGGCATGCTCAGTCCAGCATCTGTAGAGATGTGGGGTGAGGGGAAAAAATTTACAAACTTCAAATGCTGAAAGACTATATATTGAATAACACTACTTAGAATGGCAGTTGTCTTTTGTATAACTTTCAAATTCTCCAGAAGCTAACAAGTTGGGCATTGTTTATATCACAAACATCTCTCACATTCTATAAAAATGAAGTCTTCCTATTATCTCTTAAAACATACTCTTAAAAAACAAGCACAGTCTATAAGTCTCTACACAAGAGACGATATAAAACACGTATTCTAGAGGATTTAAATTGAAGAACAAAGGTAATAACTTCTGAACCTCTTTCCAGATCATATCATCCAACTCCTTTATCTCTATTTTTTCACTTTTAACTGTCTAAAAATTCCCATTGCTGCTGGCAATGATGAATTCTACCTCACTCATTCTCTCCACACCCCTCCTGATTTCTTCAGATACCACCCCAGTTTCTCTCGTATTTGGTCTTTGCTTCTGTGCTCAGGCAGCCTCATTTTTTAGATACCATCTCTTGACCAGACTACTTCCTTCATTTGCTGCTTCTTTCCTAAATGGCTAAACTCAGGAAATGAGTTATTATTTGTATTCCAGTCCACTAATTAGCAAAGTTACACATGTATCTTCTTGTCTCCCTACCGGGATAAGCTTTTTGTAGCAGGACGAATCCACTCTTTATCTTTATTACATTTATTACATTTCCTGACCTTCCCACCCCCAACCCAGTTACATTTCCTGACTTTCCCACCCCCAACCCAGTTACTAAAGTACACATGATAGGTGTTCAATAAACACCTGAATGAATGCTGAAATTTATCCATTTCTGAATGAATGGATAAACCTAAATACAAAGGAAAGGATATTTAATTGAGAGTAAAGGGGAATCCCAACTAAGTATGTCCTAACTGAACAATCTTTAGAAACAAACTCTTTTCTAAACACAATGGAACAGTGCCAGTTAATATGTGTAAAACAGACCTAAATGTGTTGCAGAACGGAATACACATATATCAGCAGAAAAAGGGACCTAGCAGGTATCTCTTAAAATCTCTCTTCCACAGTAGTAAAAGTATCAGAAGGAATGTGCAGGTTTGCTTGAGGTCCTACCTAAAATTGTATGGGACTGAAGCTTATTGACCAAATGAATTCTGCACTACAAGAGGCTTTGTAATTCTCTACTCACTCACTGTGGTATGTGTATTAATTCATGAAAGCAAGAAAGAAAATCAACAAAAGCAATCCATTGAAAAATAGTCCTGTGAAGAAAATAGCCAGTAGTATTCTAAATACAAAGGAAGACAAAATGAAAAGAACTATGAGTTATAGAGGATGCATGATGAGACCATAATTATTAGTATTTACCACAAATCCAGGCCTTAAGCCTCAAAAATGTCACAAACCTGCTATATAACACCTGCTCCTTCCCCCTTTTAAATATCTCCCTACAAAAGCATCTTCAAAAGAAACCACTCTCAAAAATAAAGAAATGTAGATAAAATATGGAGCATATCCTGCAATTAGGATAATAACTAGTGATGGCTTATCAATTAAAATACTCTGGACCATTCCATGATAAGGGAGAAAGGGGTGATCTTACCTTCCTGGGAAACAGTCTCCTGTGGCAAATCATCAATAAAATCTAAGTGCATTTCTACTGGTTCCTCAGATCCCAAAAGGCTGTGGTCCACAGTTAAACGGCCCTTCTTTTCCTCTCTTTCTTTCAAAATAACCTAAAAGTCATTACCGGTCTTTAATTACTGATCACTCTTTGATGTACTGAATGATGAAAAATGTTCACTATTACACAGATATAGTTCACTTACAAATGGACATGAGGAGTTTGGTTGGCTACATGTTTAGCTGGCTACAATGAAACTGACTGGCAAAAAAGTAAATGTAATTTTAGACACTGTAGTTGAAAGAAGTACTATATCCAAAATAAAGGAAGGCAATTATGCTAATAATGCTACAGATACCAAACCACATCTGTTTCCCTCTTTAAATCCTGATTGACAAACTACAGAGTTTCCACAAAAATGGATAAACTAAAAAGTGTGAAAAACAGGTCATACAGTTACAATAAATTTACATTTTATAGTTTTTAATTATTTGGACATGGATTATCTCACTCTGCTCCTAACAATACTAAATTAAATAGAGCAGATATTATCCCGACTTACAGATGAAGAAGATAAGGGTAAGAAAGGTTTGCCTAAAACTATATAATTTAGTACCAGAATCCAGGGCTTCTGATTCCTACGGTCCAATTTTTTGGATGCTAAATGTTTAACTTTTTTTTTTTTTAACCTTACAGAAATTCATCGTCCAGGGCCTTGTTCAATACAGAAAGAGAATCGTGATGCTGATGATATCCCCAACCTCCAATTAACTAGTCATCATAAAGATATACGCCTATGACTATCTCATAATAATCTGTTGGCTCAAACACAACTACTTTTGCAAAACAGATTTAAATCCTTATTTACCTTGTAAGATAAACATCCCCAGATGTTGGTTTACCTTTTTAAGTGCTGTGGGCCGTTTTAGTTTTGCAATTTCCTTCTCTTTTCCTTTCTTTGCTTTAGAGGAAGTAATGTCCAAAGAACTAAAGGATGTCAAACAGGGCTGACTTTTGGTTAAAGGTTTTCTGTTAGTAGAGTCTTTAGTGTGAAAAGAAGCTGCAGTAACCACTAAAAACAAACAAGAACATTAGTTTTACTATTATTACCAACACCACATATTATGAAAATTTCCAATGATAAACCTACAAGAACATCCTCTTCTTGTGGGGAAAAACAGACATCGTAATAGTAGGAGTAGTACAGGGCCATGCAGTGTTTATCAGATACAGCTTTTATGCATCCATTTAGCCTCCATAAGATAAAGACGACAAAGCCAAATGCAATTAACTAATTTAGCAATCCAAAGCAGGGACAAATAAATTATTAGTTCTACTCCACCACAGCAACCCTCAAGCATGCAATTCCTTGCAACTGGTCTCCAAGCAGAACCACTCAACCTCTGAAATTTCAAAATTTTGCACCTGTCCTTAATTCCTACTGAATCTTACATAAGAATCACCCTTATATAAAACACATAGTCTGTCACTCCTCCCCTCATTCCAGCCTGCCAGTGAAGAATGATTTTCCTCTTTGGCTGCACTCTTAGTAGTTCTTTTATACCTTAGTAGTTCTTTTATACCTGATTGATACCCTCACCCTCTAGTGGCTACCCCAATCCTTTAACAGGTCCAAAGACTAATCTCAATCCTCTCACTCTAGCAGCAAAAAAGCTTTCCTGCTACTTCCCTGAGAGCCGCTATCCAATATAAACATATAAGCCACCTGAAAGGAGGCAGTAGGCATCCTAATTCCTGTCCAAGGTTTATCACCCCCTCTCCTCTTAATCCCATCTCTGGATTAATTCCTCAAGCATCTTGCTCTGTCTCTTTCCCCTTGCATCTTTCAAGGTCCTCCTTGACCCCTGATTCTTTTCCCTAACTCCCAATAAGAAGCTAAAAATCTCCTGTATATAGAAGAAAGAAAAACAAAAAAACCCCAAAACAGACAACCCAACAAAACCCTTCCCTGACTGGCTTCCCCTCAAGCTAAGGTACTATCACTCCCCTTTCCTTCTCAATAGTCTGCTTTATTGGTTACTTATACTGATGTGGATGCTATCTAGCTGTATCCAAGCAACGAGGTAAGCCTAGGATCCTCCTACCCCGCCATCTTCCCCAGAGGTCCTGAAATAATCTGTTTTCTCATTATCACGTCCCAGATCATTACAATCTGGCCTCTGCCCTACCCACGCACTCACAACCACTATTGTCAAGATCACACGTGAACTTGTAATCGCTAAATCTAATTCTCTATTCTAGTTTTTTTCAGCATTTGATAAGAAAGACCACATCCTCTTCCTCAAAATTCTGTCCTTACCTTGTATGACATTACACTCTCCTATTTTTCTTACTCTTTCTCAAACCTATTTTTTTAGTTCTTCCTCTTGCTGTCCTTTAAGTCTGAACATTCGACAAGGCTTTATCCCTGAATATATTTTTCCTAACTTTTCTTTCCCCTGACAACCTTATGTACTTCCACAGCTATACATCCAATTCTATTTAAAACTCACTGACTTCGGGGCGCCTGGGTGGCTCAGTCGGTTGAGCATCTGCCTTTGGCTCAGGTCATGATCCCAGGGTCCTGGGATCGAGCCCCACGTCGGGCTCCTTGCTCAGTGGGGAGTCTGCTTCTCCCTCTCCCTCTGCCTCTCTCCCCTGCTCATGCACTCTCTCTCTCAAATGAATAAATTAAAAAAAAAAATCTTAAAAAACAAAACAAAACTCACTGACTTCTAACCTAAAATGTACATACATAACTACATGTTAAGTAGGAACCACCAGAATCTCCCTAACTAGCATTTCAAATACAACAGGGCTGGAGTCTGTTCTTCCCAACAAAACTCTTCTTCCATAATCCTTGTTTGATATCATCAAAATCACCACAATCCTCTAACTAGGAGAGTTTGGAGTCATGGAGTCACCTTTGACCTGTTTCCACATTCCATCAGTTAAATAAAAACAACAACAACAACAACCCCATCAATTCCTCACAATCCTTTCACATATCTACAATAGTCTCATTCTTTTCTTGGACTTCCCAAGAAATTCAATTTCTTTGTAATCAATGCTTTCCAACTTAAACATTGGTGGCAGTTTAGAGGTTAATCTCATTTCCATCTGATAAGAATCCTACTCTCCTTTCAAAGCCCAGTCCAAATGTTATCATACATGAAGGCATTTGTAACGTCTTCCCCATAATCTCCCTGTTGACATTAATCACTCTTTTCTTCTGCAAGTTCATAAAACTTCGGCTGGTATCTTTCCTAAGGCACAGGTCTTTATTAGTTATTTGTGTATGTCTTTCCCCTCAACTAGATTATAAACCTTTGACCACAGGAATATCTTAATCTATAATTCCACACCATGCTTTCCATATAAATATCTATAATTGTATATATCAACATGTAGTCAATGAATCAAAGTTATAACAGTGAAGCCATCTGAAGTATCACAGGTTAACAATCTCTTCTCCATAGTAATGAGTTAACATTTATTGAGTGACTCTAATCTTCTAACCAGGTTACATGCATCATCTCATTGACTCCTCAAAATAACCCTGTAGCAGGTACTATCATTACCTCCATCTTAATGTCAGGAAATTGAAGCACAGCAAAGTTAAGTAAGTTGCCAAGGAACTACATGGAAGAACAGGATTCAAACCAAGGCAGCTCAACTCCAAAGCTCCTGCTTGTCGCCATGAAGCCATACTGCCTCCAAAACACTGCTAACTCTCAGTTCCACTGAGATGCAACTGCCACTCTAACCCAACTCAACAACATTCAACTCAAAAGCTTATTATGCATTCAATATTATTTTTACTAATAGTAAAGCTAAGGTTTATACTGGACAAGTAACTAGCTATAGATTTAAACATTTTGCAGACAGAATTAAAGTTATACACTGCTAATTATCTTTTTGTCTAAAAACAACAGACCCTTTACATAGAAACAGAAGAAATAGAATATCCAATTCTGCCTTTTAACATCGGGCTTTTTGTTGGTGCCTTTCCCTTTCCTTTATATTATTCCTCTCCCTCTACAACAAAGGCTATGGAAAGAAATGAGGGAGCACATAAGAGCTGCTGAACTCTAAATTTGACAAGGTTTACTAAAATATACATTAACATTTCAGTAGAAAGCCGAATCATTTTCTCTCTCTCTCTCTCTCTCTCTCTCTCTCACACACACACACACACACGTGCGCACACCTCTTGATCAAAACTCCTTTGTTTCCTATTATCCAATTTAAAAGTTATAAAGCCAAATTACTTGTGATTCTTATTTCAACCTCTGAAGAAGAAAAACATTAGCTGCTTCACAATGTACACCAACTGACATGTGAACAGAGACCTAAAGGACGTACGAGAACAATCCACACCGGTATATGAGGAAAGAGAGTTTCAGGGAAAAGACATAGCAAGCACAAAGATACTGAGCTAGGAGCATGCTTGCTGTGTCTGTGGAACAGTGAGGGGGCTGACTGACTACAGCAGTGTGTGTCAGAGAGAATGGTGATGGGGGCAAAAAGGTCATAGGATCAGCTAAGATCTGGCCTTAGGAATCTGGCTTTACTCCAAGTGAGATCAAGAGCTACTGGAGGGTTCGGAGCAGTGGAGTGATATAATCCTGTTTGTATTTTTAAAAGATACTCCTTTTAAGATAGCCTGCAGTAGGTAACAGTGGGCTACCACAGTGTAGTACAAGGATGCGAGCTACAAGGGTAACAGGAGAGGAGCTGGTGAGTAGACTCTGGATTTTCTCGATAGATGCAATTAAGATTAACAATATTCAAAAACTATTACCAAAACCAAACAGCGAATTGCTCAGATAGTGAGATCACCTGTATATGCCAGCGGTCTGGTATTAGTAATCTGCCGTGCTTTCATCGCTTGTTGTTGTTTTTCCAGAGCTGCTAACATATCCCCCAAATCTAGCTGCACAGGGGTTTTATTTTTTTTTCCAGCTGCCTTTGATAAAGCTTCCTGCAAGGTAAATGGAACGTTTATTTTTTGTGATAGCATTAAAATGTAGCAATTTATGATGATTTTATTTGTCACTCCTTCTGTCCATCCCCCCCCAAACCTACCAATTACATCTGTTCATAAAAATGAATAAATACCTGTAGTTTTTTTTGCTCCATACTTATTTCTGAATATTCTTGAGCTGTGGCAAGGGCCGCTGCTAGAGCTTTCTTCTTCTGACTTTTTGCACGTTTAGGAACTGAGGTGGTAATGGGAATTGGAGTCTGAACTATATTGATTGGTGAGTTTTCAGGTAAATCATCCAACTAGGATAACCAGACAAAAACATTTGTTAGTGATTCCATAAAGGTCTAACCATAAGGAAAGACAATCCAGAATGTGGGATGTTTTACAGTGTATCTGGACTGGAATCTTTGAGGATTCAATGTCATAAAGAACAGAGTGAGATGGGATCCTTCGAGCCTGGGAAATAGAGAGACAAACAGCTTAATGCAATTGGTGACGCTTGTCTGGATCTTGGCCTCAAAACAAAATAACTCCCAAGTAAAGTTTTGTAACAACAGGGGAAATGGACTGTATGCTATATGATATCCTTTAATTAATGGTGTTTTCCTGTCTGTAACAGAACCATGGATTTTATAGGAAAGTGTCTTTGCTCTGGCTATGTTGCAAATAAATATTAAGTACCAAATACATGGTTTTCTTCTCTACCATGGTGCCCCACATGTCTTTATGCTAACCTGTAATACTTCTTTTCAACATAGCCACAGTTCAAAGGATGTTCAAATATTTTGCTTATCTTTTTAAAAAGAGTCACTTACTACTTTTGAAGAAAGTTTCTGTTGAATAGTCTCATCTTTAGCATTTCCATTCTCATTTAGTTCTTGAAATCCATCTTCATCCTGAAATAATTTCACATTTTAAGTAAAAACAGTTCAAAGCAATAAACTCTTCAGAAAAATGTTTTATAATGCTTAAGAGTAATGAAAAATGGGGAAATAATTTTTAAAATTCTAATATTAAACTAAAGTCAGCCTTAAAAAGGAAATCTCATTTCTCACATGCTACAACATAGTTAATTTCATTATTCAACAATGGTGGCATATCTATACATGTCCATTTTTTGGATTTGTGTCCATTTTAATTAATTAATTCTATTTTAAAAATGGATAGGTAATTGAAAAGAAATATAACAGGGTTTTTATCGTATTTCAGATAATCTGGAAAATATTTTCAACAGATGGTTTAATATGAATTTCATAAATATATTCCCTGTCCTGTAATACTACACATACCTGTAAATAAGGTTAAAAGTTTAAAAATTTAAAAGAAAATCCTATTCAATTTATTAACCAATATCCTCCTTTATAGTGAAAATTATATCTAATATCTTTAAGTATACAGAGGGAACCAATTATATGGTTAAGTGCAAATAATAAATCTGCCACATGTTCTCAATAATTTAGAGATGCACTCATAAGTCCTTTAGGTCAATTACTAAACTTATCAAACATATTATTCATCTCTAGTCTCTGGCCTCAAGCACATTTTCCAGTTTAATTGCCATCTATTGACCCATTTTATAGAAACTATGCTCCAACAAAAAAGAGTTATTCAAATGAGTTACCTGGGATGTTCACTATCCTGACACAACCAAATTCTACTCATTCTTTAAAGTCTTTTCCAAAGATTGCCTCTACCCTACTCCAAACCCAAAGGGACTTGTCCCTCCTTTCAACTCCAACCACACCCAAGCAAGTACTAGGTGTGTATGCATCTACATTACTATACTGCAACTTCCCTAAGGCTACTGTGTTTACTCACTTAATGTATCATTCACAGCACCTTATCTTACACATATAACAGGCCTCCAAAAAAAAAAAAGAGCCAGTTAGATGAATAAATAAAAATATTCCAAGCAGTATACAAACTTTCTGCCTATTAGAGAAAATAAAATAGCTTTTTTCTTCTCCAAGATTCTCCTGGCTAGCAGCACAAATTACCTAGACTGAACCATTCAAACCTAAAAAACTTGACAAAGAGACTAAACAATAATAACAAAAATTAGGGAGAAAGTTTCATACTAGGAGAAACCCACATAAAATCAAGTTCTACCTCTACATGTTACCTCAAAATGAATACTCATGACGGAAGTTATAAAAATAGACATTAATGAAGTTAATATTAGACTAACTATACATATCCAGGAGAAAAATGAATCAATACTTCTAAATAATTTATAATCTAATAGCAGAGTCACAGGTTAAGACATAAAAAGTACTTATCAGAATGTAAGAAAATTAATTTCTTAATGGGAACATTTACTCTAATAGTTTACAAATAGAATCTGAAAAAATACCTCAAAATATAAAGACTCAGAATTTGAGTCGCCTCTATGAGACTGACTGGCATTTAATTGCTTATTATCTTGTCTCTTTTGCAAATTCTGTCTTCTTTCTGAGGAAGTACTATGTCCTCGGCATCTGAATCCAACCTAAGTAAGCACCAAAAGAAAAAAATACATTATTTAAGTGAACATTTTACTGACATATAATATACTTACAGAAAAGTACACAAAAGTATAAAACTCAATGAATTTTCATAAAGTGCATAATTTATTATAAAAGGTTAAAGAGCATTTGACAAGTAAGATCATTTTAAGGAAAATTAAAAATGTGATAATGCAAGTTACTTCCCTCCTTCCCCCACCTCATACATGAACGTTTAACCAGCTTTACTCGTAATAGCCAAAAACTGGAAACAACCCAGATGTCCTTGATTGGGAGAACAGTTAAACTTACTGCGGTACATCCCTACTACAGAACAATAGTCAGCCACCCAATGGAACAAACTACTGATGTATTCAATAATCTGGACGAATCCCCAGAGAACCGTGAAAGTGAGAAAGCCAATCCTGAAAGGACTGTATGAGTTCACTTATAAAACATTCTTGAAATGACAAATTATATAAAGGGGGGAACAGATCAGTGGATTCTAGGGTTAACAAGAGGCTGGGCAGGAAAGGAAAAGAATGTGGCTATAAAAAGGAAACATGAGGGATCCCTGCAGTGATGGATCTGTTCTTATCTTGATTGTATCAATGTCAATATCTAGGCTGTGACACTGGACTGCAGTTTTGCAAGATGTTATCACTGGGAGAAACTGCACCCTACCTTTTTATTAAACTATTATAAGTCTTCTAACATCTGTGGTTTTATTAAAAAAAAAAAAACTCCTAAGAAAGGTAAAAAATTAAAACTCTTATTTCCAAGAAAATAGATTTAGAACAAAATTTTCATCCAATCTGTAAATTATTATCCCATTAACAAACCTGTAAAATGTTCGACTGTCATAAGGGCAAGATTCTTGAGACATTTCAAGATCCTCTTCTTAAATACCCAATGAAGCTAACATGAAACACCTCTCTTAACCAGGACACCCAGAAGATGTGAAAAGTATGATCTTCATTACCAGTTACCACCAAATTCTAACAGTAAACAGAACCTGAAGTAGATCTACAACGGAAGGTGCTGATACACAGGCTCTGGATGATGAAATCAAAATTATGCACACAAAGACATGGAACCACCTAGCAATTCCCGTACTAAATAACTGATCTAAAATGACTTGCTGATAAGAAACAGGATTTTTTTTTTTTAAGAAATAGAATTTTTATACTCTTTTGGGAGGTAGGCTGCATGGCAGAACAATAAGCCAGAGAAGATGGTCATACACCAAATTTAATTCTTCCTTAGAATATGCACTGTGACAACGGGGCTACTTCCTATAACTAGATAACTTTCTAGATACCCAACAGTTTCTTAATTTTAAATATTTACTTCATTTTAAAATAGGCTCAAAAACATGGATAGTGATATGGACAGAGGAATACACACATGATGAAACAAATCTCAGTAAAATGTTAGCTAGCATCTAACTGGTAGCTATATGAATGCTCTCTGTAAAATTACTTCAACTTCACTATTTAGCAATTTTTGTAAAATATTTTAAAAACTGGCTCATGAAAAGAAGCTCATACAAGACTGGTAAACCAAATGCAATTTATAATGTCTAGGTAAATTAAAAAAAAACAACTTAATTCACATAAATTATTAATACTAAAATGAGTACAAGCCCCAAGACAGGGATGACCAAAAAGCAAGAGAATAATTCCTGAGCATACATCTTCATTTCTGTGGACAGTCACTATGACAAAAAAGTAAATGCAAACCCGCTCTCCAAAGGCATTAAAATTATATCTAAAAAAACCCCTGTTGTAAATCATTTCCTATACATACATTAATGTTGCTACAAACACTAATACAATTAAAAAGAACAAATGGAACTTGATTTCTTATACTTGGGAGACATAAAGCTCCAGGATTAAATTAAAACCCCCAAACTAATGGTCCCAACGAAGTTCATGAGAACCAAATTTGCATGTATTTCAATTATCTCCTAAAAAGATGACTCAAAAATAGGAAGACATACACTTTTTTACATAGAAAGATGCCACATCACAAAGGTAATCCATCCTCCCTAAACTGATAGATTAATTTAATGACTAATACAGAACAAAAGAGAAATTCCAAAAATAGATTTCAATATACCTGGGAATTTAATAGATGATGAAGGTGGTTAATATCAAATCAGTGAAAAGATAGACTTTTCAATAAATGGTGCTGGAGATTTGGGTACCCACTTGGAAAATACGAAGTGGAACTATATCTCACACCATGCATAAGACAAACCCAAATGGAATAAAGATTAAATGTAAAAAAACAAGAACATAAACAGCCTAGTGGAAAACAGGCAAATCCTTTGTAACTCTAGAGTAAGGACAGGGCTTTCCTATGATTTAAAACCCAGAAGCCGGGCGCCTGGGTGGCTCAGTTGGTTAAGCGACTGCCTTCGGCTCAGGTCATGATCCTGGAGTCCCGGGATCGGGTCCCACATCAGGCTCCCTGCTCGGCGGGGAGTCTGCTTCTCCCTCTGACCCTCCTCTCCTCATGCTCTCTCTCTCTCATTCTCTCTCTCTCTCTCTCAAATAAATAAATAAAATCTTTAAAAAAATAAAAAAAATAAGAAAAATAGGGGCGCCTGGGTGGCTCAGTCGTTAAGCGTCTGCCTTCGGCTCAGGTCGTGATCCTAGGGTGCTGGGATCGAGCCCCACATCGGGCTCCCTGCTCAGCGGGAAGCCTGCTTCTTCCTCTCCTGCTCCCCCTGCTTGTGTTCCTGCTCTTGCTATCTCTCTCTCTGTCAAATAAATAAATAAAATATTTAAAAAAATAAAAATAAAAAAAAAATAAAACCCAGAAGCCACTTTAAAAAACAAAAACAAAAAACAATAAATTCAACTTATAAACTTAATGCTATTTAAAACATGCACTAGTATATGGCAATAATAATGAGCAAAGACAAAAATAAAAATGAAAGTCTAACAAAATATTTGTAATTCATATTATAAACTAAAGGCCCCTAAATTTTTTTTTAAATCTGGTAAGCGCTTGATGGAGAAATTGATTTTAAAAATACACCAAAAAAAGAAAAAAAATATATCAAGATACCAAAAAAAAAAAAAAAGGGCAAAAGATATGATCAGACAAGTTAACAAAAAACCACAAACAGCCCATAAATACATGGAAAGATGCTCAACAGTATATGGAAAGATGCTCAACAATATCAACAACCATTTTCACCTAATTGGCACAAATCCAAAATTCTGAAAACACATGATTTCTGAAGCTATATGGAAAAAGGCACTCTCCACATTATTGTTGAGACTTAAATGGTATAGTCTGCCAATATTATCAAATAACAGAAGTGGCTTTACCTTTTCACTCAGTGGTCCCTTATCTAGGAATTTACTTTATTGCTATACACACACATTTCTAAAAGATATTGCAGCATGTCTATAACAGCAACAAATTACAAACAACTCAAATGTCCATTAATAGGAAGACTACAGAAATCAACAAGTATATCCATACTCCAAACATTAAGAGTTATTTTTAAAAAGTGTGGAAGCCCTCTTGTAATAATATGAAAATGCTTCCAAGATACATTGTTAAGTGATGAAAGCAGAGCACAGAACAGAGTGGATAAAACATAAGATGCATAATTGTATTTACTTAGAACGACATGAAGAAACTCTGGGAAAATATACAAGAAACTACTCAAAGTGGGACAGATATAGGGAAAAGAAGACAAGGGGAGACAGGGTGAAAATGAGATTTTTTTCATCGTATAATCTTTTTCGTCCCTTCTATTTTTCAACCAATTCACAAAATAAAACCATTTTTTAAAATTTAAATTTTTAGATTCTGTCCACTGTTTAAAATTAAGGTTATGACAGAGTACAGAAAGAACCTGTCCAAGTGTTAAAACACTGGTAAAAATATTAAAAATCACAGGTAAAACAGCATGGTACAGATACCAAATTCTGATAAATGGAACAAAACAGGCCAGAAACAGCACCTAAGACATAAGAAATTAGCAAATGAGAGAAAGGAATGGATTACAATTTTAGAACAGCTGGTTAACTACTCTGAAAATCTACATCATTATTATATCATGCATCAAAATAAATCTCAGATAAAAAGTTCTTGCAACATTATGCTATAAAAAGGTAGCGGAGGGGTGCCTGGGTGGCTTAAGCTGGTTAGGCGTCTGCCTTCGGCTCAGGTCATGATCTCAGGTCCTGGGATCGAGCCCCACATCGGGCTCCCTGCTTAGCGGATAACCTGCTTCTCCCTCTCCCTCTGCCCCTCACCCCACTCATTCTCTCTCTCCCCATCTCTCTCTCAAATAAATACATAAAATCTTAAAAAAAAAAAAAAAAAAAAGAAGGTAGTGGAAAATACAAGTGAATATTTCATTTCTAAAATACTTTTTAAGCCTAAAAACAATCAGAAATTGCAAAGGGTAAAATATTTTGACTTAACAGGAAAAAAAAAGATTCTGCACATCACAAATCAAACACATACTTAAGAATAAGTATAACAACACACCAAAAGTTGAAAAGACATTGTTCAACATCTGGCTCCAGTTCTTTTGGAATGAAGAGAGATACAAAATAAACAAAACCTAATATACTACATGTATTTGCATAATTTTTGGTTGTTATTTTACTATTCCTCACCAGTTTGGAGGCTCAATAGCTAGCTGTATTACTTCCTCTCCAGTGGACTACGGATACCAAAAGTCTAACAAGTTATGATTTCAACATAAAATTTCAGCACTTAACTAAACATTTTGTAGATTTTGTTTATCTCATCTATATAAACAATTCTTGTTTTAGCTCTTTTGTTTCTAATCAAATAAAGCTAGACTGCCTCACATGCCTGCCACAAACAACGACTCATTTTTGCAATAACCATAGGGGAAAGGACATTATTCTGCTTGTTCTCTTGACAGTCTAAGTAATGTTAGGGTGCATCTAACATACTTCATTTCAGGGAAGCAAATGAGCAGGCGAGTATTTGGTCTATTTAATCCATTAGTAACTTACTCTTATTTCAGTTCATCCACAGATCTATTCATATGATACTTTTTTGGGGGGGTAAAATAAATTTATTATTTATTTATTTATTTATTTATTTATTTATTTATTATTATTTATTTGACAGAGAGAGACACAGCGAGAGAGGGAACACAAGCAGGGGGAGTGGGAGAGGGAGAAGCAGGCTCCCCCCTGAGCAGGGAGCCTGACGCGGGGCTCGATCCCAGGACCCCGGGATCATGACCTGAGCCGAAGGCAGCCGCTTAACAACTGAGCCACCCATGCGCCCCCATATGATACTTTTAGTACCTTAACTAGATTTAAGGAATCCAGGAAGTCCATCTAAAAACTAAAAAGGAAAAATGCTCATCAACAAACGACTCCCTGATTTCACAGATGACCAATGCAGGAAGAGAGTTACTCAGAATCCGTGGCAGTATGTTAACCTGCTCTGCTGTACGGCAGCTAGATATTGTTCCCCAAGACCAGGAAGCCGTCTAGTCTGGCTACGTTACAGCATGAGGCAGCAATCGCTATGGCCCTGCAACAAGCACAGAGTGCGTAGCTTGTGGTGTTTATGGTCTAGTAAAGACACACGAACAAGGCCGCAGTCCTAAAGTTCAAAGAATCAATATTTATGGCATTAAAATGCTTTTAAATTTTTTATATGGATAAGAAAAAGTCACAGCATCTAAAAATTAAGGACACTGCCCTTCAAGACCACTATACCATTTACAATAATTCAAGTTTCTCCAACCTAATTCAAATTACCTGTGAATTATTTCTTTGTTCAGTCTGTCTTCCACCTCTAGAAAACGTCTGATTTTTTTCCATCCAAGGTTTTTTCTGAGTTGCCTGGCAAGTTACATTGGACCAATTTACACTACCTGTAACCAGTGAGATTTAAAAATATGATTTATTTATGAAAGATGCCAAAACCTAAATTATCCCTTAACTTTGTGTATTGAAAGTCAGTCACTATACACGTAAAACTGGAAATTTCTCTACAGACTTTAAGTGGTATTCCAGTTCTTAGTAATAGAAGTGCCATCTTGCAGAATACCCCAATTTCTCATTTGAGAAATTTTCTAAGTTTTATCAGCCCAACTGTACTTTCAATGTAATGTGAATCTCTTGGAAGATTTCTGATTTTTTTTGCAGTATCAGCAAGCTTCATGCTTAAAAGCAAAACTCTGACATGGACAAAGAAGAAAGTATAGCAAAAACACTATGCAGAAAATAAGTACCTGTACATATAGATGATTCCACATGCTAAAAATAAAAACAAAAAAGACAATTATTTTCTGCTTAAGAGTCAACACCATATGCCTTGCAAAATGTTTCATAACTTAGTCTAGTGTGAAGCATACTTATTTACAATCCTAGAAAAATACTTTTCCATATATATTTTTCATATTAATATACAAAATACATTTTGATCCATTCTATTACTATAGGAATTGTTAATGAAAATAGATACTTGAGCTTTAGAGAAGATACAAAATAATACTGACACAGATGACCGATAAAGAAATCAAAGCAGCGTTACATACATTCATGGTGCTAGAATCGGGATTTCTCAAAGCCCCTGCTGCAGGCTGGTTGTTGCTGTGTTTGGGACTGCAGTAGCCACTATCACTGTCAATGTCGGCTTCACTAGCCCCCTGCTCACTAGAGGATTCAGCAGTAGGGTGGGACGCTCTTCTCCTCCTGCCTTTGGACTTCCAGAGCATTGTGGCAGAGCTCTCCGAGAGAGATTTGTTAGCAATATCTGATGGGAAATCTGTAAAGCAAGGAAGGTGTGACATCTCTTTGTGAGGACCAAACTGATAAATTCTTGTTAAATTATCATTAAGGTCGTAAGAAAATGAAGGTATCTAACTTCGTAAATGGAGAAAACAAGTAAAAATTTTTTGGAGATCATCAAAAAGTAAGATGTTCCTGACAAGTTGGTTTATGACATGTATTTATTATGACAAGAGAATAAAATATTTGTATAAATATTAAAACAAACCACCATTACCCATTTAAGAAAAATAACATCACTAATCCTTTTGAAGTCCACTGCATACCCCGTCCACCACTGCATCCTCTTCCTCCCCCAGAAGTTACCTCCATATGAAATTCTGTGTTTATCATTTCCTCACTTTTTAAAATAGTTTTTTCATGGATTTTTGTATTCCTAAAACATAAATCATGTAATTTTGCAGTTTTTGCTTTATAAAAATGAATTTATACTGTCCATTTTCTTTTGTGACTTGCTTCCTAGTCTGCCCCATTCCCCCAACATTAGTTTTGAGATTCTGATGCATGTAGCTGTAATTCATTAATGTCACTGGAATCTAGAATGCCTGTGTATGATGAACATACCACACAGTATTTATCCTTTGTACCACTAATGGGATGCTTGGACTGTTCTAGGGTTTTGCATTATTAAATAATACTGCTGTAACCACTCTTACACAGACATTTGAACATATATGTGTGCATGTGGAAGTTTCTTTAAGATAAATACTGCTGGCCTTATGGCATACACATAGTCGACTTTACTCGGTAATGTCAAATCATTTTCAGTCAAACTGTTTAAAACAGTTTATAACCCAACAGCAAGATATAAATATCCACAGTGATCCACATATTCACCAAATACTTGATACTGTCTGCTAGGCTATAATTTTTGCCAATTGTTAGATATAAAAAGATAGCTCATTGTGGGTTTTAATTTGTATTTTCTTGCCTAATAATGAGGTTTGGTATCTTTTCTGATGGTTTTAGCCACTAATGTTTTTCTACTGAGTTGTCTCTTATTTTTGTAGTTCACAAATTATAATCAAAAGACATTAAAAAAAACTCTTATAATGTCCTCCTACCCTAACAAATAACAATTTTCCTTTTTCTGTATTTCCGCCCATAATTTTTACACAGCATTAATACAATTTTGAGTTGGGCTATTTTTTTTTTTTAAGATTTTATTTATTTATTTGACAGAGAGAGACAGCGAGAGAGGGAACACAAGCAGGGGGAGCTGGAGAGGGAGAAGCAGGCTCCCCGCTGAGCAGGGAACCCGACGCGGGGCTCGATCCCAGGACCCCGGGATCATGACCTGAGCTGAACGCAGACGTTTAATGACTGAGCCACCCAGGCACCCCGGGCTATTTAATATTATGTATATGTTCTCCATAATTATAATGTGAGAAGGCTCCATATTATTCCACTGAGTGGATGTTCTACACTTCTCTTGACTTGTCACCTGTTACTAAACATTAGGAAGCTTCAGTGTGATACTGCAATTCGGATCTTTCATCAATTAGTCCTTTTTCTTTCTAGGGAAATATATCCATTTTAGATACATTCACAGGGGAAGGACAACTGGGTCAAAGGATTCCTATAGTCCTGCCAAACTGTTTCAGCCCCCTGGTGTGTCCCAGAGCCTGAGAACAAGGTAGGATCATTTTTTTTATTCATTCGTATGAATTTTTTATGTCTTCATACTAAAACTTTTTCAGTGATAGGCATAGTAAAAATCTTTTCCAAGTTTCTGGCTCATTCTTCCACTCACTTTTGACAGACAGAATTTACTTCAGAAATAGTTTCCTCCCTGCCGTCATAAAGATATCTGCCTGTATTTTCTTCTACAAACGGGTTTTCCCATTTGTCCTTAATGCATGGGTTGTAAATTAGGGAACTGTAATGCTATCTGTGTTATTTTCCACATGTGTTTCCACATACATATGAATCTGTTTCTGGGTCCCCTGTTCTAATTTTCATATACTGCATTTTTTGTAAAAGCCTATAGGAAGTAAGATAGTTTAATAGGTCTTGATATTTAGGAAAAAAGCTCTTTTCTTCTCAAATGGTCCTTTTAGAATTAGTTTATCAAGTTCCCATAAAATTCCTGTTAAAATTTTGATTAGAACTGCACTGAATCTACAGACTGACTTTGGGGAAAATGACATTTGCAGTATCAAATCATCCTATATGAACAGGATATTTAGGTTTTGTTTTTTTTTTTAATATCCTACCATAAAGTTAAGATTTTCTGCATAAATGTCTTGTACATCTTTTGTAAAGTTCATTCCCAGAAACTTATATTTTTGTTGCTATTATAAATGGCATCTTTTCTCAAATTTTGTTCGTAACACACTGAAATGCACTTAATTTTTGTATATTATATCTAATCATCTTGTTAAACTCATTAAATACAAGCTTGTGTTCAAGAATAAAAATGTGTTACAAATTCCTTTAAGTTCTAATATTTCATCCTACCTGCGACTGATACCAATTAATCCTCAGAAATTAAAAACAAATTAAACAAAAATATTGATAGAATGTACAATCCTCAGTATCTGAAAACAAACTAAAGAATAAGGATACTGATAAAAGATATTATCTTCTAATCAAATTTTACCTTCACTTTTCATTTTCTTTTTACTTCTATTAAAGCATAGTTGACACACAACGTTACATTAGTTTCAAGTGTACGACACACTGATGCTAAAAGAGCCTATACATTATGCTTTGCTTACAAGTGTAGCTACCATCAGCTACCCCCAACCCTCTGACAACCATCAGTTTTTGTTCTCTGTGTTTATGGGTCTATTTCTGCAGGGTTTGTTTTTTTTTAGATTCCACATATAAGTGAAATCATACATTTTTTGTCTTTCTCCATCTGACTTATTTCACTAAGCATTATAGCTTCTGGATCCATCCATGTTGTTGCCAATGGCAAGATTTTTATCCTTTTTATGGTTGAGTAATATTCCATTGTATATACATAGCATATCTTCCTTATCCATTCTCCATTCATTTACCTATGGACACTTGGGACTGCTTCCTTATCTGGGCTACTGTAAATAATGCCGCAATGAACATAGGAGTGAATATATCTTTTCGAATGAGTGTTTTCATTTTTGGGGGGGAGGGGTAAAACACCCAGTAGTAGAATTATTGGATCATTTGGTATTTCTATTTTTAGTTTTTTGAGGAATGCCCACACTGTTTTCCATAGTGGCTGCATCAATTTACATTCCCACTCTCTGAGGGTTCTTTTTTCTCCTCCATCCTCACAACACTTGTTATTTCTTGTCTTTTTGATTCTAGCCACACTAACAGGTGTAAGATGATTATTTTGTTGTGGTTTTGATTTGTATTTCCCTGATGATTAGTGATGTTGAGCATCTTTTCATGTGTCTGCTGGCCATTTGTAGGTCTTCTTTGGAAAAATGTCTCTTCAGGTCCTCTGGCCAATTTAAATTGGATTATCTGGGTTTTTTGATATTGAGTAAATATTTTAGATATTAACCCCTATTGGATATATCATTTGCGAATATCTTCTCTCATTCAGTAGGCTGCCTTTTTGTTTTGCTAATGGATCATCTATTCATTTTCTAATTCTTATGCTTCAGAAGATTGTCTTTGTGGTCACTAAATGAGCAAACTAAAGAAGTAAGGATTTTTAAAAGCAGTCCCAGGGTTTAAAAGCATGTAGAAGTCACTAGGACTAGGAATAACCAAAACAGAAAACTTTGTAATATATTACATTGAGATTCTTTCTATAGCCTCTCCAAGCATTTGTTAGTCCATTAACCTCACTGCTTTATGGCTACAAACTACACACAATGACTGTACTAGCAAGAAGATTGTTTTTTAACGGATTCCCAGATCCTTTCTTACTCCTAATGGATCTAAGCAATTGTAAAAAAACAACTGAACTGATGTCACAAAAGAAAAGGTACAGCCCAAATGAAAGTTTGCACCATCAAATTTATTTTAAGCCAGAGTGGAGACTACAGAGGTTAGGTAAAAAGTAAATGTGCCTTTGTTTGAGCAGATGTAATTCTTGGCCTTCGATCATTAACAAAAATTTTTTTTACTAGCACCAATGACAATGGGTGAGGAGACAGTTACTTACTCTATAGCTATTAAGCTGAGATCAGAGATACAAACTGGAATTTAATGATATAAACTGGAAAATATTAATTTTTATCTATTATCAGGATAAAGCTTACTTATTTAAAGTTTATACAGTCCTCTAAAAAATTCTGGACAAAATGATATCCAACTAGTCCAAAATTTTTCTTGCTTGACAGGATATAGGTGCCACTGACAGGTTTGGTTCAGATCTTTGCTAAAATATGGCACAGAAAACTTGCCAAGTTCTTTCTATAAAGATATTATACAATATTAGAGTATTTTATAAAGGGTTTTAAACTAGTTATAAAAAACATACAATTTTAATTTCTGCCAAAATGAGTCCTCAAATTCTTACAATGTCTGCAATATTCCATCTCTGATTTCTGAACTGCTCCACTACTATACGGGGATAAGGACACCTCAAACCCTCCTCAAAACTGCACATTAGCCAGCAAACAAGTTGGAAGAACATTATGGACATGGACTGCTTTTATCCTTCCTAGAGAACTTCACAAAGTGGCAGGATAAATTAAAGAATGAAGGTCTAGAATCCTGAAAAGTGGTATAGTCTACAATTACAAAGTCAATACATGAAAACAGATAAAAATCAGTGATGTATACATAAACACTCTTGCTTACCAGTTTGCTGTGAAGCATCTACCAGAAGCACAATCTTTGATCGATTATCAGGACCTGCTGCATTTGTCTCTTTCTGAGTAGCTACATTTTTCACCAGTGGCCTTTTGCTTTTTATGTGCTGTTGTAAAAGCTGTTGCTGATTTAAGCACAAAAAATAATAATAATAATAATAATTTAAAATCCTACTCAATGTACTAAATACATATCTACTATAAAACACACCTAAATGTATGCTCTAAATTAGTGGCTTCCAACCCATGGGGAAAGAGGGCTACTGTGTTAGGAATTCATGACATTATCTGCATTTAATTATACGTTAAATGATGTATTATACACCCACATTTTGATACTATTTTTCAAATAACTATTAACACTACTATGACTAATAAAATATTAATTCATTTTAAATTATTACTTGTATTTCATATTTTCTCAATCAATAATTAATAAATGACAGAAGTATAATCATGTCATATAAGGGGCTGTAAATTTTTATTTAGAAGGGTAACAAAAAGGGTAGTAGCTTATCCAAGGGATAAATTTTCCTTTCATGATAGTAAGAAAGTACAAAAACAATTCTGCTTTAGAGCTTGGAAAGAAAATATAAAAAAGCTGATCCTTTCCTTCATTTTTTAAAACAGAAGTATTCATCACTTAAATAGCGATTTATACAACAGAACTCTGAATTTAACTTCCTAAACTGAAGTGCTGGAAATGCACTCTGAGAAATCATGTTTCTTCACCACCTGAAAGTTATATACTACTACCTTACTTCCAATACTTGTTTCTTTACGTTCTCCAGCGGTCCCAAAACAATTTCCCTCGACCCAGTGTTTTCATGAACAAATACTAATAGCTTTTTAAAGCAAACTGTGCTGCATGTTTGTATTTTAATTTGTAAAAAGTATGCCAAAAGACAGCAAAGACTTTTCACTGAAGAAGCTGGGCTAATGGAATCTAGGAAAGCTATCTATGGCTCTATCATCTATGGCTCTATCATCAACTCCTTGATGATAGAGCCATAGATGCATTTAAGAAATCATTCTACCTTCCATTAGCTCAAAAGTGCTGAGAAGAAACATGGCTTTTCTTCTTACTTGCTTTGATATTAAGGCCTCAATATAAAAGTAACCTTTTAGTTAAGATATAGTTACGTAGAATAAACCTTAAATCTCTTGTGTTTTCAAGGCCTTCATGTCTCCTTTTTTTTTTTACTTAGTCAACAGACTGGTCTTAAGAGTGGTTTCACACATTTATCTTTCATTTTCTTCAGCCCTAGGAGACCCTGTGTTCATATAATATAGTAAAGCAATACATGAGTAACAAAGTGCTATTGCTACTAAAAATTCACAAATAGCAACAATGAGGTTGAAGGGATTGAATGAATCACAGATGTTGTTCCCCATAATATCTCCTACTGATTTCTGAAGACTGAAATATATGAAGTGCATTAGTCATTCAACACCACTGGCATGGATCCAAACTACCACTTATAAACACTGGTGTCACTATGTGATTTTTTTCACTAAATTAAAATAATCTGGAAATATTTGTGTATTACAATTAAATAAAACTCTCTGAAGGAACCTGAATATGACTGTAAATCATATCATCGATTAAGAATAAGGCACAATAAAAAACAGGAAAAATTATTTTATAAATGCTCTACCCTTGATTATTTTATAATAGTGAATGAAATGTTTTACAGTAAATTCAGCATCAAGGCTAATCAATACAAGTAACAAACTACTTACACTATTATAACAACAGAAATATCAAACATAAAAGCCAATCAAAATAAGTCACTTACTTTTGGTACAACTGGTCCTCTGTTACTGTTTCTGCTTCGATGACTGGACAATGGGAAGACCTGTCCAAGCTGATTTGGACGCTCAGTGCACTCTGTGGTTATAGTATTTACAGTATTCGCAGCCTGAAAGGTGTTGGAGTAAGGTGTAGGAAAAGGATGATAGAATCCCATAACTTGGGCACATGGTGCTGGCATCAGCTGATAATATGTATACTCTGTAGAAACAGGCGGCTGAGCAGATATAATGGGGTAGGCAAGGTATGGTCCAGCGGGGTTTGGACTGGGCTGTTGCCATCGTATATCATTGTTATATAACGGAAATTGTCTGTTAAAATCAAATAAAAAAAGAACAAATCTATTGACAAGTCTGAAAGTAATGCTGAAGCAAAACCTCTTAATTCATTTTAATTTAAAGAAGTACAGAACCGTGCCTTCATAATAAAAAGGAGATAAAATTATCACCTTATAAATTTCTTTGCTGTAATCAGAGATTATTATATACATGTAATAACAACTTAAATGACAGTATAAAGGAATTCAACCTGATAGTTCTACTGCATTCCAAAATTTTAAAAGTACATACCATTCTTATTTACAACTCTCTCCTCAACCTCCTCAGGGTACTTCTGCCTAGAAGTTAAACACCTAGCTGCTGGATCTGCACACAAAGGCAGTCCAAAGTTCCCATCCAATGCTAACAACTGTGACGGCCTTCTGCAAAAAGCAGCGTAAGGTGATCCCTGTGTAAGGTGATCATTACAATGGGTGATTTGATTCCTCCACCTCTCGTTCTTCAGCTCAGTCCCAGGGCCTCCTACTCCTCTCCCATACTCCCCGAACCATTTGGCCAAGTCAAGCTCTTTTCCTGGCTCCCCTCCTTGGCAATGGAAGCAGGTTCCTGGTCCAAGGGAAAGAAGAGAAAGAGGTAAGCCTGTCCATTGCCATCCTATCTAATACGGCATTAGAGCCTTTTCTAGTGCATTTCCTATAAAGCATCAGCGAGATTCTTCCTGTCTCAGCAGTCCTTACAGAAGGCTGCTGCAGAAGAATGAGTGGCCATGGGGAGCCGGAGCATCGAGCTTTTCCTCACTACTCCCATAACAAAGCACCATGGAAAAATGTTCACTGCCATAATTAAAAAAAATACTTTTAATCCGCTGGCTGGTTTACTCGCGAATTCTCAAAGATTATTTAGTATGGTAAGAAAAATTGACTGTACTTTACACTTGGCCATTTTGTCAAATACAAAAAAATAGTATTAAATTTGGTTTTTAAGTCGCTTCAAATGTAGCCCTATACAGGTCAAAATTGTTTGACATAATGCTAACCTCAACTGAGAAGGATCCCTTATTCTTTGTCCAATCCCCAAAACTATAGAGTTTTAGAGATTATTAACCTGAATATTTAATATTTCATACAGTAGTTTAGTGGCCTCATATCTCTTACATCAAGAATATCTGAAAGAATGTGCCTTGGCACACTAGTGTGCCACATGATGGCTTATAGGTGTGCAGAAATATTGATTGCCTTTGCCTTCGGGGTGGTTGAGCAGAGGCTAGAGTCCAGCTACCTCATCCATTTGTCCCAGAGTGCTAGAGAAATATAATTTTCTATGTGTGATATTACTTGTAAAAGGCTGAAAGTACTTTTAATAAAGCAGTAACATGAACTACACCAACAAAGTACTAATCACTCAGATAGTCTAAGCAGGGTTAAAAAGGCTATCATGATTATCACAAGTTACACCCTAACCACCAGGTCACACATTATCTGAACTGCAAGCATTTTGCTAAATCACCCTGTGACTACAGCACAGAAGCTAAATTTAAACTAGAATCAGAGTCCCGAAATATATGTTTACCATAAACACTTCAATGTTAAGAACTATCCCTTGGTATTTTCTTCTTATGCCTGACTGTCCTGGAAGTTAAAAGGGTTTCCGTTCACCACTTTCTGAATATTCATTCCTCCCTTGTATCAATTTATTTCAAAGTAAGTTTAATGACTTATTGTAGGAGATACATCCAAAAAACTCCATTTCCTCTTAGAAAGAATGAGAAAATAACCCACGTTAACAATTTTCAAATTTCTACCTCATTTGGTTTTATTTATTTCTCTTAAAAAAGGGAAATGGCTAATGTTTAAAAGTTACAAATGAAGGGGCGCCTGGCTGGCTCAGTTGGTGGAGCATGGGACTCTTAATCTCAAGCTTGTAAACTGAAACCCCATGTTGGCTGTAGAGATTACAAAAAAATAATAATAAATAAACCTAAAAAAAGGAAAAGTTACAAAAGGAAAAAATGAAGAAGTATGCCTTGCCAATTTCTGTATTTTCCTACTCACCCCCCACAAAAAAGAAAGTAATAATAAACAAATTACCTATTGGACTGGTTTTCCTGCACAAATGGATAACAAGTAATCAGGTAGCTGGGAATTGGAGTTGGTTCTACACCAGAAACATTTCCATTATCATTTGGGAGTGCCATCGGGATCATAAATGTATCAGGATTCTTCTTCTGGGGAATAAATGGCTCTACCTCAGCTGAGAGCTTGACATTCTTAAAAGAGATAGTAAAACACACTATTAATAAAGGAGCAAAAAACTTAATACAAATTCACAATTTAACAATGGAAGAGTCGGTGTTTACAAATAGTAATTAGATCTCCTCAGTATTAGAAAACATCCAAAGGAGCAGTAATGTCAAATTAAAATAACTAAATATGATTATTTAGGCAAAGCCATCAAATAAAACAGGGAAACGCTTATCAGAAGTTATTGCATTTTAATGAAATCATTTCTTACGTAACCAAAGCTGTTAAAACAATCAAGAGTACAAGGAAGTCAGACTTGAGACCAAAAATAAAGCTGGTAGTAAGAAATCTAGCTCTTCAGACAAAACAATGCTTTTAACTAATTTTGTTAGGAGGGAAAATCATTAAACAGAGTTCTGAAGGATACTCACTTTATATTTGTTTGACTAGTCTAAAAAATAGTCTGTTTCTATCCATTTCAGGAAATTAGATTAGTATGGTTTAGTTAAAAGGAAGGAAAATGTCCAAGATTAATGAAAAAAAAAAAACTTAACATAAGGGCAAGAAACTTTTGCCTCACAGTTAAACTAGGAGAAAGAAAGGAGTACTTCAGTTTCCCAGTAGACAACTTGAGTAAACTAAAGTAATCCAGAGTATGTACTCTCATTTTAGTTTATTTTGTATTTTTTCTTACAAAATATCTACAGAAATTTAAAAGATGTATTTAAAAAACTAAAATATTTTAGGATGCACATGTGGGTGACAAAACTATAAAGAAAAGTAAATAAGATCTGGGATAAAAGTCAGGACAGGAATTACTCATATGAAATTACTCATGTGAAAGAGAGTTGTGATCACGAGGAGGTACCTGGAGAGCTTCTGAGTGCCTGACAACGTTCTATATCCTAA
Source organism: Phoca vitulina (assembly GCF_004348235.1). Lineage (NCBI taxonomy): Eukaryota > Metazoa > Chordata > Mammalia > Carnivora > Phocidae > Phoca > Phoca vitulina. Next base: position 16,714,690 of record NW_022589723.1, read on the forward strand.
CTTGGGCGATAATTACAAGGCATTCACCTCATAATTCATTTAGCTATACATTGCTTTTATGCAGTTTTCCTTCTGTATTTAACAACAAATTTCTTAAATTTAATTATAAAAAGAAAAAACCTATAGACACATTCTTCAAAGGTAGAATGTTAAAAACCACATAAATACCACAATCTAAAAAGATATTAAACACTTCTTTAAGAAACCAGTAAGTGAAGTGCAATCCAATGTTTCAATCATTCAAATCAATTACCTCAAAGCAATAGTCCTAACTAGAACTTCTGCCCAACAAACCCAGTAGGATGGCATTTATCGGAAGCTCTGAGCAAGGCAGAGTTCCCAGAATAAATGTCAGGCATGTTTCTCACAAGGGTAATCAGTAACAAATGCAAGAAAATCTAAAGACAAAATCTATAAAGACTTGATATGCTCAATAGGATAGCCTTTATTCAGATAAATTATTCTCTAAAAAGAGTCCACTGGAAATATTCAGAATGCTTGTAAAAAAGTGGGGAGAGAGAAGAAATCTGAACTATTTATAGTAGTATTAATTCAATATCCTTCCTACCTGATTAAACTTTGAAATCTACTTTTATACTATTAACCGAATATGAAATAGAGACAGTACTTGCACTTATGAATACAGTATCTGTGAACTCAAACTGGTTTCTTGAATTTGAACCCTGAAGGCAAAACCTCCTTCAAATGCTAATAGTCTAAGTCAGTAATTTTCACTGCGATAGTCAACAGAACTCAAAAATTATTTGTGTAAGATATAAATTATCAATCTAATAAATGTTCCCTCAGGAGGAAATGAGGGGAAAAGGCTGATTTTCAACAATAATGCACAGATAATGGAAACTTGCTTTATATAGTTCATGCATAGGCATAAAAAGAGGAAAAATTTAAGTCACATTTTAACTACACTGAAAATGTAATTTTTAGGATATCTTTGAAAAATCTAAAAAGTCCTTCTGAACATATGAGAACTCTCTGAACAGTTTTATAGATCTGTATTAGAAGGCATTAGCAAGAAATATGATTATATCAAATTTCCATATGAAAAGGAAACAATACTAATATAATTATAAAGAAATAAGATAATTTAAAGATAGTAAGTTTCCTAATACCTCCCCACCAAATAGTACCAACTCATAAATTACTCTGGTAAGAAATTCAAATTCTTGCTCAAGTCAAAAGTTGCAACAAGTTTTTATACTTAGTTTCATTTTACTTTGTAAGAGTTTTATGAACTTAGGCAGCCCACTGTCAAAAAAGTGTCATACATAATTTATAATTGATATCTGTACATATACACAGTATATGCCCTTAAATATAAAAGTTTGTAATGACTTCTATTCTAAGTGCAATTCTAGATATCAGAGTTCAACAATAAAACTCACAAACACTGAAGTGATCCTTTGTTTTTAGCAAAAAAGAGAAGCTGCTGTAGTCAACAGCTGCACAAACAGAAGATGTCACTAGTAGGAACAGACTGGCAAACTTTCTCCTACAGTTACAACTCTCTATGGTCTTAAAAGTTGTTTGTTGTGACTTTGGGGCCTTCGGTATCATACATTAAAATGAAGCATCTGCTATTCTCAGGCCTAAAAACTAAAGATAAATCCCAAACTATTTTTAAAATTCCACATAATAAATCCCATATAGACAATATGTTAAGTAACAAATTCTGGCAATATTTCAATTATATTAGTATAGAAATCAAAGAAAAATGTCCTACATAGTGGACAACAAAACGTAATAAAAAAAATTACACTACTTACTTCATACAATGATATTCCTTAGTTTGAATTTTTTAGTCTACTTTTGACAATATCTATTTTTTTGGAATCAGAAATTTTATATAAAATAAGTCTAAACTACACAAAGTCTAACTATTCCTGTACTACTATTTGCTTAAAAAAAACTATCTACATAGTAAAATTATCTTTATCTTTCAGAAATTATTTCAGAATTTTCCAAATAATGAAAAATCATAATAATCCCAGAAACCTGTACCAGGGGGGAGAAAACATAAGCAGTTTCACATTCTTTTAAATTTAGCATATATTAAAACAAATGTCAATAATAAAACTTCTTTGATGTGAATAATCTAGAAAACCCAAGAATTTATCAGAACATGAAAATATAAAAGCCTTCTTTAAAAGAGCGTATTGAACAAATGCACTCAGATCACTGAGAGCCTATATAAATTCAACAAATATGCACTGAGTACATGTTCTGGAAAGAGTGCTGTACTAAACTGGTTTAGGGAAAATGGGCAAACATTACTACGAAGCACCCAACAGCAGGAAATGCACACTAAACTCTTCTGGGATAGAATCTCCAGAAGAGTGCAAATAATTTTCCCAGATTAAGCAATAGAAAAAAACACCCACTTAAAATCAAAACTGAAGTAGAACATAATAAGGCACTCTCCCACAGTGAAATTTCAGTATGTACCACACACCTACAGAAAAAATATGACCATGGAAACCCTCTACATCCTTTGTATATTAAGGTAATAATACAATATATCAAACATTAAGATATTTTACATCTCATGGCCAAAGAAAAATAAATGTCTTCCAAAGGAAAAAATGACTAATGCTTAAAAGATACTTGCTGGCTGTATTGTTTTTGATTGGAATGACTTATACTGAAAGTAAACACTTGACAAATCAATTGCAGTAGTTATATATATAAGTTTTGCAAGACTTCAGAAAATACTGAGAAAAAAAATCAAAATAATTAACTGAAACTGCCCACTTGATTTACTATTCAAATCTCTTCCTCTTTTCTTAAAATAGATTACACCTAATCCTATTAAAACCTGATGGTACTTTTCTAAAACTTAATACTGGTTTTTGGATTATCTTATTTATTAATTTTGGGTTTTCTATTTCTTTTCCTCTCTTGCTTTGATAGGGTTTTCCTGCTAACTTCTAGCCCTGGACACTTGATTTTTATTTACCTTTTAAAATGTTTAATAATGAAAGTATTTATGACTATGCATTTGCCTCAGAGTATAGCTTCAGCCACATCCCATAGGTTTTCATACGTATTACTTTTTCAATAACCCATAATTCTACTTTTTTATTTCCTCTTGATCAAGGGCTTAGGAAAAATGTCTTTTTAAATTTCCAAAGGTCGGGGTGGCTGGGTGGCTCAGTTGCTTGAGCGTCCAACTCTTGGTTTTGGCTCAGATCATGGTCTTGGGGTCCTGGGATCCAGCACCACATTGGGCTCCCCGCTCAGCAGGGAGTCTGCTTCCCCTCTCTCTCCCTCTGCCCCGCCCCCCACACTCTCGCCACCAAATGATCTAAAAAAAAAAAAAAAAAGTCAAAATTCCAAAGGTTATTTTACTTTCTTTTTGATTACAAAAGTATTATTTTTAAAACCTGTTAAGATAAACCATTTACTTATATTCATTAAGGCCAACTACAAGTATTATTGAATAATAAATGTTTTATAGTAACTTATTCAGAATATATTTAGCTTGCAATACCATTTGAAGTTTATCAATTATTTAAAGGAAAGAATTATAAGCCAGATGATTTTGTATCTTTATCGGTGAACAGCACTTTGCATGAAGTCATATGTATTTGTTCCATGTTTGATTTTCTAAGAGTTAAAGACACTGGTGGATCAATAGTTTTGTAAATTGTTTTATTTTATTTTTTATTTTATTTTTTTTTTATATTTTTTATTTTTATAAATATTTTTTATTTAAATTCAATTAACATATAATATTATTGGTTTCAGAGGTACAGGCCTATGATTCATCAGTCTTATACAATACCCAGTGCTCATTAGATCACATGCCCCTCCTTAATGTCCACTACCCAGTTACCCCATTCCTCCACTCCCCTCCCCTCCAGCAAACCTCAGTTTGTTTCCTATGATTAAGAGTCTCTTACAGTTTGTCTCCCTCTCTGGTTTCGTCTTGTTTTATTTTTTCCTCTCTTCCCCTATGATCTTCTGTTTTGTTTCTAAAATTCCATATATCATGAGATCGTATGATAACTGTCTTTCTCTGATTGACTTATTTCGCTTAGCATAATAACCCTCTAGTTCCATCCACGTCATTGCAAATGGCAAGATTTCATTTTTTAAAAATTTTATTTATTTAATTTATTTATTTGACAGAGAGAGAGAGCGAGAGCACAAGAAGGGGGAGCAGGCAGAGGGACAGGGAGAAGCAGGCTCCCTGCAGAGCAGGGAGCCCGATGCAGGGCTCGATCCCAGGACCCCGGGATCATGACCTCATGACCTGAGTCGAAGGCGGCCGCTTAACCAACTGAGCCACCCAGGTGCTCCAAGATTTCATTTTTTGCTGTGTAATATACATATTACACATCTTCTTTATCCATTCATCTATCAGTGGACATGTAGGCTCTTTCCATAGTTTGGCTATTGTGGACATTGCTGCTATAAACACTGGGGTGCAAGTGCCTCTTCAGATCACTACAGTTATACCTTTGGGCTAAATACCCAGTAGTGCAATTGCTGGGTCATAGGGTAGCTCTACTTTCAACTTTTTGAGGAACCTCCATACTGTTTTCCAGAGAGGCTGCACCAGCTTGCATTCCCACCAACACTGTAGTAGGGTTCTCCTTTCTCCACATCCTCACCAATATCTGTTGTTTCCTGACTTGTTAATTTTAGCGATTCTGACTGGTGTGAGGTGGTATCACATTGTGGTTTTGATTTGTATTTCCCTGATGCCAAGTAAAGAACTTATCTAGGGACGCCTGGGTGGCTCAGTCGGTTAAGCGTCTGCCTTCGGCTCAGGCCATGATCCCAGGGTCCTGGGATTGAGTACCACATCCCACTTCTTGCTCAGCAGGGAGCCTGCTTCTCCCCCTGCCTGTGCTCTCTCTCTCTCTCTGACAAATAAAATCTTTAAATGAACTTATCTAATGTTAACGTTCTAAAAATTAAGCCAATGTTTAAATTAGTTGATAATACAAAAGATACTGTAAACTTCAAGTGTTTTGTCACTTCTAAGGCTATTGTTCATTTTTAAAAAATGTCTCAAAACACTGTCTTAAATTTCCTAAAAATAGAAACATTAAGCCTTTGTGAACAAATAAACTCCATGACTTATTTTTCACATCCCTTTACACCAACTTTCCCCCCCCCAAGGACAAAAAAAAAGGCATTATACCAAGTAATAACTGTTCTTAGAACATCTAACTCTGGCAATTAAAATTAAATTACTTGTTTTGATTTAATACAGTCTTGCTAAAAGAGAATACCCCTGAGATCCTCTTTTGGTTATAACATTCTTTCAAATAGTCACTACTGCAATTAAGACTATTATCTAGCATGTATTCCAGTAACTTACTTTTTATAATCTTGATCAACATATATACAATTCAACATACATACAATTTATCCTTTTATCAAAGATTTTATTTTTTAAAAGAGCAATATGAATACCTTCAGGCAAAACATGCTTAGATTTTTTTTTTTTAAGTTACACTTGTGCAATACTCCAAGGATTTCAATTAGGTTAACATGAAATGTACAGTTTGTATGAAGTACTGTTTTCTAAAAAAATCAAATTTCTATAAATTGCTAATCACTACAATATTATGAGTAAGTTTTAATGCTGTAGGCATTCCCCAAAATTCTGAATATAAGACAACACTGATTTAAAATGAAAAAACAAACATTTTGTGAGGGAAAATGGAAATCCACATATCACATATATTTTTAGTGACTTTTACCTATCTAAATTCACTTCATTAGTAAATATATAAAAGTGTATTCCAAATAATCTGGAAAAGCCATTACATTACTCTGTGGTATAGTGGAAACAATGAAGAACTTCACAAAGTGGAGAAAGCTCAGTTCTGGCCCCTAATCTACCATTAAATTAATGGTTCTTAGCCTTTTTTCAGTGATAGATTCCTTTGAGAATATGATGAAAATAATGGAGTCTTGCCCCAGAAAAATGCTAATATAAAACGAAGCACACTCCTTCCAGGTCATCCATGGACCCCTGAATTAACTGCCTTCAGCCTGAACAAGGCAAAGCAGCACCACTTTTCTGTATCTCGGTTTCCTGTGAGTATGTAGCAGGTGGGAAGAGAGGGTGGTCAGAATTATTCTCTTACTTAAGGTTAGGCTGAGGAAGAGGCAGGAGGTACCAGAATGAAAAAAGGAAGTAATTCTTCAACGGAAAACCTACATTCATGATTTCTTTCCAATCCTTACATTTCTACAAGGTTTTAATAGGTTGTGGACTTCGGAAAGATGTAGGATGAAAGAGGAATAGGTTCTCTAGTTTAAATAATCTGCTCACAGCACTTGCTGTTAAGATAACCACACACAAATAGCTATGCTAAATAGTTAATTATATTTCCTCTAAGATGAAAGGAACCATAAGTATACATATGGTAGCATTACTGGTTATAGTTTTGGCATCATGAAGGACCTGAGTTTAACCTTTTTATTAGTGACACACATACAAGAAAATTGTTCAAGAAAATCTCCTATTCAATTGTCAGACTTTGAAATTAAAGGCATTTCTGATAGATGCCTTAAAATTTTTTTTTTCATTAAATTGGATATAGGCTGTATATAGAATACTCTGGGTCACTAGAAAGCCAAGAGGCTCTGATCAATTTTGCTTTGGTAAATCCACGTATTATCTCATAAAACTCATTTGTGTTTTCAAATTCATATTCTCATAATTTTTTTTAATTAAAGCTTTTGTAAAAAAATAAATATACACAACTAGGAATCTGCCTGCTAAAAGAGCCAGATTTCAAAATCAAAATTGCCTCTGACTAGCTACATATATACATATATACAGGAATTTTGAAATCTTGTCTCATTTCCTCAGATACTAATTATCTATTTGTAAAATAGGCAAATCACTAGTCTTTTTCTCCTTCATCTATTTGCCTAGCTCAACACCGAGCAAAGCCTTCAACTGAAGAGAACGCATAGTGAATAAACTTCGATTTCATCAAATTTTAAGTCGTTTCATAGAGGGCTCAAGGATGGAAAATACTAACACTTTGCGGGGGGGGTGGAACAATTATTTTGGATTATTATTTACATTTTCATCATCCCTGCCTCCCAGTAACTACTCGCGTGGATAATAAAGAATTTAATACAATTAAAACCAAAATAGAATACTAATGGAACTACTCTGAATATGAAAACAGTCTCGGAAATGCGTTCATACTTCGGATCCACATTCTTAAAATATAAACTCAATTTTTCAAAAACATTAATTTTTGCAAAATAATTGGACAGAAAGGCAGGGGAAACCCATAGTATTTCATACCTTAAAGGAAACACCTCCCTAAAACCACTGCAAAAAACCATGCTCTGCTCAACGGAACGTTGATCCAAAAAAGCCCATAACCCCCCTGCTCTGTAGTTATCACACATTCTCTGACAGTCTTTCTGGGTGAGAAGCCTTCGAAAGCCTTGCCACCTTGAAAACACATTCCAGAACTAAAGGGGGGAGGGGGCGGGAGGTTACTCGCTGGAAGTTATAAACCCTCCTCTCAGGCAAGCACTGACAACTTGGGAGTCCTCTGGCCCCTAACACCAAACCACAGAGGAGGGGCAAAAACAAATCCCCAGCCCGGGGGAGGGGGGTAACCAGGGATGGAAAAGCCCCCGTCCCCCGAGGCAGCAACTGGAACAATGCAGGAGTGGGGCGCCGCCAGGCTCTCAGGCGAGGGGAGTCAGCTCCCGCAGGAACCCAAGGGCTCCGACAGTTCAGGCCCACACTCAGAGACCAGGGCCCGCTCCGGAGGAAGCGGCGACCCCCAGCCGCCGGCCCAGCCGGCCCAGCCCGAGCCCGCGTACCTGGTCAGTGGGGGCTCGGTCCATGGCGCCTGCAGCCGCAACGGGCCTGCGTTAGTCGGTGTGGAAAGCGCCTCGGGCCGCTTTCTCCATGGCCCCCCGCTCGAGTCGAGACAGGGCTCAGGACCTCCGCCCCTATCTGGCTGGCCCCGACACAGAGTCCGGCTACGCCACTGGCCGAGGGGGTGGCTCCAGCCCTGGGAGAAGGAGGAGGCGGTGGCAGCCTCGGGGAGGGATCATCTGGGACGGAAGCCGAGGAGGGCCCAAATAGGCGGCAGGAGTAGTGGAAAATGGCGGCTCGCGGAAGGGAAAGGGGGGAGGGGCCGAGAAGGGGCGTGGGCGGAGTGACAGCAGAAGTCCTGAGCAGGTGGTAGCGGGAGCCTCGGCTGGCTGACCGGGAGGCTGAGGCCAAGTGGAGATTCCTGTAAGCAGGTGCCCCAAGCCACTCTGCGCTTTGAGCCGGACTTAACTGTCCCTTTGGACTGTTAAACTAAGGAGTGTCGGGCCACTTGGGACACAGAACACCCGGGTTCCAGTCTTCAGGGACCTCAGAGACTACTTCATTATTCCAAATCATCCCTTAGTAATGTTGGAAGAGCTTTTAGCTGCCCGCTGTACATAGCGATCCTTCCTTATGTTATCTAGCTAAAGGAAGTCATGTTTATAAAGGAAAATACCACAGAAGGGCCACTGGAGAGAAACTGAGTCAGGAGGTTCCACAAAGGCTTATGGATTAGGTAATTCATTGTCCAGGCGCAGGCTCACCTCCACCCTCACCTCCAGGCTGATCTCGCCTATCTCAGAATCCCTGATTTAACTCAGTCTGTATCACACCAACCAACAGGTAACTACGTACTCTGCTATGTGGCTTTCCTCCCTGTGCTTATTGATTGTTCCTTTTATTATATTATATTATATATATTATATTATATATATTATCCAGTTCATTAGCTCCTCTAGGAAAGAGACTGGGCGCTTGGTAAGCATGGCTGATTCCCTCTGGGCATCTCCTCAGACAAACCTTCCAACAGGTACCTCTTCCCAGAATAGTTCTTGCTTGCTGGTCAGCTCCAGGGTGAAGAAGAAAAATAAAAAGCTATATAAGCTAAATTATACTTAAGTGAAGGAAGGGAATGGAGGTGGCTCCTGTTTGAGGGACTGGAATGGAGATTTACAGCTGGGAAAGAGAATTTTAAGAAGTTTGCTTTGTCATGCTTCAGAAGACATCAGTAAAGACTTGAATTGCCTTTTAGTCTAGGTTGTTATTCTGGTTTTGTTTGAATTGGATTCCAAGAAGAGGCCGGTCTGTGAAACCTCTAACTGTACTTATATTGATACTGTACTTTGACCTGGTAAAAGGAGCTATATTGGGTTAACAAGACTTACATCAAAGCTGGCAGTAGAAACTTTATAAGGAGCAGCATTTATATTTGTACACAGAGATCTTTCATTTATTTAGCTTTAACTAAATAAAATATTTTTATTCTCGAATTTTATGTGTTTATGTGCATATGTGTGTGCGTGTGTATGTATGTGTTTGTTTAAATTGTACATGTATGTCTGAATGTTACATACATGAAGAATTCATGCAATGTAGCCCCTATCAATGAATGCAGAATAAATTTAGGTTTGCATAGAAAAGCTAAGCTATTTATATGAAGTAGTTATGTAAACTAACAGATGATCATCCTCCTTCACAATTGAAAGATAAAAAGAATTCTGAATTTTCAGAATGTCTCCCCACTGGTGGTCTCTAACTATAAGACACCCGGATCTAAGTAAAAAGATAATAATAATGCAGTACTAATGTAGTCATAAAAATATCACAGTTCTTGGTCTCCTTCCTGCTTCTAAGGAGTAATCTGAGAAAATTGAAATAGAGGCTCTCTAAGGATCTTTCCAAATTACAGGATTTTTATGACTATGAAATCGTTCTCATTGAGAATCTTCATTGTAGAAGATATTCATTTAAATTTTAAGATCAGAATTATAAGAAATTATATGAACAACAATGTCACAATGCCATTCTTATTTAACACAATCCTAGAAAAGATTACATAGAAATTAGAGTAAAAAATTAAAATATATGAAGAAAAAAAGACATTTGAAAATACTACTTTGTATGGATGAGATGATTGAATTTAATTAATCATTTCATTGAGCAACAAATATTTAATGTGCCAGGTGCTATGCTAAGTACTGGAGGCACAGCAGTTAACACGACGCTGTGAAAGCAGAAACCATGTTTGTCTTGTGGGCAAGACATACATAGAACAAGTAATTACAGGTAAGCTGCACGTCGTGAAAAAGGAAGTTTAATAGGTTCCGCCATAGTGTGGGATGGAAGGTCAGGGAAGTCATATGTAAGTAAATGGCATCTAAGCAAAGGCTGAAGGGTGAGTAGGAGTTAAGGAAAAGAGGTAAGAAAGTGGTTCCAAGAAAATGGCTGATGTGAGGACCCTGGGGTAAAAGTATCCAGCATCAGTACTTAAACAAGCTCATTCCTTGAGAGTTGAGGATGAGAGGGATAATCCAATAGAGCAAGGCCTCTGACAAAGTAAAACCAGGAGAAGAAATTGGCCGTAGATGGGAGTAGGTACGTGTTGTCCATGATAACGGAAGGAAAGGGAAAAAGGGTAGATATGACTGCAGATACATTTATAAGTTGAAGGAATTCCTGTCTATGGCTTCTATTTTCTTGGGGAGGTAGGGGGCCAAGATTATCTGCTGACCATGGAGGGAGGCAGAGTTGTGATGATCATGCACTTGTCAAAACTCAGCAAACATAATTTAAGAGCTACGCATGTCATATAAATTTTACATCAAAAAGAAAAAACTATAAATATTGAACTCTAGTTTTAAGAAACTCATGTTCTTACATAACCCAAATCTCTATCAAGATATGGAATGTTACCATGAAGCCCAGTGGTTTTTAAAGCTTCTCTACTTATATCAGATGTTTGTCTTCTTCACTGCTGCATCTTACTACCTATACCAATGCCTGCCACATAGCAGGTGCTCGCTAGATATTTGTTGAATAAATGAACATGTGCTATGATATTAAATCAGGATTTTTTAATTCAGGGGTGGGTTTTGTTAGGCATATACATTTCACTGAATGAGCAGGATTCAGTGGGGTAGGAGAACAAAATTCTTTCATTTTTGCTCCACTAAGTCTTCAAATTCTCTGAGGGCTGCTCTTTATTCTGCCCTGGATGATATCTCATGAAGGTCACACAAACTTCATTCCAAGTTAAAGCTTTGCCTTTTCCCAAGCCCAGTCCTGCTTCAGGACTGCAGTGGGTTATGTGGTATGGGCCACTTTTATTTTGTTTTCTACCTTTTGCATCTCCACTTCCTCCACCTTAACTACTCGCTGATTAAGCTTTCCAATTCCCCCAGGTTTATATTGTGCAAGGGAGGGTAGCAGAGCTTCTCGGGTGTCTCAGATATATGACATGCACAAAGGCACTTCCGGGCAACCACTTACAACCCTAGCCTCAGCTCTTGGGACTTTTTGGGGTTTAGCCCTCTTCTTGATCCCTTGGGTGCTCAGCAAAGTACTCTTCTTAGCTGGACTCCCTTTTAAACTGGCTTCAAGTATAATACTCTCCCACCATCCCTGGGAACATTTTTGCTATACTCTTTTATCACTTAATCTCCCTACACATCCATCCCTCCATAAACTCATTAATTCATCTTATTTTTGGTGTGTAACAAAGTAAATTGCTTACATCAGTATACTTTCCCCTGGGAAAACTCATGTTTCCACAGTTGGTGAAAGTGTGGCTTGTTTCCAGTGTTCTCTCTCTCTCTCTCTCTCTCTAGTCAGCCTCTGGTTTTCTTAGGAAAGTATCAGATCCCAGGTCCCTGTATTCCCCCAGACTCCAGGCAACATGTATCAAGTTCTCCAAGTGTTTCCCTGAAAGCTCCTCTCACATAGCTTGAGATTAGGGGGAGCATCTCTTTTTTCCCTGTGGGCGGAGTGGGGAAGTGTCAAGTGTCTCCAAAGCAACACTCTTCCTGAGTCATCAGCCCCCTACCCCACCTCCATGCTCTCGGGGCTGGGCACGAGTGATGAATAATGCTAAGCCACAATTTCTTAGCATATTTTGCATGGTAGTCTAACACCTGACTTTAGGATGTAGGGGTACTTGGCACCTAACCCATTGTCCTTTGAGCACCTGTCAAAACAGCGCCCTTATTGAATGTCATGTTACATGTTCATTGATTTAACAAATATTTTTTGAGCACCTGTTCTATGCAAGGCACTAGTCTAGGTAGTGAGAATGCAACAATGAACAAAGTCACTGCTCTTGTGGAATTTGCAATTTAGTCTGGGTGATAGACAATAAGCATATAAAAAAGATAATTTCATGTAGAGATGAATGCTGTGAAGGAAGTAAAACATGCTAATGTGATTATTGCAGACTACTTTCATAGGTTGACCTCTAAGATGTGGATATCTTACCTGAGACCTGATGAGTACTAAAAGGAAATACCAAGGAAAACAAGGCCCTGGAGGGAAAAATCTTGTCATCAGAGTAACAGAATGGAGAAGACAGGTGTGAGTAGAGAATGGTAGAAGGGGAAGAATGGTATGAACAATGGACTGAACATGAGAGTAGAACCAAGCCAGATCATGTAGGAATTTATAGGCTAAGGTAATTTTAAATTCAAAAGCAATTTGGAGGATTTTGAAGAGGTGCACGCAAATTCACGTTTTGGCTAAATGCTAGAGTCAAATGTCAAAATTAATACTTTCTGGGATATAAAGACAAATTTGAATGTTTATTTAAGAATTGAGGGACAGGGGGTGCCTGGGTGGCTCAGTCTGTTAAGCGGTTGCCTTCGGCTCAGGTCACGATCTCAGTGTCCTGGGATGGAGCCCCACATGGGAATCCCGGCTCAGCAGAGAGCCTGCTTCTCCCTCTCCCACTCCCCCCTGTCTGTGCACTCTCTTTCTCTCTGTCAAATAAATAAATAAAATCTAAAAAAAAAAAAAGAATTGAGGGATGGCTGGGTGGCTCAGTTGGTTAAATGTCTGCCTTCGGCTCAGGTCATGGTCCCAGGGTCCTGGGATCGAGTCCCCCATCGGGCTCCCTGCTCAGCGGGGAGACTGCTTCTCCCTCTGCCTGCAGCTCCTCCTGCTTGTGCTCTCACTCTTTCTCTCTCTCTCTCTCTGACAAATAAATAAATAAAATCTTTTAAAAAAAGAATTAAATTATTATAATTTTATTACTAAAAATGTTACAGTCAAACTTTAGAAGTTTGAACTAATCCAGCCACAACTTTCCAGCATTGTATTTCCTACATGTTCCTGCAGTCGCAATATTGCACACTGTGATTTTAAATAAAAACTCACTTCAACTAAATTTAGATGAGGAGCAAGATATTTTTTGGCTAGCTCTGCTAGTATAGGGTACTTCCAATAGTGATTTTGCCACATGTTATTAAGCTTTTCTTCCTTTTTGATAGGAACTAAGGTAAAGTTTTATCTGCTTTAACTCCTGGACTAGAATTGGCCAATGAAGATTATTCAATTTCATGGAAGCCCTCTAGAAACTGAAGCTTGTGCTCTGATTGAAGAAAATGCTTTGTGAATATTTTCAGATGTAGACATAAGACTGTTACTCTCATTTAGAGTTTTAATTTCTCATATGTTTATTTCTGCATGCCTTTCATTATTAAGTTATATGTATATTTTTGGCTCAAAAGGACAATTTTCTTCCTTAACTTATCTAGCCAACCTTTCTAAATATTGTATTAACTTTCAATTATCTCCCTACTTATTTAACTCCTTGAAAGCTCTCAATAATCTTTTTATATGAAATTAACTTTCACAACCACCATTATTATACTACAATTTAAACTCTATATTTAAACTATTAATAGAATTTCAAATTTCATCCAAAATGCTTACCTATATTTGAAAGTGCATATTCATATGTTAACAATAACTCTGACTGGCATACCTTGTTCTTATAACTTATCTGTTATGCTGATTAGATATGATACTTACCCTTGAGATCACTTGATGGGTGGCCATATCAAGTTTAGGGTTGCCAGAAAGTGAAATAGGGATTTGACAAATATTTTTTAAATTAAGATATAATTGACATATAACATTGTAATAGTTTAAGTTGTACAGCATAATGATTTGATATATTGTGATATGTGTAAAATATATTGCGAAATGATTACCACAGTAAGTTAAGATTTATCACCACACAGTTACAGACTTTTTTCTTACGATGAGCACTTTTAAGATCTAGCCTCTTAGCAATTTTCAAATATACAATATAGTATTATTAACTATAGTCATCATGCTGTCCCTGACGTTCCCCAGGACTTATTTATCATATAACTGGAAGTTTGTACCTTTTGCCCCCTTTACCCATTTTGCCCACCTTCCTCCCTCTACCTTTGGCAACCACCAATCTGTTCTCTGTATCTAGGAGTTTGGGTTTTTATTAGATTCCACATATAATTGAAATCATATGGTATTTGTCTTTCTCTGTCTGACTTATTTCATTTGGCATAATGCATTAAAAGTCCATCAATGTTACTGCAAATAGCAGAAGTTCCTTCTTTTCAATGACTGAATAATATTGCATTCTATATCTAGATCTAGATATCTCACATCCTTTGAATCCATTCACCTGTCAGTGGACACTTAGGTTGTTTCCATGTCTTGGCTATTGTAAATAATGCTGCAATGAACATGAGGTTGTAGCTATTTTTTTCAAGATAATGATTTCACTTCTTTTGGATGAATATCCAGAAATGGGATTGCTGGATCATATGTAGTCCTGTTTTTAAGTTTCTGAGGAGCCTCCATACTGTGTTTCATGGTGGCTACAGCAATGGCAATGATGGTGAAGCTGAAAAGCAGATTTTGGCCAAATAGCACGGTCAGAACACAGCTGAAGTTGAGTATATATCTCACTTTTTTGCAAGAGAGTAACATGCTCTAATGGCAAGAAGGTGGTTAAGGTGACAGACCATAGGATCAAAGTTGCATAAAGATAGTATTAACGAGGGCACCTGGGTGGCTCAGTCGTTAAGCGTCTGCCTTCGGCTCAGGTCATGATCCCAGGGTCCTGGGATCGAGCCCCACATCGGGCTCCCTGCTCCGCGGGAAGCCTGCTTCTCCCTCTCCCACTCCCCCTGCTTGTGTTCCTGCTCTCGCTATCTCTCTCTCTGTCAAATAAATAAATAAAATCTTAAAAAAAAAAAAAAAAGATAGTATTAACGAAAAATCACCACAGGTAACATCTGCATGTTTTCAGCATAGAAGGTAAACCCATCCAAATTCTTACATATTAGTGGCCAGCTGATAGGAAAAAAGGGTCCCATTGATAATATCAGTGGTATGACAGAAAGATGACTACAAGACTAAGAATCATCAACTTGGGTTTAAATCTTAACTGTACACCTGAGAAGCTGTGTGTCCTTGAAAGTCACTTCAAGTCTCTCTGAGCCTCAGTTTCCTCATCTACACATTGCACAGGACTGTTGAGAGATTCAAGTTAAGGTAATGCATGTGTGAACACACATGCTCTAAAAGAGGTTCTCATTCTAGAGCACTGTATTTATTTTATTTTATTTTATTTTATTTTATTTTATTTTATTTTATTTTATTTTAAGTAGACTCCACACCCAGCACGGGGCTTGAACTCACAGTCCTGAGATCAAGACCTGAGATCAAGAGTCGGACACTCCACCGACAGAGCCACCCAGGAGCCTCTCTAGGGCACCTTTAAAACTAAGATGCTCAGGCCTTTCCTTAGACTGATTAAGTCAGGGTCTCTGAAGCAAATAATCCCAGCCAGAGTAGCCATAAAAATTTAAGTCAGATTGTACCCTTCTCTCTTCAAACTCTCCAGTGGAGCTTTCCATCTCAGAGTAAAGCCAAAATCCTTAGAGTAGCCTCGTGTTCAGGCCCCCACCTCTGGCCTCATTTTCTACTCTTCACCCTTACTCATTCGGCTCTAGCCACAAACTGGCCTCCTTTCTGTTCCGCTGACATTACAAACACATTCCCATCCGGGAGCCTTTGTCTTTGCTACTGCTACTGCCTGGGCCTCTTCTCCTGGTTACCCCATACTGCTCAAGCCCTCTCTTCAGGCTTTTGCTGGAATGTGACCTTCGAGTGAAGCCTTCCCTGAGCACCCACTGTCTGTAACACAGCGTGCATGCACACAATCCTTCCTCCTTCCACCTTTTTCTCCATAGTATTTATCATCACCATCTGAAGCGCTATATATTTTATTTGTTTTGTTTGTTTATTGACCATTGTTTTCCACTAGAATGTAAGCTCCATGAGGGCAGGGATTTGGTTTGATTGCTTTGTCCACTGCTGGGTAGTCCCAGTGCTTAGAACACTGCCTAGCCCATAGCAAAGCCACGATAAATAATTATGGTTGCTATTCCAAATGGACGCTCTGAGCAGGTGCCTTACTCAGCCTAAAAACTTCCGTGAAAACTCACTGCCCACTCCACAATACATTCTGTGCTTTCCTACCTCTCTGACTTTGCTCACATGGTTCTCCCTGTTTAGCATGCCCTTCTCATCTTGAAACTCATTTCCTCCATTTCCTGGATGAAAAGGATCCTCCTCAAAATTCCTCCAGCTTATTGTGCCACATCCTGCCTTAAATTATTTGTGTACTATGTGTAATTATTTATATAATTATTTCCTTTCTTGGAACGTACACTCCTTGAGAACCATGTTACTCAACAGTGTTTGTTGAATGAACGAATGAGCTTGCTTTTGTAGCTGACTCAGACATTTATCAGAAGAAGAGAGGTAATTAAATGGTAGATTTAAATGGCAAATCCCCTAGCTCCAACAAGAACACAGGTTGCACATGAGTAAAATAAAAACAGATGAGAACATCCAAAGTTAATTCGCAAATGAGGAGACCCATCATACCAAAGATCAACAACTATGAACTGCCTTGTGGATAATCTAGTTTAGGTAAGAGTGACTTGAAGAGGAATGATTTTATTGCACAAATGGACTCTGAGAGCCAGACAAAAAGTTAGACATGACATTCATGTTTATGGCAGTCAGGTCTTCAGCCTCAGCCGGCTAAAAACAGGAAATAACTTCCCAGATTTATTATGATGTCCTTCAGATTATTTTCATGAACTATTCCAAATCTCAATCTTTATCGGAGGATACTCATTTATGATAGTGAAAGCAATAAATCTCTGACACTTCCCCTTCATTTGGATGTACTATATAATCTGAAATTGAAAAATCTCCTTCAACTCAATGGTTTTGTTCACCCTGCTTTTAAAAACTTTTGTTAACAAGCTATCTAGATTTCTCAGGTCAGTGACTCATATCCTCAGCTCCCCAAACCTAGGTTCTTTCTGGAATGTTCTTTCTGAACCAGCAAAAGCTTACTTCATCAGCAGGGCCTGATTTTTTGAAGCCAGGAATTTATGAAGCTCAACCCATGAATGTATAACTCTTCCTTACCTTGGATATGTTACCAGTTCTCCTTAAGGCTTCCAACCAGCGTGACTGAGCGAGACATGTCTCATGAGTCTCAGAAGGGAAAATAAGAAGCTGGAATTAAATAACTAAAGCTGGCAGAGGTAAAGCCTATGAAAAAATTCCTGTGCCAAAGAAAACCATCAAAAAAAGCATACGTTGTAGAGGAGAGAATTTGATTTTTTTCCTTTTCTTGAGTTCTAAATATTTTACATAAATTACATCATAGCAATAAGAGCAGAATAGAAAAGAAAGAAAATCACCCACAAACTCATCTTTCTAACAAATGAAGGATTTTTTTCTAGTTGCTGCTTATCTATATGCATAAACACCTACACGACAGTTTTTATTTATGTAACCTGGAGACTCTCGGGCCTATTGCACATTCAAGTGTCAGCCCACTCTCTAGAAATGAGGTAGGAAGAAATCACTGCCCACCTCCCACCCCCCACTCTGGGGCCTTACTCAGCCTGATGCACCTAGGAAGTCCAGAGACCCATCACTGACCCTAGAACACAACAGGGTTTCTCCATAAGACCTCAAATACCATTTCTATCCCTTTAAAAAATAGCTGGAATCTTCATGTTGGCAATTATATCAAATCCATATCTCCTTGCCAAACTATAGTGGTCCTGCGTTATCTCAGCATGTGGATGGAAGGTAGTATTAGTGATAGAAAAAAAGGTGATAATATTTAAAAAAAAAAAAAAAAGAGGTATAAAAATCCTAAAAGCATCAATATGTCCCTGTAGTGATTTCATCGCCAGACCCATTAACACCAAAGTCAACAAGAAACTACACAAAGTGTTTTTATTCTCTTACTTGCTTATAAAACCCTAGCCTCTTCCTTAGTCCTTCCACAATCTGAGCCGGCACAACTCTTAAGGAAGACAATTGTAGCAATCCTCGTCTTGTTGCCTCTGGCTGACCCTCTCTGTTTCTTCACATGGACTTGTAATAGGCCAGCCATTCACCTGCCAGCCGGCCTTGAGGTCTCTGGATTCCCAGCTGTGCTGAGCCCTGACAGGTTACATTTCACAGGCTTTGAACCTGTCAAGGTCTCTGAAGGAGAAATAATAGGAACTATAACCCCTGGCAGTCAAAAATAATGATCTGTTAAGGCTGTCCACAATGGCCCCTTATGGAGTAGTAATAGTAACTATATGCCTACATCGATTGTGCCAGAAACAATACTGAGTCCTTTCCAGAAAGTATCTCATTTAATCTTCACAACAATACATGAGGTAGGAATTATTGTCTTTTTTTTTTTTTTTCCCAGAAGGGGAAACTGAGATTTATAATATCTTAGTTAGCTTCCATAAGAGCCAGTACAATTAGAACGTGGCGGGCCTGGAATTTAAACACAGCAAGCAAAGGAGCTTGCACATAAGGAGACCACTTTTTCCTGCTGATGAGACAGACGCATGCAGGGGATGCTTAACAGCTTGCTTTGAAACTCAGGCCTTTTAGGCGCAGAGCTGGGCAAGGCCTCCTAAATGCTGCATCTCATCATGTGTGCTTGGACTCTGGCCGTGACTGGAGTCATCCTGTTGAGTCCTCATTGCAGCCTGCAAATGCCCTGGGGTAGAAAATAACCTTGAACCTAGTGAGCAATCAGACTGGGACAGAAAGAGGAACTGAAGCTTCAGGGGAAAGGTCCTTCTGGCAGGTTCACGCATCAGGCACAAGGAAGTGGTTTTGGATGACCCAATCAGCTGGGATCAAAGAAGAACAGCAGCTGGTGCAGCAAGGCTGCTCCAGAAACTCAGACGTCCTTATGTCTGTTAACATATTTTGCCAAGGGCACACGAAAAGCTATTGTCTCCTTCACAGGCAGTAAATGTATCCGTTCCAAAAGATGGGAAACCAGTGTGTTTATGAGGAGGAAAGGAGGGGGACAGGAAATGTGCAGCGAGGGAAAGAGAAAGGACAGGAGAAAGCAGAGCAATAACTAAAGCAGGGACAGAAAGAGGCTTCAGGCCGCACGGATGGGCATGGTATGAAGTCTTCCTGTTTCTCAGCATGCCCATCACCAAACCCCAGTGCAGCACCAGCCAAGCCCAAGGCTGTTGACAGGACCAGAGGCGGGTGGGGGCATCCCACACACACCTGCCCTGCCCCCATCTCCACCACAGCTCATCAAGTCTCCCTTGTTTTCTCTCCTGCTCTTCCTCCCCCGTTCTCCCCCATCCCTTCCCTTCTCCACCTCTCCATGCTTTACTTTCTTTTCCTCTGCCCATTTTCTCATTCTGTAAATGCTCCGCTCAGAAGCATGCCGTGCTAAAATGCTAAAACAGCTGCTAGCCCTGGCTCTGGAGCGTGACGCATGACTGTGCTGTTATCCTGGGAAATGAGGTGAGGGGGACATTTAAGCCCGAAGCATGCAGTGTTCCTGTGCTCACCGAGGTCAGGTCCTGAGGATTAGCAGCTGATAGCATCGTAGCACTTTCAAAGGTGTAACTCGGTTCTGAGTCTGCCTACTCCACCCAGGACCCTGTGACACTTTTGAAGTATGTCTTGTGTAACATCTTGCAATTCCACTGCTGGAGGGGAAGGATGTTTGCTTTCTATGGGAGTCAGTGACTCAGTGCAGTTAAGTCTTACTCCTTCCGAGATCTTAGTTTGGTGTTTTTGTACCTTTGTGTTCTTGAAATTGTATGTTGGTGTGATTAAGTTTGGACTTAGTTTCAAAGCATTAAAATATTTGTTTTACCACCAGAGGAAAGTCTGTTCTGAGGGAAATCTACTATATTCAGAGGGAAAAGATGGAATGCTACTATATAGAAAGTTAGATATTAGGTGGTAAAATTCACTCTCTAGTGCTGTCAGTAAGAGGGCTAGACCGTTCATTCACTCAACACATAGTTAAATATGTCAGCAGTGATGCCTGCTCTAAAAAAAATTAAAGTTTGGTAAAAGGATAATATATGTAGGAGGGCTATGTTAGATAGGTTGGTCAGGGAAGACCTCACTGAAAAAGTGACCTTTAAGCAGAGCACTGAAAGGAGGGGAGTGAACCATGCAAACATTGGGGAAAGAATATTTCAGAGAGAAAGAACAGCACGTGCAAAGGGCCTGAGATAGAAACGAGCTCGATGAGCTTAAAGAATAACTAGTTCTAATTTGAAGGCCAGTCAAATTAGAATAGACTTAGGAGAGCAGCATAGTCACAGAGGTACGCAGAGCCTGTTAAGGCTATAATAAATAATTTTTAAAAAGATTTTATTTACTTATTTGACAGAGAGAGAGAAAGAGCGAGCACAAGCAGGGGGAGCAGCTGAGCAGGGAGCCTGACGTGGGACTCAATCCCAGGGCCCTGGGACCATGACCTGAGCCGAAGGCAGACGCTTAACCGACTGAGCCACCCAGGTGCCCCAAGGTCAGAGTTTTAAATGAAGATTTGCCACTCATTGCTCTGGTGGGTGAACTTGCACAAGTGTCAGATCAGGATAATGTCAGTATTCACGTCATAGTGTTACTGTGAGGATTGGATGAGTTAAAGCCCTTAAAGAGATTAGAAGTGTACCTAGAACTTAGCAAGCACACAATATATGTTAGCTACTATTACTAGTAACCTCGTTAGCTTTAAAACCTGTTGACAAAGAGGTTTTTTTCAGAACTATAGATCCAATACAAAGAAAACATTGAAGTAGACCTTCATTAAGTTTCTGCAGTTAGTTAACACCATGTTATTTGCAAATTCAGAGAATGAAGTTTGATACAAGGCTTGACCTCGCTCAAGGCTCCCAGTGACTTACATTTTTTAAATTGAGGTACAATTTACATAACATAAAATTAACCATATTAAAGAGTACAATTCAGTGGCACTTAGTATATTCACAATATGGTGCAACAATCACCCCTATCTAGTTCCAAACCATTTTCAACACCTCCAAAGGATACCACTATCCATTAAGCAGTCATTCCCCTTCCCTCCCGCCCCAGCCCCTGGTGACCACTAAACTGCTTTCTATCTCTGTGGATTTACCTATTCTGGATAGTCCATATAAATGGGATCATATAATATGTGGCCTTTTGTGTCTGGCTTCTTTCACTTCGAGTGACTTATTATTGAAGATGAAACTGCAGATCCCCGAAGAATCACCATCCCATCATCCCATCATCTCTGATAGCTTGGAAATTTTCCAATGCTTGATGGAGACCCTGGGTCTCTAGGATTTCAAATTCTGTCCTCTGTTAAAGAAATGCTTGAATTAGCAGTGAATGGATTCTTGGGAAAACCTCAGGAAGTTCTAAATCATTTTAACATATCAAGTATCTGAGACAAATGACGCCCTCAACATCCGGAGATTTTGGCAATGATGCAGTACATACAATCCTTGATGCACTTATTACAAAAACAGTTCCTCTGAGGAGAGTGTATAATATGCTAGAGCCTAATGAAAGACATATTTTCTGACTTCAAGCTTCCCATAATCCACGGGAGAAAAAAAAGGAGACAAATGATCAGACATTAAAATACAATGTAGTAAGTGCTGTGACTCAATTAAGCACAAGGTACCATGGGATCACATGTGAAAGTATCTCTCCCCATAGGAGATGTTGGAGGGCTACTCCTTATACTCCATCTTTCTTCCACAAAAGGCCGAGTCATTGTATTGCTAGAGGAAAAGCAGATTTTATACAACACGAGGTAATACTTTTCAGGATGTTAAATGGTTGTTGACTTTGGAGACTGTCTTAACTTATTGTCATAAAGAGTGCTGCTACCACGGGTACTTCTCCTTAGATTACTTGTGTTCTGTTTAGCCATTGATGCCAAGAGGCATTAAGGTACAGATTGCAGCTTAGGATAACATTCCTTATTGTACGGAAGTAGACATTTATTGATTAACTCAGAAATCCTTGCTGGTATTAAAGAGTTATTTTCTTCTTAAACTCTTTAACAATTTAAACTCTTCATAGCTTTGAGGGGACTCTATTCTAAGAGTAAGTGTGTTCTCTTAATTACGTTCTGTCTCAGCCCTCTGCTACAATCATAAGTCTGCCCCCATTATTTGCAACATGTATGCATTATCACACATGACCTTGTTGTCTTTGCTCAAGATCAGTCTCAAGCTGGATAGCAGCTGATGGTATCACCATTGTCTGTAGCATTATGAACACACCCATTTTCATAATATTTAAATAAAAATAGTGCGTGACTACCATCCTCATCTCTCCTTGTCCTCGGAAATTTTAGGTTTCCGTTTCTCCTAGTCATTTCTGATTCTGATGTCCTGCTTCTGCTGAATTCTCAATCCTTGCCCTGGGTCTCACACTTCGTACTTACTGAATCTTTTCTGCACCACATCATCCCATATTGGACACATCTGATCTCTCCACTCCCCAAAATACTACTGATCAAAGCAATATCCAAATGCTTAGAGACAATTGAAAAGGTTCTAATGCAGGACAGGAGAGCAAATAACTTAAAATTGCATATTTTAGTTGGTTCCAAAGTCCCTTCGGCCATTTCTCTCACTATTTTTTCCCCACCTCTTTTTTCTCTCCCCTAATTTCCCTCAGAATTCAGATTTTCTCCCATTTTATTATTATGCAGATCCCCCAGGTCATTCTGATGCATGCTAAACTTTGAGAAGCCTTGACTGAAGCAAACTTTGACTATATACAATAAGTACACATGTACAAATATACTTCATCATATTTAATGGTTGTATGGATTTCATGATTCCATATTCCTGGACATTTAGGTCGCTTCCAATTTTAATATATGAAAATACACTAGAAGAATACATGAAAAAATTAAAATACTTATAGAAGATCTAGCTATTTTAGATGAAAAAATTTTGTAATTCCTTCAGTGTTAGAATATTGTTTAACAAGAAATACAAACCGGAAGAGAACAATGTTAGGTAAGCTAACAAAGGGAGGGAGTTATGCATTGTCCACCAAGGGCACAGGGAGCACACTATGGTAGGTGAGAAACTCCGTGAAGCTGGGGACTAGGTCTGATTTGTTTACTTTCATATGCCCAGTGCCTTGAACAGCGCCTGACACAGAGTAGGTGCTTAGTAAGTATCTAATGAATGAAAGGATTAAGCAAGTGCTGCTGAGTCTGGATTTGTCATAGGTCAAACTCTGGGCCTTGAACTTTTGGACCATCCAGGACTGTAACTGAGGCCCGACTTTGTGCCCCAGGGCTTGTCTGCTTTGGGGAGATGCCCAAGATAATACCGCAGTGAGCAGCCAAGAGTGCATGTCAGCACAAGTCTTCCTTTGTTCCTTTCTTCTGAAAGACCTTACCTTTGACCCATCAGTGGGCAGGTTCAGCAGTCCGGTTCTACACCAACTGAATCATGGAAGATACTAAGGAATTATTGTTACTTCTTATTTAGTTTTAATAATGGTATAGTTTCATTCAATAAACTGAAAAGAGCCAAAGAAAGAATAATAGCGTAGTAATGACGGTTGACCCTTGAACAATGTGGGAGGTTAGGGGTGCCAACCCCCAGCACAGTCAAAATTCTGTGTATAACTTTTGAGTCCCTAAAAACTTACCTCTAAATAGGTTACTGTTGACCGGAAGCCTTACCAATAACATAAACAGTTGATTGACACATATTTTGTATGTGCTATGTATTATATACTGTGTACTTACAATAAAGTAAGCTAGAAAAATGAAAACGTTATTAAGAAAATCCTAAGGAAAAGAAAAAACATTTATAGTGTTGTACCATATCTATCAGGAAAAGAACCCGTGTATAGGTGGACCCATGCAATTCAAACCCATGTTGTTCAAGGGTCAACTGTATATATATATATGTGTGTGTGTGTGTGTGTGTGTACATTAAAAAACATATATGATATTTATATATATCAAATAAATGTATTTCAAAATCATCAGGATGGGAAAGCTGAAGAGTGGGGGTACAAACAAAACAAGATGGGTCATCAGCTTATAATTATGGAAGCTGGGTGGTAAGTACATAGGGACTCATAATGAATATATTGAATATATATTTATAAAGAATAGTGTGATGATTATATCATTCTCTCTTTTTAAAAAAGTTCTTCAAGTCATAAGCAGGTGTTCTCCCAGTAGCCACATGCTGGCTGTCCCATCTACACACCGACTCCTGGATGTATGTCTCTTGTTCCCTTTGGTACAGCAGAGCACACTCTGAGTCCCAGTCCTTCTTACATTTTAATGCACTTAATGCCATCAAACATTTCTTCTCTCTCCTGTATCTTCAAACTGCACCTCTTTTCTGGATTTTTGCCCTCTGCCTTTAAACACAACTCAAATATCTCCCATATTAAAAATCAAACAAACACATACCCCTCAGTTCAGACACCTCCTCTAGTAATTGCCTTATTTTTCTCTTTTCCAGAACACCCAAACTTATCAAGAGTTGCCTATTTTTCTCTTTATATTTCCTTGCTTCCCTCTCAATCTACTCTAGGCTGGCTCTTTCATCATTCAGCATGAGTGGCTGATATCACAAAATTCAAGGTGCGTGTTTCAGCTATTAAAGTAACAGCTTCAGCCCAGACAGTCTTCTTCTTCTTCTGAGAGACCATCTCCAAAACTTTGGTGACAGCTCCCTTTAGATATTCTGTGGTTGCCCCAAACTCAGTATGTTCCAAATAGAACTTGCGGTCTTCCTCCAAACTTATGGTCCTCCATTTTGGTGAGAACCACCGATAATTACCCAAACAAAAAAACACGTAAGCCTTGTCTCTTTATTTTTAAAACAGCTTCATTGAGGTGTAAGAGACATACCTCAAAAAATGCACATACTTACCTGATCTGCTTTTCTGTCACTATGGGTTAGTTTGAGGTTTTTAGGATCTTATGGAAATGGGGTCATATAGCATGACCCTTTTATCTGGCTTCTTGCACTCAGCATAACTATTTTGAAATTCATCCATGTGTTATGTGTATTAAGAGTTCATTCCTTTTCATTAGGGAGTAACATGCCATTTTATGGATAGATCATAATTTGTTTATTCATTCCCCTGTTGATGGCCATTTGGTTGTTTTCAGTTTGGGGCTATTATAAATAAAACTGGTATAAACATTCATGTACATATGGACATATGGTTTCATTTTTCTTGGTTCAGTTTCTATGAGGGGCATGTCTGGGTTTTATTTTTTTATTTTTTTAAGGATTTCATTTATTTATCTGAGAGAGAGAGATATCGAGAGAGCAAGCAAGAGAGAGAGAGCATGAGCAGGGGAGAGGGGCAGGGAGAGAAGGAGAAGCAGGCTCCCCACTGAGCAGGGAGCCCAATGCGGGGCTCGATCCCAGGACCGTTGGATCACAACCTGAGCCTAAGGCAGACGCTCAACCAACTGAGCCACCCAGGCACCCCTGGTAGGTCTGTTTTAATTTAATTTAATTTTATTTTATTATTATTATTTTTTTTTCCTAGGAGAGGACTTTTTAATTTTAATTTTTAAAGAAACTTCTGACTTTCTGTAGCAGACATGGTTGGCTACCTTCCTAACATCTCACCCTCTGCTTCCTACTCTTCATTGCCTTTTCATTGGCAGAGGCTGAAAGGTAACAGTTTCTTTCCCAGCACCCTTTGCAGCTACATTTGAGCACATGGCTCCACCTGGGTGCAGGGACCTGAACAGAAGTCGACTGGAGGTGTGGGATAAGGATGTAACAGAAAGATCCTTGGGCACTTGTGTGTCGACACCCCTTCCTACAGGGGGTAGTGTTCGGGGAACCAAGGGGCCACACCCCCTCGAGCCTGCAGCCCCCTTCCGCATGAGTCTCTGGGTACCCAGGACCCTGAATTCCCTATCCTCATCAGCCCAAGCACCTCCACAGCTTTAGAGGGCCTCTTTTCTGTCTGCCCCCTGATGAGACAGTGCTCATCCCTAGACCCCAACAGGGGTGGCCATTTGCAGAAGGAGATGCTCTGAGGTGTCCACACCCACATGTGTAAAGTCTCTAATGGTGAGAGATGCAGTATGTAGTGGGGAGATTTGGGAAGGCTCCCCTTGAACTCTTGCCCAGAAAAGGTTAGAGGTAGGATACTCAGGTCTGCCTGTGACACTAGAAAGTTCAGCAGACATTCTGGGACCATGAGGGCTACAGCACCAGCATGTTGAGAATGATCCTTAATGACACCTTGGAGCTCCAAACCTTCCCAAGCTGCCTGGCCTCTGGTTTATGTCACTTTTGGTTGAGTCCTCTGTCTCTTGCGGCTCAAAGCCTCCTCTTCTTTCTCACTTCTTTCAGTCAGTCACAAAGTCCTTTTACTCCCATGTCCTCAGTAGCGCTCAAATCTGTCCACTTCTCTTGACCTGTCTGCCACTCTGCTGCTATAGCAGGACACTGGTATCTGATTAGTGCAGATTCTGAACATTCTGCTCATAGTACAACAGCTAAATACATCTTTCCTGGAGTCACTAAGTTCAAATCCCAGCTTGCTCCTTACCAGCTTAGTGACTCCTCTGTGCTTCAGTTAAAAGTACTTTCCTGCCAAGATTGTTATGAGGGTTAAATGCAATTAAAAAAATGTGGAGCATTTAGCACAGTTCCTGGTTTTACAAAAAATATTTATTATATATTTTTTAATATCCATGTAATTTGCTCGTGTTGGTTGGTTTGTTTGGAAAACCTTTCCTCTCCCATCCAAGTACTAACCAGGCCCGACCCTGCTTAGCTTCCGAGATCAGACGAGATCGGGCGCGTTCAGGGTGGTATGGCCGTAGACTGGAAAATCTTTTCTGAACATGTCTATATCTAGTTAAATCCTACTTGTGTTTCAATTTCAGTTGAGGTGACAGCTCCTTCAGGAAAGGTTTCTTTCTTTTTTTTTTAAAGATTTTATTTATTTATTTGGGAGAGAGAGAGAGAGCATGAGATGGGGGAGGGTCAGAGGGAGAAGCAGACTCCACGCCAAAAGCAAGGAGCCGGATGCGGGACTCAATCCTGGGACTCCGGGATCATGACCTGAGCCGCAGACAGTCGCCCGACTGAGCCATCCAGGCATCCCTCAGGAAAGGTTTCTTGATTAACCTACTCTTTTATATTCCTTGCCAAAGAACAGCTACTTTACCTTGCTGAAGTACTCTATCATGATGCTTATCACACTTTGTGGCTATTATTATTATTATTACTATGCTTCTGAATCCACACTAGTTAATGATGAACTTTTTGAAGGCAAAGATGATATCTTTAGCATTGAAAAAAGTTTGCTGCCATGAAGTCCCAGGAGGAGATAAGTGTTAGTTAAAACTAGGAGATTGACATACTGTAGGATTCCAACGAATAATGACATTCCGGAAAAGACAAAGCTATGGAAACAGGAAAATGATCAGCAGTTGCCACTGATTTGAGAGGATGAAGGGATGAGTAGACAGAGCACAGAGGATTTTTAGGGCAGTGAAACTACTCTAGTGCGTAGTGTATGATGGATGCATGTCATTATATATTTCTGGAAACCCATAGAGTATACAACACCAAGAATGACCTTAATGAAAACTATGGACTTTGGGTGATAATGATGTATCAATGTAGACTCATCAATTGTAAACGAATGTACGCTGTGGTACAGGATGTTGATAGCTGGGGAGGCTATCATGTGTGTGGAAAGAAGATACATGGGAACACTCTGTACTTTCCAGCTCAATTTTGCTGAATCTAAAACTGCTCTTTAAAAAAAGTACACCCCCCACACACACACATGAGGTGCCTGAGCATATCCCATGAAGTGAGTCAGTTTGACACTCATGCCTCCTATATGCTTGGTGTTGGAGATGCCGCTGTGAAGAAATTAAATCATCCCTGCTTTTGTGGAAGCAGACATTAAACAAACATGATTATGCAAACTTTCATTTATTTACTGTTTAAGAAATGCTATGGAGCACAGAGTCTTCCCTGAGAAAGTACAACTTAAGGTGATACCTGAAGACGGGGAGGAGTTAATGCAACCAAAAGGCTATTCAAAGGGCCTAAGGACCAAAATGAATAGCATGTTCCAGGACCAAAAGGCAGAGAGGAGAGTGGGTACAGGCAGGTCAGACTAGCTGGAGCATGGTGAGCTAAGAAGATGAGACTGAGGAGGTGAGAGGGGGGCAGACCATATAGGGCTTAAAGCCATGACTAGGGTTAGGAGCTGTGTCCTAAGAGCAGTGGTAAGCCATCAAAAGATTTTAAATAGGAGAGTGATATGATTAGATTGGAATTTAAGAGAAAAAAAAAATCTCTCTGGCTTCTGCATAGGAGAATGGATCAGAAGAGATAATCTAAAAGTGACTGGACCAGAAAGGAGAGTACTGTCGTGGTCCAAGTGAGGATGAGCCTATAGCAAATGTGACCTACTTAGTTCCTTGCAGTCATGCTCCGTGTGGCCATGAGGGGCATGGATATTGGGGGAAGGCAGTGGAGAAGAGGAAAAGCATGTGGAAAGGAAGGAAATGTAAGCAGGGAGTTAACAGAATGACAAAGCTGAACACATAAAATAGAATGCTTTTAAATAATATCGCTTCCATACCAATGATAAGTAATAAGAGCATAATGACCTATACCTGGTATTTATTGAGTAATTAGTATGTGCCAGGCAACTGGCGCTTTACACACATATTAATTCATTTCATCTTCTTTCTAGTTATCTGTTGCTTAGTAACAAATCAGCTTAAAACTTAGTGCTTAAAACAACTACAATATACATTTTGCTCCCAAACCTGCGGATTGGGCAGGGCTTGCAGGTTGGGGAAAGCCTGTGACTCCTCCACTGGGGCCCTCAGAGTGCGAGAGCCAGAATCTCTGAAGCCTGCTCCCTCCCGCGCCTGCAGTGGCTCCCGCCTGTGTGCAGCAACTCTATGTCTACTCTTGTGTTGTCGCACTCAGTCTGCTATATTGCAGTGCATCTGCTCACACGTCCGATTCTCTGACTCGGAGCTCCTTCCAAACATAAAACATGTCTTATTTTTCTTTGTATCACCTCTTTTTGGGGTGCCATTCCCACGGTGCGTGCTCCATAAAAGTTTATCGAAAAAGGAACAAACGGGGTGCTGGGGTGGCTCAGTCGGTTAAGCATCTGCCGTTGGCTCAGGTCATGATCCCGGGATCCTGGGATGGAGTCCCGCATGGAGTCCTGCATCGGGCTCCCTGCTCAGAAGGGAGTCTGCTTCTAACCTCTGCCCCTCCTCACGCTCACGCGCTCTCTCTTGCAAAAATAAGTAAATTTTTAAAATCTTTTTAAAAAAATGGAAAAGGAACAAATGAATGAATTCTGATCCTCACTAATGGAATATTTTCCTTTACCAAATCCTGGTAGGAAACTACCTATCCATTCCCCCTTTGAACACTCTTAGTGGCTGGATTTTTTTTTTTTTTTTTTTTTAAAGATTTATTTATTTATTTGAGAGAGCGAGAATGAGAGAGAGAGAGTACATGAGAGGGGGGAGGGTTAGAGGGAGAAGCAGGCTCCTCGCCGAGCAGGGAGCCTGATGCGGGACTCGATCCAGGGACTCCAGGATCATGACCTGAGCCGAAGGCAGTCGCTTAACCAACTGAGCCACCCAGGCGCCCCAGTGGCTGGATTTTTATAACTTTGCACGGCTACAACTTTATTAGGAAGTTTTTCTTTATCTGCAGCCCACATCTACTTTTGTATGACTTTTACTCAGTATTTCTAGCTTAGACTTGCAGAACTCCACACAATGAGTCTAAGCTAACTTCCCCAAGACATCCATCCCCTCAGTGATAACTATCAAATCACATCTAAATCCTCTCTGAGCTCAATACCTCATTTCCTATCATTGTTCTCCACGGATATGGTTTCGGTGGTGACCTCACTCTTAGATAGTTATTGGGGTCCATAGACATCCAGGACAAAATACCTGGACAAATATTAATGGTGAGCCTGTGGACACAAAGGAATGAATGGGATAGAGAACCATTCAGAGACCGTCATAAGCAAGTGGGTCGGCAACAAAAGAAAGTGCAGGATGGGACTGAGAGGTGAGGACACGGATGGGATTTGGGGACAACGTCCTTTCATGGTCCTTCCTTGGATAGGCTGATCCTGGTGAAAAGCAGATGGAGAATGTCTGGGAAGGTAATCTGAGATACTGATTGAAAACGGGGAAGGAAAAACGGGAAGAGTGGAGAGCTCATTTGAAACCCAGTTGCCCACTTCTCTCCTAAAATACTGTTTCTTGAAGCATACTTTATTGAACATCTTCATAAGAATCCCATAACCTGTGGTGAATATGCTGTCCTCAAGCTCAGCCCTACACCTGCTGAGTGTATATCCTTCACAAACTCCAAGGTAATTCTTAAGTACACAGAGAACCTTGTTTTGTTTTGTTTTGTTTTTAAGATTTTATTTATTTATTTGACACAGAGAGACAAGGTGAGAGAGGGAGCACAAGCCGGGGGAGTGATCTGAGCCGAAGGCAGAGGCTTAACGACTGAACCACCCAGGTGTCCCCAGAGAATCTTGTTTTAAGGGCTGGGGTAAGATGGGAACTGCTCATATTCAGATTTAGGAGTGTTTTTCAAACTGTTTCACGAATCTTCAGAAATTTCTTCGAAATATAAAAAGTCCCAGCTCATGTGCTTAGTCTGTGTATGTTCCATCCCTAAGGTCCTCCTCCCAAGCCATAAGGGCCTGAAAAACAATAAAAAAGAGCTGCTTTTGTCAAAAGATCCTATCACAGTAACTCTTAGAGAAAGGCCTCCCACCCCTCGGCCCCCCCACCTCCAGGAAAAAAGCAGTTGAAGAATTCAACCCATGATACATTCTTTCTATTCTCTGTCCCCAGCTTCATTAAATTCTTCCCTTTTTCTACCGGTAGATTTTAAGATAGATTTTCTAATGAATTTTTAGTTAAATAATGAATGGAAAGTGTCAAGTATAGTGTAGCAAGCGTAGATTTTATGCTTAGAATAAGAGAGAAGCTGAATGGAATTTATCTAAAATATGTTTTTTGCTCTGTTAGGAAAATATTTTAAGAACACTTACTGAGTGTCCTGAGGAAATATTAGTGCACATTTTTTCCCTCCCTCCCCCATCCATGCGCATTTTTTATGAAATTGTAACCGGTGAAAATCTAACATTACTCTACAAAAATATAAGGGCCAATTTTTCACATGTCAAAAAATTCTTACTCTAATACAATGATTTTACAATAGCCTTTCTTCAAATAGAAGCCTTTGCCTTTTAGTCTATTTCCTCCAACCCTTAAAGCGTTTATTTAGAGAGCAGAATATCAGTGAAAAACGGATTCTTTTAATATTTTTTATTTTTTAAAGTATTCTTTTTTTAAAAAAAGATTTTATTTATTTATTTGAGAGCGAGCGAGTGAGAGAGAGAGCACAAGATGGGGGAGGGTCAGAGGGAGAAGCAGACTCCCCGCTGAGCAGGGAGCCCGATGTGGGGCTCCATTCCAGGACCCCGGGATCATGACCTGAGCCGAAGGGCAGTCGCTTAACCAACGGAACCACCCAGGCGCCCAAAAAACGGATTCTTTTAATGAGATAGTGCCAAGTGATGAACAATCTGAAATGGGGAGAAAGCATTAGTGATAATTTCATCATAGGTCTTCAGAAAAAGAAAAAAGTGGATTCAAAGTGGATTCACCAAAGCCTTTCAGAAGCACTGCTTTAAAAGTAACAAGCTGTTGGGGCTCCTGGGTGGCTCCGTCGGTTAAGCCTCTGCCTTCAGCTCAGGTCAGGTCGTGGTCTCTGCGTCCTGGGATGGAGCCCCTAGTGGACAGGGAGTCTGCTTCTCCCTCTCCCTCCCACTCATGCACGCGCGTGCGCGCTCTCTCTCTCGCAACTAAATAAATAAAATCTTTAAAAAATTTTAAAAAAACAAGGAACACAAACTATGATGCTCACTCATTGACTCCTAAAATATTTATTGAGATCACCTACAACGTGACCGCTGGGGTAAAGAGGTAGCCAAGACAGGCACAATTCCTCTCTTCAAGACTGAGCTCCAAAGCAACCAGGGCCCAAGGCATTTAATTACAATCGCAATGAATACTATAAAGGAGAAATGCAAAATGCTTTAAGAATAAATTTATAGGGGCGCCTGGGTGGCTCAGATGGTTAAGCATCTGTCTTCGGCTCAGGTCATGATCCCAGGGTCCTGGGATCCAGTCCCGCATCAGGCTTCCTGCTCCGCGGGAAGCCTGCTTCTCCCTCTGCCTCTCTCTCTCTGTCTCTCATGAATAAGTAAATAAAATCTTTAAAAAAAAAAAAAGAATAAATTTATCATCCTTTGAATGTTAAGTTGAGGTTAACCTTAAAGGAGGGGACAAATTTAAAACTTTTTTCCAAGCTTCAATTTGGACTTAAGTTCTTTGCTTCAAAATTTTGGGAGTTGTTTGGAAGAGTGACCTTCTAAAACATGCATTGTGTGCCAATACGTGTTTGTAGTTTCCTACGCGCTCCTTTCTGGAGAGCAAGGAAATTCACATTTATTGAGCATTGACTCTGTAGGAGGAATTGGACCCATTTTGCCCAACAACCCAAAATGTGTGTGTCACCATGCTCTTTTTGCTAAGGAGAAAACTGAGGCTCAAAAAGGTGAAATAATTTGTTTCAAGTCAGCAGAACCTGTCTTTGCCATCATACTTAGCTAGAAAGTGGAGGAGGGGAGAGGGTGACAGATAAAAGGCTAATTTCACTGACAATCAGGCTATTGTTAATGCAGCTAATGGGTTGAGCCAAAGCAATTAGAGCCAACAGAATGTGGCCTTTTTATCAAAAGTAAACGCTGGGTCTGTAGATGAAAGAACAGCTGGAGGTTCTTGAGAAAGGAATAGCAGTTGAGATTTTAAGTGAAATATAGTTGGTAATAAAATTAGATTGTACTAAAATTCATGAAAGAGACTGAGCTTTGCTTTTCAAGCACTTTGTTGAAATGTTTGTTTTACCTTTAGCAAATTTTGTAATAGATAACAAGATAACAGAATTTATTTTGTGAAATGGAAAAAAATTGCACAACGTCAATTTACACAATGATTTAAAGCTTTTGATTTTAAGCAAGAAGTGAAGGAAAGAGCTAAAGTAATTGGATCAGAGAAATCATAGAAAACCAGAGTCAAGATCTGTCAACGAACAGTAATGTGGGAAATCAAGATTTGCTTCCTTCGGAAGAATAATCGGTTATAATAACAGAAAACAACAAACACTGAGATTAGTAAAATTCTAGTCTGGGCTCTGCTACATCTGCCCAATAAAGCCCAGATGCCAAAGAGTTAGAAGATTTTAGTAAGTGCCAAAGCAGCTGGTGAGAATCAACATTTAATTCATTCTAAATTCAAACCCGTCAGGCCTCATCATCCTAGGTGGCCAGTAAGAAGGTTGAAGGTAGGAGCAGAGAGCTAGGGTCTGAGGTGGAGAGAGATTGAGATTCGCCTTGAGATTTTATTCTCCACCTAACTGTCATCCTATTTATTTAATTTGCAGCCCACTTATCAATGTAAGTAAGGACGGGCTAAGGATACATTTGCGTGCAAGGCAGTATTTATAGATTCTAAATAATATTATAGATGATATTCAATAATGCTATTCTGTTCATCTGGTTACAAAACATTCTCTTCAATGATATTTTTTGTAGTAAATTATCTTTCAAAAACATTCCTTTTCTGTTATAAAAATGTCTGATTTTGATGAACTCTTCACCATCAAAATAGCAATGCCTGGTTTCTCTTCCCCTTTGTCCACTAAATTATCTCAGTCACCTCCTAACGAAAAGGAAATCTAAACTCTTAAACCACTCACCAAACAAAATAACATTCTAAAAGTCCAGACAATTAATGGAGGTCCAGACAATTAAAAGAGAAAATTACTTGAGATTACTTTGTATATAGGACATAGCCTACTTTCCCCTGTGCATTTAAGATATTTTAATACTTTTAATTTATTTACTAGATAGCGGGTCAAGTCTATTTAGCATCTAGTTCCTATCAACTTGAGTAAGAATTCTAGCAATTCACCCAGAATAATAGAATCCTATTTTAATAAAATAACATGTATATTCTTTTAAATATACACAGTTTATATTTATAAATAAATTAAATGAATTTGAGTTTGTATGTCTACTGTTCTTTTTTCTTTTAATGCAGACTCTCTCAATTGCCTTTTCTATCGACAATCCTACTTCTACAAAAAAAACACAGAAGGGGTAGCAGGGGGAGATCATTCATGATGGATTTTCAAAGATTGTCAGCTCCCAGAAAGCAGCAGCCTATATATTTTTAAAATAAATGCCCATGAATAAGAATGCTTCTTTGAGATCAATCAGAACTCTTACTATTTTGTATGTAATGACAAATCGATTTAAAATTATCTATTGACTTATACTTCCAGAAAGAATTTTAGGCAACTGACAAAAACATAAAATACCCATGATAGGGGTGCCTGGGTGGCTCAGTCGGTTGGGGGTCTGCCTTCAGCTTGGGTCATGATCCTGGGGTCCTGGGATAGAGTCACGTGTCAGGCTCCCTGCTCAGCAGGGAGTCTGCTTCTCCCTCTCCCTCTGCTTGCTGCTCCCCCTGCTTGTGCCTTCTCTCTCTCTCTGTCAAATAATTAAAAAAAAAAAAAAAATACCCATGATAGAGTTGTAACAAAGACATATAGTAAAAAAAAAAAAAAAAAACACCAAGCTACCCATGAGGTTAATGCACATGCTTTCAAGTTCTACATACTTGCTAGCGGTGGGCCCCAAACATGCTTCTGATCTTTCTGGCAGTGAAGAGATATGGTCAGTAACATGATTCACTGAATCTGTGAGAAACTGGCCTTTCATTCAGGTGAAGCACAGCCACTCAGACCTGTGTGAGAGGCTGACACCTCACTTCAAGACACATGTGACGGGTTGACCAACGGGATCACACTCAGTCAGCACTGGGACAAACTGACGGTCCAAGGCCTAACATTCTGTGTCATGGCGGTGCAGTTGGAAATGAGGTGGAACGTGAGCCCATGGTAGCACAACTGGGGAACGTATTTCAAGCGTGTTTCACCAAAACCACAAAAACAAACACAAAGAACAACTTTCTGTAAACCCCCACACGAAGTCTAATTTGGAGCAGTCCCTTCTGGATTAAGTTTTTTACCACAGGTGTGCCTGTGTGGGTATTTAAATGAAGTCATTGGATGAATGTAGCTAGGTTTAAGCCAGTTGTGTCTGAAGAGTTTGTTACCAACATCGATGGCTTTGGCTAAAGAGTAGTTGGCAGTTACTGGCTCCATGGCCCTTTCATTTCTTCTCACACAACAGAGCCAGTTCGTATGGGATTAGAGAAGACTTAATCTTCTGCTTCCATAGTTGGGTGCTGAAGGAACAATGCTCCCATACTTCGAAATATGTGGTTCCTGGGTATGTTAGTGTTAAACCCGCACTCAGAAGAGAGAACGTGTACAAACTGCAGGCCTGAAGAATGGGGAGAGACAAGAAACTGAGGAGAATTACAATCACAGGCATTGTGTTGGGCTCAATGCTCTGTGACTGTGTGGTGCTTGGTGTAACAGATTTTGTGGGGGTGCTGTGAAAAAGCTTTTCTTCCTCCAAAATAATTAAATAAAAAGGAGGATGCTCTGGAACGCCGCATAACTCTGGGGAATTTGTCTGCTCTGGGAAAAAAAAAAGGCTGAAAATAGGACATTGAATAGGATATGACTTATGAAATGTTGAAGATTTTCTTAAATTCCACTTTAAGGAATTTGCAAAATCCTCAGTCTGTGATTTTAAACAATGCATTCAAGTAGGATGGACACATGCCTTTAAGGTTTTGTTGTTTGAAGTGGTGGCTCATGGGAATTAAGTCAGGAATGCCCTAATACCATAGGGTAAAGACCAAAAGCAACTGGAAAGAATTTTTCTTTTTACAAAATGTCAAAGGCCTAACCAGAATATAACATTATGTATGTATAAAAAATGATATATAATCATTATATATATATCACATTAAGTAAAAAGAGAATAATTGAATATACAACAGAATTTCTATCCTGTTTGCTTGTTTTGAGTATACAAATATGTGGTGATGGGGCGCCTGGGTGGCTCAGTCGGTTGGGCGACTGCCTTCGGCTCGGGTCATGATCCCAGGGTCCTGGGATCGAGCCCCACATCGGGCTCCCTGCTCCGCGGGGAGCCTGCTTCTCCCTCTCCCACTCCCCCTGCTTGTGTTCCCTCTCTCGCTGTGTCTCTCTCTGTCAAATAAATAAATAAAAAATCTTTAAAAAAAAAAAAACAAAAAAAACAAATATGTGGTGATGATCTCTGATTGCTCTAGATGGAAGGACTCCAGAACTTCACTTCTTTATATCTTTTATTTTAATTTACTTTTCCTTCATTTATGTATGTGTGTAGGTAGGTAGGTATGTACACATGTATAGATGGATGGATGTATTAGGAAAACTGTAGTACTTTTTCTTTCCTGTATGTTCAGGAGGGAAAGCATTGTTTTTAAAGAATTCAAACAGATAATGTACATGGTTATGTTTTTCCAGCAGTAAAAATACCATCCCTAGTACAAAGTATTTTAAACCGTGTCATGTGCTGTTCTGGGTTGATTGGTTTCTTACATGGGTTTCTTCGATTCAGAAAACTGAATATGGCTTTGCTGTGAAACAAATATTCTTTTGCAGTCCAGCAGGCATTCCCTGTATATAGGCTTTTACTTAATAATCCACACACAGCCTGAAGTTCAAAGCACTGTGGATAAATAGAAATCAGATTTTTTTCAATATTAAAAGAAATGCTTAAAACCTTAAAAAGGATTATAAATGCTTGGCCAGGTTTTTGGCTAAGACTTTTATCAGATTAACTGTATACTTTGATTTTAGTTTGTTATACTTTAGTGATATGTTAGCAATAAGCCTTAGACCATTTTCAGGAGTTTGCTTACTCAAAAATATTTTGAGACAGCCATTACTTGGCCTTCAGTTATAATTGAAAGAAATTATTTTTCATCATAGCCCCCATGTCACCTCCCACTGGTCTAGTTCTAACTTTTGGAACAAGGCCAATCCCTCTTTCTCTGAATAGGTGTTAAATTATTTGAAAACAGCTATTTCCTCCTCCCTAAGTCTTATCTTGTCTAAGCTAAGAATTCCAAGTGATACAACTTTTTTTTTTTTAACTCAAATGTAAGATTTTATATCAATCCCTGTTAAATTTCACTGGATTACTCTCATCAATTAGTTCACTCTGTGAGGATATCCAGATATTTATTCTGGGATCCAGGACATTAGATGCCTCTCCCAAGTTTATGTCTTCCTGCCTTTCAAATACACTGGAAAACATTTAAGAATTATAAAAGCAGAAGTCGTCTTTACTTTCCAGTTTATGAATAATCAAAAGAGGATGGTAAAGATAAAATTACTGAATCTGTCTTTAAAATTTCTCATGTGGACCCATTAGAAGTGTTTAATTTTTATTTTTAATATTACATAAAATAGTCAAATATATTTGCATATACATGTTTCAAAATACCTGAAACATATTTTTTCATTCTAATAATATAATTTACACAGTGACAGATGTTATACTGTACAGAAATATTTTTGAATAATCAGATTAAGCTCATGAATTAGAAATGATTTCTTGAAACTTTATAAACACTACTTTGGTTAGTCAGAATAATGAAAGAAATTCAATTTTCCAGTGACACACATTTAATTCTAAATAGGCTGTATCATGGCTTTAATATTAGACCTTCATCTTTCTTTAAGTTGAGAAGAATATGTTTTAGGGTTTTACCAAACAATACTAATATACTTTTTGCAGGAATAGATTAAGCTAAATCTTATTTTAAAAAAGCATTTTTTAAATAAGTGGGCTAGCATGCCTGGCTGACTCAGTCGGAAGAACGTGTGACTCGAGTTGTGAGTTCAAACTCCATGTTGAGTGTAGAGATTACTAAAAAATAAATAAGATAAAATAAGGGGGTTAGCTTAAGTAATTTCTAAGGTTACTTCGTTGTTTTTTTTTTTTAATCCAGTAGAGAAATATTCTCTTATCCCTTGAACTCTACCTTCAGTAGAGATTTCATGTACCCCCTTTAAAAAAATACTTTTCAACGATTACTCTTCAATTTTCAATTTCTGTTTAGACATGCATAATTTAGCAGTTATCTATGAATATTTAGTTACACCTTAGCAAAAGATTGGAAGAATCTGCAAAACTCTTCAGTGGAATAATACAACCTTTCTGATTCTCAGAATGAAAACATTTGTTTTTGTGTTGTGGCTGTTGTTGGAATTTGATTTTGATTATGTTCTGTAAGACACGCTTCAAATGTGCTGGAAAACATACCGCTGAGGCTGTAGAACACTTAGCAGCTCTGAGCTTGATGAATACAGGAAGTAGAACGAGGAGACTCCTAATGCACCAGCCACCTTCTCTTTCGAAGGCTCTTCCGCTAGTGTACTCCTGGCCACACCTTCCAGCCTGGCTCTCAGGAGCCTTTCTGGTCTTCCTCAGGCACATCACCACCCTACTTCGAGCTACCACACGGGCCCTCTTTGTCTTCCCTGGACTAATGCTTCCTTCTTTGGATCACACCCTGACACAAAGCTGTCAGAGAGTTTGCCAGGGTCTTCCCCATCCCTGACTTTGAAATAAACAGTCTGTGTATATTAATAAACCTGACAAGGATCCTTGGAACATCTAGTGTTATGCTTACCACCTAGCATTTCGTATTTGCTACTTTTGCGGAGAATTGGTGGTGGTGTCCCCTGAAGACTAAAATGAAGAGTGAACCAGTGACTACTTAACTAGCCAGATCCACCTGAGCACTGACTCCCCCAGCACTTAGCATCCAACCCCAAGTGCTCAGATCTGGCCTGAAACTGGCTCTTCTCTGAATCCAGGCAGCCCTAGGAAGAGAAATCCAGATTCGGATCAGGTTTGTTTCAAAGGAATCATGAAGGGGAGATGAAGACAGGGTACTGTAAAGCCTTCTTTAGAGAGGCTTGGCACTGGGTCACAAGGTAGGAGATATGACATCTGATCCCAGATCTGCTACTGACCTGCCCTTGGATAGGTTATTGTTTCTCTGAGCATTAGTTTTCTCGTTTGAGAAATAACAGGTCAACTAGGTAATTTTCTAGACCCCTTCCATTCCATCACCTGTTCTTTTTAAGTAGACCTGAAACTACCTGTCAGCCTGAGAACCAAATAAACAACCTTGCACCATACCATACCTTTCCCAGTGTGGATCAAATGGCCAACAAGATGGAGCATTAGGTGACACCAGTCTTCACATCAAATTAGTTATGGTGTCCGGGTAAAGGCTTTTATTTGTGTTTATATTATTTGCATTTGTATTATTTTGCTGTTCTCCTGACAGATAAGACACAGTTGAATTCATACCAGCTGACCTGGTACAGAATATCTCTTTAAGAAGAGACTAGCAGCCAGTATTTGGGATCTTCACAAAGAAAATATTTTGAAGTAGAAGAAGCCAAGATGAGAAAAGAGAAACCAGGTTGTCCTATGTAGTTTATAATCTCAAGTTGATTTTATTTTTGCATATGGTTAAAACAAAAAAAACTCCAAATAAGAACAAAAAAGGATGACTTTGTGTGCTCTTTCCTCCCCCTTCCCTCTTTACATCTTTTCTCCTCTTTTAGCCCTCACTCAAAACTCTGAGTTTCCATATTTCCCTGGACTCCTTTTGTCACAGAAAAAAAAAGCAGGTCTCATAGAGTAAGTTCTTTAAACAGAACTAGAGGTGGTGTTGTCTTTCCCAGAGTAATTCATCATTAAAAAACACAGAATATTATCTCCTGATAGGCAAGAAAACAGAAAGCAGATCATCAGAGAAAGATCACTTTTACTCTCACCTTCCTTTCACACTGCTGTTAGCATTTTAATTTCTTCTCAACCTTCTCTCTTTGCATAGGTTTTTCCTATGTCGTTATAATGATATAGTATTTGGATTCCATATCTTGTTTTTCTGTTTTCACATAGCCTTTGGTGGCTCTGTGCTAACCCCCCCAGGAGCAAATGACAGTTTTCTTAACAACCATTCCTCCAAGTTGGGGCTCCCAGGTCCTTTGAGGGCTGGATAAAGCAATGGAATGACACAGAGGGATTACTGCTCAGTGGCAAGACCTTACGTGCATTGGGAAGCACACGAGGTAGAGATTTCGAAATGGGTAAAAGTTCATGGGCTCCATCTTCTAGATGTTAAAGGGAGCCCACTATAATCAACTTCCTTTTCTTTTTTTGTTTAATTTCAGACTTTACTGTGATATAATTAACATGCCATAGAATTTACCTATTTAAGTGTACAGTAG
This sequence comes from Phoca vitulina, assembly GCF_004348235.1. Lineage (NCBI taxonomy): Eukaryota > Metazoa > Chordata > Mammalia > Carnivora > Phocidae > Phoca > Phoca vitulina. Next base: position 16,755,292 of record NW_022589723.1, read on the forward strand.
ATTTTTGGTATATTCACAGAGTTTGTGTAACCATCACCATAGTGAATTTTAGAACATTAATGGTCAATTTCTATGAGGGACGAGAAAGTAAATACCTTTATTCCACATGGCATTTGAAATGAGTTCCCATGTTTTATTAGTTTTACAATTATTTATTTAAAATAATGTTTTTCAAACAAAGATGGTGCATTAGTAATACCCTGAAACTCTATTGCTTCTACCCCTGGACAGGTGGGAGGGTTAACAGGTTTCAGTGTGGAGGCATACACCCTTTTGGCCAGTATGATGGACAGGTGAGAGAGTTAACAGGTTCCAGTGCGGAGGCATACACACTTTTGGCCAGTGTGAGAGAGCAGATAGCAAATAGTCTTTGCCCTAGAGCCAGGCTTACTTCTGGGTTTCCATTGCTGGTGGTGTGTTTTAATCTACCTTAAATTCTGTCAGGAATCAGGAGAGCTGATGACTTCTTTCTTCTTCTTCTTCTTCTTTTCTTCTTCTTCTTCTTCTTCTTCTTCTTCTTCTTCTCCTTCTCCTTCTCCTCCTCCTCCTCCTTCTCCTTCTTCTTTTTTAAATAGGGTCCATGCTTGACATGTGGCTCAAACTCACGACCCCAAGATCAAGAACCGCATGTTCTGCCAATGGAGCCAGCCAGGCACCCCAAGATGACTTCTTTCTCTTTGGGTCTCTGTTGGCTTCCAGACCCCAGCTTACTCCTGACTCCAGGTAACCCATTGACACCTAGGTGTCTGCTTAGTGCCTTGGCCTCCTGGCCGGGGTTCTTGGACTTTCTCCTGATCTCTAGCTCCACTGGAGTCCTCACCCTCCCGGTGCCGGTCCCAGCCCCTGGCACTGCTTGGCCTGCTCCCCAGCTGATAAGTTTCAGCTGTTGCCACCCACACCCTATTTTGAAATCATGAGTGATTGATTATCTGCACTTAAGCTGGGCTCTCTCATCAACTAAAGGTAAAGAAGCCTGTGTTTCAAAGGTCATTGCTTCCAAATTCAAGAATTGTAAGATCTACTAAGAACCAGAGATAAAGTAGATTAAAAAATAAGCCTTAGTGATTCTTTTCTGGTACAAAGATGTTTCACATATGTTATTATAAAACTGAAATATCCAGCAATGGAGGGTAGTTGAATGAATTAAGATATATCTCCGAGATGAAATATTACTCAGCTATTGGGCGCCTGGGTGGCTCAGTTGGTTAAGCGACTGCCTTCGGCTCAGGTCATGATCCTGGAGTCCCCAGATCGAGTCCCGCATCGGGCTCCTTGCTCAGCAGGGAGTCTGCTTCTCCCTCTGACCCTCCCCCCCTCTCATGTGCTTGCTCTCTCTCATTCTCTCTCTCTCAAATAAATAAATAAAAAATCTTTAAAAAAAAAAAAAGAAATATTACTCAGCTATTGATATTGATATTTATTAAAAGCCTTTAATGATGAGGTTAATGCTTATAATATAATGTCTGGTTGAAAATCAGGATTTAAAATTACATATAAAGAATCTCAATTATGTAAAACACACATAGGGAAATAAGCAAAATGTTACTGATTCTTTTCTATACTTTTTTTGTACTTTGTAAAATGAGAATGTAATCCTTTTATTTTTACTTTTTAAAAGATTTTATTTATTTATTTGAGGGGGGAGGAGCAGAAGGAGAGGGAGAAGCAGACTCCCTGCTGAGTGTGGAGACTGATGTGGGGCTCGATGTAGGCTCCATCCCAGGACCCTGAGATCATGACCTGAACTGAAGTCAGATGCTTAACAGACTAAGCCATCCAGGCGCCCCTGTATTCCTTTTATAATCAGAAAAAGGGTACATAAACTTTTTTAAAAATAACTTTACTGAAGTGTATTTTACATATAAATTTATTCATTGCAAGTGTACGATTCAATGATTTTTAGTAACTTTACCAAGTGGCACAGTCATCACCAAAAATCAGTTTTAGATCCAATAAGATCCTTCATGCCATGACAGTTAATACTCATTTCCACCCTCTGCCCCAAGCATCCACTAATCTTTTTGTATCTATAAATTTGCCTTTCCTGGACTTTTCATGTAAATAGGATTATACAAGATGTTGTTTCTCATGTCTAGCTTCTTTCATTAAGCAGAATGTTTTGGAGGCTCATCCATGTAGCATGCATCAGTTTGTTCCCTTTTATTATTCAGTATTTTATTATGTAAATATGTTATATTATGTTTATTTATTCATCAACTAATGGACATTTAGGTTGTTTCCAGTTTGAGGTTATTATGAATAATGCTGCTATGAGCATTCATGTGCAAGTCTTTATGTGGGCATATGTTTTCATTTCTCCAGATACCTAGGAGTGAAATGTTGGGTCACATGGTAGCTTTATGTTTAACTTTTTGAGAAACTGCTAAAGTGTTTTCCAAAGTGGCTGCATTGACTCTTATAAACTCCACCCCAGGATTTAAAGTCCATCTCTCAGCATTTAGATGTGCCCCTAGATTTGGCTCTTCCATATTCTCCTCAGCAGATCTAGCTGGTGACTTGAGGGGGTAGTATTATAAAAGTTATAACCATACTTGTATTGCCGCATGATACATTTTATTTTATTTTATTTTTTAAAATATTTTATTTATTCATTTGAGACACAGAGATATGGAGAGAGAGAGAGAGAGAGGGAGCATGAGCAGGGAGAGAGGCAGAGGGAGAGGGAGAAGCAGGCTCTCTGCTGAGCCAGGAACCAGATTTGGGGCTCGAACCCAGGACCCTGGGATCATGACCTGAGCCGAAGGCAGACACTTAACCATCTGAGCCACCCAGGTGCCCCCCTCCCATGATACACTTTAGAAATTACTGAAGATTCTCATGTAGCCTCCATATTTCCTTAAGCTCTCAATAAACAATGAACTTTCTACTTGGCTTTTCTGAACTGTGGAAATTTCTAGCATAAAGAATTTGTGTATTCAAGAAGGAAGTATACCTTTTTCCCAGTTGCATGGCCACTTTGCAAATTTTTTTATGGTTGTCCAATAGGCAGCCTCACCTTGAAAGACTCTGGTTCACTCTAGATAGAATCTAATCATCAATAATGTGCAAATGCTGAGTACATGCCCAACACTCTGCTAGGTTCTGTGGATTATAAAAAAGAAATACTAGGTTGTCTTTCCCCTCAAAAAACAACTTAGCTGTGAAGATGAAACTAAACAGATATTGGAGAAAGGGGAATCCTCTTACACTGTTGGTGGGAATGCAAACTGGTGCAGCCTTGCTGGAAAATAATATGGAGTTTCCTCAAAAAGTGAAAAATAGAGCTACTATATATATATATATATATATAAATATATATATATATATTTATATATATATAAAGAATGAATAAAAAGAATGAAATCTTGCCATTTTCAATGACATGGATGAATCTAGAGGGTATAATGCTAAGTGAAATAAGTCAGAGAAAGACAAATACCATATGATCTCACTCATATGTGGAATTTAAACAAATGGGCAAAGGGAAAACAAAGAGAGAGAGAGACAAACCAAGAAACAGACTCTTACCTATAGAGAACACACTGATGGTTACTAGAGGGAAGGAGGGTGGGAGGATGGGTTAAATAGGTGATGGGGATTAAGGAGTGCACTTGTGATGAGCACACAGTGTTGTATGAAAGTGTTGAATCCCTATATTGTATGCCTGAAGCTAATATTATACTGTATGTTAACTAACTGGAATTTAAATAAAAACTTTAAAAAACACTAAATATATATTAGAGAATAATTGAGGACTCAACAAATTGAGTTGGGATAATGAACTAGAAAAAGCAAATCATACAAGAAAAGGAAGGCAGAGGCTCTGGGATTTATTTTCCTGTTGAGGACTTACTATGTGTCAGGCATTCTTCTAGTTCCTGGATATATAGCAATGAAGAAAGTAGACAAAATTCCTACACTCTAGAGCACTTACATTCTGGGAGGACATGACAATAAGTGGGATAGGGAGTTGGGTATATATGTACAAATTAAAATAGGGTGGTCAGGGTGGTGCCTGGGTGGTTCAGTGGGTTAAGTGTCTGACTTCAGCTCAGGTCATGATCCTGGGGTCCTGGGATTGAGCCCTGCATCAGGCTCCATGCTCAGTGGGGAGTCTGCTTCTCTCTCCCTCTGCTCCCCACCCTTGCTCATGCTCTGCTCTCTCTCTCTTTATATATAAATAAATAAAATCTTTAAAAAAATAAAATAAAATGGGGTGGTCAGGGACCATACATCTTAGAAGGGAGTATACACAGGTATCCCCACTTTCCAAAAGTTTGCATCCTACCACTTTGCTTTTACAAAAAACCTACATTAGTGCCTATTTTCACTAACCAAAAGAAATCCAAAGAGAATTTTTTAAAAAAGATTTTATTTATTCACTTGAGAGAGAGAGAGAGCATGAGCCGGGGGAGAGGGAGAAGCAGGCTTCCTGCTGAGCAGGGAGCCTGACGTGGGGCTCGATCCCAGGACCCTGGGACCATGACCTGAGCCGAAGGCAGATGCTCAACCGACTGAGGCACCCAGGTGCCCCCCAAAGAGAATTTTTGCTTTTACAAAGAAGAGCCATTACCTTACTAATGGTCTTTCTTGAAAACAAAGTGGCATAAAACGAAGTTTCGGGAAGTGGGGATACTCTTCACATTATGCCATTTCAGCTTATGAGAAGTTTCACGGGAACACTCTATTCTCAGATGGCAGGAGGAACCTGTATCTATGAGAAAAGAGCTGAGGAGAGGAAGGCATCAGTCGTGTGGCTTTCCAGAGGGAAGAGTGTTTCAGGCACAGGAAACAGCAAGCACAGTGGCCTGAGGAGGAATGTGCCTGGCAAGTTGGAGAAACTGCAGAGACCAGTGCAGCTAGGGTGAAGTGAGCAAGGAAGTGAACACAGGTGATCAGGTCAGAAAGGCAATGGGGGCACAGTCTGGGCAGGGCCTGGCATACCATTTTAAGAATGTGTCTTCTGCCCTGAGTGAGATGGGAATCTAATGAATGGCTTTGAGCAGAGGAGTAAGATAATGGACGTGCTTTAACAGAATCACTGTGGCAGTGTGCTAGGAGTAGACTGGGGATAAACTGAAAGAATGGAGATCAGTTAGGAGGCTGCTGGAATAATCTCTCAGGAGACAATGGGGATTTGAACCAGGATGGTCGCAGTGGAGGTGGTGAGCTGTGGTTGGTTGGCATGGTTGTATTTTTTTAAAAAATATATTTTATTGGACTGTAAATGGATATTCTCTGGTTTTATCTTATTTAAAAAAAAATTTTTTTTAAGTAAGCTCTATGCCCAGTGTGGGGCTTGACCTCATGACCCTGAGACCAAGAGCTGTGTGTTCTACCAACTGGGGCTTGACCTCATGACCCTGAGACCAAGAGCTGTGTGTTCTACCAACTGAGCCAGCCAGGTGCCCCTGACATGACTGTATTTTTTTTTTTAAAGATTTTATTTATTTATTTGACAGAGAGAGAGCAAGAGAGGAAGACCGAGGTGTTCAGGGAACACTGAAGAACCATATTTGACTAGTACAGAGAATGCTAAATGGGGAGAGGTTGGAGATGAGGCTGAGTAATTATGGTAGGATTGAATTTGGTAGGGTATGTAAAGGAGACTGGAGTCAGAAAAATAGGGATTTACCCTAGTGTATTAGTCAGCTTGGGCTGCCATAACTAAATACCATAGACTAGGTGACTTAAACAACAGAAATTTATTTTCTCATATTTCTGGAGGATAGAAGTGCCATATCAAGGTGCTGGCCAATTGGGTTCTTGATGAGAAATCTCTTTCTGGCTTGTAGGCAGCCATTTTCTTACTATGGCCTCACATAACCTTTCCTCTGTGCTGGCTGGAGAGAAAAAGGTCAGGTCTCTCTTCCTCTTCTTATTAGGACACCAGTACTATCGGATTAGGGCCCCACCTTTATAATCTCATTTTACTTTAATTACCTCCTTAAAGGTCATATCTCCAAATACAGTAACATTAGGGATTAGGACTTCACCTTGTGAATTTGCAAGGGACACCATCCAGTCCATAGCAATGTGGTTCTTGAGTAGAGAGTTTTAGGGAGACAAATCTGATATTGGCTACCAGGATGAACAGAAAGAGAAAAGTCTAGGGGACTAATTTAGAAGCTATACTGTGAGAATCAAGACAAGGGATATTGCAAGCCTTGACTAAGAGGTAGAGAGGTTAGCTGGCCAGTAGGAGAGAGTCTGAGTGGAATTCCCTAGTTCTACTACCACATTTTTTTATAGAAAAGGAATTTTGCATCTTTATTCCCATTTATTTTATTATTGAACATATACCAGCGCACATACCAAAGAGTATACTAGGCATACAGATACTCCGTTTACCCATCCACACACATACACCCAGACATTCAACTATATGTATTCTCACTCACCCACACCCACTTGTACATACCTGTATTCATCTATGAAACAGTAATTCAAGGATGCAAATGAAGAAGAAAAAGAATGAGTGCAAAATATGAGTTTGTGAGAGAAAAGACTGGTAGGTAGGAGGGAGAGTCCAGAGTGTGACAGTTAAGAGAGAGGGTAATGTCAAGATTGCTGAAGCCCAGGGGAGGATCCATGACTATATGCGATGAATTTCTCTTCATCCTATTGTGGGTACCAAGTTACATACATTTTCCACTACTCCATGGATATATATCACACTAAAAACCAGTGGTGCATAAACGGGCATATGTGGCATACAAAGTAGAGGTTATCATCTTTGTTCAGGTTTACATGAAGAGGTCATCTGGCCAAGGGGAACTCCTGGCCTTTACTTTGATGGACAATGTCTGCTGACCCCGTTCTATTAGAGTGGCCTGGGTTGAATGTGGATAGGACTTTCCAGAAGGGAGACTCAAAGGAAATAAATAAAAAGTAAAACAGGCAATATGCTGTTTAAGCTAATACTGTGGATATGCTGACTGGGGTGTACTCATAGTTCAAGGGCAATGTGTGGAAAGAGAAGTGAGAGGTGTTGCAGAGGAGGAGAAGTCAGGTAGTATAAAGGTTAGCTTCTGGCCTCTGGAGTCAGACTGACCTAGGTCTAAATCTCAGCTTCCCCACTAGGCGGTGTGACTTTGAACACATTATTTAGCCTTCATGTGCCTATGTTTCGCCAAGTGAAAGGAGCCTGGAGGTTCATAGGTTGCTGTGCAGATTAAATGTAATAATGTATACAAAGCATTCAGCATAGTGTGGCATACAGTAGGCATTAAAATAATTAAGTGGTGGAAGTTTTCCCTTAATATCCAAAAGAGAAAACCTTCACAGTGCTAAAAATAATAAACATTAAGCTTTCTGTGGAGCTTTTTTTAAAAAAATCTAACCAGCTTATAGGTCTTTAGAATGGTGGGAGTATCTCTGTCAAAAAAATTTTCATCAAACATCCCACTGGTAGAATGAGTTTTCTCACAATCCTGTTCTTTGTGAAACTGAATATGGAATGCAGTAGAACTAGACAGGAATCCCACTCCGAGTTTGCTGACCACCAGATGCATGATGACATTTTCCCAAGATATTTATTTGCTCGATTTTTTTTTCTCCAAATAATGAGTCATTATTGTGAGATATTGTTTATTGTAAAACTCCTGTGTTCCTGCCATACATACCAAAACAAAAGGTCACTTTACAGGCACTTTATGTCACAGTCAAGAACAAAAGAAAATAATATAATGCTGCGAAATGTCATACTGTAGCGTGGTGGACACTGTCTTGCTGTGCCTTTTATATATCAGCTTAAAATTACATATTAGGAACAAAGCAAGTGGAACATTATTGGGACCCCACTTATGTAAAAATTATATGCCTTTATATGCACAGATAATTTCTGGAAGGACAGAACATAATCTGTTGATAGCAATTATATCTAAGGTCAGGATCTTCTTGCTTTTCATCACATACCCCTATGTACCCCTGAGTTTAATTTTTAAATGAACATACAGTATTTGCTGAATAATTTCCTGAGCCATATGAAAATGCATACTGAAAAAACTTTATGCTGCCAGACTAAGAGTAGGCTTCAATGCTCTAGGTATAATTTAGGGAGAAGGGATAAAATATTGTCATCTGAAATTATTTGTCTTTCAAAATAAAAGACAAACATGAAGATAAATAAATGTACATGTGTGCATGTGTACACGTAACCATGCTATTACAGCAATTGCTTACAGCCTAATTCATGTTGAGAACGAGGAGTTCCCATTAGGAATTACCTCCAAGCACTCCCATGATTACCCTTTAAACGTGGGAGGCTGACCTGCAGCTTTTTCAGTAAAATGAGGCAACCCAACGTAGTTCAGTCCAGAAGAAGCTCTTCTGACACAGATTCCAGCCATACTTCTTGGTGATAGGGATCACCATCTGGTTGTCTCAACCTGGTTGTCCATCTGGATATATCCTGGTTGCCTTGCTCAACACTTTTCCTTCATTGAGTCAGAATAATGATTCTAAGGGCTGTAGCTGTATCATAAGGGGAATGGATTCCCTGTCCCTACATTGCCTGGGTATTTTGCTTTTTATCCTGCACCCACACCCAATCTCTTAACTATCATGACAGAAAAGCCAAATGACTTCTATAACCTAATTTGTCTGCATTTTTATATAAAGATGGACATTGAACTAATGAAAAATTTACATTTCTTGGTAAGAAATTGATATGGGAGAGTATATGGGGGGTAAACCAGAGAATGAAGTCACAAGCTCCCTCCTAAATGTCCCCAAACTGAATGGCAAACAAAATCCAAATTCAGGTAAGAATAAGCTTTCTTAAAGCTTAGGGAAAAACCTTCCAAAAAGCAGGAGTCTTAGCTAAGACATGACAAAATGCCAGTTTTTGGTAGAATCCTTCTCAGGTAAGCAGATAGCTATGATCTTCTCTGCAAATGTCTTCAGTAAGTATACAAAATAAAATGAAGCAGAAACTTGTAGCTCCTCTACCCACACAGTGATCATTTTTAACTGCTCTATGGATAGTGAGCCTATATATGGGTAGTGTGAGAAGAGTTTATGAGGAAAAAGCCTTGCTTTGTTCAGATTAACAGAAAGAGACCACATGGCCAACATGAACCCCCTGCTTTCACTTCACAGGACAGAGTCTGTTAAACCCTCTCCTATAAGGATGGTTTGGGATGAATGAGGACAAGACTTCCTGTAAAAGAGATTCAAAAGAAAATAGCAAAAAAATCTCTCTTCTTTCTGTCATTGTGAACCTGTAAGTCTCATCTGACCCTCTCTGTATTTTACAGAACCATCTTGCAATCTATTCCTCTATGCCTGATTTCCCAGAATAGTGGCACTATAAATATCAAACCCTTAAATATATTAATTCAGAGTCAACAACACAGATGAAACTAGCGGGATTTTGCTCGTAGCACAAGTACAAAGTATACATTATCAATAAGTACCTGGAGAAAAAAACAAGTAGAAGACTCACAGTAAAGTGATTGAACTGTTTGGATTAGTTTCCATTTTTGACTATTCTGATATTAGGTGTTCCACTTTAATTTAAGCCAGGTTTTCTGCTCAGCTTTTTTCTTTTTTCCCCATATTATAAGCAGACAAGCAAGAATGGTGGTGGGGATGGCAGGCCCCATGTCTGTACCACTGGAGAGTCAGAATGCTAGGAAGAGCTGGTGACCCTGCATAAAAAAGGGGGGAGGGGAGAGGTAAGGGAGTAACCTACCAGGGAAGGGAGAAAAACAAACAGAGGAAGAATGAGAGATGTCCTTTTACTTGGGTCTAAACAGCATAATGTGGAAGACACATTACAGTGGGAGCTTTAGGCTGCTGGTACCAGTTGGCTATGAGGAACCACAGAAAGTTTAGTCAATTTGATGAGAATGTTAGACCGTTATCTGCAATGACTAATATTCAAACCCTGTATAGTACTGTAGCTTCACGTTTGAAGTTATATGAAATCCCTCCTTACCTTGAGTTCCCTAATGGAAGGTTAAAGAATACATGGATTTAGTTCTAAAGTTGATTCTCATTGTTTGCAGAGTCCATCCATATTTGTGAATTCACCTGCTTGCTAAAATTTATCTGTAGCTTTCACGGTCATTCTTAGACACGCACATGCATAGAGAGGTGAAAAATTTGAGTCATGAGATGCACATTTCCAACTGAGCTTAAATGAAGTGATATTCTGCATTCTTGTTTTAACTCTCATCCTGACAACGTGTCCTTTTTGAGATGTATTTATTCCCATGTTTTTTGTCTTTTGGTGCTTTTGGATGGTGACTTCCCTATTTAAAATGATCCCGAAGCACAGTGCTGAAGTACTCTCTTGTGTTCCTAAGTGCAAGAAGGCTGTAATATGCCTTGCAAGGAAATATGTATGTTAGGTAAGGATTGTTCAGGCATGAATTAGTGCTATTGGCCATGAGTTCAATGCTAATGAACTAATATGAATAAATAAGGTGTCTTTAAACAAAATACACATATAACAAGATAATGTATTGATCAGTTAATTAATTGGCTCACAGGAACCTAGCCCTATATTTCTTCCAAGTTCTTCTTAGAGAATAACTTAATGGATGGGTGTATTATTTTCCTAGAACAGCTATAACAAATTATCATAAAGTTGGCAGCTTACAACAGAAATTTATTCTCTCATAGTTCTGGAGCCAGAAGTCCAAAATCAAAGTATTAGCAAGGCCACACTTTTTCTGTAGGCTTTAGGGGAAAATTCTTCTTTGTCTTTCTCCTAGCCTTTGGTGGCTCTTGGCATTCTTTGGCATGTGGCAGCATAATTCCAATGTCTGCCTCTGTCTTCATATTGCCTTCTTATTTGTGTGTCTGTGTCCAGATGTCCTTCCCCATTCTCTTATAAAGACCCCAGTTATTAGGTTTAGGGCCCATCCTAAATCCAGGATATTTTCATGTTGAGATCTTTAATTAATTACATTCTGCTTCCAAATAGGTCACATTCTGCAGTCTATGTGTACCTGAGTTTTAGGAGGATACTGTTCAACTCACTACATTAGTTTTAATAATAGATTACATACAGTTGAAGAGAGAATAAAAACCTTGGAGAATGGGCAAAAGAATATCCAAAATAAAGTGTAGGAAGGCAAAAAAAAAGGGGGGGGGGAGCAAATTAAAATTAGGGTAAGAGATATAGATGAGAAGGTCTAACATAGTTTTTTTGTTTTGTTTTTTGTGGGTTTTTTTGAGTCTCGGAAGGAAAGGAGAGGGAAAACAGAGTACAAGAAATACTTGAAAAGACAATGGTTAATATTCTGCTAAAACTGGTGAAAGATGTCAATGCACAGATACAAGAGACCTGAAAAAAGCTAATTGCAATAATTTTTTTAGAAGTCTACATCTAGAAACATCATAGTGAAACTGTAGAAAATCAAAGACAAAGAGAACAGTATAAAAGCAGCCAAAGGAAAAATGACTGATAATCTTCAAAGGCAAAACAATTAAATTGACAGTTGGCTCTTCTGTAGAAACACTAAACATGGAGGAAGGTGGTCAAAATTTACAAATTTCCAGTTATATGATGATTAAATTCTGGGGATTAACGTACATAGTGACTATAGTTAATAATACTGTATTGTATATTTGAAAGTTGCTAAGAGAGTGGATCTTAAAATTCTCATCACAAAAAAAAATTGTAACTAAGCAAGGTGACAGATGTTAACTAAAGTTATTGTGGTAATCATTTTGCAATATATATATGTATCAAATAATTATGTTGTACACCTTAAATTAATATAATGTTATATGTCAATTTTATCTGATAAAACTGGGAAGAGAAGAAATAACAAAAAGCACAAAACAGTGAAGTATGATCAATGCAATGAAAGGAAAATTAGAAAATAACAGCAAACTTAGATTTCTATACCCAGTGAAAATATCCTTCAAAAATGAAGATGAAATAAAGACATTTTCAGATAAACAAAAACCAAGAGAATTCATCATCAGCAGTTCTAGTTAGTATTAGACCTACTTCTTTAGTAAGAAAATACCAATAAGTGCTGTGCAGACTGAAGGAAAAATGATCCCAGATGGAAAGTCAGAAATGCAAGAATGAATAAAGAGCAAGACTATTAGTAAATATGCAGGAAAATAAAAATAGTGACTATATAAAAGACAACAAAGTTCTTTGCAATGTATAGAGACATTAAAATTTGATAAATCAAGAATCTAGAATAACAACTAAAAGAATGTTAAAAGCGTATATAACTTCCAAAGAGATAAAAGGAAAACAATACACTAAGGAGAAGTAATAAGTCCAAAGCATTTAGTGAATGGGTTACATAATAGAATAAATATACCTGAAGAACAAATTAGTGAACTGAATATAGGTCATAAAGGCAGATAGATCAGGAAGGAGAAAAAGTTGGAAAGAATGGAAAATAAGTTAAATGCATGAGGGTGCCTGGCTCAATAGTTTGAGCGTCTGAGTCTTGGTTTTGGCTCAGGTCATGATCTCTGGGTTTTGAGACTGGACTCTGCACTCAGTGCAGTGTCTACTTGAGATTCTCTCTCTCCCCTGCCCCTTCCTTCTGCTTGTATGCACATGCGTGTGATCTCTCTCTCAAATAAATAATGAGTCTTAAAAAAAAAAAGTTAAATACATGAAAGACAAGAGTGTAAATGTCAACACACATTTAATAGGTTTCTAGGGATGAAAGAAAGGAGTAATGCTAGGGAAGAGATCTTTCAAGAAGTAATGACAATTTTCTAGAATTAAATACAGATATAAGCTTTATATTGAAAGAATACCAAACAGAATGGATAATAAAAACACAACAGACAAAAACCTCTCACCTAAACATATTGAAATGAAATAAAATAACATTAAAGAAACTTTGAGAAGGTATAACCAGATTACTTGTGAAGTAATAAAAGTCAGACCATATCAAATTTCTCTATTGGCAATACTAGATGCAAAAAGACAACAGGATAATGTGTTTAAAGTTTTGAGGGGGAAAAAAAATTGAACCTCGTTTTAGCTAAATTATCATTTATATATAAAAATGAGTCAAGATATCCACAGGCATATCAGGGACTCGGAATAATTATCACACAAGATCCTCTCTAAATGTACTCAGCAAGAAATGAATGAAGACTTTTTGTTGTTGTTGTTGTTTAAGCAATGATCAATGTGTTCAAATGTATTCTGAAACTAAAATTCTAAAGGATTCCAACATGATGGTTGGGCAGAAGGGGATAAGCCAGAGGGAGGTGGGGGAAAATGTGAAGGTACTTTATTTTGTTGATGAAAAGACAAAAGAAATAGATACTGAGATAAGTTTTTAAAATTCATAAATGTACCATGATAATATAAGAAGTTAATATTAGAGGAAGCTGGGTGAAGAGGACATAGGAATTCTCCATACTATATTTGCAACTCTTCTATAAATCTAAAATCATTTCAAAATAAAACTACTGAAGAAAAAAAATACAAAAAAATAGATGACAGAAACAAGTCTAAAATAACTCTAATTTAAAAATTTTTTAAATAAACATCAAAAGAGACCCTCAATTCAATTTTAAGATATTAAAATCCAGTAATATGTTAATATGTTGTCTACAAGAACACCTGTCCAAAGGAAAAAAAAAAGGAATATGAAAAGGTTGAAGATGAAAGACAGAAAAATATACCAGGCAAATATAAGCAACAACAGCAAAAGCTAAAGGAGTGATTGTAATACAAGACAAAACAGACCATAAAGAAAAAGATCGTAAGTGATAAAGAGAAAAATATTTACTGGTGAAAGCAACAAGATATCACTATACGAACATATATACAGCTAACAGTTATGCATTAAAATATATAAAGTAACAAGTGACAGAATTACAGGAAGAAATAATCAACAGTTATCATTGAAGATTTTAATAAATTCCTCTGTGAAATGGATACATCAAACAAATAACAACACACTTGACCAAATAGTTTGAGAAGAATGTTACAGAATATACGTTATTTATTTTTTTAAAGTAGACTCCACCCATGCCCAGCATGGAGCCCAAGTTGGGGCTCAAACCCACTATTGTGAGATCAAGACCTAAGCCGAGATCAAGTCGGATGCTCAACTGAGACACCCAGGCGCCCCCAGAATATACATTATTTTAAAGCATAAATGGAAAAATCACAAAAAGTGTCTTTACCAAGCTACAAAGTAAATTTCAGTATGTTCAGAAAAACAATATCACCAGATTATATTCTCTAAATAGAATGTATTAAAATGGTAGTTGGAAATATTCCATGTTTGGGAACTAAAAACAAAGCCTACACTGATGAATGGGGTGTGGCTTAAAGTTTCTTGGCTTAAAAAAGGAAATGAATAGCAACTAAAACTTTTTTTTTTTTTTTGCAACTAAAACTTTATATGTTAACAGTTTTGAGCAAATTTTAACAAAGTTTAAAAATGATTCAACTCAAGAAGCTATAAAAGAGAGTCATAATAGATATTTAAAGAAAAGAAAATAAAGGAAATAATACATACTGGGGCAGACATCAAAGAGAGAACAATAAAAACAATAATAAAGATGAACCAAAAGCTAGTACTTTGAAAAGGCTAATAAGATAGACAAAAGAAACACATATTAGAATAAAAAGGAGAAAATAAGCTAAATATAATGGATATTTAAAAAAGAAAATTACAAGCTACAGTTGACCCTTGAGCCATGTGGGAGTTAAGGGTGCCAAGCCTGACCTACCACAGTCAAAAATCTGCATATATCTTTTGACTCCCTAAAAACTTAACTACTAATACTCTACTCTTGACTGGAAGCCTTTTTGATAACATAAACAATCAATTAACACATATCATGTATGTTATATGTATTATATACTGTATTCTTGCAATAGAGTAAGCTAAAGAAGAGAATGTTATTACGAAAAGCATAAGGAAGAGAAGATGTATTTACAATACTGTACTGGATTTATAAACAAAAAATCTGCACATAGGTGGGCCCATGCAGTTCAAACTCATGTTGTTCAAAGATCACTGTATATCCTAATAAATGTGAAGATGTAGACAAAATAGATGTATTTCTGAAAACAAATGAAATGCTAAAATAGCATAAGATAAAGCAGAACATTTGATTAGATGAATCAGCATATTTGAAAAGATGAATAATCATTAAAGAGATTGAAAAAGTAACTTAGAAATCTTACTATTTCTTAAAAGTCTCAGTCCAAACAGCATTGCAAGTGAGTTCTTCCAAGGAATAGATTATCCTATTATACATATTGTTTTAAAAAAACAGAAATAAATTGAAATGTGCCTATTCATTTTATGATATAAAATAACCTTGATAACTAAACTGATTAAAGATATCCTAAGAAGAGAAAATTATAGGCTAATTTCACTTCAGAACATAGATGGAAAACCTCTAAATAAAATGTTGGCTAGGGGCGCCTGGGTGGCTCAGTCATTAAGCGTCTGCCTTCGGCTCAGGTCATGATCCCAGGGTCCTGGGATCAAGCCCCACATGGGGCTCCCTGCTTGGCGGGAAGCCTACTTCTCCCTCTCCCACTCCCCTTGCTTGTGTTCCCTCTCTCGCTGTGTTTCTCTCTGTCAAATAAATAAATAAAATCTTAAAAAAAAATGTTGGCTAGAAAATCCAACACTGTACTGAAAAAGAATATACAATTTACAGTTGGCATCTATCCCAGAACGTAGGGATGAGTTAATTTTAGAAAACCTATGAGTGTAATTCACTCCGTGAATGGACTAAAAGAGAAAAATCCTGGATTTAGGTACATCTTACTAGGTACAGAAACATTTAATAAAGCTCAAAACCTATTTATGATTTAAAAAAAAAATACACATGCCTCTTAGGAGACTAGAAATAGAAGGAAACTTTAGTTAATGAAAGCTGACTCCCCCAAACCGAACCTAAACCTCATACCTAATGGAGAAACTCAAGACGCTTTTTCTTTGAGATGAGAAGGTTAGCTGTCATCCCTTCTGTTCCATATATTTTTGGAGAGCCTGAGCAATGCAGTAAGATAAGACAGAAATAAGAGGTATAGGGATAGAAGGAAATGCACAAAAATATGATTATTTTCTTGATAATATAATTATCTACATAAAAACACAGGTGAATCAGCAGACCAACCATTGATAGAATAAATAAGGCTGGCAGATTAAAAAAAAATCAGTATGCAAGTATTAATATCATTCTTCTACCCCAACAATAACCAACTAGAAAATATTTTATAAATAAAATAGCATTAAACTATAAAGATTCAGAAGTTGATATAGCAAAGAATGCTCAAGATCTTTATAGGGAAACTGAAGACATTCTTAAATGACATAAAAAGAGACTTAAATTAATCTCCAAATCCAGGCAATTCCAATTAAAACTCTACAGGGCTTTAAGGGACTCAACGAAGGTATTCCAAAATTGATATAGAAAAACGAAGGTCTACAAAGACTAATTTCAAAGTGAGCAGCAAATTGGTTGGGGATTCTCCTGTAATTAAGACATTACTCAATTCAGTGATAAAAACACAAGGTGACACTGTTGAAGAAACAAATAAAACAGTTGGCAGATTGGAGAATCCAGAAATATACCCTTGTGTATGTAAAAATTTGGTAGCTGAAAAAGGTGGCATCACAAATTAATATAGAATAATGATTTAGTAGATGGTACTGGGAAAATTAGCTCATTACACAGAAAAAATAAAGCTTGATTCCTATCTCAAACTATGCACCAAAATAAGCTCCATAAAGAGAACTAAATATAAAGGAGGAAACTATAAAACTATAAAAGAGAATTTTTGTGATACTAGTGTAAGAAAGGACTTAAGATCCGAAAAATTAGGATTGAAGGGGGGATGGGGAATGAATAGATGTAACATCAGAATGAAAGATTTCTATTCAATGAAGGAAACCAGAGACAGAGCTTCAGAATATATTTGCAAGTCTAAAATAAAACAGATAAGGAGTTAATATCTAGAATATACAGTGACGTCCAAAATCATTAAAAAATAGGAAGCCAATAACAGATTGTGAAGAGTAAATAGTTCTTAGGAAGGAAAACCTGAGTGGCTAATAAGTGTATGAAGAGATGTTCAAGCTTATTAATAATTTAAAAAATGTAAGTTAAAATCAAGAGATTTTTAAAATGTCATTCTAGAAAGTTAGATATTATCAAGGGCTGTCAAGGAGAGAAGAAAACCAGAACTCTCATGTACTACTGGTTAGAACATAAGTGGTGCAGCCATTTTGATGAATAATCCAGCAGTACCTGGCAAAATTAAGTATTAAGCCCGAAGACCCAGTATTTCCAGAAATACACCCAGAGTAATTTTTGCACAAGTCCATAATGATATAGGTATAAAATATCCATCATAGAATTATCTATGTAGTAAAGATTTGGAAGGAATACAGATGTCTATCACTGGAGAAATGAGTAGGTAAATTGTGACATTTGAGATAGAAGAGACAAAACAGTAGTAATGAACTAGATTTGAAAACATAGATAAAAGAGAATGAAATTTATATCATTTATGGAAATTAAAAATAGACATGCAAATTATTTTTAAGATATATGCATATCTAAATACATGGAAAATAGACCGAAAAGACATGATAGTGTACCATATGCCACGGATTATGATTTTCTCAATTCTGAATACCCGAGGTTAAAAAGACTCATTGAACTAAATAAATTGGGAGTTCAGAGAGGTTAAGTGAGAAGGTCTCAATTCAAGGCCAACTGAAGAATGCAGATCCCCTGTTCCTCAGATCTTTCAACTTTATCATACTCCTCTCTGCTAGGAAGCTGCAAAAGACATCTTTAAGATGGCAACCTCTGTCCTAGAGTTCAGGTATTTTATCCTCAGAAGTAGAATCCTACTTGCCAATTGTTTCCTGGTTTTTATTTATTTAAAAAATTTTTTTTAAAAAATTGGCTTCATGCCCAGTGTGGGGCTTGAACTCATGACCTTGGATCAAGAGTTGCATGCTCTACCAACTGAGCCAGCCAGGTTTTTAATTGTGGAAAATGACTACCATAATTCTGAGATATGATAATCTGTAAATTTGATTATTCTACTTGCTTTATGAGCATTCAAGTATATAAGCAAATGTGAACCTTCAGATAAAATAATTTCTGGATAAGGTATATTGTTCCACTGACGGTTTGAGATTACTCAAATACCAACCCTTAATTGTCACAGTGTTGTTTATATTTGAACAAGTTCCTTGGAGACAAATCCAAACATTTCAAGAATTCATGATTTTGGTGACATTAACATCCAGTTATACTGCTATCCCAAGATATAATGAAAATTGATAAGCTGAAAGGGCTTTTTTTTTTTTTTACATATATTACCAATACATTCTTCATAAACACTAGAAAGGTTTGACAGCTTTTGTAGGGACATAATTTGAGACAATTTCATAGTTAATAGGTGTCAAAGAGAAAACTTAAATTAAATGCTTATATAGTGTTGGAAAGGGGAAAATGGGTTTTAAATATCTTATAAGGAAGAGACATTTTGTAAGAAGTCTGCTTTTTCTTTTCAAAATTTCCTAAGTTCTCCAGCTTAACATTCAGAAGATGTAAAAAATAGACTTTTTTTAAACCTTCAATTTATAAGAAATAAAGGACAGTGATTGTTTAAAGAAGTTCCTCACAGTTCCTCCAGAAGAGCTGGAACATAGCCATCACGCATTAGCCTCTCCAAAGACTATCTTGCTAAATCCTAGGGCCGTCTCACCCCTTATCTTATTTAACCTCTCAGCAACATTCACAGTTGATCAGTTTTAAAATAACCTAGCTTCTGTGATACTACTATTTATTTCCAAGTTTCTAGTCCACTCTGGTGTCTTTTGTCTTTTGTCTGCCTCTTTTGCCAAAATTAGGCTTTCCTAGTTTTCCCATTTTTTTTAATAATACACCTATCTACGAGTTGCTCAGTAAGAAACTAGGAACCTTGTTCTCTTTCCTTTATAACCCTCAATTCCAATTCATAAGCAAGTCTTGTTGGCCTATCCTGATTCTGTGTACTTCTTCTTTTTTTTTTTTTAATTAACACTAACACTCTATTTTATTTTTTTATTATTTTTTATTTTTTTTTAAAGATTTTTTCCAAATCCAATCTAAAAGCCTCTATTACCTATCATAGACTTCTGCAATGGGTTCTTACTTCTGCCTGGTCACACTATTATCTCATATAATAATTTCTCCACACAATAGCCAGAATCATCTTTTAAAATACTTTATCAGAATTTAAATTTCCAATGGTTTCCAATAATTTGAGAATAAAATCTCAACCCATTATTGAAAAATATAAGGCTACCCACAATCTAGTCCCTGACCACCTTTCCCATCTGAACAGCATACTCTACCTTGCCTGAATTTGATATACCCATTCCACCTCAGATGGACTTAATGTCTGACTGGACTACTCTTTCTTTAGCTCCTTTTCCTCATTCATGTGTGAAGTCAACTTTCACATACTCAGAGGTGCCTCTCCCACCTTCATTTATTGTTTGACAGAATTTTTCTCTATCAAAAATTATCTTGTTTATCTGCTTCTCCCCATGGTACTAAGCTCTTTTAGCACAGGGATAATTTGTGCCTTATGGTATTCTTCAATTTTAGGACATAGCACATAGTCCCTAGGACTTAGCAGGCATACAATAAATACCTGTTAAATAAAGATAAAGGGGTTAGGGAAAGTCTTTTAGTATTCTAGCACTTTCAGATTTATTTCCTGCCTCTTGGTGAAGACAACAATAATGAGAAGGGGGAAAGACCAGGTTTTAAATATCAATCCTACCCTATCCAATAAAGTACATCAGTCTGTAATCTATGTTTGTTCAGAAGTCACTTTTGACAGGTCTAAGATAGGTAACCCTTCTCTGGTTGAAGGCCAGTAACCTACAGTGGATCAATTATACAAAAAAACTTAAAATAGGTTTCTACAGGCATACCTGGGTGGCTCAGTCAGTTAAGTGTCTACCTTCAGCTCAGGTCATGATCCGGAGTGTCAGGATCGACCCGCATCAGGCTCCCTATTCAGCAGGGAGTCTGCTCTCCCTCTGCCCCTCCCCCTGCTCATGCTCTCTCTCTCTCAAATAAATAAATAAAGCCTGGGTGGCTCAGTCGTTGGGCGTCTGCCTTCGGCTCAGGTCATGATCCCAGGGTCCTGGGATCGAGTCCCACATCGGGCTCCCTGCTCGGCGGGAAGCCTGCTTCTCCCTCTCCCACTCCCCCTGCTTGTGTTCCTGCTCTCGCTATCTCTCTCTCTGTCAAATAAATAAATAAAATCTTTAAAAAAAAAAAAAAAAAAAAAAAAAATAAAAAAAAATAAAAAAAATAGGTTTCTACAAAGAAAACTATAAGCCTCCATTCATTACTCTAAAAATTGAGTTGGGACCATAAAACTTTTTTTTTTTTTTAAAGTAAGATCCACTCTGGGTGGGGGTTTGAACTCATGACCCTGAGATCAAGACTTGAGCTGAGATCAAGAGTCAGACTCTTAACCAACTGAGCCACCCAGGCACCCTGGACCATAAAACTATTAAGTAAACAAAAATACAACTCAGGATATTTTGATGTATATATTGCTTAGGTAGTTCCTTCCTGGGCTAATTCTATCAACATAGCAACTACCACTGCTGTTAGAAATGTAGCCCAAAGAGAAGTACTTCATCTGCCTAATTCCTTTCCTTGACTCCCACAAGTTAGAAGGCCAAAGGAGATTGGTTTATAAATTTACATTGGAACCTTGGCCACAAGCCTTAGCCCGGAAATTCTTTTGACTTTCAGAAGCTGTCTGATTTCCTTATCATATTTTGAGATTAGGGTTGGCCCATTCCCTTAGGTTGAAGATTACACCTGAGACCATTATTTTTTGGATACATAATAAATTCACGTTTTTTGTTTTTTTTTAAGATTTTATTTATATATTTGACAGAGAGAGACTCAGTGAGAGAGGGAACACAAGCAGGGGGAGTGGGAGAGGGAGAAGCAGGATTCCCGCTGAGCAGGGAGCCTGACGCGGGGCTGGATCCCAGGACCCTGGGATCATGAACTGAGCCGAAGGCAGAGGCTTAACAACTGAGCCACCCAAGCGCCCCACAAGTGTTTTCTTAGATGTTGCAGCCCTAAAGGGTTCATTTTAAAGCACCATAACAAGGATTTGGGAGAGTACATTTTTCCTCCACTTCCTTCCTTGGCTTAATTTCCTGCTTAGAAATGTTTAATTTTATATTGAAGGAGTAATTCCTGAGACATTTGTTTGCAACATGAATTGTTCCAGGATAGATCATTAAACAGGGTTCAGGAGAGGTCAGCTCCTCCATGACTGCTTCAAAGAACAAGAAGGTAATCTTAAAAGTGGAAAATATTTAAACCCTGAATTTCAAACAAAGTGAGCAAGATTTTCAGTACTAGTTTTGGAGAAATATTCTTAAAACACTTAAAAGCGATTTCAGAGAAGTATACATTATTTACTCAAATATATATACTGTTTGAAGCCACTGTGTCTTGTGCTGAGACTAGTATTTACACAGTAAATATTTAAGAGGTAGAATATGTAACTTTTATTACCAATAAAGAATGTGTATTTCCAGTCAAAAATCCTTGAGTACCTAAGTCTTAAAGCATCTTGTGACCCATCCTGCACATAATAGTCGATTCTCAGCGTTAACTTGTGGGACTTCTAATTACAGCTAGACATCCTCTGCCACACTTCTAGTAACATGTTTTCTATCACCTAGTTAGTATGAGCTCAAGGAATTTGTCATTTATAATGCTAGTTAAGAACTAGTTAAAACACGGGCACCTGGATAGCTCAGTCAGTTAAGTGTCTGCCTTTGGCTCAGGTTATGATCCCAGGGTCCTGGGATGGAGCCCCACATTAAGCTCTCTGCTCAGCAGGAAGCCAGCTTCTCCCCCTCCCCTTCCACCCCCGCTCATGCTCGCTTTCTCTCAAATAAAATCTTAAAAAAAAAAAAAGAACAGAGAAGACTTGTAATGCAACCAACTATGTAATGTGGCAAAACCAAACGATTTTGCATTTTCCATATCATGTAAGCACGTAAGAACTTTTGACAACCTTAATGGGATGATTAAAACTTCCAGATTACTTTTATAATCTCTAAATTCATGTTAAGATAATGTCCAATAAAACCCTTATCAATTGATTTTAAAATGCCCTTTTTCAGAAATTAAAAAAAACCCAACTACCTAATTCTTCTAGATTATTTTGTAACCTTGGACACTGACTTCCATGAGAAACATTCATGACAAAGAAGTTATTGGTACAGTGGCAATTCTTTTCATGGAATATGTTTGGGTCAGAAGTAAGTGATAAAGTAATGGAAACTGGAAAAAAAAATCATCGTGATGGATTGGGAGATTTTGTATTCCCACTTATATATACACTCACATGTGTAAGTGTACACACACACACACACACACGCACACACTAATACTGGCCAGCCATTAACGTGGAAATCATGACCAAGGTTTAAATTTAAAAACCTGGCCAAGAGGAAATAAAGTTGTCTCCAGTAGAAAGTATCTAAGAGATTATTCTTTTCTTGCCTATCACAGGGTTTTATGGTACAGCTGGCATCTACCTTTGAGGCCATATGATTTGACAGAATTTTTAATTATTCCAGGTTTAAAATAACATGACTCTAAAAGAAGCAAAAATTTAGAGAACCACACATTTGTTTCTTTTGGGACATTACCTAAATTAAATAAATCTTCTCAAGATTCAAAAGCAAATTAAGTGATACTGAATTTTAGCTTTTTGAGAAATATTCAGAATCAATGATTTAGAACCACTGACAGTTTTGTGGTGCTTAGCTTCATAAAACTTCAATTCTCCAAATGCCATTACTATTCTACCTTACCTTGGAATTCCCAAAGTGAAACCTTTTCAAATCTCATTGAATGATTAAGAGAGAAGTAAACACAATTTTTAAATCATTGGTTAATCCATTCTATTAAGGGCACATGTTAGCTAGAAGATACAGTAAAATCTAATAATCTTGAATTAATAGAACCTGATATACTTGCATTCAAAAAGTTAAGAATCTCTGATGTCTACATTAAGGAAGTTCTTATGATTCCTACTTGTATCAAAATATGAGATGCTCTTGTTATATGTGTGCAGAGGAACCTAATGCAAACACAAGTAAAACCTCCAAAAAAATGAAAGTTTTGATTTTGGTCACACAAATGAAGACCGAAGTCCTTGAGCTTCAAGTTCTGAGACCTGACACCCAGTGTCTTATTCTAAGTACTTGGATAATATTCACTAACTCTTTGAAACAAAATAGCTAAAAGTCAATTCCTTCTGTGTTTTGCTAAAGTATCTCAGTTTTTCAAAAGGGTATTTTATAAATCCCATATAAAGAATGAAACTCCTAGCTTTACTAGTTTTTTAAGCACAAGTTTCAATTAAAGACCTGAATCAAATGAAAACTTTTCAGACTTATTTAAATATAAATCATTAAAATATTTTAAAAACAGGTTATTTTTAAAAAGGTATCTTGGTAAATAAATAAAAGTGGTTATCTCTGAGTCCCTTAAAACAGGTAAGAGGGGGGGCGCCTGGGTGGCTCAGTTGGTTGAGCGACTGCCTTCGGCTCAGGTCATGATCCTGGAGTCCTGGGATCGAGTCCCGCATCGGGCTCCCTGCTCAGCAGGGAGTCTGCTTCTCCCTCTGACCCCCCCCCCCCCCCCCGCCATGCTGTCTCTCATGCTCTCTCTCTCGATCTCATTCTCTCTCAAATAAACAAATGAAATCTTTAAAAAAAAAAAAAGGGGGGGGCGCCTGGGTGGCTCAGTCGGTTGAATGTCTGCCTTCGGCTCAGGTCATGATCACAGGGTCCTGGGATCGAGCCCCGCATCGGGCTCCCTGCTCAGCGGGAAGCCTGCTTCTCTCTCCCACTCCCCCTGCTTGCTCTCTCTCTCTCTCTCTCAATTAAATAAATAAAATCTTAAAAAAAAAAAAAAAAAGGTAAGAGGGACTCTACTAGGCAAATATATTTTTATCCTATGGACTAAACTGACCATTGTTCTTACCAACATAATCGGCTTCATGTACTGATTAGATACCCTCACCCCATCCCCACCTCAAAAGGAGTTTACTTACCTGTATTTACTGAAGAATTATAAAGACTACTGATTAAAAGAGAAAATTAAAAAAATTTTTTACCATCATAGATACTTTAAATATCAAGAAAAGCTGTTTTTTTAGTCTGTAACAAACCATTATAAAGTAATAAAAAAGTACTATGCCCCCCACAGTGTAGCCCATTTAAAACAAGCTTCACTAAAACTATACCCCAATGTGAGATCAGATCCTCCATAGTCTTGAAGGACACATTATCAATCTTTAGTTAAAGGGACTCATGTAATGAAAACAATTCTTAGTACATATATATTCATCTCATCTTAAAAAAAAAAAAAAGTTATGTTAGGGGTGCCTGGCTGGTTCAATTGGTAGAGCATGCAAATCTTGATCTCAAGGGTCATGATTTCTAGCCCCACACATTACTTAAAAACAAAAAACAAAAAAAACGTTAAGAGCTAGAATGAGTAGTGGAAATCCAACTCTTGTAGCAGACATTTATCTATTACCCTCAAATAGCAGCTGAGTTTGCTGTGGAGTGAGTTTTTCCAGGATTGGGGTAAAAGAAAAAGGAGATAAACACATCACAATATGATGTACACTATTTGGTACTATCGTTTTCACAGAAGGAAAGATTTAATCAGTAATTCAAAATGCTAAGAATTTGCCAGTTATCTTTTTACTTCCCTTAAATTTAGTTATATTTTGATGAGCAATCTCAAAAAAGGATTTCAACTCTGTAAGATGCACAGGAACACAGAACATGTTTAATGGGAAAAAATAAAAATAGCTTTAAGTTAACCAGACTGTTAAGATGTATCAAAAACTTGTGTCCTAAAACAAATGTGGCAAGTAACTTTAAAAAAAAACTTATATTTAGGGAATATTAAACAAAGCCTATATGATACATACAGTTACATTAAATTAAAGATTATGGTATAACTTTGGATACTGTTATATGCTTAGCCCAGTTTCCTAAAGAATAGTAAGTGCATGCCTTCCCTCTAGAAACTGGAAGATGCACTATTGCCATGGGGCAAAGATACCACAGGTGAACTGGACATTGTGAAGGTTGGAATGTAAAGGTTAAATCACATCATTCAAATCCTTTAAATTCTAATTCCATCAACTCAGAGTTAAGCAGGGCCTCTTCCCACAGTTATCACATGCATACATATTTGAATACAGGCACAGAAACTTGTCATTTTTATTTGGGTAACAAAGGGTCTCCAATTTATACTGAAAAATAAGTCCTAATTATTATCACTCCTGTAAAAAAAATTTAGCACATTTTTCACAAATGATTTATGTAAAAGAGAAGAAAATACACATAATTTTATAATATCTTAAACTTTTTTATTCCCTACCAGAGACATTTTGTCTTCCGTTTTCTTTCAGTTTTCTACAATTTCCAAGTTGCACCTGTATTTAATACTGCTTTAATCTGCTAAAGACATTAACTGATTGCTTTCCTAAATCTAAGGATTATATAGTTTTAGTATAAATATATATCACATATTTTTGTAAAATTTTGACAAAACCGAATAAGCATGCCTTGTTTTAAGTCCATGCTCCTTCCACTGTTTATAAAATCTGATTTAATGATCAAAAATTCTTGGTTGTCATTCTTCAGTTACAACAGTCTTCCTTCTGAACTGCCACTCACTTCTTTTTACATAATAACAAGCAATAGAAAAACCAAAGAAATTATCTTAATCTTAGTTCTTCCTTCTGACACTATAAAATAATGTGATTTTTTTTTTTTAAATGAAACAAATACATCCAAAACTCAATACATTCAAATGAGCTGTGTCTCCTTTAAGGTGGTCACCTTGGAAGGCCACAGTTCATTATCCTAACTATGCTACCACTGCTCAAAATACCTTTCAAACTCTTTTGGGATCGCCTTCAAAGCCAGCTGCATACTTTCTACTATTACCTCAAAGATAGATTAATTTTTGGAAACTGTCCAAAGTCATTTGGTGCCAAGTGATGGTACCCATAAAAAAATCAAGCTTGGTATCATTTGGTGCCAAGTGATGGTAACCATAAAAAAAATCAAGCTTGATAATACTTTCTGAAACAATGTGTGTCATAAAGTTAATAATGTGTATGACTTAAATTAGCTTTGGATGCAATTCTAAAAGAGCAAAACCCAAGAGGTTTTGAGCAATGGTAGATTGCTGGAATTAGGAAATAATTTTCCAGCATGATCACTATACAGGGTAACATTCATTTAGCTGTCTATGTTCTGGCATATTTGTTTAAAGTGAACATTCTGAGAGTTAGTATTTTTAAAAAGGAATATCATTCTTAGAAAAAAAAAAAAGAATTTTATTCCTTTAAAGCATCACTTTAAAGTACGTACTATGCAATTGTTTTGTTAGAAACTAGTTCTCCTTACTTTATCAATAAAGACTACTTTAAAAAACTTGAAAGCAAATAACCAACTTATTTGCTCCCATGCTTTTTAAAATCATTAACCGAAGATAAAATAATCTGAAATTTCTAAGGTACTAAAAAACAAAACGAAAACCCCAAATGTAATAAAAACACATCAAGAACCAAACTACAATTTCTGAGCTGCACTGTTTATTTTGCTGCTTGAAACCTAAGTGACAGTATGCCACTATAATTATGGGGTTTCATCTAAACCTTTACTACACTGCAGGTACAGAAATATACGGACACATTTTTGGAGAATTGACATTTTGCAAAATGCAGCAAACATTTTAATTTATACATGAGAAAAGGAAGTGTTCAAAAGGGTATGCATTTCAAGTTATTGCAGGTTATTTGTGAGAGAATTTCTGCAGGTAAAACATGTTTAAATTTAACCAACGGTAACATGTCAGTGTATTTAAAATCATGACAAAAATCTTCTCTCTGGTCATGTTGCCCATGACAAATTACTATGATGTTGTATGTTTAGGGCAAGATGTCAATACAGCATAAATCCCATGGCATTTTGGTTTTCTTCTGGAGATTAAAGCTGTTTTTCTTGGGATAAATGCAGCAGCAAAACACAAACCAGTTGATCAAAAAAAGCACTTCTGCCATAACTCCAATAATTTTCAGGACACATCAACCGACAGTAGTTTTGCCATTCCCAGTTCTTTTAAGGATTACATCTCTGCACTGTTGCATTAAGTACGTCTGTGAAAGCTTGTTCTCTGTTAAGCCAGTTTACTGACTACAGCCTGGTTGAGAGAATTTAATTGGTTGGTCCATTTATCTAGTGCAGTATATCGGGCACCACCCCTCTTCTGATGATCCAATTCAAGGAGTTGGTTGACTTGATCAATTCGGCCATGAATAGTGCTAGAAACAAATAAATAAAAGACATGTCTACAAACCATTTTCACGGAGTGTAACTTTTAGACTAATGTTTCATAAAATATTTACAGTATCAATATATGCAAAAGAAGAAACTGCTGCCTTCACTAAGCGACTGAATTCAGGATTACTTATTTCATTCACTGCCTTATTAAAACTCTACACATAAACTGATTTCAGCTACCTTTTATCAGTTTCACTAAAAGAATCAACAGGCACAGACTTACCTGATTAATCAAGAGCAAATAAGCTTGTGAAGCTTTAAATACCATACAGCTTTTAAGAAAAATGTAATTTCAAAACTATTACATATCATGCCTTATACTTTAAAAACAAAAAAAATACTATTCATTAAATAATTCTCTAGCTGGATGGGTCACATACAGAATTAGAAATCTTTCTGACAACCATTTACAACTTTTTCAGAAATGAAGGGCTTAATATGCTCACTCATTCACAAAAAGCCACCATGCATATATATATATCTCTTTTAATAGAAAATTATAGCCAGAGGGTGCTTTTTGTGAAAAATCAAGAATTCCACTGCTACCTTTGTTCCCATTATTCAAATGTTATGGTCCTACTAAACATTTTGTGATAAGAAACGGCCAAGTACTTACTTATCCAATATGCACTGCACCAGCAAGCTCTCCACATCAGCTACATCTATGTTTAACTCCTAAGACAAAAGACTCATTATAATTCTAGTAATTAACTTCTTTAAAGACTTTATGATAATGAATAATTATTCTGATTTTAAATTCATTCCCACCACTTAAAGGAAATTTAGTGAAAAGAAAATTTAAGACAAATTTCATTATCACTTCAAAATATTTCTGAGAACACAGGTCTGACCAAATTTAACTTTGTAGTGTTTAAAGTATATTCTCTTTTTTTTTTTTAAGATTTTATTTATTTATTTGATAGAGAGAGAGAGAGAGAGAGAGAGATAGTGAGAGCAGGAACACAAGCAGGGTGAGTGGGAGAGGGAGAAGCAGGTTTCCCGCTGAGCAGGGAGCCCGATGCATGGCTCGATCCCAGGACCCTGGGATCATGACCTGAGCCAAAGGCAGACACACTTAACGACTGAGCCACCCAGGTGCCCCTTTAAAGTATATTCCTACCACAATTTTATTGTGGTTGGGTTAAAAACTACATCAATTACATATTTTAGCCACTACTCTGTCTTCTATAATGTTCTTTGAGGCTGAAGGAATCTTTAAAAAGAAATGTAATGATTCCTTATTTCTCTTTACTGTTAACTCAATTTATGCCAAGAAAACACAGAATAATTTACATTAAAAGGAAAGCCCTAAGTTATGCTGTATTTTGAAAATGTATTATAAAAATGTTACCAAAAATAATTTTTAAATACACTGCATTTATAACTACAAATTATAAATATTAAGATCCATGAATATAAGTACCTTAGAAATAAAAGGAATATGTATTCTTGTGTAAGGCTTAATTAATTTTATGAGCACTTGTGTTCTGATGTTTCGCAAAAGCTCTGAAAGATAAGAATGAAAATAAATTTAACAGTTTGTGTATCTGCATGAAACATTATGTACTTCTAAATCACATTAATTAACCATATCAATTATTTTCTCACAATCTTTCTACCTGGCAAGGACATAACGTGTTTGGTTTTTTTGGTTTGTTTTTAAGTAAGCTCTATGCCCAACATGGGGCTCGAACTCATCGCCCCAAGATCAAGAGTAACATGCTCTACTGACTGAGCTAGCCAGGTGCCCCAGACATAAGGTATCTGGATCTAAAAATATTTGGGTCCAACTGACGCACAGTAAGACTAGAGGCTGCTAATCACAATTTTTTCTTGTTCCCACCTCCCTGATTTTGCTTATATGTTGGGATGCTACCTAAAATATCCTCTTGCCTTCTCAATAATACTCCACACTGCTCATCATCTCCTCTATAGCTAACATCTTTCAAGAAGCTCTGATTCATGCCAGTCAAGTCCCTTATTTTATGCTCTCTCAAAATCTAGAGTATTATATTTTATACAATGATCTTGCAATTTTCTCCAATTTCTTCACAGACAAGCATCTTATAAAAAACAACAACAAAAAACTAGACTGGAGTTCATGCATAAGACTTCTAAATTTTTCTATATCCATCATTCTAGCTTCATACAAGAACTTTTAAAATGTCTGCTGAATGAAAGAGAAAGGAAGGTGGGGAAAGAAGAACATTACTTCCAAAGTATTCTTCAGGTTTTCCTGATGCATCTGGAATTTAAGTATTTGAATGAGTTGTTCCAAATGGTCATTTAAAAACCCTCAAATAGCTCCATAAACAGGTGGGAACACTGGAGGTACAAAAGAGGCCCCAGAACAAGGAATGATTTTTGTCTTTGTTAATCCAACAGAACTTATTAAAAATCTCACACACTTCCTGGTACAACATTAGCCACCCTTCAAAGTAATGCATCTCCACGTCATCTAGGGCAGACTATTTTTAAAGTTTTTGTTACTTGTCCAAAATCCTAAAAATTAACTTTGAACCTAAGTATCAATAATAAACACGCAACAATATCGAAATTAGAATAAAAAGTTAAAAGGGACAGACAGCCACCTTAAATGAAATGGACATCATATAAGAATTTGATTATGTTAATAAATAGCAGGAAACTGGTGAATGATTTCTTTAAAACAGCTTTATAATCTTAAATAATATCCTACTCCATGACAGCATTTAGAAACATTTCTATACTTGGCAATACACAGAGGAAAACTGATTTAATTCCATGCAGCTCCATTCAGAAGCACTGCTTGAGGTGGCACAGAAGGTAACTGAATCCAGTCAGCAGAAAGAGTATACCTTCAATGTGTTCCCTAATGAAAGGGTCATCCATGATGTTGCTGTGATTTGTTTTCAGAATCTTTTCAAATTCAGTGATGTCATTATTCTGATAGGCACTAAAAGAAAAAGTATAAATCTTGTCAAACATGAAGAAGTCATGTATTAACTCAGATAATCCAAAATGCCTGTTTCTCAATTTTTATATGCAATAATCTAAGTTACATTATAGTTTCTGTTGTAGAAATCAGAGTTAAACACACACATCCTTCTGCAAATAAAATTAATTTCTTTTTTAATGCTTTTGGTTTTACAAAGATTAAATAAATCTTCTTTTGGGGTCATATACTATATTTATATATAGTTCATTAAAATCTTCTCAAAATCTTAACACTGTTAAAAACTGACAAATATAAAAACTGTTTAATGCTTGCTACTTTCAAATTAAATTGTGCATTTATCATTTAATCCCTAAGAAATGAGGTTTCATGCATACTACTATATGGAGGAGTATGGCCTTGTCTTTGAAATAAGACACTACATTCTCTCTGAAGATTATTCAGAAATGCAGCTTCCTAATTTTTATCTTCTAGAAAGCTACCAGCAACTGCTAAAACTCTGCAAAGGAACATTTGATTCTAAATTTTCTCTAGCCTTAAAATTCCACTGAGTTATATAGCAAAAATATCAGTGGCAGGTAATTAGTGCCAAATGGGACACACACACAAAGGAGAGAGTGATGGACCCTGCTGCAGAAGGCCAAAGGCTGATTTATGTTCATAATTCTCTGAGGTGTCTAGTATCTACTCTTAAAATAACTCTGTAGGGCACTATGGGGATTGCTAAAGGTGCTGAGAAGGAAGAAGCCAACCTTCTGGATATGGCACCACTGTCTGCTTTATATGTAAGACATATCATCAGCCATTCTGCACGCCCTCTGCTGTGCTTCCATCTGTTGGGTCGCAATGTAACTTCATGTTAGGGGCAGGTGATTCAAGTGCTTCAACAGGAATTATTTTCCTCTAGTCTGCTGGCAACTGACTAGGAAGATAAAATTAGGAAGCATTACTTTCTCACCTACCCCAAATACATTATTGCAAAATATACTATAGGAGAATATATTCAAGTAGTGAAACACTTGCACATGTGTATATTTTAACCAAGAGACATTCTTCCACTATTTAAGTGACTTAAAAAAATCTTATACAAAATGTGGGACAGCACAAGCCACTTGCTTGGATCAAAATTTATCATTAAAATAAACTGAGTTCCAATATAGAGGTTTCACTGGAGTAAACTGTATGATACAGTAAATACATAAATATAGCTATTACCTTTTTACAGGTCTGATAAATCAGCCCTTTAGTCCATTTTAATGTATTTAACCAATTTAATTTAGATGAAATATTAATGTCTAGGGCAAACTCTCCCTCAATTTTTCTTTAAGAGTTTTAAAAGTTTAAACTGTTGCTTAACAATTTAACTTTATAAACATTTTTCTAAAGTATTATGAAGTGAATCTCTAGCCAAATCATCTTTTAGTTAATGTGGCCAAATGCTGAGTAATAAACCATTTGAAATAAAGACAGAGAAATCTCCTTTCGTAACTAAAATCAACTTAATTCAACAAATACATACTAGAATAAAGAAATAAATAAAAGAAAATGATATTGTTTTAGAAGTAGGTTCCATGCCTAGCATGGAGCCCAACACGAGGCCTGAACTTGACCCTGAGATCAAGACCTGAGCCAAAATCAGGAATTGGACCTTTAACCAACTGAGCCACCCAAGTGCACGAAAGAAATTGATTTTTTCATGTTCCAATTTAGAGTTCTTATCTCCTAACTATTCCTAGTCCCCTTAAAATAAAATCATTCTTATTTTTTACAGCTAAAATTAAAGTTTCCTTAAACAAACCTAGTAATTTGTAAAACCTATAGCCAGATAAAAACAAAGTAAATGAGGACATTTTACATAGGAACCCAAACAATATCATGTAATAAGCTATTTTCTCCAAGTATATAAAAGACTATTAAAAAAATGTCTTACCACTTCCGTTATCTACATACATATGCAAAAAACCCCACCCTACTCTATGTCCCTAATATTCTTCCTGCCTTGGTAAACTCAGCTGCACAATCTAAAACAAAAGACTTGAAGAAACCTAGGCTCCATTTATTCCCAGCCCAGAGGAAAATTTTTCTTGCTCACTGATTTCTTTTGCAAAAGTAGGCTTCTTTTCTAGGCTTTTCGCTTTGTTTTATCTTCTACATTTTATTTAATATTAATTGATCATAGCAGGTTTTTCAGTTGCTAACAATCATACTGTGGAAGTCATCAATAAATCCTTGGGTTTCTTACCAGTATGACCCCTCTGCTCCTCACCCCAGAAAATTTATCTGAGGTAAACTTTTTTTAAATGATTTTTTAAATCCTGTCAACTGAGAAAATATGTGAATAAAGACATTGTCTTGTTGAAAATTTTTGATTTATGTGGACCAACTCATAATTTCATTTTGGATTAAGGCAGGTAGAAACAGCAAACACTGTGAAATTGTTTTAAAATATCTACAGTTTTCTACTGAAAAATAGCACAGACACAAACATGTAGATAATAAGGAAAAAAACAGCCAATATTATACTATATAAATCGATACTATATAAAATCTTGTGATTGACAGAAACAGAATAAATGACTTCAAAAGATAAAAATTTCACAAACTTTGGAATATTTCAAAACGAAATACAAGAGAGTAAATTTGGAATATTAACTAAATTCTCAAAATTTCTCTCCCTCTTTCCCCTCTAATTCACTGCTTTAAGGAAATTTACCCTAACCGAAATAAAAAATCTTACCTTACTAAATTTGTCATTGCTAGAATTTCTGGATCATTTTTGTATGGTTTGGCCTAAGCACAGTAAGAAAAAAAAAAAAGAAAGAAAAATTATCTATGCTATATGTACAAAGAAAGAATAACATTTATTTCCAGAAAAGACAGCCGACAGAAATGAACACATACCTCCTGTGAGTCAAATGGATTTATTCCCGATTTCATTAGCATATTTGCTAAAACCAAATATTTTAAGCAAGTGGTTCGTCTTGGACTTCC
This sequence comes from Phoca vitulina, assembly GCF_004348235.1. Classification (NCBI taxonomy): domain Eukaryota; kingdom Metazoa; phylum Chordata; class Mammalia; order Carnivora; family Phocidae; genus Phoca; species Phoca vitulina. The sequence goes on from NW_022589723.1 coordinate 16,788,646, forward strand.
TGATTCATCATAATTCTTGAAGGCTTCAAAAAAATCAGTGTGTGCCTTTTCAAATTCACCTTCTCTCAAGTGCATTTTACCACCACATTCTATAAAGAATAAAACAGGATAAAAGGGCATTTGCAGTTCTGTAGTAAGATTGAGCACTTTATAAAAATCAAATGAAAACTATGATAGTGGCTTTCCAGTCTTTTAATTCTAAGGCCTGAATAGTACTAGCCCCAAGGTACTCGATTTAATTCTTTTTTTAGGGGGCGGGGGGAGAGGAGAAAGAGGGAGGGGATAGGGAAAAGGAGAGAGAGAATCTCAAGCAGGCTCCGCGCTCAGCATGGAGCCGGATGCTGGGCTTGATCTCACAACCCTGAGATCATGACCTGAGCTGAAATCAAAGAGTCAGATGCTTAACCAACTAAGCCACGCAGGTGCCCCGGTACTCACTTTAATTCTAAAAAGCAAGTTCTTCATTATAAACATCAAAGAAGCATTTGCAAATCTTTATTCTCAGTTGAGGCAGGAAATAGTTTTATGTATATCATTATAATTCAACAACAGAAGTTCTTTCCCCGCCCTCAACTCTCCCAGTCTTGAGAGTAGAACTTCTGTATAGTTCACTGATGTAAAATTTTACAAGACAAAAAATTCAATTTCTAATTCTAATTTCTTTCTAAGACTAGATCATTTCATTGATTTTACTACTTTGCCATTTATTTTCACTAAAACAGAAACAACCTTCAGAGTCATTCAATCATATACAATGACACCCTGGTATCTTCCCATGACACTGCCCACCCTTCTCCTAACAAAACTTGCCTCTGATGACTCCCATGATCAGTGGATGAGGGATGGCAGACTTGATGTGAAGTGACTGTTCATAGAGTGCTTTAAGTTTTTTGTTATTCTTCTGTGCTGTGTACATTTGAATTTCCAAAGCGTATATTTCTAATAACTGTGTACCTTTTTTCAGGTCATCTTCTCCATCATCAGTCTAAGAAAGCAAATAATGAACTTTAGTTAAAATATAATTCACAGTCAACCTACTAATTTTTATTTGAGTTAGCCTGAGATCCTTATGTTTATAATACTAATTCTGTGTGAAAATGTACTACAAATTTTAATTAAGATCTAGAACATTAAGAACACTACCTTTAATAGCCAAAAAGGAATGCACACACCCTTTGTACTTTCTAGTCATTCAATAAGGAAAAAGTGACTAGAAGTATTTTATAATATATAAAATGTTATAATGTTTGTTTCTATCCAGGAGATTCTTTATGGTCTTCCCCAAATCTTCATAACCACTTTATATCTACTGATTTGATCAAAAAGCAATTCCAAGTGCCTTCCTAGTGCCAGGCACTGGGTCTACCTTGGAGAAATACACAGTTAAATAAGCTAATGTTCCTGGCCCCCAAAAGTTCACAATCTAGAAGATTAATCTGTCAATAGATAAATTACAACATAAATAATGATTCTATTTGAAGCATGAACCAAGTGCCCTGAAGAATGGAAGAGAGAGTGACTAACTCTGCTGATGGATGTCAAAGGAATAACAAAGGTGGTAAGATTTGAGTTCAACTTTGAAAAATAACCAACAGCCTACAAATACAGGCCGTGAAAAATAGCATAGAGGCAACAGTCAGATAATCATAAATATCAAGCCCTTACACAAAGCCAAAATTTATTATTTATTTGGTCTTCCAACAGAATTCTGTTTAGTCATTCACTAATGAATCACAACCAGAGTCAAATATATGATATGTAAGACACAATTTGTACACCTAGATTATCATGTCTCTGCTATAAGGTTATTTGCAATCAAATAAAATTTTCTTATGTTCCAAAATAAACTGAGCAAAACCTTCACCAGAGGGCTTTTTTGTATTCCGATCAGATAGAATTTTCTTATGTTCCAAAATAAACTGAGTAAAACCTTCACCAGAGGGCTTTTTCGTATTCCGTATATAAACGCTGAAAGACCCTCTTCCATTCAGAAATGGCTTCTCTATCATTTCCACTTCACATGGAACTGAGCTCACAGTTGTTTACGCATCAGACTAAGCTCTTCTAAGAATGTGTAGATAAGAAATAAATCATAAATAACTAATCTGCTTTATGAAGCAAAACTACTATGAGTTTTTTTTTTTTTAAGATTTTATTTATTTATTTGAGACAGAGAGAGAACATGAGTGCGGGGGGGGGAGAGGGAGAGGAAGAGGGAGAAATAGACTCCCCACTGAGCAGGGAGTCTGATGCCGGGCTAGGTCCCAGGACCCCAGGATCATGACCTGAGCCAAAGGCAGCAGCTTAACCAACTGAGCCACCCAGGTGCCCTGAAGCAAAACTATTATGAAATAAAAACATTTTCTTTTGTAAAAAAGCTAAAAAAAAAAAAAAAAAAAAAAAAATTTAAATGAAAATACATGCAGGTGATTATTTTTTTTATTTTTTAAAGATTTTTTCATTTATTCATTTGAGACAGAGATAGAGAGAGAGAGGGAGAGAGAGAGCATGAGCAGGGGAGAGGCAGAGGGAGGGAGAATCAAGCTCCCCAATGAGCCAGGAGCCCAGTGTGGGGCTCGATCCCAGCACCCTGGGATCATGACCTGAGCTAAAGGCAGACGCTTAACCATCTGAGCCACCCAGGCGCCCCGAAGCAAAACTATTATGAAATAAAAACATTTTCTTTTGTAAAAAACCTAAAAAAACAAAACAAAACAAAAACACCTTAAAAAAAAAGTTAAATGAAAATACATGCAGGTGATTAATTTAAAACTTTCCTGATCAACCTTTCTCCCATTCACAGAAATAACATATACAATTAAGATAATAGTACACAGCATAGGAAGAGGTTAAAAACATTTAAAATAGTATTTCCACATAAATTTTAAACTAATATGAAATAACTTATTGATCAAGACAAAAAAGAAAACACAAAATCATAACCACAGTTAAAAAGTTACAGAGGTGCACTGTGCAAATCACGTGGCCATTCAAATTTAAATTAAGTAAAATTAAAAACTCAGGCACATTTCAACTGCCTGATGACATGTAGCTGGCTATCATATTAGTGCAGATACAGAATATTTCTACTTTCTAGCATCATACGAAGTTCTAATGGACAGTACTGTTACAGAAGATTCATATATTATAAACTAGATATGAAATATCTTTATTACATGTCTCTAATGTTCTTTCTGATTTTCACAGGGTATATAACTAAATATGAAAGGCTTATTCTTAATAAGCATTAATGACTAGCCTATTTGTTTATGGATACCTGTGCCTCACTCCACAAAAATAATGGTTTAAACAGGAAGAAATGTAATACTCAGAAAAAATGAGTATTGGTATCTTACTGGTATCTTATTTACCAAATTTGATTTTGGGGATGAATCTTGAACAAAACATTCCTAAGTAAGTTTCAAATATAATTTTTTCTTATGTTTTTATTATGAAGAAATATTAAGAAAAAATAAGAGAATGCTACCTGGCAGGATTGATGTAACTGACGTAAAATTTTTTGAAGCTTTCCATATTCTTCTCGTTCTAAATATAATTTCCCAAGCTGTAAAAGAACACACTTATTAAAATTAAAAGATTTCAAGAGGAAAAGGCATGAATCTTTAGGAGAGTTTATTAAGGACACCCTCCCACTCTTCAAAAAAAAAAAGTAATTGTAATTGTTACCTTTGTGTTTGTCTTAAACCACAGCCTATCATTCTTAGCATCTTTCAAAGCTTCCAGTGTTGTTTCATAGAATTCCTGCAGTAAATCCATCTGACATAAAAAATCAGAATTCTATAATTGTAAACAGCAAATTTGTACCTGTTAATAAAGTTAATTTGAACAAACTAAAAGTGCATCTTTGAACTTTAATACACATAAGATACACGATCTGTTTCTGAATGTGTCAGTCTATAATTTAATAAAACCTTAGCAAAACAGAGACCAAATTTACAAAAAGTGCCTAGATCTGTTTTTATGTGAGTTTTTAAAAAGTAAAACCCAGAAAATACCTAATGCTCTAAAAGTATGATTTGTCCTTTCTAATCTAGTAACTCTAATAACTCATTTTATATTGATGGAAGTGAATGGCATACACATTGAACTAGTTGTGCTGTTATTAATAGTGTGTATCCTATTCACTCAACTCTCATTTGGTACCTGCTACGTGGCAAACACTAGGCAAGCAGCTAAAGAAACAAAGAATAAGCTTCCCTCAAAAATTCTTCTATAAATATAATTAATCAAGTAACCGAACTACATAGCTCTTAAGTTACTGGTAAACTGCTGGAGTTAGGTAGAGGGTAAAGTCTAGCACAATTTTAGCTGTGTCTAAACACCATCAATTCACCAATCTGAGTGTGACATTTTTTCATGGAAATCATTCTATTTTGCATTATGATAAGCTCCCATACCTACCCTCCTCTCCCCCACATCGGGCTCTGTCTTTGTTTGAATACCTGATTCTCTAGATCTCTACTTAACAGGATCCAGAGGAAAGAGGGCCATGACAACAAGAAAGTTTAATACTTTCAGAAAAGGCTGCCTATCTATTCATGACTGCTGATGGCATACTGAATAAGTTGAGTACCTCCCACCCAATACCTATTCTTACTTTCAAAGACAAAAAGTGTACATATAAGAGCACGAAGCAACACACAATCTTGAAGTTTGAAATTAATTCCCCCCCACCAACATCTGGCATACCATTTATAAATAGTGTACCAAAAACGTTTTGATACACTTGTTTGTAAAACTCAGAATATATTTCCCCACATAAGAAAAGCGCCCCCCTCAATATGTAACAACTCTATAATTAGTGCCATTAATTACTAATGTTTTAACAAAACATACACAGTTGACCCCTGAATAACATGTTTGAACTGTGTGGGTCTACTTATACGTGGATTTTTTCTTATAAATACAGTACAGTACTATAAATATACTTTCTCTTCCTTATGATTTTCTCCATAACATTTTCTTTTCTTTAGTTTACTGTAAGAATACAGTACACACATAAAATACGTTGATCAACTGTTTATGTTACAGGTAAAGCTTCTGGTCAACAGCAGGCTATTAGTAGTTAAGTTTTTGAGGAATCAATAGTTATGCCACAGATTTTCAACTGCATGGCACGGGGCAGAGGGGAGGGGCTTGGCACCCTAACCCCCATGTTGTTCAAGGGTCAGTTTTAAGTTTATTTTTCTCTATTTCCTTTACATATATTTTAGATATAAAGAGTAAAATAAACTATCTTAAGAAATAAGAATGACATCTAGCAGAAAAGACGGAATGAGATTCTGAGATGAACATTTTTTATTACGAATATGAAAAGTATTAAATGTTTTAAGAAATCCTAAATGACATGGGAGAATAAATGACATGGAGAATACTTCTTGTGGTAAAATATCATGGTGTTTAAGTTATGTTGCTTAAAAGAATATGAACAGCAATCCAATTAAAAATTATCTTAGCAATACAATAAAATCATCATTGCTTTTCTTAATAACCAAAATCTAGAATAACAAAAGCTCTATCCTTCCCAAGGCCCACTGTAGTTTCTTCATCATTAGCCCTTTCTTTCATCATCCATCATCCACCCATTCTTTGTAAAAGCATTTACTAAACACCTATTGAGTAATGCCAAGTACTAATATGAGTTACAGGGTCTCCTTTCAAGGATCTTTAATCAAATCTACACAAATCTAACGGAAGTGGTGATGGAGTTTATTGGAAAGAACTATGTTCGGAATACACATTCTTCTCTAGTGCCCATGGAACATTCTCCAGAATAGATCACATCCTAGGTCATAAATCAGGTCTCAACCGGTACCAGAAGATTGGGATCATCCCCTGCATATTTTCAGACCACAATGCTTTGAAACTAGAACTTAATCACAAGAGGAAAGTCGGAAAGAACTCAAATACATGGAGGCTAAAGAGCATCCTACTGAAGAATGAATGGGTCAACCAGGAAATTAAAGAAGAATTAAAAAAATTCATGGAAACCAATGAAAATGAAAACACAACTATTCAAAATCTTTGGGATACAGCAAAGGCAGTCCTAAGAGGAAAGTATATAGCAATACAAGCCTTTCTCAAGAAACAAGAAAGGTCTCAAGTACACAACCTAACCCTACACCTAAAGGAGCTGGAGAAAGAACAGCAAATAAAGCCTAAACCCAGCAGGAGAAGAGAAATAATAAAGATCAGAGCAGAAATCAATGAAATAGAAACCAAAAGAACAGTAGAACAGATCAACGAAACTAGGAGCTGGTTCTTTGAAAGAATTAACAAGATTGATAAGCCCCTGGCCAGACTTATCAAAAAGAAAAGAGAAATGACCCAAATCAACAAAATCATGAATGAAAGAGGAGAAATCACAACCAACACCAAAGAAATACAAACAATTATAAGAACATATTATGAGCAACTCTATGCCAACAAATTAGATAACCTGGAAGTAATGGATGCATTCTGGTAGATGTATCAACTACCAAAACTGAACCAGGAAAAAATAGAAAACCTGAACAGACCTATAACCACTAAGGAAATAGAAGCAGTCATCAAAAATCTCCCAAAACACAAAAGCCCAGGGCCAGATGGCTTCCCAGGGGAATTCTACCAAACATTTCAAGAAGAATTAATACCTATCCTTCTGAAACTGTTCCAAAAAATAGAAATGGAAGGAAAACTTCCAAACTCATTTTATGAGGCCAGCATTACCTTGATCCCAAAACCAGACAAAGACCCCATCAAAAAGGAGAATTACAGACCAATATCCCTGATGAACATGGATGCAAAAATTCTCACCAAAATACTAGCCAATAGGATCCAACAGTACATTAAAAGGATTATTCACCACGACCAAGTCGGATTTATCCCTGGGCTGCAAGGTTGGTTCAACATCCGCAAATCAATCAACGTGATACAATACATTAACAAAAGAAAGAACAAGAATATGATCCTCTCAATAGATGCAGAAAAAGCATTTGACAAAGTACAGCATCCTTTCTTGATCAAAACTCTTCAGAGTATAGGGATAGAGGGTACATACCTCAATATCATAAAAGCCATCTATGAAAAACCTACAGCGAATATCATTCTCAATGGGGAAAAACTGAAAGCTTTCCCCCTAAGGTCAGGAACGCGGCAGGGATGTCCACTATCACCACTGCTATTCAACATAGTATTGGAAGTCCTAGCCACAGCAATCAGACAACAAAAAGAAATCAAAGGCATCCAAATTGGCAAAGAAGAAGTCAAACTCTCACTCTTTGCAGATGATATGATACTTTATGTGGAAAATCCCAAAGACTCCACCCCAAAACTGCTAGAACTCATACAGGAATTCAGTCAAGTGGCAGGATATAAAATCAATGCACAGAAGTCAGTGGCATTCCTATACACCAACAACAAGTCAGAAGAAAGAGAAATTAAGGAGTCGATCCCATTTACAATTGCACCCAAAACCATAAGATACCTAGGAATAAATCTAACCAAAGAGGCAAAGGATCTGTACTCAGAAAACTATAAAATACTCATGAAAGAAATTGAGGAAGACACAAAGAAATGGAAAAACGTTCCATGCTCATGGATTGGAAGAACAAATATTGTGAAGATGTCAATCCTACCTAGAGCAATCTACACATTCAATGCAATCCCCATCAAAATACCATCCACTTTCTTCAAAGAAATGGAACAAATAATCCTCAAATTTGTATGGAACCAGAAAAGACCCCGCATAGCCAGAGGAATGCTGAAAAAGAAAAGCAAAGCTGGCGGCATCACAATCCCGGACTTCCAGCTCTACTACAAAGCTGTCATCATCAAGACAGTATGGTACTGGCACAAAAACAGACACATAGATCAATGGAACAGAATAGAGAGCCCAGAAATGGACCCTCAACTCTATGGTCAACTAATCTTTGACAAAGCAGGAAAGAATGTCCAATGGAAAAAAGACAGTCTCTTCAACAAATGGTGTTGGGAAAATTGGACAGCCACATGCAGAAGAATGAAACTGGACCATTTCCTTACACCACACACAAAAATAGACTCCAAATGGTTGAAAGACCTCAATGTGAGACAGGAGTCCATCAAAATCCTAAAGGAGAACACAGGCAGCAACCTCTTCGACCTCAGCCGCAGCAACTTCTTCCTAGAAACATCACCAAAGGCAAGGGAAGCAAGGGCAAAAATGAACTATTGGGACTTCATCAAGATAAAAAGCTTTTGCAAAGCAAAGGAAACAGTCAACAAAACCAAAAGACAACTGACAGAATGGGAGAAGATATTTGCAAATGACATATCAGATAAAGGGTTAGTATCCAAAATCTATAAAGAACTCATCAAACTCAACACCAAAAGAACAAAGAATCCAATCAAGAAATGGGCAGAAGACATGAACAGACATTTTCCCAAAGAAGACATCCAAATGGCCAACAGACACATGAAAAAGTGTTCAATATCGCTCGGCATCAGGGAAATCCAAATCAAAACCTCAATGAGATACCACCTCACACCAGTCAGAATGGCTAAAATTAACAAGTCAGGAAATGACAGATGTTGGCGGGGATGCGGAGAAAGGGGAACCCTCCTACACTGTTGGTGGGAATGCAAGCTGGTGCAGCCACTCTGGAAAACAGTGTGGAGGTTCCTCAAAAAGTTGAAAATAGAGCTACCATACGATCCAGCAATTGCACTACTGGGTATTTACCCCAAAGATACAAAAGTAGGGACCTGAAAGGCTACGTGCACCCCGATGTTTATAGCAGCAATGTCCACAATAGCCAAACTGTGGAAAGAGCCAAGATGTCCATCAACAGATGAATGGATAAAGAAGATGTGGTATATATATACAATGGAATATTATGCAGCCATCAAAAGGAATGAGATCTTGCCATTTGCAACGATGTGGATGGAACTGGAGGGTATTATGCTGAGCGAAATAAGTCAAACAGAGAAAGACATGTATCATATGACCTCACTGATATGAGGAATTCTTAATCTCAGGAAACAAACTGAGGGTTGCTGGAGTGGGGGGTGGGGTGGGAGGGATGGGGTGACTGGGTGATGGACACTGGGGAGGGTATGTGTTCTGGTAAGCGCTGTGAATTGTGCAAGACTGTTGAATCTCAGATCTGTACCTCTGAAACAAATAATGCAATATATGTTAAGAAAGAAAAAAAGAAGAAGAAGAATGTAGCAGGAGGGGAAGAATGAAGGGGGGGAAATCGGAGGGGGAGAAGAACCATGAGAGACAATGGACTCTGAGAAACAAACTGAGGGTTCTAGAGGGGAGGGGGTTGGGAGGATGGGTTAGCCTGGTGATGGGTATTGAGGAGGGCACGTTCTGCATGGAGCACTGGGTGTTATGCACAAACAATGAATCATGGAACACTATATCTAAAACTAATGATGTAATGTATGGGGATTAACATAACAATAAAAAATTTAAATAAAAATAAAAATAAAATAAATCTAAACAGTTAAAAAAAAAAAAAAAAAAAGGAAAGAACTATGTTAGTAACTACATGGGAGTTTAAACCTGCAAAAGTTGTGTGCAGATTATGTACCTCAAGATATTATTTGAAGAGATTTAGCTAGTTATTGCCTTTTAATATTGTATGATTAGTACTATAATTAAGAAAATAGTATATATTATTTCTAAAGAACATTAATGCCTGGTATAACTGCTTAACTAGAAATCTCTAGGCCTTAAAAAAAAAGAACAAAGCCTTTAGTATAAATAATTATAAAAAGTTGGAAGGGTTTGTTACAATATAATAGTATAAATAATAACACATTGGTAAGTACCAAGAGCAAAAACCAGAATCTAACCTGTTTAGAAGTGGAGATATAATCAAGAATAGAATTAATGGATTTTTCAGAATAATTTCTTGTGACTGCACTCCGAATATAGGTCAATAGTTGTTTATATCTGTTCATCATTTCTGGAAAGTTTGTCTGTCAGGGAAGAAAAATGCGTTATTAGATATGTATTTATGTGCTAAAATAGCTACATGATTAAGACTATAGCACATACTACTATGAAAAACAAAGTTTTATGATAAAGTATGTATGGCAGAAACACTATAAACATTTTTGCTTAAATTTGGAATTTCTAGGTTACTGACGCATGAACCAAATTTATGAAGTTACCCTATGAAAAAGTACATTTTACAGATTCTCAAAATTTCAGATATTGTTCTCATTGCACAACAAACATTTACTGAAATCATAAGAACTACTAAAATATTCACAGACCAAAAAATACAAATAAATCCAACTTTTCAAATGCCTTGGGTACCAACTATGCAGGTATCAGCTATATCCTCTCCTGAAGATTTACCCCTTGATGAGAAAGCTCTCTAACAATAGTGGTATGTTTCTTTTCTCCCTATATTATTGGTTGGCTCATGATAAAATGTGAAGTGAAAGAATCTTTTCAAGCCCAGGTACTCATCCCACTATCAAGAAAAGTCCTCCCACCCAAGGCTCTACTCAATAGTAGATGTAGCTAATGTTGCTATTCCTTGCAGGACTATTTGCACTACTGTGGTTATTTGAGGAAACATGAGAGATCGGAGGAAATAAAGAACTACCAGTCAAATTTCCAACACTTAAGTATTTTGGTGGATGGTCTATCCTCCCTCAAAGTAGATCATGTAAGTCATTTTATGAGTCTAACCTGATAATCTGCATCCACAGTCCCCACAATCTCCAACTGCTATTAATCCTTCTTTTCACTGGGTTCTACTCTACTTTTAATCAGGGAGGGGGAGCACTGGCAGATATAGTTTTTCTTGACTAATAGACCATGTGTGTTTATGAACATGAGAAGACTCCCTGAAATCTAAGCAAGAACTGAATTACAAAAACGGAAACAATAGTTGGCATACTTGGAAATAAGGTAGTTTGATATATATTACTAAGGCTTTTCCCATTGTTCTGTCCATTTTTTCCCACCTATGCCAGTACCATGTAAGGGTAAATAATAGGTAATATCCTATCAGTGAGCTGTTAAAACCGAAGTTACAGAACATATCTTATGGCAAAAGGCAAATCAGAAATAGACTGTCCTAACTTGGAGATTGTATCTGGATACTGAAATAGGATTTTAGCAAAAAGTTAGTTTTGAATTCATTTTCTTATGCTCTTGTAATTTTAAAGCACATTTTTCAATAATTATGTTACTGTATTTAAAGACTAAGGGAGGATTAGGTAAATTACAGTGGTAAACACAGAGCAGTTGATAACAAACCCTTCCAACTTTTTACTGCTCAAAACCTTCACACAGCATCATGAGTCCTATTCTGAATCCAACCAGAAAACGAGGGATGGAAGCTGAAACTACTATTCACAGATGCTGTTTGAGCAAATAAAAGGTAGAGAAGGAAGGTAGGTAAAGTAACACAAACTACCAATAATCCTCTTACTTCCCATTGTGGCTCAAGGTAAAATGGTAAAATAAGCCTTATGGGTAGCATATATTTAAATGGGCCCAAAAACTGAACCACTGCTAGTATGTTAAGATAGCAGTTTTCTAGAGTCTCTTGGTATTATTTCAAATCATAGAATCTCAAGAGTTGAACATTGGGCTTCTAATGTCACTAAAATTGTTTAGTCAAAATCTCTGTCCTTGACACCTGATGCTTCTCCCACATATCCTTCTAAGCTTTTAATTTAAATATAGTATGTGTATTTAATATTTTCACAAATAATAAATGGAGAGAAAGCACAAGGGCTTTCTTTGTGCAACAGAGAGATATTTTTGAGAATATCAGAGCAGAACTAGAAAGGGTAAATTCAAGATAAACATTTTCCCTTCTTCAACTATATTTAAATGCAACATGCAATATACTTATTAATGTTTAACATGTTTTGAATAGTCTTGATATTTTGGGAGGAAGAATGAGCTAAAATATTTTGTGGATAGTTTCTGTAGATGTCATGGAGGGCTCCTCTTTTTGAAGGTAGGTGAGGATGCCAGAGTGAGTATGTCAAGAACAGGATGAAAGATTAGTAGAAATTAACTGGACAAAGGTAATAGTCAATTCAGGGAGTTCAATTTCAAATAGATGGGATAGAGAGGTTAATAGGGAGAGGGAAGAAACATATGAGAAATATAGAGATAGGAGGAAAAAAAGTGGTAATAGATTGCTAGCTATCCTTCCATTTGACATAGAAGCAAGTGCTTACCTCTGCTATCTAAACTCCACTTTATCTTTTTCTCAAAAATTCCTCTATCCTTAGTGATTTTAAGGTTCATATCTGTCCCTAGTCCTCTCATCTAACCATTTATTATCCCCTCCACCTCTACCCTGCACTCTTGAAGACAGCAATTCTCTGAGAGTACAATGTTATGACAATCCCAACTTATCTATGACTTCATTCAACAACATATTTGAGCACCTACTGAATGCCAGCCACTATTACAGGTGATAGGAATGTAATAGTGAATAAAACAAAGTTCTGCTCTCATGGAGCTTACAACCTATGAGGATGAGGGCAGCAGAAAGGCAATAAGTACGTAAACAGATCAAGTGGTGATATAGTCAAAAGAAGAAAATCAGCAAAGTAAGATGAATGTAAGTGATGGTGGGAAGGATGCAATTTTATATAAGGTAGTCAGAGGAAGGCCATCCTGATACATGGTGATCCTGAACAGGGAAAAAAGCCATATGGCTATTTGAGAGGAGAGTTTGGGACAGAGGAAACAGCAAATACAAGGGTTTACAAGTAGGAGCATGCGTAGGATGACATGAGGACAACAAAGAACCCAGTAAAGGAGAGGACAGAAAATAGTATCAGAAAGGTAGCAAAGGGTAAGTTGACATAGGGCCTCCCAAGCCATGGTAAGGATTTGGATTTTATTAAGGAGAGTAGGAACCATTAGAAGATTTAGAGCAACCATTAGAACATTTAGAGCAAAGGAATGACATAATCTGACTTACATTTTAAAAGGATCACTCTAAAAACAAAAACAAAAGGATCACTCTGCTGTTTGTGGAGAACAGACTGTTAGTAAGGCAAGGACAGAAGTAAGGATATGAGTTAAGAAGCTACTGAAAAAATCCAGGTAAGAGATGAATGTTGGCTTGGATCAGAGTACCAGACATAAAAATGGTTAAGTAGTATCTGGTTAAGTATCTGACAAAAAGTTACTAGATATATTTTAAAAGATATAGATCTAGATATATTTTAAAAATATTTAAAGACACGTGGATTTACCATCGGATTATTTGAGGGGAGAGAGACAAAGAGAGGAGTCAAGAATGATGTTAGCTTTGGTTCTTATCAGTGCAAGTAGAAATCCTTGTAATACAAAGCAGAATTTTTAAACTCCAAAATAAACACTAATAGTCTGGGAAAAATCATTCTGTTAATAATGCAGCCAGATACTGTCTATGTATCTATAGGGTAAGTTTTCTTAAACAGAAAAGTTTGACTCGTATGCAGAATTTTTTTTACTTAGTATTACTGAAGTCACAAATCAAAAGTAGGCTAAGTACAGAAATGTATCAACAGAATTATTATTTTTTTTAAAGATTTTATTTATTTGAGAGAGAGAGAGAATGAGAGACAGAGAGCATGAGAGGGAGGAGGGTCAGAGGGAGAAGCAGACTCCTTGCTGAGCAGGGAGCCCTATGCAGGACTCGATCCCGGGACTCCAGGATCATGACCTGAGCCGAAGGCAGTCACTTAACCAACTGAGCCACCCAGGCGCCCCTCAACAGAATTATTTTAAAGAGGTAGAAAAAATGGCATTTTGTTGCCATGAGGTTTTTACCACAGAATTTATTTCATTATTAGTTTAATTCCCCTCAAAACAAATCTTACCAACTTGAAGTTAATCTTAATCATTTGCTTCAGTGCTTTAAATCCCCATTCTCCTTTTTCACCTTCAAGTTCCAAAACCTAAAAAATAGAAGACATTTTTAGTCTAATTTAATGCTAATGTTATTTTTTAATGACACCAATGTCTGTTTTGAATTAATTTTACATCATATGCATGATGAACATTTCCCCAAGAATTCCACCATTTCTCAATGCCATTTTTAAAAGGCTTTAAAAAAGAAACATGTCTTAAAATGCTTAAGGATAAGTGAGCTTATTTAATCAAGAGATTAAATAAGAACTACTGCTCAATTATTCTATAATCCCAGAAGTCCTTTTTTTTCCTCTGAATAATCCATTGGTAAGAATAACCCAAAAGTTTATCAGTTGTCAAGAAATCACATTAATTAATAGAACCACACCTGTGTGATCTGTCCTCCAAAGAAGGAACAAAATTGCAGGGATAATACTTATTGATCATCATGTTGGTTTCCTTCTGTCAGAACCATACTAGCTTTTCAGGACAATGGCCCTGCTTTATAGATATAGCTTGATTAGAAAAAAACAATAGGATATTCCTTTTAAAATATCTGCTTGTACTGCAATGCAAATTTATTTACAGGATTATCACTCAGTATCCAAAACACATTTCTGAGATAAAATTCTGAGACATCATTTGAAAAAATAAACTTTAAGACACAGAATCAATCAGAAAAACATATGAACCTTTTGAAAACTGCTTAACGCTGCTTTTGGGTCATCTTCTTTTAGTGCTTTGGAATTATAGTACTGATTTTCCAAATCCACATTTGGCTCAGAGTTACTATCTTCAGAGTATTCCTGTGTGTTAGAAAGAGATACTAAAATGAAAAAGAATTCCACACATTGCCCTGTAAAAAGTGAATACTGTTAAGATGGAAAAACCATACATTTATACAAAACAACCTTGCACACATAGGTAAAATGCCACTGACACTTAATCATTATTTAAAAAACAAGTGAAAAAGCCAAAATCAAGTGGAGAGAATATAATAATTTCTTTTTTTTCAGATCAAAACCCACAATTTCCATAGAATAAACAGAAAAGCAAAATGTAAAAAAATAATATTGGTTAATGACCCCCAATTCTGCAGTGGTTAACCTTTTGTTGGTCACAGAACCCAAGAAAAATCACTGTAAATGCTGATTACTACATAAATGCTAATTATTCATCTTAAGTTCTGTAATTTAAATTTCTCTACTCCTTAAGTCTAAATTTCCTTGTTCTAAATGGCCTATCTAGGATGGTAATCTGTATATGGCAGAGTAGTTTATTGCTAAATATAATTATATGTTAATAAGTATATTTATGTGCATTCCACATTACCCAATAGCTATTAACGCACTTTAACTAGCTTTATAACAAATCAAACTAAGAGCAACTGAATTTATATAATTTTATTTGACTTTTACCACATAAATTCAGTTCTTAGTACTGAAATAGTAAGTAGAAAGGAAAACTGGAATAAAACAACTATTTTGTGGAGCAGTATAAAAAAGAGTTTAAAATAGTTCCAAGATACTCAATTTAATGATGAGGATTATAAAACATACATAGGTTAGTATGATGAAAATCATTATTTTAGGAAGACACAAAATTCTTTCCATCAGGTACAAGTCATTACAAAAGGCAAGCTTACGTCAAATCAAGAACAGTACCTGGAAGTACAAAAAGACAAGAACAGTATTACAGTTATTTCTAAATCCAAATACTTCGTAATTTTTTTGAGATACTCATGAAAAATCTGTAATAATTCATAAAGGCCAAAGAATGAAAGAAAGCATAGTGAGTGTAGTGCTAGAGAGCTCAAAAATACATGAATACAAGATGAGCTTTTCCTGTGACCAGCAGATGGAGGGGGATGTTTGATGTTAGTATAAAACCAGTTTTATCTGACCACAGAGGTTTTGTAATGTGCACCCTCTAGAGGACAATTACTTCCTTGTGTAAGGACAGGAAACATGGATGCAGTCTTCCAGACCTGATTGGGAATTCTGTTATGTTTAACATGAAAATCCTTTACAACACTTCTCTTCGGGATGAGATCAAATTCTGGGTAATGAATAAATTTCATAATCAATCATTCACTTCTTGACCATGTAAGCTAGGTTTGACTACAACTGATCAAACCAGAAAAGCAATTAATAAAGTCTTAATAAACAAGCTAACTATATATCAAGTAATACTGTGATAGTGAAGGCTTCTGAGCTAGGTTTGGAAAGATAAATGGGGGTTTGCCTGCTAGGGAAAATAGGAGAGGGGAAAGAGAACAGTAGATACAAAACAGCATCATAGGAGGTAACTAAAGAACTAAAAGCAGTCACATTGTTGGAACATAAAGAGTACTTATTGATTCTAACTTCAACATAAATCTCAAATTCATGCACTTTCCTCTCTCTCCTTTGCCACCACCCTAGTCTACCAAGCCACTTCCATCTCTCCACAGACTTCCCGTTATCATTTTTAACCTCCAAATTCCAACTTTCTCATGGTAAGCAGCCAAGATAATCTTCATAAAATGCAAATTAGTACATTCCTTTTCTCAAAAATGGTTTCATATTGCTCTTAAAATTAATTTCAAAAATAATCAAAACCTAATTCCTGACTATACATCCAACTGTATCTCTTAATTAAGCTCTCCCTGAGTCATTCTGCTGCACCTGGCCTTACCACACAAGTGGCCAAAACTCTTCCCCCCCATTCATCTGGTTAACTACTACATAGTGTCACCTCCTCAGGGAGGACTTGGGAGTAAAGTGTCACAGCTATAAAAACTTCTCTACACCTTTGGAAATCAGTTCTTCTCTAGCTAACTGTTCAGTAACAATTTAGGACTAGCTAACTAAACCAGAAAATGATTTTTCTGCAACTCAAATCTTCAGAATACACCCCTGAACCTGGAAATAATTTTTTTTTATTTGTAACTATCACAAAGTCTAAGAATTTGGACTCTCACCCAAAGTCCACTTATTTTTGGTTTCTTAGCCCATAACAGATTATAGTAAAACAAGTAGGCCAGGATATGAGTGAGTAGAGGGAAGTAGGGAAAGTAATATTTTAAAAATCAAAAATTTCAATTACCCAGAAATTACTGAACTCATTATAACGTTGAAGACAGGAACCTTTACATTTTCTACCATGTCTAACGTGGTTCTTTATTATTCACAATCACTGAATGCTTCTTATAGTACAAGATTGGCTACCTACAACTTCTGACTGGCTCCAGACTAATATTTCTAAACTTTAGATGTTATAACTCCCCCAAATCACAATAATCAAGATAAGACTTAATCGAGTACTCAACATTTTATGAATATATTCTTTTGGTTTTTCATATTACAGCTGACCCTTGAGCAACATGAGTTTGAGTTGCATGGGTCCACTTACATGTGGACTTTTTCCCTGATAAATACAGTACAGTGCTGTAAATCTATTTTCTCATTATGATTTTCTTAATAACAATTTTTTCTTTCCTTACTTTTTTAAGAATACAGAATTTAATACAATGTATGAAATATGTGTTAATTGGCTGTTTTGTTATCAGTGAGTCTTCTGGTCAACAGTAGGCTATTAGTATAAATTTTGGGGAATAAATACAAATAAAGAATAGTTTAAATTTTGGGAATAAAAAGTTATACATAGATTTTCAACTGGGGGTGGTGGTGCCCTTAACCTCTGTGTTGTTCAAAGGTCAACTGCATATGGATGAAGAAGTGGAATGTATAACATTTTTTGCATAACTGCAATTCAATTCTTAAAGAGTATTGCCAAAATGTATAAATACATAAGAACTGATGTTACTGACTGGCATTCTTATAATTAGGCAGTCCCTTGTTAGGATCTGCAACAGCATATTCAGAGGGTTTGAACCAGCCTCTGTGACATCACTAACCTGCCATATGCAGTTCAATGAATCACTACAAGCTGTGTACTACAGTAAACTATTCTTCAGTTATTACTCGGATATTTTGAGAAGTCTTTAGCATAATTCTGTTATTTAGATATCTACTGTTAGATACCTATTTAGATACTCAGTGATAATGATCTTTAGCATATTCCAGCAATGAAGTGTTGCTCACACAAATGCAAATTAAATCTTTCCCCTCAAGCTATTCATGGTCAGAGACAGATATGCAAATGAAACAGGAATGCCCTAACAAAATAACGACACATTATTAGGTACACTGGCAGCTTAAAAAAAGGAGTGAGTTAGAAGAAGTAAAAGTTACCTGAAGCAGGTCTAAAAATATGAATAGGAGTTGCCTGGGGATAAGGAAAGGCATCTGAAACAAAGCAGTTAACGTGTGCAAAGGCATGGAAGCTTGTAATGGTACTGCATAATTTAAAGAAGCATGAATAGTCAGACTGGGCTGAAGCACAGGATGTGTATAAAGAACTGATGAGAGATAAACTAGTATCAGACAAAGGAACAGGACAATAGAAGTCTAGCAAGGAGCTTAGATCAAGTGGAGCCACTAAATAATTTTACGGGGAAATAATCAGATTGTGTTTTTGGAAGAATACTCTGGTAGTAATGAAGTAGCCTGCTGGATAATCTTGTAACAAACAGTCTGGCTAAAAGATGATGGAAGTTTGATTACAAGTAGTAGAATAGGGAGAAAAGGAAGAAAATAGAATACGTATAGAAGATGTCAATACGTATAGAAGATGTCAAGTGATGTTCGGGATGTAAAATAAAAAGGACCCACCAAAGGCGCACAGGATAAAAGCTATCTCTAGTGACAGGGGTGCCTGGGTGGCTCGGCTGGTTGAGTGACTGGGCTCTTGGTTTCGACTTAGGTCATGAGCCCTGCGTCGGCTCCGCACTCAGCACCGAGTCCGCTTGAGAGTCTCTTTCTCCCTTCCCCTCTGCTCCTCCCCCTGCTCATGCTCCCTCTCCCTCTCTCAAATAAATAAATAAATAAAATCTTAAAAAAAAAGTTATCTCTAATGACTATCGATGACTTGGTTACACACAGCATTGTTAGTCAGAATATACTATACAAAAAGTATTAAATAAATATTGTTGAACTCAATTCCCTTATGTCAGATGAGAAAGACAGAACTATAATTTGTAAAAGTTTAAAGAAAATGCTTTTAAAAAGAGAAATTGGTATTTCAATATATTAAGAATGCTTTAAAAAACAAAAACAATTAAGCAATATATGAAACGAAAGCACATGAACATTGTTAAAGGATTAAAAAACCTAAGTTTAGAAGTTCCACCTACTTATATAATAACTCATGTCCTAACACTCCCCAAAGCAATCTGTGATCCATGCACACACCCAAATCTATTCTTCCTTCCCCAAATGTGCCACACAATTCAAATTCTCTTGGCATTAACTGTTCTCTCTGCTAGGAATTCTAAATTACCTCCCCTCTTAACAAACTTCCCACTTTTCACCTATGTGCTTCCCAGCCCTAAAAGTCCTGGAAAACGTATTCATCAAGGCTTACCTTCCTCCAACTAGCAAAAGAAATTTTCTCCTTAGTCATGCTTCTCCATGACATGCATCTCTCTAACATGGAGCCTTGTTGAGTGTTTTGTTCCCACCTCCCCTTACCTCACTACTATGAGCTTCTCAAAAAGCAGAACTTTCTCTTCCTCATTTTGGCATCCGCAGAGTCTAGTATAACACAAACTGCTCAATAAATGTTTGCTTAATTGAAATGAAAAGTGGATGAATATTCCAAAATAATATACAAGAATACAACAGCCAGGGGCAATATTGACTCTATGTTGGAATGCACCTACTGCTAAACAGGGTCAGTTTCATAGTTCCTACTTATTCCCGTGTCCCTTGTCAACAGAGGTCTTTGAAATGTGCTCTAGAACACAAGACTCACCAATAACAATGCTTGCCAAGCCTTGACCAGGTCTTGACACCTGAACTAGATGTCGGGCACAGAGAGGCAAAGGGCAAGGTCTCACTATCCTTAAGGACTAGATACAATTCAAGTCCTAGGTAGTCATTTGTGGTTTAGCCATTCATAAAGTTGTCCTAAGTTTTTAAAATTTCACTTAAGTTAATGGGTCCTAATTCATCTACAGTGTAAATCAGAACATTCTTTTATTTGTCCTAAACTTGCAGTCTTCAAATTAAATCTTCCAAAGAGAGAAATCATAAATGTCATTAGACCTGGG
Organism: Phoca vitulina; assembly: GCF_004348235.1. Taxonomy (NCBI): domain Eukaryota; kingdom Metazoa; phylum Chordata; class Mammalia; order Carnivora; family Phocidae; genus Phoca; species Phoca vitulina. The sequence goes on from NW_022589723.1 coordinate 16,808,679, forward strand.
ATATACTTTTGACTCTCCCACTAATTTGTCCTGTAAATTTAAGTAAGACATTCAGACATGATGCTTCAGTTTCTCTCTTATCAAATGTGGGGGGTTAAATCCTAGGAACTTTCTTTTTTTTTCTTAAAGATTTTATTTATTTTTTGACAGAGCAAGAGAGGGAACACAAGCGGGGGAGTGGGAGAGGGAGAAGCAGGCTTCCTGCCAAGCAGGGAGCCCGACGTGGGGCTCCATCCCAGTACCCTGGGATCATGACTGAGCCGAAGGCAAACGCTAACGACTGAGCCACCCAGGCGTGCTCAACACTTATTTTTGAAGCAGTAATTTCAAGAGGTAGTAAAGTTATTCCACTGACACGGATTATTAAGTAATGTTTCTGAAATTCTGAAGAAAAACTCCACTAGATGTTTCTAACCTAAAAGAAAGAGTATCACCGAGTTTGATGGTCCAACTTATTTATCAAACGTGACTCAGAATATAGTTTTCGACATCTACAAAAAAAGACAAAACCTATCACTGAAGTTTAAAAAAAAAAAAAAGCTGCACATTGTTTATAACAGCAAAAGAAAACAGGCCAAATGCTTATCAAGAGAGAACTGGTTATATAAAGTATGGCACATCTATACAATCAATGCGGCTGTAAAAAGAAAGAAATGAGCTTTTTGCATACTTACATGGAATAATCTCTAAGGCACGTTAAAAAACAAAGTAGAGAACAATATATATAATAGGCTATATCCTGGATTAAAGACAAAGAGGGGGATAAAAACATGTATTTGATTACATATGGGGAGGAATGGGAACTGGAGAAATGGGGAACGAGAATGGAAAGAAAACTTTTTATGTCTTGTCTTTGAACTATGTGCCTGTATCACCTATTTTATTTTTTTAAAGAATTTTTATTTATTTGACAGAGAGCACAAGCAAGTGGAGTAGCAGGTAGAGGGAGAGAGAGAAGCAGGCTCCCTGCTGAGCAAGAAGCCAGGTCTGGGATCATGACCTGAGCCAAAGGCAGTCGCTTAACCAACTGAGCCACCCAGGCGCCCCCATGTATCACCTATTTTAAAGATTTTATTTATTTATTTGACAGAGAGAGACACAGCGACAGAGGGAACACAAGCAGGGGGAGTGGGAGAGGGAGAAGCAGGCTTCCCACCGAGCAGGGAGCCTGATGCGGGGCTCGATCCCAGGACCCCGGAATCATGACCTGAGCCGAAGGCAGACGCTTAACGACTGAGCCACCCAGCTGCCCGTGTATCACCTATTTTAAAAAGCTACATGCTTCAGGTTCTTTGAAGACCATTTGTAAGAAGAACTCTAAAAAATTTTGAGCCATGACAAAATCATTGTTTGGCCTCTCATGACCAAAGTAAGATTTTTGTTCATCATTTGTACCCTAGAACCTGCCCCTTCTCACCTCAGCAATAAAACTAATACAGGTTCACTGTGAAAGGTTTGCAAGAAATAAACAAATTTTAGTTTTCCTGACACTTTTCAGATCTTCTGTTTTTTCTATATTTTCCCACTTAACAAAATAAATTTTATTCCCACCCAATAAAATTGTAATAGATTACATATTTATAATGTATATGTGTTCACTGTGTGCATAGCATTGGTGATCAACCCTTCTCCCATGTGAGAGTTTTCAAGGCAAGCAATCTCCCTCCCTCTCTACAGCTGTTCACAGAAGGCTACACAAACCTTAGCTGGGTCAATAAAAGTCCTTCCTAGGGCTTTGCTGTTAGAGCTAGCAAGGAACACCCTTTTGCTTTTGGGGTTCTAATACCAGGAAGATGCTGCATTACCTCTTGTGATGTAATGTGAAGGCAATTATGCCAATACAGTGAGGAAAGCAAACCAGGAAGAGAGAGAGAAACAAGAAAAATACCTACCACCATCATCTGAACCATGAATCCAGCCATACTGATACTTCCTGGTGATGTGTGCCAACACATGCTCTTCTTAGTTTAAGCTAGTTTGACAATATTCCTGTCTCTTATGCCCAAGAGTCCTGGCCAATAAAATTTATCAAAAGTTTTTCATATCACTGAATATTGTTGAGAGCATGGTTTGAATTGCTGACATAGCATTCCATCACATGGATATACCATAATTTATCTGTCATTACCTTATTTGTACTCATAGTATTAGTATTCTCCTACTATGGATAATTTGGAGTTGTTTCCAATTATTTATGATTAAACATGTTCAAGTTTCTTTTAAAAGCCTCAGCTGTAGAATCAAATTTCATCTTCATGAAGAATACATGCAGAATTCCAAATTCAAATATACAATGCCCTACCTATCACAGGATCTGAATAATTTTTGGAATGAAGTAGGTCTATCTTAAGTCCTTTCTAAAAAGATTATTAGAAGTACTAAGCAACTTCATGCTAGAATGGCTGGACTGTGGAGCTACAATACAGTTAACGTATCAATAGCTTATTAACTTAATGAATGGTAGTATAGTTATTACTTAGTATTATCAGACCAGCAAATAATCAAGACATTTACCAGTACCATCTCCTACCTCCCCATTTACTGCTACATAAATTCCTATGCCTAGAAAATGCCTGCTTCTGGGGCACCTGGGTGGCTCAGTCAGTTGGGCAGCCGACTCTTCATCTCGGCTCAGGGCTGGGTCTCAGAGTTGTGAGTTCAAGCCCCACGTGGGGCTCCATGCTGGGCATGGAGCCTACTTCAAAAAAAAATTAAAGAAAAGAAAAGAAAACGCCTGCTCTGCTTCTAATAAAAAAATAAAATAGGTCTTAGAAATAAGAGCTCAAGCAAATTAAATTTCTTTCATATTTGTTTCTTCTCTTTTAAACTAAGTTGGGTCTCTTTTCTTTTAGATCTTGGGCACAAACCATTAATTATTTTCTTATATAAAAACAGTATAGTTTTAGAAACAGATTTTTACTTTTCCTGGCGGTATCCTAACTACCTACTTCCACCAGATTGGGGAAGTACAAAAAGTGATCTAGGGTATTAAAATTTATCAACAGACAACCTACAAAAGATATGCTGAATATATCTGTGGTCAGAAATACTCACGGCTTTAGTTAATATTTTGACTAAAACGAAATTGCAAATTTTCCAGAAAATACGTTTTTTTGAATAAAAAAAATTTCCCTAGAACAGCAAGTCAATTCTTTTAACTCTTTAAATCCCAAGAAACAAGTCCCAGGCAAGTAACTATGAAAAACACCCAACTTCTCTTTTGACAACATGTAAGCAACCAGCCCTCTTAATCCTTTTTTTTTTAAGATTTTATTTACTTGATAGTAAATAAGATTTTCTTACTTGATATCTGATTGGGAATCGGAATGGTGTCTACATAGGACAGCTATGGGGGGGGAAGACTTTTTAACAGAATGCTGGGGGGAAGATTTCATTTAATTATGTAGTAGTGTAAAATCCTACCTTTTTTGGTTAAGAAAAAAAAACTCAGAACGACCATATATTCAACTTTATTGTATTTATATCGTACATGTAGCGTAGGCTCTAAAAGGCTGGAAAAACCTAGCCAAGTTAAACAATGCATGTTTAATTAAAGTTCTTGTAAAAATTGAGTACTTTATGGGACAACAAAATTCTCACTGCTATTCCTACATTACATTCTCAGTGATGATCTTCAAGTGTATCACAGTGCTAATAAGTCATGTACTCAATAAACTACTGCTTAGGAAAGATAAGCAGACATATTTAAAAACAAAAATCAAAAATATGTACATTTTTAAAAGAGACACTTCCACAGTTATGAAAATACCTGTAATATAAATAAACATGCAATAAAAATGCACATGATATCACAAGTAATACATTCTTAATGAACTGCCTACAACCGGTTTGATCTGCACAAACTAAATGTAAAGCAAAAATCATTACTATTAGCAGAACTCTACATTCAACTTTCAGAATTATCAAAACCTCTACTATGATTTTGAGGTAAGAGCAAGCATTTCCCTCTACCTTTTGCAAATGTGCCTTCATTTAAAAAAGATTAATTGTAAATGACTATACAAATAAGCTTTACACGAATTCAAGACAATATATTAATGTTTCGGGTATATCTAGCACTTAAAATGTAAGATGAGCCAGAGATCCCTAAGCATCTACTTCATAACTTGACGATAATGCAGCATCACTATAATATACAAGAAACATGCACAAAAACGCCCCCAAAATAAAAAAAGTTGATGCTAATTCCTGGCCCAGATAATTTTTCTTAGTACGCACAGTTATCGTTTCTGAATAGCAACCTGAAATAGTTGTGAATTTTTTTGAAAACCTGTAAATCCGTTTAAGTTAAACCTTGAATCTTTATATATCACCGTTCAGCTACATAAATTCGTTCATTTTTATATTGTTAATATTTTTAACTTTGAATACTGGGAAATCTCTAAGTCAAAAAAGAAATCCACTGGGTCAATCCCCTTATCCCCACCCCCCCACACCAAAACAAACAAAAAAGCAAAACATCCTCCCCAGCTTTTCTCGAAACAAGTAGTTTAACTACTTTTTTTTTTTTTTTTTTTTTTTACAGCTATCCTTGCCCTGAATGCTCTGCTGCACCTTTACCCTAAACCAAAACGGACCCTGGACAAGACTTATTATTATTAAGCTCTGTTTCCAGGAGACCCACAAGCGGCGTTTCGCGGTCAGGCCTGGGAGCAGTAAGGCCCCCCAGTTTTCAGACCCTTCTCTCAGTATTTCGCACTCGCTCAGTTCCAGGGTGGAGAAGAGGGGCCCGGAAAGCTGGGCCCGAAAGGGCAGAGTCAGGGCCTAGACCGCTGCACGATCCCCGAGGCGGCTCGCGCGGTGGGGAGGAGGTAGGAGGTACCGAAAACCGGACGCCGGAGGCCAGGGGTGTCTATGTAAACGGGGGAGGCGCTCAGACTTGGAGCAAAGCTCGGGACCCCCTTCGCTGCCTCCTTTACCCTCCCCTCCCCCATGCTGGAGAAGCAGGGCCCGGGCCCGGTGCGGGAATGGGGAGGAGGTAAACCCGTCCTGTCACTGCACCGGGAGAGACTGGAAGAAGCACATGTTCTACGGGGAGAGACCGCGGTCGCCCCTGCCCCAGCCCCTAAAGCCAGACACCACCCTTAACCCCAGAGTTTCGTCCCCTCCGCCTCACCAGGTCGTAGTCCTCCTCATCATCGCACATGAAATCATCCTCCATGTCAGACATCTTGGCCGGGAGGGGGGGAGAGGGAGGAGAAATTGGAGACAACCTCCTCCCACAATCCTCCACGGCTCAGAGGCGTCACTCCCAGCTTCTCCTCGCCTTCCCGTCGCTCTTAGAGGAGCTGAGTGTTTCCTCCCGGAACAAATGCGCTCGGTATCGAGAGGATTCGCTACGACGCCAAAAGGGAGTGCACTGCCACCTCTTCCTGCGAGACGGTTGGTGCCTTAGCAACTAAACCTAGCAACTGGGGAATCGTCTAGTGCTGAGGATCTCTGCTGAAGGGCCTTGGAAACCTTGCGCTCACACTGAGCAGTTTCCAGCCTCCTGGGCAAGGGAACAGTCTCTTCCCTTGCCTGGGACTCTGGAACCATTTCATTCTGGTGAAAGTAAGAGGCACCGTAGGATCAGAAGCCTTTCGCGGAGAAAAGGCTGACATGCCCGTCCTATTTGACAGGTAGTAGTATTTCTGCCTTGATTATCTATGTGCATTTTGCCCACACATTGTGGTGGGTGTTCCTGTGATGTTTGGAGACCTTTTCAGCAGCACGGTTTACACATAATGTTTGTTATATTTGTAGTCGGCAAAACGATGCTGTGGCTATCCCAAACCAGTTAAGCATCAATCAGTTGAGGCGCCTAAAATCTTACTCAGTTTTTCAACCAATTATAAACTGACCTTTACTGCCCTTAAGCAAAATTAAGATGACAGGTAACGACTAGTTTTTAAAATATGCATTATTGTTGCACAAAATCATTAGCAGAATTCGAAATGAAAATGAAATACAGGGGGGAACTGCGTTTTAAACAGCATTTCCATATAAACTTCTAGTTCTGTCCACTCGAATCAAATTTTATATAGTTATAGCACAGATAAAATTTCGGATTATTTTTGCACCTAGTTATGTAACAGCATAGGAGAATATATGCAATATGTTCTTGACAATGATTATTTTAATGGTTGTATAATAATCTCTCCATTGAATGTACCAATGCACCATGATTTACCTAAGCATGCCATTAATATTATACATTTAGAATATTGCAAAAACAGTACTATTTTAAACAATTTTGCAGCGAGTATCTTTGCCACTTTATTTTTTCTAAGGAAAAAAACCCAAGAGGAGGAATTACAGGCTGGACTTTTTAGTAATCAATTGAATTGCCATCTTTTTGGTCATAGTTCTTAAAAGTTATATTTATAACAATAACACTGGCTACCTATAAACAAGGTTTTTCCCTAATAGTCTTTTCCTGCCAATATTTTTTTTTTTTAAAGATTTTTTATTTATTTATTTGAGAGAGAGAGAATGAGAGAGAGCAAGCACATGAGAGGGGGGAGGGTCAGAGGGAGAAGCAGACTCCCCGCTGAGCAGGGAGCCCGATGCGGGACTCGATCCAGGGACTCCAGGATCATGACCTGAGCTGAAGGCAGTCGCTTAACCAACTGAGCCACCCAGGCGCCCCTCCTGCCAATATTTTATCATGAGAATTTCAAACATACAGAAAAATTGAAATAGTCCAGTGAACATGTGTATATCCACTATCAGCTTCGTGTTTGTGTGTGTAGTCCCTGAAACAATTGAAAGTAAAATGCAGATACTGTGATACATCACTCTTAGATGCAGCTATGTATATTTTTTAAGAACAAGGACATTTTCTTATGTTTTCAGATCATTATTACATCAAGAAGATTAAAAATTCCCTAATATCCTCTAATATGAAGCTCATATTTAAAATTCCCCTATAAGGCATAGGATTTTAGAATTGGAAGAGCCTTTAATGATATCATTTTAGGGTATAAGGCTTTCCAAGCATGGCAGTTCATTAGATTATAAACTTCCCAAATCCCACACCAGAGATTCTGACTTAATAGGTCTGGGGTAGGGCTCAGGAATCTATACTTGCAAACCTTAAAACAAACCAAAATCTCCCTATAACTGGGGTGACTATACATCCCAGTTTGCCTGGCACAGCCCTGATTTTAGTACTGTTGTCCCAGAATAATAATTATCAGCATTAATTACTCTCAGAAGTTTGGACAATAAATCACATGGTTACTCTACCTGAAATCCATAATTCTTCAAAAGATAAAATAGAATTCCAAGGTGGTTAAGAGGTTTATTTGCTCAGAGTAACCAGAACTACATAGTTTTGCATTCTAATCAGTATAGCAATTTTGCAATTATCTATTAACCATGTGGATAGTGATCACATGAATAAACCTGCATGTTGATTTACATTGAATTTATTGATATAATTTTCTGCTTTTTAGTGTAATTCTTTACTCCTACAAAGGGGAAAGAATTCAAGTAAGTTAGTGACTAGGAGCCCTAGGAAAACTGCAGCTGAATGTTGAGCATAATATTCTTTTTTTTTTTTTTAAAGATTTTATTTATTTTTATTTATTTATTTGACACAGAGAGAGAGACAGCTAGAGAGGGAACACAAGCAGGGGGAGTGGGAGAGGGAGAAGCAGGCTCCCGGCTGAGCAGGGAGCCTGATGCGGGGCTCGATCCCAGGACTCTGGGATCATGACCTGAGCCGAAGGCAGATGCTTAACGACTGAGCCACCCAGGCGCCCGAGCATAATATTCTTAATCATTCCCAAATTAATCAACCCAGTCTGGAAATTTGCTAAGACAGGCAAAGAGATCTTCACAGTGTTTAGCACACTGCTTGGGTACACAAGTGCTAATACATGTTTGTTGAATGAATAAACATGTTAATTTTTCTGTGCAAGGAATGCCCTTATAGCTATCACTATGCATCAAAATCTTTTCTGTCCTTAAAAATCCATTTAAATGTCACCTTACTCACATGGCCTATCCTGAATACTTTGTGCAATTATGATATTCTCTTTTTCTTGACATCAATTTTATTCAATGGTAAATAATAATTTTTTTTTATTCTAACAGGGAGCATTGATGTGATGTGGTACCCTTGTAGAAAGTGGATCCTATGTTTTAAAAAAATATGTAGAAAACTTTATGGAGGTATAATTTATAAGCTTTATTGAGGTACATTAAGCTGCACATACTTAAAGTGTACAATTTGATGAATTTTGATATATGTATACACCTGTGAAACCATTACCACAACCAAGGTAATGAACATATTTATCACTGCAGAAGCTTCCTCATTACCTCTTGGTAATCCTTCTTTTTCAGCCCCCTTCACTTTTCCCAGGTAACCACCAATCTATTTTTTGTCATATAGATTATTTTTTGTTTTCTGGAATTTTATATAAATGAATCATACAGTATGTACTCTCTTTTGCCTGGCTTCTTTCACTCAGTATAACTACTTTGAGATTCATCAATGTTGTTTCAATTGGTTTCAATTGATTGTTTCTTTTTATTGCTGAGTATTCCCATTGTATGGATATCTCACAAGATATCTATTCACCTGCTGATGGATATTTGAGTTTTTTCAGTATTTATCTAATACAAACAGAGCAGCTAGGAACATATGTGTACAATTTTTTGTGTGGACATACGTTTCATTTCTCTTGAGTAATGTGGACAGAGGTGGTTTCCTTATTAACCATGCTCTTGGATAATCCTTTCCCCCTCGAATGTGGGTGGGATCTGCGACTTGCTTCTTTTTTTGTTTGTTTCAGCTTTAGTGAGATGTAATTAACAAATAGATGTGACTTGCTTCCAACCAATAAGATACAGCAAAGGTGATATATGTGATTACGTGAACATAATTACCTTGCACACGATTATATTACATTTATATTACATTTTACTGGGAGAGACACTATCTCCCTTGCTGCTTTGAGAAAGCAAGTGGCCATGTTATGAAGGATCATGTGGCAATGAGCTGAGGGTCACATCTGGCCAATAGCCAGCAAGAAACTGGCCTTCACTCTGACAACCCACGAAGAACTGAATACTGCTAACAGTCAGGTGATCTTAGGAATGAATCCTTCCCCAGTTGAACCTCAGATAAGACTTTGTGAGACCCTAAAACAGAGGATCCAGCTAAACCATACCCTGACTCCTGAACCATAGAAACTGAGGTAATCAATGTGTATTGTTTTATACTGCTATGTTTGTGGTAATATTGTTACGTAGTAATAGGTTTGAATATGGATAAATACCCAGCAATAGAATGGTTGGTAGGTGTATGCTTAACTTTTAAAGAAACTCTCAAATTGTTTCTTTAAGTGGTTTTGCCATTTTGCATATCTATCAGTAGTGTATAAGAGTTCTAGTTGCTCAACTCACAGTGTCAACACACAGTGTGGTCAGTTGTTTCAATTGTAACCACTCTAGCAGGAGTATAGTGGTATATCATTGTGTTTTCAATTTGCATTTCCTTAATGACTAATTTTGAACATCTTTTCATGTGCCTCTTTGTCATCCATGTATCTTTTTTGGTGAAGTATCTTTTCAATTCTTGTGCCCATTTTTAAATTGGGTTATTTGTCTTATTACCATTGAGTTGTAAGAGCTTTTTGTGCTTTTTATGTTGCATTTAAGGAATATTTGCCAAAACCAAGGACACTAAGATTTTTTTATGTTTTCATCTAGAAGTTTTATATAGTTTTAACTCTTACATTTAAGAGTTTAATTTCAAGTTTAATTTTTATATATAGCATGAGGTAGATGTGGACGTTTATTCTTTTCTGCAAATGGATATCAAATTGTCCTAGCTTTGTCTGTTGAAAAGATGATCGTTCTGTGTTGAGTTGTCTTGGCACCTCTGTCAAAAATAATTGACATATAATTCCCAACATAATTTGACCCTTTAAAAGTATATTTTTGATAGCTTTGTTACTCTGTATTGTGATTATTTTATTCTTTATTAAGCTGAAATCTCCTTGAGGACACAACTATCTTACTTACCCCTGAATCCCCTGAAACTAAGCATGTGCTTTGCCTATAGAAAATGCTCAATAAAAATGTGATGTGTTTAAGTAAACTCTAGAATTCATGATCCCTTACTTCTCTGGATTGAGACATACGGTTACCCCAAATAGGTTTATGATTTGACATCCCTTCAGATTGATCATCTTAAATTTTTTTTAACTACATTTATTTAGAGAGGCTGAACACCATATGTTAGAAAGCAAGAAAGGAGGATTCCTTTTATTAGTTAAAATCTGGACAGGAAACTCATGGTGTATTCAGGGGGTTAATTAAAAATTTAATGAAGGGACTGGCGTGCCTGGCTGGCTCAGTTGGTAGAGCATGAGACTCTTAATTCTCAGGGTTGTGAGTTCAAGCCTCACATTAGGCATAGTGTTTACTTAAAATACATCAATTGGATTTAGTAAAAGTTAAGATGGACTTCCCAACAGCAGCCGTGGTTGTAGAGAAACAAGAAATGCAGCTACTGCCACAACTGTAACGAAGGTGTGGTGTGGGGATGGGGTGGGGGGGATGGTGATAAATACCTCAACTTTGGCTGTAGCCTAAATTATATACTTCACTCAGGGAAGGAATTTTCTCTCCTTCAAAGGCAAATTGATGACTATCTGTTGTTGGAGCATATCCCTTGATCTTACCAACCAACCTAAGTGGCCTATCAAAATGTTATTTCCACCAACATTTAATACCCACTCCTTCTTCAGAGAAGTTCTGATAAATACAATTTGCATGATCTCATTACATTCCCACCTTATAGACTAATGGCCTCATCTAGTTAATGCTCCTTTTAATCTGCCTCAGTCTCTTCAGATTAAATAAAATGATGTATGTAAATGCATGGTGCTTACAAAATACTTAATGAACGTATCATCTTTAACTCAATCAGCTACTCATATTAACCTTCAGAATGGTCTATACTGCAGTTACATCTTTTATCTCTAAAATTGCCATAGGAGGAATGTGCAAAAAAAAAAAAAAAAAAAGGATGATTAGGTATGCTGGGAGTTTTCATTCCTTACACTAACATTGACCTTGTAAAAATGTCTCTTGTAAAAATGCAATTATGCACTTTTAGCAATATTATTGTTGTTTGCCATTTTGGTATCTTTAATGCTCATTTGTTTTTATTCCCACCCAAAATGGTGACCATACATCCCTAGGTTTATGAAATGAACCACCTACTTTTCAGAATGATGTATGGTGTGGAGGCAAAGCAGGGAACAGACACAATTATATTGTAATTCCAAATTTGTCTTTGTTTGTTTCCTTTACTGAAATCTGTAAATTCTTTATGTTTTGCATTAATCCTCCCATGATTCCCCTGTGAACTAAAGGAGCACTGACAATTGACAATTCAAGTTTTACTACCAGTTAACGGTGTGACCTTAGGAAGTCACTTCACCTTTCATTTGTTCATTCAGTTCATCTTACCTATTAAGAATCTGCCAGATGCTGCCTAGATACACAGTTCCTACCCTCAACTTGCTTACTTTGTAGTGGTAGTGATGGTGGAGATGGTGAGACAGACAGTATGAAAGAAAAGAAATGTGCAGAACTCAGCAGAACTATGAAGGAAAGACAACAAATATACTAGAATGATGTGCTTTTTTCGTAATCCCAAATGGGATTTCTCTAGGTAGCTGTAAAATGAAGGGATTGAACTGGATGCAAAGAGTTCTTGCAGTTTGAAAGACATGTATTTTCTTCTTTTCACTATTAATTGTGTTCTGGGAAGGCCCACTGATGCCTCCATTCTGGAAATAAGCAAATATGTTTAAATCAAATGCTGCATCAATTTTATACTGCCTTAAAGCAATAACTAAACAATTTAGTGTTATTTGGGGGTGTAGCTGCTGGTCACGAAAGAAAACAAGAAACACCCTAACTAAAAAAAAAAAAAAAAAAAAGGAAAGGAAAAAAAAGCAACCTGAGGCGCCAGGTTATAATTGTTCCCAGATTTATGCCCCAGGGCGCAGAAAATAAACTTCGTCAGCTGCTTCGCTCGCGCTCAGCGCAGGGGCCCCAGCGAGTCCCAGGTCCCAGTGCTCGGCGCTCAGCGCAGTACGCTGGCTGTACCTGACAGCGGCTGGGAGGGCACCAGGCCCTGGAGCCCAGGGAGGAGGGGCCGTAGGCGGGGCCGACTGGAAGCAGCCACCTCAGCAAATCGGCAGGATATCCGCAGGGTGAGGGCCGCTGCCGCCCGGAAGAGAAGGCTCCTGCGGCAGATGTCTCGTGATTACCTTGGGAGCTCTGTTTCGCCGGTTGAAACTGCGGAGGAAAGAAGGATCTAGCGAAATATGGCTACGGAGGGCCCTGCCATGCGTCGAGTCCAAGTGGCAGAACATCCCAGGTGGGGGAGAGGAGATGCCGCGCTTTGGGATCGCCTGGGTAGGCTAGGTGCAGATAGTGTCCTGGATTTCTGGCTCTTCGCTGGGTGCTTCGTTTGCTCCCGGGAGTGGACAGAATCCTTGGGATTTTATAAGGCCGAATGACTGGGCTTGCGAGAAAGACCACGCCACAAACACTTTACACCTTGATTCTTACCAAGGGTTGAGTGTTTTTCTTCATCCGTGAAGATCCTTCTTTTCCCTTTGGTGCTGAAGGTGGTACACTGTTTCTGCTGGGCTTTAGCAGAAGTGCCCAAATTAACTTTGAACTCCTTTTTTCTTCGCCTTGCCTGCCAGCTGATAGTGCTTTTTAAAGTCCCCTTTCTAAAATACTCACTGAAAACAAACACGCCAAAACCCAAACAAAACCCCCTTGGTCTCTGCATCCCTTTAAACAAACCATAAAATCTATGCATTGTCACTTAGGGAATTAATCTGCTGCCAGTACCTAGCTATAGAATAACTTTAGTGATACCCAGTGGAGGATCTTTTCATTTGAGGGTATCTTGCAGGTACTTTGTAGAAATACTTAGTTCTGACATAGGAGGGAAATCTCATAGAATGAAGTCTCTAACCTGCTACGTATTAGCGGGGCAGCTTTTCTAAGGTTGATTTCTCTCCCCCTTTGCTGTTTCTTTTTCTTTTTTAAAAGATTTTATTTATTTATTTGACAGACACAGCCAGAGAGGGAACACAAGCAGGGGGAGTGGGAGAGGGAGAAGCAGGCTTCCCGCGGAGCAGGGAGCCCGATGCGGGGCTCGATCTCAGAGCCCTGAGACCATGACCCCAGCCGAAGGCAGACGCCTAACGACTGAGCCACCCAGGCGCCCCCCCCCTTTGCTGTTTCTAATTTTTACTTTTTCCCTGTTAATTTTTTTCTCCAACGTTAAGTCTTTAAGCTCTCCCCACTTCCTGGTTTTTCATAGTCATGTGACAGTTGATAATATTATAACTTACTAAAACTTGCAAATGCTTTTTTCACCCTTAAGAAATCAAACAATGGGTCTTTAGTTACCTGGAAGAAACATGATTTTTGGATATGGAGACAAGCAAGGTTTAGACTACTTGTGTATGTCTCTGGATATCAGTATATTCTCTGGAGGTCCTTGGGAGGTACTGTTGCCCTTACATACTTGAATGAATTAGGACACATTGTGAAAGACATGCTTCAAATAAAATTCATGAGGAATTCGTTATGTGAAAATAATCTGGCCACTTGGAGTTTAGTTTTTTTACATAAAACATATCCATGTATAAATTTCTTGAGTTTCTATTTGTTATGATTTAATCATAATGCTTAATATTTCTATAATTACTGTGTGTGGGGGAAGGGGAATAGTGGTAACAGGTACTAAAAGTGAAGAATTGTTTACTAGGTTTCCTTACAGTTGTTTCTCGCCTTTTATGAATTTCCCAATATTCATTCATGCAACAGATATTTATTGTTATTTATCATTCTGTGTTAGCCGCAGAAGAGATCATAATAGTGGTCAGATAATTGTGCTCTGCCATTTTCTTCTTCTTTTTTTTTTTTAAGATTTTATTTATTTATTTGTCAGAGAGAGAGAAAGAGCACAAGCAGGGGGAGTGGCAGGCAGAGGGAGAGGGAGAAGCAGGCTCCCCGCTGAGCAGGGAGCCCGGTGTGGGACTCGATCCCAGGACCCTGGGATCATGACCTGAGCTGAAGGCAGGTGCTTAACCGACTAAGCCGCCCAGGCGCCCTGCCATTTTCTTGTTTTTCACTTGTGCATGAAATACAGTAATAAGTTTCAAGCAATGTTTTAGCCACTTACTCATTTTAGCAGGGATGAGTTCAGTTAAATCTAAATAGTATATCTGTAAGCCCACCTAATTGGTCATATGTTGCAATATGCTGAAGGGAAAAATAATGCATAAGGGCCCCATGGCCAGACTGTCTTCTTTGGAATTCCTACTGTTTCTTTAGAATGCCTCTTCGACTTCACAGGGCACATGATCATCTGAGTAAAGGCACTAGTCAATTGCATTAAACATTTCAGCAAACTTAATTTCTTTTTTCTTCTTTTTACATAAGTGTCAAATAGAAATAGAAGCTCTATTTTTTTTTTCCTGCATTTCAATCTCCCTGTACCATTAAGACTACTTCAAATTCCACTGTTCTAGTTTTCTTTGCATTCTTAGGAGTGGTGTGTCTTCTCTTTGGAATGAACTTTTAAATTGTTGGATTATTGGTTTTTTGGTAACAGCTTTATTGATATATAATTCACATACCATACAGTTCACCTGTTTAAAGTTTACAATTAAGTGGTTTTTTAGTATATTCACAGGATTGTACAGCCATTGCCATAGTCAAAGTCAGAACATTTTCATCATCCCCCAAAGAACTCTGTATCCTTTAAACTATCACCACCACTCCCATTCCACCCTCCCCTACCCTGCCCTAAGCAACCACTAATGTACTTTCTGTCTCTATAGATTTCCTTATTCTGGACATTTCAAATTAGTGGTATCATATAATATGTGGTTTTTGTGACTGGCTTCTTTCACTTAATGTAATGTTTTCAAGGTTCATCTATGTTGTAACAGGTTAGCAGTATGTCATTCCTTTTTATGCTTGAATAGTATTCCATTGTATGATATGCTGCATTTTCTTTATCTGTTCACTGGTTGATGGACGTTTGGGTTGTTTCCACCTTTTGGCTCTATGAATAATGATGCTGCATGAATTGCATTCTTAATATGAAAGATTTGGATTACTTAAAAATATATTCATTAAAGCTTGAGAATTCCACAGTTCCTTTCCTCACTATAGTCTCTGATTGCTATCTTATGCTGCCAATTCTTACTCCCTTCTTAGAAGTTAGCTATTTGGTTCACATTCTTGTTATACTATTTTATCTTTATAGTATCATTGTATCTTTATATCATTATTACCATTTTTTATAAAAATGGTATTATAGTCATAAAAGTGAAATCATATTTATTTTTCTGTTAATTACTTTTTTTCGCTTAACAGTATTTCTCAGAGATCCTGGCATATCAGTCCATACAGATTTATATCATTGTTTTTTAGGGCTGAGAGTATTTCATAGTATGAATACCATTATTTATTTAACCACTCAACTACACCGTACATTTAAGTTTCTAAATTTTTCACTCTCATAAACAGTGCTTCAATAAACATCTTTGTACATGTATCTTTGAGCATTTTTGATGATATTTCTTTAAGCTCATTGATGGAAGTGGAATCAGGGTCAAAATTAATAAATATTTAAAATTTTGATAGTTCCTGCCAAATGGCTCTGCAAAAAAAAAGATGTATTAGATTGTCTATTTCTTGTTAGTTTTTAGGAACTCTTTATGTATGTATGTATTTTTTGTATGAATGGACGTAGTTTTGGATATAAACCATTTGTTGTTTTGTATATATTATATATTGTTCCCAGTCTAACACTTTCCCTTTAACTTGATGATGTCTTTTGTTGTGTAGACATTTTGTACTTTATTCATTATAGCACAGTGTTGAATGATATCATCCTTGTCCTTATTCTGATTTCAGTGGGGAAGCTACTAGTATTTTCTCATCATTTCAGATGTTTACTATTTTATGATAAATAGCCTTTATTAAATTTAGGACATTTCTTTCTTTTCTAGCATGTCCATGGCTTTTTTATTATTTTAAATTTTATTTAAAAAATTAGTCATGGTTATTGAATCTTTTTTTTTTTTTGCATATTTTGAGAGGATCATGGAATTATAGTTTTCCCCTTTTATTCTGTTGGAATAGTGCATTTAATGAAGAGATTTCCTGGTACTATCTTTATATTCCTGAAATAAACTCTGTTTGATCACAAATATTAAATAATGTGTGTTGGATTAAAAATACCAATATTTTATTTAGTTTTTCTCTTTTCACAAGTGATAATAGCCTATATTTTGCTTTTGGGGGCTATTGTTGTTTTAGCATCTGGGTTATTCTGGCCTCCTAAAATGAGATGGAAAGTGATATAGGAAAGATGTTAGGGTTCAAAGCCGATGGCCAAGAAAGAATTCTTGAGACATCTTTGGTGCAAAAAGGTGGTTTTATTAAAGCACAGGGACAGGACCCATGGCCAGAAAGAGCTGCATTGGGGTTGTGAGGGGTGGCGATTATATACCTTCAAGTTGGGAGGGGGGTAGGGGTAGTGTAAGTCTCTAAGGAATTTTGGAAGCAAGGTTTCCAGGATCTTGAGGGGGCTAGTTATTGTTAGGAAAAGGTCATTTATTACTGTCCAATAAAACCTTAGTCATGAGACCCTTCAGATGTATATCAGTGGGTCATAAGCTTGGGGGATGATTGCTAACAAATATCTTGGGGGGTTTAGAGATAAAGGAAATTTCCAAAGGAATTTTTATATATTAAAGTGGCTTATAGGATCCTGGGGGGTCAGGCTAGGATTGCCTTTTGCCCTTAGCAAAGTGTCAACATCGAGGCAGCTGAGTCCCTAGAGGAAGGTCACTCTGCCTGTTTCAAGGACTCGTCAATGGGCTATAAGGAGTAAGGAAATTTAATTTTTCTTTTGCCTCTGTTTCCCACATCAGAAAGGCTTTCCACAGCTTGTACTGTTAGGACATTTGTAAAAGCAAAGGATCGTCTTTCTTTAAGGTCTGTCAGAACTAACTCATAACATTTTCTGAGCCTTGTTAAGGAGATTATTTCTGACTACCTTTTCTGTTTCTCTTCTGTCAATTTTTAGAAGTTTATATTTTCTTAGAAAAATCACTCCTTTGTCTATATTAAAAATTTTAAAAATCTTTATGAATCTGTAGTCGTCTCTTATTTCTCATATTGATTTTACATAACACTCAAAATTTTTTCTATGTTATTGTTTTTATCAAAGGACCAGTTTGTAATTTTTTTTGACCATGTCTGCTATTTTCCCCCAGTTCAGTAAATTCTACTTTTATCTTTTAATTCATTTCTTCTAATTTCTCTTTTTCTAGCTTCTTGTGCTATATGCATACTTCATTTATTTTCATTATTTTTGTTTTTTTTATATTCATTGAAGGTTAGAAAATGTTTTCTGAGTATCATTATGATTGTATCTTATAAGTTTTGATATATAAATCCCTCATTTTCATTATATTCTAAATAATTGTAATCTTGGCCTTAATATCTACTTTCCCTCAGCTTTATCTTGCTCACTAATTTGTTCTTCAATTCTTCTACTATTCAGGCCATCTACTATTTTTATTGTCACCGTCATGATTTTATTTTCCAAGATCTCTAATATAATTATTGTTTCACTTTTACATTTGAATTTCTGATTAGGAGAAATTTATTTTGATGGAAGGATCAAAGTAGGATTAAAATTTCCCCCCTCCCTCAATGACAAATTATCTATACTTTGCAATGCTATTTTTAACATTTATTAAATTTTCAAAATAACAGTTATAATAATGACTAATAATTATTGCATGCTTATAAAACCCTCAAAACAAATCTTTCCATTGAGTTCTGTTATTATCCTCAATTTGTAGTTGAGGAAAGTGAGGCATAGAACTCACATAAATTACTGTTATAAGGGAGAAAAGACTTTTTCTCTATCCTCTTAGGTTTAGTAGCTTGGACCCTCAAGGTTAAACTGGCGAAAGATGGATTAACAGAAGAAAAAGTTTATTTCACATGCACAAGGGGGCTTCACAGAAAAGCAGTAAAACCCTAAGAAGTGGTTTGGTCTGGGAACTTAATGCTATTTTAATGAAGGATGATAGATTGTGAGAAATGACTAGACAAAGGAAAGTGGTTTGGGCTTCTAGGGGTGGTGAGTAGTGGGAACATGACTATACGGGGGTAACTAATGGAAGGTAAGGGTTATTTTAGTAAGTTTTGTTTATGCAGACTCCAGTCAGTGAGGTCTCTAGTGATGAGTCATCTCTTGGTGTGGGAGAGGGGTGGAGAGACACCTTCACAAAGGGAAGGGAAAAATGTATGCCCTGCTTTTAGGCAGACAGACGGAGGGTAGAGAGCTCCTCCTGTGTCTGCTGTTTCTTGATTGCCTTCACCGCAAAATAATCCTATGTCAAATGGCATGTTTTGGAGTGACATTATTCTGATCCCCTTCACCATAAAAATACATATTAACCAATTATTCTTAAATTAGTAGTAAAAATTAATATTTTCTGTAATGCCATGACTAGGTATCCTGATACTGAAGAGAAAACAAAAGCACAGACAGGATAGGAGACTTGCCTAAGGTCACAATGGCAAACTAAAGATACATGTCTTGTCTCCTGAAATGTTAATTCCTTCATCTCTGCAGTTAGCCATATATATGTTCACCCTAGTGTCCTCTGAGAATCAATCCTTAGACTAAAATCCACTTCATTTACTGCAGTCATAATTTTTTCAAGTTATGTTACTAAAACTGCTATTAAAAAAATATGTCTATATCTATATCTATATCTATATCTATATATCTTAAGTCAAAAACATTCAGAGTACCAGATTCAGCAATTTGTGTGGTGATGTTTTGGCCAATTCTGCCTTTAACAGTATAATCTTTGTATGAGCTATTTTTTTAAATTCTTTTTATTGTGGTAAAGTAAATATAGCATAAAAATTGTTATTTTAACCATATTAAGTGTAAAATTCAGTGACGTTAATTACATTCACATTGTTGTACAATCACCACTGCTACGTATTTCTGACATTTTTCATCATCCCAAATAAGCTCTATACCTATTAAGTAATAACTCCCTATTTTCTCCACCCCTCAGCCCCTGGTAGCCTCTAATCTACTTTTTGTCTCTATGAATCTGCCTATTTTAGGTATTTTATATAAGTGAAATCATACAATATTTGTCCTTTTGTGTCTGGTTTATTTCACTTAGCATAATGTTTTTAAGGTTCATCCATATAGAAGCATGTATCAGACCTTGATTCTTTTCTATGGATCAATAAAATATTCATACATACACACACACACACACACGCACACACACACACACACTACGTTTTGTTTATTCATTCATCTGTTGCTGCATGCTTGGCTTGTTTCCACCTTTTGACTATTGTGAGTAATGCTGCTATGAACATTCTTGTGCAAGTATCTGAGTCCTTGATTTCAATTCTTTGGGGCATATACATAGAAGTGGAAATGTTGGGTCATGTAATTCTATGTTTAACCTTTTGAGGAAACACCAAACTATTTTCTATTTTGTTTTCTTTAATGCTATTGTAAATGGAATTGTTTCCTTAATTTCACTAGATCTTTTGTTTTGTATCCTGCTATTTTTTAAATTAACATATAATGTATTATTTGTTTCAGGGGTACAGGTCTGTGATTAGGAGCTATTATTTTCATATTGAAAATGCTCATTGTACTCTTGGGGGTACATTAAATGACTACATTTTAAGAGATGGAGTCTTACTGGTGACACCCAGAGCTGTGAAGTATAGCTACTCCCCCAATTACAGCCATACTGCTTCATTATTAGAGGATTAGGTATGAAGTTCAGAAAAACACTGTACACTTCAGTTCTTTCTATTCTTAGAGAGAAATACCTTTCTTGTTTCCTTTTATAGCCTCCATGCATTTGAATTTCAAAGGGAGGAATGTTGAATTGTAAGCCTCCGGTGCTGAGCACTTACAAAAAAACATGGACAGACTGCCTTCCTGAGGTAGTCTGGGAAAGTGGCACATTTGAGAACCCCCAAATCATTTCATTAACACACATTTTAGGAGGCTCATTCTAACTCTCTGTTAGCACTTCACCTTATTTGTGTTTGCAGTGCTTATAAAAGCAAATTAATAAGGATTCAAATTCAGCAGACCTTGAATTGTGTCTTCATATGATTTTCACAAGCAGAAACAACATGAGCCTCTATTGAGGCTAGTGGAGTTATGGAAGCCAGAAAACTAGGAGTTATATGCTTCTCCTTCTTTCTCAATTTTTCTTACTTCTAATTGGTCACTAATTCCTATGGATTTGACTTTTTAAATATCACCTTAATTTAATTTTCACCCTTTTCTATCCGCATCACTAATCTACCCTTAGCCTTTCTCTCTAGGTTGGCTACAAACGGCCACCTATTGGATTTCTTTGTTTTTGCTTTGTCTTCCTACAACCCATCTTTCATACACTTCTCAGTGAGCTTTTTCAAGTGTGAAATTGACTAATATCACTCCATCCATAAATGTGTGTTCACATCCATTGCCTATGGGTTAAAAACCAGGTTCCTCAACATGGCACACCAGGCCCTTTAAGATCTGGGGCTTGATTACCACCAGCCTCCTCCTCTGATGTATTTAAACCCTACTTATAATTTTCTGAATGCAGCATGCTGGGCCTTTTCATTCCATTTGCCTGGAATGCATCACCCCATCCCACTTGTCTGACATCATCCTTTAAAATTCATTTTAACTATCGTCTCTTGGGGGAGCCTTCTCTAACTTAACCTTTCCCCTTCTGGATTTATCTTACCACCCACATTTTCCTACAGTAAGGATGAAATATCTTTTCTCTGTGCTCCCAAAGGACTGTATTTGTCTGGCTTATCACTCTATTGTCACTCTGTATTGTACTTTTTAGCTTAACTATCTTTTTTTCTGCCAAATTTTTCCTAGAGGCCAAGGGCTATTATTAATTTACTTTCTAAGTAGAGTACTTAGTAAAGCACCAATAAATGCTTCTTTAAAAACAAACAAACAAACAAACAAGCACACTCTTTTTTTTTTTTTAAGTAGGCTCCACGCTGGGCATGGAGACCGACAAGGGGCTTGAACTCAATGACCCTGAGATCAAGACCTGAGCTGAGATCAAGAGTCATACGCTTAACCAACTGAGCCACCCAGGCACCCCTTAAAATTTTTTGGTTATTTTGAAATAACTTCACACTTACATAAAAGTCAAATATCATAAAAAAAAATTACTGTATACTCTTATCCCAGATTCTTCAACTGGTAACATTTTACCATATTTGCTTTATCACTTTTTCTATGTTTTATATATATATAACTTTACAGATGTGTTCTTTATGATTTAATACATGATCAATATTTGTGAATACTCCATGTGTTCTTAAGTTATATTTCCCATTAACAGAGTATAATGTTAAATATATGTACATATCCATAATCTACTTTATCAATTTTGTTGAGTCTTTCTTTTCTTCCTTTTGTCCACCTGATCTGTTTTTTACTGAGAAAGGTATCTTATAGTCTCTTATTGTTAGTGTATTCCTATGTATTTCCTTACATTGCCTATAGTTTTTGCCATATAAAAGTGGTTGTAGTTTCATTTGGGGGCATTTCTTAAACTATTACCTTCATTTTGAATTGCAGCCCTCAGCATTAAGAATTTTCCTTGTATGCTCTTTGGCACACATTCTACGATTTCTGATATCAGGATTACTACCTCTGTTTTCTTATTGTTTCCTAAACTCTGCCACCCAGATTATCTTTTTTTGAGAATTTGAATTAATGGACACAGAGACTTAATCAGATAGTATGGGACATTGGAGCTGTTAAGTCTTGTAGAGTTGAGGCCAGAGTGTCATGAAAACCGAAGGTATGGAGGAACAGAAACCAAGATGCTCACAGAGGCAACTGAAATGTGAACAGCATTGAGCAAAGAGAAGTAGAGATGGTGTCTTTGGGGGGAATGACAGAATGAGACATGAAAAGAGAACAAAAGACACTAATATAAACAGTTTCTGATGACTGTCCAATTCTTAGGAGACCATCTTGAAAAACTTCCAAAGATATTCAACGTATCTTTCTATCATTATAATAAATTTCCTTTTTTCCTTGAGCTGTTTTTGGTGTGATTTTCTGTTTCTTATAATGAATTAATCTTTAAGATCAATCAATTAATTAATGAGTGTCTTGAATATAGTAGGCTTTAAAAGATATTTATTGTCCTGGTGTTATTACTCAGATACACTATGATGTGGGACTATAAAGTGGGGGGGCGGTATTCAAAGAAGTGCCTTGAGATGATTTAACAGTATAAAATTATTAAATCTATTTTAAGAATTTTGGACCTAGAAGGGGTCTATAAGGAATATCTAGTCAAATTCTCTAATTTCACAGAAGAGAGGCTAAGGGAAAATGATTTGCCCCATTGAAATTAGAACTGTGGTCTCCCGATATCCACTCTAGTTTTCATTTGACTACCTGTACTGGGTTGAATAGTGCCTCCCCACCCGCACACCATTCATGTCCACCTGGAACCTCAGAATGTGACCTTATTTGGACCAGCATCTTTATGTACTTATGTAATCAAGTTAAGATGAGTCATCACTAATGACGGTGCGCTCTAATCTGATAAGACTGGTGTCCTTATAAGAAGGAAAAACAGAGACACAGAGACACATGGGGAGAATTGTATGTGGTGACAGAGGCAAAATTTGGATTGATGCAGTGGTAATCCAAGGAATGCCAAGGACTGATGGCTACCACCCAAAACTAAAAAGAGGCAAGGAGGGATTCTCCCCTCCAGGTCTCAGAGGTGCATGGCCCTACCAACACTCTGATTTTGGACTTCTAGCCTCTAGAACGGTGAGAATTTCTATTATTTTAAGCCACCCACTTTATAGTATTTTATTATGGTAGGCCTAGGAAACTGAAATACTACCGCATACTATTTCTTTTGGTATAAAGAGATTCTTCTCTGAATATCATTGAGAATTATACAGAAAGTTATATTCTTTATAACTGAAAGAAATAGTTTTTCCTGTTGAGTACATTAGTCTTTTTTACTCTTTTGTGTGCTTTACTCTTTTTACTCTTATGTCACCTAGGAAGTTACTGTATTGTCATATCCTAGGATTTTCAAAGAAATAGGTCAGTAAAAAAATTTTGCTTTTCTTTTTAGAGATAATTAATGGTGGTAGGTATATGAAATATGTTTGTGTATGTGTATCTTATGGATTTTTCTGTTATATAGATATTCTTTTTTTTTTTTTTTTTAAAGATTTTATTTATTTATTTGACAGAGAGACAGTGAGAGAGGGAACACAAGCAGGGGGAGTGGGAGAGGGAGAAGCAGGCTCTCCGCTGAGCAGGGAGCCCAATGTGGGGCTCATGGGGCTCATGGGACTCGACCCCAGGACTCTGGGATCATGACCTGAGCCGAAGGCAGACACTTAACAACTGAGCCACTCAGGCACCCCTGTTATTTGCAGATATTCTGAAGTATTCTACTCTTGCTTTCAGATTGCTGAAGCTAAAGGAGATGTTTAACTCTAAGTTTGGATCCATTCCCAAGTTTTATGTTCGAGCACCAGGAAGAGTCAACATAATAGGTATTGTAAAAGTTCCTTCTCTTAATTTTTTCCTCCTTTGGTAAGATCTAAATTTTTATTAATACACTTTTTTTCTTAACGTTTACCAAGAGAACTGAAAAAATAGAGTATTTTACATGTATCTACTATAGCAAGTTAAGCTTTGGCATAAGGAACACTATATTTTCATTTTTCCCAATCCATGTGATTAATGTTAATTTTGTCCATTTATTTAAAAAATTTGTTGAAACCTGGTTGTTAATATTGTTTTCATGAGAGATGAGAAGATTTTTTTTTGTGCTGCAGGTTAAGTTTTTAGATTGTGGTGAATAATCTTGATGGTTTTACATTTACTCATTGGATTAGAAGAATACTGGGAAGCCCTTTTATTTTGTTATTTATTTATTTTTTTTATTTGAGAGAGAGAGAGAGAGAAACAGCATGAGAGGGGAGAGGGTCAGAGGGAGAAGCAGGCTCCCCGCTGAGCCAGGAGCCCGATGTGGGACTCGATCCCGGGACTCTGGGACCATGACCTGAGCCGAAGGCAGTCGCTTAACCAACTGAGCCACCCAGGCGCCCTGGGAAGCCCTTTTAAAAGTGTGGTGACCTGAAGAATGAGTAGGTTCTATCAAGAGGAAATGGTATGGGGAACTGAGGAAAAACTAGGAGTCAAGGGATAATTAAAAAGAAAACTTTCTATAATGGAAAATGTAAACATACAAAAAAATTGTTGGAATAAAATAATGAAGTCCCATGTACCCAACATCTAGCTTCAATTTTTATCAACTCAGGCAACTTATTTTATTTTGAAGCAAATAATGGAGGATTAAAAAAAAAAAAAGGGATGTTTGAGCATGGTTAAATGACGGAGGGAGGGGGAATGGAGTAAAGATAGTGGAGAGAGAGATTACAGATAGCTGAGAAGAGAGGAACTGATGGAGCAGATTTCCTGAGAAGACAAGAGAGGCTGGTATCTAGGGCATCAGAAGAGGGCCACTTTGACTCTTTTTAACAGCCGGCAAGGAAAAAAAATGATGCAGGTTCATGTAGATAAATGTGTAACTTTCTACCTGTGAACCACTGTTTTATATTAGTGTCTTTTTTGAAGGAAGTTGGTGAGAAAGACAGCTTTGAAAACTGCTCCTCCATCTGTCATTGTCAATCCATAAAACCCTTTATCATTTCATTTTAAAGGACACATCAACATAGAAAGAAAAGTCTTGCTACCTGTAATAGTATGTAGAATAATAATCATTTAAAAACATAATTGTAATTATGCAGCTGAGCTGTCTTCCATTCATTTTGTGTTTCTTAGTTGGGCAGTGTTGGCCATAGGAATAATCAGGCGTGAAAACCTGTCCTGGGGAAATATAAATGAGCTTGCTTATTGTGCTTATTTCTTTCTTGAATTGTTATTTTGTATTTAAATCTTATGAATAGCAACCTTGAGTTTAAATAGCAACTTGGAGAAAATATTATGGTATAATAGGAAATAAAATTCCTGCTGATGATTCATAGAGGAATTAGAATGCATAGAAGGGAATAGTTTGCTTCCCATATTTGCTTATTGCATATAAAATAGTGCAGATTAAAATTTTTTTTTTCTAGATTCTTTTTCTTTATCCTAGCTATGTCTAGCACACTCAGCATAACTTTATCATTGCCAGTCTAATTTGTTAGGCATTTAGTTAGGCCACAAATATAAATAAAGTCCTCAACTTCGTGGGCACATTGGCTTAATAAGGAAGAGGGTGAGATTCACATAATGTTAATAGAAGGCAGAGTGTGCTAAAGGCTTCAACTGTTCATATTTAAGAAGGTAATATGAAAGAGCAACAGAGAAAGGAGATATTACTTTTTTTGATACTTCATATAACTAGTCACAAAACAAAATATTTGAAGATGATCACTATGAATTAGAAAGTAGAAAAAACTTGTGAAGATTTAAACAAATCTAAAAATTAACAGAAACTAATTAATATACTTATTCTAGCAGAAGTTTCTGGCTCAGATGTCTGGGAGAATAAGAGAACTGAATCATTTCCTGCACAGAGTATTTTTATTTTCTGCTAAAACCTGGCTCGTGGTCAAGTTCTTCCTATATGTCAACCTACTTGAGTTTCTCTTATTTCATATGCTAGCAATATTAAAAATTCTTTCTCTTTTTCTCTAGGAGAACATATAGATTATTGTGGATATTCTGTTCTTCCTATGGCTGTAGAACAAGATATGTTAATAGCTGTGGAACCTGTGAAAACACAAACTCTTCAACTAGCCAACACAAATCCCTTGTACCCGTGAGTATTTAGGATTGCTACTGTGTGTAATGGTGTGTATGTGTGTATGTGTATGTGTGTGTGTGTATGACTATTCTTATCCAAATGAACTCTTTAGAAGAAATCAAATTTGTGATAAATCACTGAATTTATTGAAAATCTGTATCTGACTGCCAAAAGAGTCTAAGGCTGCTTTTTAATATTTGTTCCTTTTTGTTCTTGCACTCATTCATTTAAGAAACATTTCCTGAAGACTTACCATGTGTCTGACATTATTTTAGATACTGGGCCGTACAAAAATGAAAATAACTCTGTCCTTGCCCAGAAGGTATTTATCATCTGTTTAGGTAGCTGTCTTCAGCAAAGTCAGTGGCGGTGCCTTTCTTATCTTACTAGGGCATCCTCTAATTCTCTCGTCATAACATCTTATCACGCTGTATTACAATTACTTGCTTACTTGCCTGTATTCCCCCAGTAGATTGTCAACTCTGTACCTTCAGGTACTGTAGACTCTCCAATGCTGTGAGGCTCAGTGTCAAACTTCGAGTCTGGTGCATAATAGATACCAGTTTCTAGTACATATGCTTTATCAAGTTAAGAACATACTTTTTTGTTTCCTGTTGTTTTTGAATTCTTAGTTTGCTAAGATTAAAAGAAATTTATTAATCTGTTAATTAAATTTTATTAAATGTCTTCAATTTTGAAGAACAGTTTAAAAAATATGAATTACACTGATGGATTTTCTAATGTTGAACTGTTTTTGCTTTCCTGGGATGAGTCCTACTTGCTTATAGTATAGTATGATAGACTTTATTTGCTAATTACAAAAAGAGATTTGGGCATATGATTGGCACCTTTTATTTTTGGCTTATTGTTCATTGGCTAGTTTGCCTGCAGTAATGTTTGTTCATTCAGGATATATTTTTTGTGTGCCTTTAATAAGGCACAATACCAGGCTGTGCAAAATACAGAAATTTCTGACTTCTATATTGAATCCTTTAAAGAAAGCTTTACATCATCTCAAACACATTTTTTTTTGTTTGTGGTCAAAACATGTTTTTTTTTTTAAGTAAATTTAAAAAATATTAACATATAATGTGTTATTTGTTTCAGGGGTACAGGTCTGTGATTCATCAGTCTTACACAATTCACAGCACTCACCGTAGTACTTTCCCTCCCCAATGTCCATCCCCCAGCCACCCCATTCCTCCCATCCCCCTCCACTCCAGCAACCCTGTTTGTTTCCTGAGATTAAGAGTCTCTTACGGTTTGTCACCCTCTCTGGTTTTGTCTTGTTTCATTTTTCCCTCCCTTCCCTATGATCCTCTGTCTTGTTTCTCAAATTCCTCATATCAGTGAGATCATATGATACTTGTCTTTCTCGGATTGATTTATTTCGCTTAGCGTAATACCCTCTACTTCATCCACATCGTTGCAAATGGCAAGATTTCATTTCTTTGATGGCTGCATAATATTCCATTGTATATACATACCACATCTTCTTTATCCATTCATCTGTTGATATACATCTAGGCTCTTTCCATAGTTTGGCTCTTGTGGACATTGCTGCTATAAACATTGGGGTGCATGTACCCCTTCGGATCCCTACATTTGTATCTTTGGGGTAAATACCCAGTAGTGCAATTGCTGGGTCGTATGGTAGCTCTATTTTCAACTTTTTGAGGAACCTCCATACTGTTTTCCAGAGTGGCTGCACCAGCTTGCATTCCCACCAACAGTGTAGGAGTGTTCCCCTTTCTCCGCATCCTTGCCAACATCTGTCGTCAAACACAATTTTGTGTCATTATTTGTAAAAATTTAAAATTGGCCACATAATAATTTATCATATTGATTTATTCAAATTCACTTAACCATTCATACCATCATGAATGTATGGTTTCAGTTTCATTTTTTCACAAAAGCAGAGACTGAGACAGACTTGAACAAAGGTAGAGTATTTAGGATATGATCCCTAGCTGTGGTACTGAAACAACATGGAGAATGATTTAGGGAAGCAGAGATGAATTACTAAGGTAGGTAGCCCCTGCTGTAGGTAAGGGGCTTCGTTCTACCAGGACTCCTAGGAAGTATGCAGCATGAATTGTCCACATGTAGTATAGCATTCATTGCATGAGATACTATAATTTATCTACTCACCATTGATGGGCATTTAGATCATTTCTAGCTTTTGGCTATTATGAATAATGGTGTCGTGGATATTTATAGACATATCTATGTATGGACATGTATTTCATTTTTCTTGGGTAAATATCTAGGACTATCTGGTTTACCTTTTTAAGAACTTTCCCGACTGTTTTCCACAATGGTTGTACCATTTTTCATTCCTACCACCAGTGTATGAGAGTTCCGTTTGCTCTACATTTTTGCCAACATGTCTTTTTAAATTTTAGCCGCTCTCATAAATGTGTACTAGTACCACATTGTGGTTTTTTATTTTATTAGCACGACGCTCTAACCAACTGAGCTAACCGGCCAGCTGCTGTGGTTTTTTATTTTAATTTCTCTAAGATGTTGAACATCTTTTCATGTACTTGTCACCTAGATATCTTCTTTGTTGAAGGGCCTGTTCAAATCTTTTGCCCATTTTTAAGCAGGATTTTCATCTATTATTGACCTATAAGATTTTCTTTTATGTTGTAGATACAAGTCCTTTGTTAGATTAATGTTTTGCAAATATTTTCATCCAGTCTGTGACTTGGATTTTCATTTTTTTTTTTACCATATCTTTTGAAGAAGAATAATTTTTAATTTTGATCAAGTCCAATTTATTGATTTCTTTCATGGTTTTTAGTTTTTTTAAAAAGATTTAATTAATTTATTTGATATAGAGAGAGTGAGAGAGAGAGAGAGCACAAGTGGAGGGGGAGGGGTAAAAGGAGAGGGAGAAGGCTCCCTGCTGAGCAGGGAGCCCCAGTGGAGCTTGATCCCAGGACCCTGGGATCGTGACCTGAGCTGATGGCAGATGCTTAACTGAATGAGCCACCCAGGTACCCCTTATGGTTTATAGTTTCTGACTTCTTAAGAAACCTTTGCCAAACCCAAGGCACTAAAAGTTTTTCCAGTGTTTTCGTCTAGAAATTTTGTAATTTTAGCACTTACATTTAGGTCTATGATCCCATTTGAATTAATTTTTATATGTGGCATGAAATAAGGGTTGAGGTTTATTTTTTTTTGCTCATAGCTATCCAATTGTTTCCTACCATTTGTTGGAAAGATCTTTTCCCATTGAATTATCTTGACAAACTTTGTTGAAAAGCAGGTGGCAATAAATGTATGGGTCTATTTCTGGACTCTGTTCTGTTTATTGAGGTATTTTATTAGTCTGTCTTTTTAAATAAGATTTATTTCTTTATTAAAGAGAGAACGAGAGCACGTGCATGAGCAGCAGGAGGGGCAGAGGGAGAGGGAGAGAATCTCAAGCAGACTTCCTGCTGAGTGCTGAGCTCCACTCAGGGCTCAATGTCATGACCCTGCGATCATGACCTGAGCTGAAATCAAGAGTCAGACACTTAACCGACTGAGCCACCCAGGCACCTCATGTATCTGTTTATCTTTATGCCAATATCACACTATCTGAAAACCATAGCTTTTTTTTAATTTTTAATTTTTTTATTTGAGTACAGTTGATACACAATGTTACATTAGTTTTAGGTGTACAACATAGTGATTCAATTTCTCTATACCTTATGTTATGCTCACAAGTGTGGCTACCATCTGTCACCATACAATGCTATTACAGTATCATTGACTATATACCCTATGCTGTGCCATTTATTCCGGTGACATATTCATTCCATAACTGGAAACCTATATCTCCCACTCTCCTTCATCCATTTTGCCCATCCCCCCACTCCCTTCCTTCCGGCAACCATCAGTTTGTTCTCTGTATTTATAGATCTGATTCTTCTTTTTGTTTGTTTGTTTATTCCGTTTGTTTTATTTTTTAGACCCCACATATGAGTGAAATCATATGGTCTTTGTCTTTCTCAGTCTGACTTATTTCACTTATCATAATACCTTCTATGTCCACCCATGTTGCACAAATGGCAAGATCTCATCTGTTTTATGGCTGAGTAATATTCTGTTCTAAAAATACTACATTTTCCTTATCCATTGATCTATCATTGGACACTTAGGTTGCTTCCATATCTTGACTATTGTAAATAGTGCTGCAATAAAACATAAGGGTGCATATATCTTTTTGAATTAGTGTTTTCATTTTCTTTGAGTAAATACCTAGTAGTGGAATTTTTGCATTGTATGATGTTTCTATGTTTAATTTTTTGAGGAACTTCCATACTCTTTTCCCCAGTGGCTGTACCAATTTATTTTCCCACCAACAATGCATGAGGGTTCCTTTTTCTCCACATCCCAACCTTTTGATTCTAGCCATTCTGATAGGTGTGAGGTGATACCCCATTGTGGTTTTGATTTGCATTTCCCTGATGATTAGTGATGTTGATCATCTTTTCATGTGTCTGTTCGCCATCTCTGTGTCTATTCAGATCCTCTCCCCATTTTTTAATTGGATTGTTTGGGTTTTTTTGGTGTTGAGTTTTGTAATTTCTTTATATATTTTGGATTTTAACCCTTTATCAGATATATCATTTGCAGATATCTTTCCCCGTTCAGTAGGTTGCCTTTTGTTTTGTTCATGGTTTCCTTTGTTGTGCAAAAGCTATTTATTTTGATGTAGTCCCAATAGTTTATTTTTGTTTTTGTTTCCCTTGTCTGAGGAGACCTATCTAGAAAAATGTTGCTACCGCTGATGTAAAAAAAATTACTGCCTGTGTTCTCTTATGGATTTTATGGTTTCAGATTTCACATTTAGGTTTTTAATCCATTTTGAGTTTATTTTTGTGCATGGTGTTAGAAGTGGTCCAGTTTCATTCTTTTGCATGTAGTTATCCAGTTTCCCCAGCACCATTCATTGATGACACTGTCTTTTCCCCATGGTATATTCTTGCCTCCTTTGTCATAGATTAATTGACAATATATGTGTGGGTTTAATTCTGGGCTCTCTACTCCATTCCATTGATCTATGTGTCTGTCTTTATGCCAGTACCATACTGTTTTGATTACTACAGATTTGTAGTATATCTTGAAATCTGGAATTGTGATACCTCCAGCTTTGTTTTTCTTTCTCAAGATCGCTTTGAGTATTTGGGATCTTTTGTGGTTCCATACAAATTTTAGGATTATTTGTTCTAGTTCTGTGAAAAATGCTTTTGGTTTTTTGATAGGGTTTGCATTGAGTTTATAGATTGCTTTGGGTAGTATGGATATTTTATCAGTATTAATTCCTCCAATCCATGAGGATAGGATATCTTTCCATATGTTTGTATTGTCTTCAGTTTCTTTCATCAGTGGTTTGTAGTTCAGAGTATAGGTCTTTCACCTCCCTAGTTAAGTTTATTCCTCGGTATTTTATTCTTTTCAGTGCAATTGTAAATGGAATTGTTTTCTTACTTTCTCTTTCTGCTACTTTATTATTAGTGTATAGAAGTGTTACCAATTTCTAGGTATTAATTTTGTATCCTGCAACTTTATTGAATTCATTTATTACTTCTAATAGTTTTTTGATGGAGTCTTTAGGGTTTTCTATATATAGCATCATGTCATCTGCAAATAGTGACAGTTTAACTTCTTCCTTACCAATATAGATGCCTCTTATTTCTTTTTTCTTGTCTGATTGCTGATAGGACTTTCAATGCTATGTTGAATAAAAGTGGGGATAGTGGACATCCTTGTCTTGTTCCTGACCTTAAAGAGCTCTCAGGTTTTCACCATTGAGTATGGTGTTAGCTGTGGGTTTTTCATTTATAGCCT
The DNA here is from genome assembly GCF_004348235.1 of Phoca vitulina. Classification (NCBI taxonomy): domain Eukaryota; kingdom Metazoa; phylum Chordata; class Mammalia; order Carnivora; family Phocidae; genus Phoca; species Phoca vitulina. The sequence continues at coordinate 16,840,505 of NW_022589723.1, forward strand.
TTATGATGTTGAGGTATGTTCCCTCAAACCCACTTTGTTGAGAGTTGTTATCACGAACAGATGTTGAATTTTGTCAAATGCTTTTTCCTACATCTATCGAGTTGATCATATGATTTTTATCCTCGATTTGTTAATGTGGTGTATGACGTTGATTTGCAAGTATTGAACCATCCTGCATGCCCAGAATAAATCCTATTTGATTGTGGTGAATGATCCTTTTTTTTTTTCTAATTTAAATTCAATTAGCCAACCTATAGTTCATCATTAGTTTCAGATGTACAGTTCAACAATTCATCAGTTTCATATAACACCCAGTGCATAACATCATGTGCCCCCCTTAATGCCCATCACCCAATTACCCTATCCCCCCCCAAACTCCCCTCCAGCAATCCTCAGTTTGTTTCCTATAGTTAAGAGTCTCATGGTTTGTCTCCCTCTGTGATTTCTTTCCATTCCGTTTTCCCTCCCTTCCCCTGTGATCCTCTGTGGTGTTCTTATATTCCACATATGAGTGAAACTGTGATGATAATTGTCTTTCTCTGATTGACTTATTTTGCTCAGCATAATACCCTCCAGTTCCATCCATGTTGATGTAAATGGTAAATATTCATCCTTTCTGATGGCTGAGTAATATTCTATTGTGTATACACACACACACACACACACACACACACACACACACCCCACATCTTCTTTATCCATCCGTCGATGGACATCTCAGCTCTTTCCATAGTTTGGCTATTGTGGATATCCTTTTAATGTATTGGTGAATGTGGTTTGCTATTGAAAACTGTAGCTTTATAAGAAGTCCTGGAATCAGGTTGTGTAAGTCCTCTAAGATTGTTTGTCTTTTTCAAATTCATTTTGGCTACTCTAGATCTTTTGTATTTCCTTATTAATTTTAGAATCAGCTATTCAACTTCTATGAAAGAGCATACTGGGATTTTTATTGGGGTTGTACTGAGTGTAGAGATCGATTTGGGAAGAACTGACATCTTAACAGTATTTACTCCTCCAATCCATGAACATGGTATATCTGTCCATTTATTTAGGTCTTCTTCAGTTTTTCTCAGAAATAGTTTGTTGTTGTAAGATATCTGTCTTGTACATTTTTTCTCAAACTTTTCTCTAAGTATTTATTTTTTAATGATATTGTTATTGTAAATGATCTAGCCCAGTGCCTGGCACACACAGGGTAGACACTGGGCAAATGTTTGTTGGAAGAACAAGTGAATCAATGAATAAAATATATAGGTGGAAATTACCAATGTAAAAGTCATAACTGCTCATTTTCAGGACTTTTTTCCTAGCATTCTGCAACATGGATGCAAGAGTGGAGAAAGCAGATGGGTGATACAATCTAGGAATTGGTGGGAAAATGTGTGCCTGTTTTTGAATCTTAGAAAATGGTAGGACAGAGAGGCAAGACAGGGATGCTAGAAAGAACAGACATGAAATAACTAATCAAAGGGAAGTTTTTTTCTATGACGTATTTAAGCTATGTTTCTAATTTGTAGGAACTGGAACTTTTCAGCGTTTTCTTTGGTATTTCTCATGTAGCTTTCTGCATCTGTACAAATTTCCTCCTCTACTTTTTTCAATATACCACCACCCCTGACTGCTTCCTGGTTTTCTTTTCTTTGTGGTGACTTTCAAGATCTTTGCTTTAGCTAGGAACAGAATCTGATTAGTTTTGCTAACATAATTTTATCTGCTTTCCAAATTCTGTGACCTCTTGTTGACTGTGAGCAATATATTTTAATTTCTGTAGATGACAGTAAAATGCTTGTGAGCTGGAGTCATACTGTGTGTGTTCTTGGAGAGTCACTAAACCACTCTGAGCCTCTGGGAAGACCTCCTCTCTTCACTCTAATATGCTGTTTATAGAGATGATGCCCTCTTGGTCTCATATCCCATTCCATATTATACACCATCACGTGACAGTAGTGTGTGATCATAATTTGTGTTCATGTTGTCTCAGCTAGCTTATGAAAAGATAAGCCCTTTGCCTTTTACCTTTATATTCCTATGAATACCTTGCATACTTAAATATTTTTCTTAGGACATACTGTGTCCATGTTATTGAATTAAGATAATGCATGGAGGGCACCTACTACAATGACTGGCATATAATAGGTATTTAGTAAACTATGTGAAGAGCATTCAGTCAATATGGGGAATGTTGCTTATTTCCTCACTTTTTAATTGACCCCCTCCTCCTTTCTCATATTTAGGTCTTCTCATATTTCCATATTTTGCCCTTTGCCTGATTTAGAAACCTATTTATCTATTTTTCATTTTGAGATAATTTTTGACTTACAAAGAACTCACAAAAATAATACAAAGAATTCCCACACATCAACTGATATGTTCTCAATTCATGATATCAAGGAGACACATGATGTTCTTTATTGGTGTTGTTAATTTTGATCATTTGGTTAAGGTGATGTCTGCCAGATTTCTTTGCCATAAAGTTACCATTTTTTTCCCTTTGCGATAAGTATCTGATGGGGAAATACTTTGAGTCTATGTAAATATTTTGTTTCTTATCAAATTTTTACTCCCTAACTTTAGTATCCATTGATGATTCTTTCCTGAAACAATTATCATGGAGTTTGCCACATAGTGATTTTTTGATTTCCATCATTTCTACTTCTATTATTTGACATTTTGCTCTAAGGAAGAGGTTTTCCTTCTCCTTCATTTAGGTAGTTTTTTTGTTTGTTAATTTATATCAGTATAGATTCATGGAATCTTATTTAACGAGTTATGATCCATTAGAATCATCATTATTTTTGTTTTTTCCATCTTCTTAAACCATGCAGATGGTAAAATTGGATGGGTGGCAAAGAGTGTGGGAAGAGAAGGCTTTGAGTACTGTTACAGTTAGAGGTACGTCAAACAGCAAACCCCAAGGATAAGCATTTATGTGGTTTATATCGGCTTAACAAGGACCATCATGAAATAAAAAGTGGTGTAGATTATGCTGAAATATATTGGTTCCTCTCTGTTTCAGGAAATAAAAAGGGTCAGTCGGAAGTAGTTTAATTGTTAAGCTCACTACAACTTCCCTTATCTTTTAGCATGTGGGGATGTTTGTTGTTTTTGGGTAAACTATGAAGTACATTGATGAAAATAAATGGAGAATGAAATTTCAGTATTACTCTCATGGCACAAGATGGCAGCAGTCAGCCATTGATTTTGCAGCCATGGGTTTTTGCAGCCTCTAGACTTAAATTAATAGTGTCTTGTTTTTGCAGGGACTTCAGTACTAGTGCTAATAATATTCAGATTGACAAAACCAAGCCTCTGTGGCACAACTATTTCCTATGTGGATTTAAAGGAATTCAGGTAAATCGGTTTATAAATCAACTACTAGCTGTTGAACTTATAATGTGTATTATATATCAAGATTTATTTTATTTACAATGTATTTTTTGTCACATTTCAATGCTAACTCATGTTTCTATTCTATATTGCTAATTTACATATTAGTGGTGTTCACAGGGGGCAGTAGTGGCTGTTCATAAATCAGTTGCATCTGACGAAAATCTTTCTCTTTTTAAAATCTTTGTTCAAATTTTCTTTTGAAGGATACAGTCTAGTAATATATTTGTTCTAATCATATGTAGGTATATACTGTAGTAGGATTTGGTCAGAAGCCCTAGGTTTGAATCCGAGCTCTACTTAGCTGTGTTAATTCAACCTCTTTGTCAGGTTTGTTATCTGTATCATGATGTCTTTCCTATCCAGCAAAGAGTTGTTACAAGGATTACACAGTGCTTGACACATAGGAAGCATTCAATAAATAAACAGCTAGTATTGTTATTACCACTTCAGATGGGGTTAAAAAAAAGATGTAGTGAAGTTTATTAGAATAAGTATTTTCCTTAGAAACACTGAATAATTATCGGGAACATCTCTAATGTCATGGGCAAGAATAAGATAATGAAATATTTCTACTTTTTCTCCAAATTAAAAAAAGTATAAGGGTGAAAAGAAAATTGATTTGCTAAATCAGTTTAATTTGTTAAAATCCATGTTTTAGAGAGCTTGTGTTCCTTACTGTCTGGTGGTCCTATCTGAAGCTTTGTCACAAGTAGCCTAGGACTCAGTGACCTATCCGTTCAAGGAAAGCATCACATTTATTTCTGATGTGTAGTCCTGCACTCGAATTATGGTGGTTCTGGTCTTAGAGTTCCTGCATTCATTTCTTCTCTCCCTTCCTTCACCTTTTCTTTTCTTTTCTTTTCCTTTTCTTTTTCTTTCTTTCTTTCTTTCTTTCTTTCTTTCTTTCTTTCTTTCTTTCTTTCTTTCTTTCTTTCTTTCTTTCTCTTTCTTCCTTCCTTCCTTCCTTCCTTCCTTTCCTTCCTTCCTCTCTCTCTTTCCTTCCTTCCTTCCTTCCTCTCTTTCCTTCCTTCCTTCCTTCTTTTCCTTTTTTCTTCCTTCTTTCTTTCTCTTTTTTATTTTTCTTTCTTTTTCATCAAGACACATGGTAATAACTTATGGGAAGAAGTATTGGCAGCTTTTAAATCTTCAAGTTATTTGGCTTATCATATGCATTAGTGGGAATTACAGTATTTGGAAGGATTTGCCTGGCAAATGCAATTTGATCTTCCTTATAGCAACATGCCTTTTATAGCAAATGGGTAAAGTGACCTAAATACTGCTTGTTGCTTTGTGTTGTTTTTGAGAATTTGAGGTCTTAAAGCTTTCTTTTTTGGTTTGACAACTTAATGTGCAAAAGTAGGTTTGTACAGTGAATTTTTGGCAGAGAAGTAATTTAAATGTTATCCTGTTTAGAAAACTTCAAATTCAAATACTAGAAAATATCAGAGGATAATCTGTTTATATTAAATTGAACATGTTATCCTTTTGGGATAGAGCTATTACAGAATTTGGCAAAATCCATTTACGTTTTTGAATCTGTTGTACATTTTAATTTAAACATTGCGTGATAAGTTTGTAAGTATGATTCACATTCAAGATACACTGTGGATCAGTTTATGATTAAATATATAGCATTCTCCAAGGATTTTTTTTTTAAACAAGCTGTCTCATGTTCTGTATGAAAGGGCATTGGCAGCAGCAGTGTTTCAATTTAAAATTTGTTTGTATTTCTGGAAAGGAAATTTTTAGATGACTTGAAATCAAGAAGAGAAGTACATCCAACAGAATCTCTTTTTTTGTGGTGTGTGAGTTTTGCCAACATAGGAAAAAAGGACAAAAAAATTAAGGAAAAAAAAACAGCCTTTAATTTGCAGAGTTTTGTTGTTACTTTAGTTATTCTAACTAGTTTATTGAAATTTCTCCCTAGAATAATATGTATGATGAAATGCATAATTATGTAATATAATAGTATTTTGTACTTTGGTCCTGAGCTGTTTGAGTAATTTGCAAACATGATGGTATTTTTTCTTGAGGAGGTGGCCTTGAATTTATTTTTAATCTTAAACCACAAAGGTTAATTATGATATAATAGCATCTTAAGTGTCATCCTAGATACTCATCTAAGTATCCTAGAGATTTCTATCTTTAGATCAGAGTCTCATTATTTCTTTGGGTTTTCCTAATTGTAGAAATAAGGGTTTCTCTACTTTTAGAGTCTGTGTTCTCATTTGTGGCTGAATTCTAATTTGGCTGTCTTGAAAGCTACCATATGGCTTAACTGTATCTATAAACTCTAGTAAAAATCTGGATTTCCTCATATAGCTGACTTACATTAAATCATAGTGACAGTATGCTGGCCCGTGTTTCTGACTGCAGTGGAGAAGTTCTCAACCAGAAATCAGAGACCTGGGTCCTATCCCCAGCTCCCTATATGTAATGTTGGAAAAAATTTTTAATCTTTTGCTGTGTAGGTTTTTCCATAAGTAAAATGGAACTGAAGAGATTGAGAACACTTTTTCTTCAGAGAAACTTCTGAAGAAATACTCAATAGAAACAAGCCACTGCTTGGTGTTAGACTTTTTTTTTTAATTTAATTTAATTTTATTATGTTATGTTAGTCACCATACAATACATCATTAGTTTTTTGTTTGTTTGTTTTTTTTCTAATTCTAACAGAATAACTTTTAGTTATTTTAAATTTTTAGTATTCAAATGTTTATATACAGAAAAGTAAAGATTACATTATAATGGATGTTTATACCTTGCTTTAACACTTCCTAACATTTTGCTGCATTTACTTTATCCCTTTTTTTTTTAACATTTGCTTAGTATTTTAAGGAAGTTTAAAGCAAATTACAGACATCATATATAAAAATATTTTATATTCTATTTTATATTCTATTTTTATAACAGCCTCTTTTTCCTTTTTTGTAATTTAATTTTATTATGTTATGTTAGTCACCATACAATACATCATTTGTTTTTGATGTAGTGATCCACAATTCATTGTTTTCATATAACACCCAGTGCTCCATGCAGAACGCGCCCTCCTTAATACCCATCACCGGGCTAACCCATCCCCCAACCCCCTCCCCTCTAAAACCCTCAGTTTGTTTCTCGGAGTCCATAGTCTCTCATAGTTTGTCTCTCCCTCCAATGTCCCCCCCTTCATTTTTCCCTTCCTTCTCCTAATGTCCTCCATGCTATTCCTTAAGTTCCACAAATAAGTGAAACCGTATGATAATTGACTTTCTCTGCTTGACTGATTTCACTTAGCATAATCTCCTCCAGTCCTATCCATGTTGATGTAAAAGTTGGGTATTCAACTGCCCGGCTAGCTCAGTCGGTAGAGCATGAGACTCTTAAAAGTTGGGTATTCATCCTTTCTGATGGCTGAGTAATATTCCATTGTATATATGGACCACATCTTCTTTATCCGTTCATCTGTTGAAGGGCATCTCGGCTCTTTCCACAGTTTGGCTGTTGCGGACATGGCTGCTATGAACATTGGGGTGCATATGGCCCTTCTTTTCACTACATCTGTGTCTTTGGGGTAAATACCCAGTAGTGTAATTGTTGGGTCATAGGGTAGCTCTATTTTTAATTTTTTGAGGCAGCTCCACACTGTTTTCCAAAGTGGCTGTACCAACTTGCATTCCCACCAACAGTGTAAGAGGATTCCCCTTTCTTTACAACCTCTCCAACATTTGTTGTTTCTTGCCTTGTCAATTTTTGCCATTCTAACTGGTATAAGATGGTATCTCAATGTGGTTTTGGTTTGAATTTCCCTGATGGCTAATGATGATGAACATTTTTTCATGTGTCTGTTAGCCATTTGTATGTCTTCTTTGGAGAAAAGAAGCATTGATTTTGTATCCTGCCACATTACTGAATTGCTGTATGAGTTCTAGTAATTTGGGGGTGGAGTCTTTTGGATTTTCCACATAAAGTATCACGTTATCTGAGAGTTTGACTTCTTCTTTGCCAATTTGAATACCTTTTATTTCTTTTTGTTGTCTGATTGCTGTTGCTAGGACTTCTAGTACTGTGTTGAACAATAGTGGCGAGAGTGGGCATCCTTGACGTGTTCCTGATCTTAAGGGAAAGGCTCTCATCTTTTCCCCATTGAGGATGATATTCACCGTGGGTTTTGCATAGATGGATTTTATGAACTTGAGGAATGTTCCCTCTATCCCTATACTCTGAAGAGTTTTAATCAGGAAAGGATGCTGTATTTTGTCAAATGCTTTTTCTGCATCAATTGAGAGGTTCTTCTCTCTCCTCTTATTAATGTGTTCTATCACATTGATTGATTTTTGAATGTTGAACCACCCGTGCATCCTGGGGATAAATCCCACTTGGTTGTGGTGGATGATCCTTTTAATGTATTGTTGGATCCTATTAGCTAGGATTTTGTTGAGGATTTTGGAATCCATATTTATCAGCGATATCAGACTGAAATTCTCCTTTTTGATGGGGTCATTGCCTGGTTTGGGGATTAAGGTAATGCCGGCCTCATACAATGAGTCTGGAAGCTTTCCTTCTGTTTCTGTTTTTGGAAACATCTTCAGGAGAATAGGTATTATTTCTTCTTTGAACGTTTGGTAGAATTCCCCAGGGAATCTATCAGGCCCTGGACTCTTGTGTTTGGGAGGTTTTTGATCACTACTTCAATCTCGTTACTGGTTATTGGCCTATTCAGGTTGTCAATTTCTTCCTGTTTCAGTCTTGGGAGTTTATAGGTTTCGAGGAAGGCCTCCATTTCATCCAGGTTGCTCAGTTTATTGGCATATAGTTGTTGATAATAATTTCTAATAATTGTTTCTATTTCCTTGGTGTTAGTTGTGATCTCTCCCCTTTCAATCATAATTTTATTAATTTGGGTCCTTTCTCTTTTCTTTTGGATAAGTCTGGCCAGTGGTTTATTGATCTTATTAATTCTATCAAAGAACCGGCTTCTAGGTTCGTTGATCTGATCTACCGTGTTTCTGGTTTCTAATTCATTGATGTCTGCTCTAATCTTAATTATTTCTCTTCTAATGCATGGAATAGGCATCATTTGTTGCTTTTTCTCTAGTTTGTTAAGGTATAAAGTTAGTTCGTGAATTCGGATTTTTCTATTTTTTTGAGTGAGGCTTGGATGGCTATGTATTTCCCCCTTAGGACCGCCTTTGCAGTATCCCGTAGTTTTTGGACCGATGTGTTTTCATTCTCATTGGTTTCCATGAAATGTTTAAGTTCTTCTTTGATTTCCTGGTTGACCCAAACATTCCTGAGCAGGGTGGTCTTTAGCTTCCAAGTGTTTGAATTTCTTCCAAATTTTTTCTTGTGATTGAGTTCCAGTTTTAAAGCATTATGGTCTGAGAATATGCAGGGAATAATCTCAATCTTTTGGTATCGGTTGAGACCTGATTTGTGACCCAGCATGTGGTCTGTTCTGGAGAAAGTTCCATGTGTGCTCGAGAAGAATGAGTATTCTGTTGTTTTAGGGTGGAATGTTCTGTTTATATCTATGAGGTCCATCTGGTCCAGGGTGTCATTCAAAGCTCTTGTTTCTTTGTTGATTTTCTGCTTAGATGATCTGTCTATTGCTGAGAGTGGATTATTGAGGTCTCCTACAATTAACGTACTATTATCAATATGACTCCTTATTTTGGTTAACAGTTGGCTTATGTAGATGGCTGCTCCCATGTTGGGGGCATAGATATTTACAGTTGTTAGATCTTCTTGTTGGATAGACCCTTTAAGAATGATATAGTGTCCTTCTGTGTCTCTAACTACAGTTTTTAGCTTAAAATCTAATTTGTCTGATATAAGAATTGCTACCCCAGCTTTCTTTTGAGGTCCGTTGGCATGGAAGGTGGATCTCCATCCCTTCACTTTCAGTCTGGATGTATCTTTAGGTTCAAAATGAGTCTCTTGTAGACAGCATATGGTTGGGTCCTGTCTTTTTATCCAATCTGCAATCCTGTGCCGTTTTATGGGAGCATTTAGGCCGTTCACGTTGAGAGTGATTATTGAAAGATATGAATTTATTGTCATCATGTTGCCTGTGAAGTCCTTGTTTCTATAGATTGTCTCTGTAAATTTCTTTTCTATATCACTCTTGGGGTCTTTCTCCTTTTATAGAACCCCCTTAATATTTCTTGCAGGACCGGTTTAGTGGTCACATATTCTTTCAGTTTCTGCCGGTCTTGGAAGCTCTGCATCTCTCCATCTGTTCTAAATGACAGCCTTGCCGGATAAAGTATTCTTGGCTGCATGTTCTTCTCATTAGTACCCTGAATATGCCCTTTCTGGCCTGCCTGGCTTGCCAGGTCTCTGTGGATAGGTCTGACGTTATTTTGATGTTCCTCCCTCTGTACGTAAGGAATCTCTTCCCCGTAACTGCCCTTAAGATGGTTTCCTTGGTTCTAAGATTTGCAAGTTTTACTATTACATGCTGGGGCATTGGCCTGTTTTCCTTGATCTTAGGAGGGTTCTTCTCTGCCTCTAGGACACGAATGTTTGTTTCATTCCCCAGATTAGGGAAGTTCTCAGCTATGATTTGCTCAAATATATCTTCTAGTCCTCTCTATCTCTCCACCCCCTCAGGGATCCTTACTGTTAGACTTTTACAGTCATATTGTATTGGGCTGTGCTACATGGAGATTTAACCTGCCTCACTAATATTGTGTATTTCTTGTCCTGCTACTTGAGAAATTGAATTATAATTGTTTCGTTTGTTCAAATCAATGAGTGTTCAAGAAAAAGATCATTCAAGGCAATTTTAGGAAATGGATCAATAGCTTTTTGTTGAACAAAGTAAAAAATAATCTTCAGATTACCGAACCCTGTGGCCAAGAACCATTAAATGAAATGTCATGTATAGACTCAACTAAATTGAATTGTACAAGTAGTTTCTATAAATAGCATAATAAGTCCATTGATAAATGTTTGTTCTCTGGGGAATGAAAGAATGTTTTGCTACTCCTCGAATCCAACACTGAAGTTACTAGCACTATTTTTCCTTCTATTCTTAGGAACACTTTGGTCTTAGCAACCTGACTGGAATGAATTGCTTGGTAGATGGAAACATCCCACCGAGTTCTGGACTCTCCAGCTCCAGTGCTCTGGTCTGTTGTGCTGGCTTGGTGACACTCACAGTGCTGGGAATGAACCTATCCAAGGTAACCAACTTGAATGTGTTAGCCTCACAGAACTCTCTCTTTCTAAAGCCATTAGTATCTGAATCTCAAAATTATAACATCTTACTTTGATTAAAAACTCTGTCTTACCTGAAAGGACTCTATACATGGGCAGGCACTGTAACCTAACAAATTAATAAGTCCTGCTTGTGATAAACTGCTATAAAGTATCTGATACTTTGCAAATAATGAGCAGATCTGTGAATAACTGTATTAAAATGCTCTTATGTTCTTACGTTAAGTGTGGAGTTTGAGTGCATGGTTATCTTTTTGGATCACCTCACTAACAAGTTCAGTTTAGACCAAGAAATTGTAGGCCTCATAGTCGGACCTGCTTATTTTCAACCAAAACCTTAAATTAAATATTTGACAGGCACTGGGTAAAAAGGGTAAAGACCAGGCAATAAAGGAACCGAACAGCATATCTGTTTATACCAGCAGGTTAGTCACTGAAATAAACTTTAAAAAAAATATTGCATTACAAAGAGGAAATGCTTATTTAAAGGAAACATAAATCCTACAAAAGGTCAGAAAGCCTCAACTTTACAAGTTCACATAAATCTCTGACTTTGCAGTTCAGAGCAGGTGTGCTCAGCTTTAATTAATGCTTTGGAGTTCTGGTTCAAACAAAATGTTATCATAGGTTCTTTTTTATCCCATGCACATATACTACCACATTTATAGATGGTTTGGGGAGGGCATCAGGCAGATCAAGAGAAAGTCAGCCACATGCTTGGTCTGTCTTCAGCCTGTTTAAACTTTCAGTTTGAAAATTTTATATGTAAGAGGAAAAAGAGAAATAAAGGGGAAAGCAAAGGCTCAGATAGAGTCCTCTTTGGCTGTCACATGTAAGTATGCATTGGTTAGCCCTTCGTAAGCTATGGCTTATTTGATGGGAAGGGCAACTTACTTGTTTTTCGTTTATTGGGAGGAAAGAAAGCAAGGGAAAAAAAGTCCATATGTGAAATGTGCTTCTACTGGTACTATGTTTAATCTAATGGTTTATTTGTTTATTCATTTGGTCATCATTTAGCCATTATTTATTTAGTGGCTACCTTGTACCAGGTAATGTTCAAAGCATTGGAGCTATAATAGGTCCAGTTTTAACCCTCACAGTGCTTATGATCTGAAAGGGGAACAGAGATAAGTAACAGGCAACTATAATAGAGTATGATAAGTGGGTTAAGTAGTGTGCTATGGGAGCACACTAAATGCAGATTTAGAGAGCATGGGACATCTAAGCTGAGACACAAGGATTTGTAGATGTTTGTCAAGAAATAGTGATAGCATGAAAACACTGGCAACATAAATAGGCATGTATCAGTGGAGGGACTCTTATGTGGGAATATCTAGAGTAAGAGTGATCATAGATTGTTGGAGGAACTAAAAGGGGCTTAATTTGGCTGGAGTAATTTGGATGACAGGGTAGGAGACCAGATGCTGGGGCTTGTAAGCCATGTTGAGGAATTTGGGCTTTATCTTGATAGCAGTGTAAAACCATTTCAGGCTTTTAGGAAGAGGATATCATGATCATACCTATATTTTAGAAAGATCACTTTGGCTCTATTATAAAATCTAGATATGAGGGTAGTAACAGTATTGGTAGTAGGGAAATGATTTGGTCTAGGGAAATGATGGTGAGAATGGAGAGACCTGGATCAAAGAATTAAAGTACATCTCAGACAGAATCAATAAGACTTGGTCATTGGGTATGGGGATGAGGGACAGAGATGAGTCAAGGATTTACCCAGGTCTCTGCCTTGGTGTGATTTGTTGGAATAAGGAATATAGATGAAACTGAAATGTGGGACTACATCAAAATAAAAAGCTTTTGCACAACAAAGGAAGCCATCAACAAAAGAAAAGGGCAACCTACTGAATGGGAAAAAATAATTGCCAATTATTTATCTGCTATGGTGTTAATATCCAAAATATATAAAGAACTCATACAACTCAATAGCATAAAAACAAACAATATGATTAAAAATGGGCAGAGTGTCTGAATAGACATTTTTCCAGAGAAGACATACAGATGGCCAACAGACACATGAAAGGATGCTCAACATCACTTATCATCAGGAAAATGCAAATCTAAACCACAATGAAATATTACTTCACACCTGTCAGAATGGCTAGTATCAAAAAGATAAGAAATAAGTAGTTGTTGGTGAAGATGTGGAGAAAAGGGAATCCTTGTGCACTGTTGGTGGGAATGTAAATTGGTGCAGCTATTATGAAAAACAGTATGGATGTTCCTCAAAAAATTAAAAATAGAGCTACCATATGCTCCAGCAATTGCATTTTTGGGCTTTTATCTGAAGAAATTGAAAACATTAACTTGAAAAGATATATGCACCCCTATGTACACCGAAGTGTTATTTGCAATAGTAAAGGTACAGAAACAACCTAAGTATCTGTTGATGGATGAATGGATAAAGAAAATGTGGTATGTATGTACAATGACATATTAGTTAGCCATAAAAAAGAATGAAATCTTGCCAATTGCAACAACATGGAGGGAACTTGAGAGCATTGTGCTAAGTGAAATACGTCAGACATGAAAAGACAAATATGTATGATTTCACTTGTGCAATCTAAAAAATTTTTTTTTAATGTTTTATTTTATTGTTATCTCTTTTAGAGAGGGAGAGAGAGGTGGGAGGAGGGGCAGAGGGAGAGAGAGAGAGAATCTCAAGCAGACTCCATACCCAGTGTGGAGCCTGATGTGAGGTTTGATCTTACAACCCTGAGATCATGACCTGAGCTAAAATCAAGAGTTGGATGCTTAACCGACTGAGCCACCCAGGTGCCCCTAAAATTTTTTTTTAAAACCCAAGCTAATACGTAAGAGAACAAATTAATTGTTGCCAGAGTGGTGGTTGGGGGATGGGTGAAATGGGTAGAGGGAGTCAAAAGGTACAAACTTCCAGTTATAAAATAAATAAATCATGGGATGTAATGTACAGAATGGTAACTATAGTTAACAATACTGCATTGCATATTTGAAAGTTGCTAAGAGAGTAAATCTTAAAGGTTCTCATCACAAGACAATAAAATTCTATAACTATGTATGGTGATGGATGCTAACTAGACTTATTGTGATGATCATTTCACAATATATACAGATATCAAATCATTATGTTGTATACCTGAAACTAATATAAGCATGTTAGTTATACCTCAATTAAAAAATTGAATAAAAAATAGCAAATATACTTTTATCAGAACTAACTCCACAGCAATTGTGCAAGACTGTTGAATCACAGATCTGTACCTCTGAAACAAATAACACATTATATGTTAAAAAAAAAAAAAAGAAGAAGATAGCAGGAGGGGAAGAATGAAGGGGGGAAATCGGAGGGGGAGATGAACCATGAGAGACTATGGACTCTGAGAAACAAACTGAGGGTTCTAGAGGGGAGGGGGGGAAGGATGGGTTAGCCCGGTGATGGGTATTAAAGAGGGCACGTACTGCATGGAGCACTGGGTGTTATATGCAAACAATGAATCATGGAACACTACATCAGAAACTAATGATGTAATGTATGGTGATTAACATAACATTAAAAAAAAAAAAAACTGACTCCATTGCCTAAAGGGAACAATATGTATATCCTAGCTTTCCCTGTTAGTCTAAGTTGCACTGACAATGCTTATATTTCATAGGGGCTTAGCATCATTATTTAGGAGAGTTTCTTTGCTGTAGTGAGATAGAATCTTAATTGAAAGGAAGCCTGATTTGCTCAGAGTCTTTATAGTTAAGTGCCTATTGTTGACATAGAACGCAAGAACTCAATGTACTTTAGAGAAGAGCTAGTTCAAAAATTTTTTAAAACTGATAATCAGTGTCCAATAAGAAACAAATGGCACACAGGGTATAAATGAAGACAGTTTAATAAAGAGACTATTTACAGAGATGCGAGTAGGGTCAGGGGAACCAACTAGGAAGAGTTCCCTTGTGAAACCAGAAGCTATCATACTTTAGGAGCTATGACTGTAGAGTAATGTTGCCAGAGATGCAATGAGGCAGTGAAAGAGGGAAGTGGGTAGGAATGGCAGTGAGTGGGAATGGGCAAGGGGAGTTATCCATAGAGGTCAGTCTTCTGGGGTACAGAGAAGTGTGAGAATGGAGGGGCAGAAAGGCAAACAGAGAATAACCAGCTTATCTGATAAGAAAGATAAGTCCCACAAGAGATCGGTGACTAATCTCTCCCAATTGATGAATAATCCCCTTCCAGTTATTATGTACATCCAGTAGTCCCCGTTAAATTGCAGATATTAATTACTGCAAATGAGATATGGTAAGTAGATATGGAATTTGTTAACTTATTAATAAATGAAATGTTATATGTCTGAAACCACTAAAACAAGATGGCTAGTCACCCAGAAATTCTGGAAGACCGAAATTATAAATGAGAAGGAAACTGGCAGAAGAGAATATGGTGTAATAAAAAGACCTATGAAATAGAAAAGGCTAGAGACTTCTGGTTTCAAGATGCCAGAACAAAGAACATATCTACTTTTTCTTTTCCCCACCCTCACTTGTTTTTCTTTTCTCAAAAAAACCATCCCCAAACAATAGGGAAAGCAAGAAAATGGAGGCATAGGTTTCATCTTTGGTAAATCAAGGAGACATAAATAACCTTAAACGACAAGATACAAAGATGGAAAATAGGTGGAAGGATGGTGCATGACTTAGCAGAGTAAAGAAAGGTCAGAGCCAAGTGCTGTGGAAGGAAGTACAGATGGAAGGCAAGTTGATTCACAGCTGTCTGGAAAGGCTTAGGAATTAGAGGCACCCAGTACCATAGAAAGTAGGGTGACATGGTGGGTGGGAATCTATTTGAAAGCTTTTATGAGGAGAAGATAGACCTTCAGAGCCTACTCTTAACCCCCTAAGCAAGGAGACCATTTCCCCCCACTTTTGCAGGAATCTCTGGAGAAACAGAGATAGTCTGGCAACACTGAGCACTGAGAAAGGCAGGATGAGAATAGAATTGAAAACTGGAGGATTAAAGGACATTCTACATCTGAACAGTGAAATTCCCAACTCCCTTCCTGTTCTCAGCTCTAGTATACCGGCAGCCACATTCCACATCCCACTAGGAATACTGGAAGATCCTTCTCAGAAGAAATGGAACCATCCTGGAGAAGAGACCTATAGATATTGATATTTGGTGACTTTCTCCCACAAAAATTCTCCAGCTACTCTATGACCCGATTACAGGCCCACTTACAAATAACCTTTCTAGTGATTCACTCTTAAATACGATAGGGTATCAAAAGATAATCAGACTTTGGAAGAAAGCCTCCAACATGAAGCACACAAACAACCAAAGAAACAAAAATTAAAAAAGGTACTCAGAGAAAACAGAGACAATGCTGAGAGCAGAAGAATGCTTCAAAGAAGCCATGATATCCTCAGAGAGATAAAAATAAAATGTTGAAGAAAGAACAGAGTTTCGTTTTTTGAAAAGGACCAAACAATAAGAGCTTTTGAATATTAAAAATATGATAGCTAAAACAGAAGTTTCAGTAAAAGGATTGGAAGAACTCTCTGATAAAGTATGGAAAAAAAGAGAGGGACAATAAGAGAGAGAAATATAGGAAAATTTGTAGATCAGTTCCAGAAATTCTGTATCCAGCTAGTAAGGAGAAAAAGAGAAAAGAGTCATTAGAAAACTATATTTAAAAAAAAAATATTTCTCTAAAGTGAAAAATGAATTTTCAAATTGAAAGGTGCTCATTGGGTGTTCAGCATAATTAATGAAAATAAACAATTTTTTGTTTTAATTTTTAAATTTTTTTTTACAAATTAAAAAAATAAAGAGAAAAAACAAATCAAAGTACATCATCTGGGAACCTTGAAACTTGAATGTTAATAGAAAACACACTAACGGCTGATTGAGAAAAGAGGAGAGAAGAGAAAAGAAGGGAATGAAAATTTATCAAAAATAGTTTTGGAAGATAGAAGGCAACAGAGTAATATAATGAATTATAATCTTTTGAGTTATAATCTTCAAAATATAAATGAATTCTAGCTTAGAATAAATGAATTGATCAAGTATAAAGATAGAATAAAACATTCTCAGACATGCAGCATAAAAGTCTATAGAAGGTAATCCACCAAAACTAGGGAATAAACCAAGAAAGATGACATGGGAACTAGGAAATGGTAAATCCAATACAGGAGAGAGGAGTTGGGTATTTATAGAACATTGGTTAAGGGAAAACCCAACATAACACCCATGACACCCAGAAGCTTAGGGAACAGTACAGATTAGAACCAGAAGAGGGAGGGAAAAAATGGAATTGATAAATATTATCAGGAAAACAATAACAACAACAACAACAAGTGGTATATCTGACATGTTTGACCATATGGAAAAATGGATTGAGAATGATTTTACAGAGTTATTGTAGGGAATAGGAAGGCTTAGCTGGACATGCAAATACAACTAAGCAAATGAGGAAATTAGGCAATTATTAAATATAGGAAAAACACAAAAAAATGTTCCAGAAAGGAAATCAATAATTTTTCATGACTTGGCTCATAACACTAGTCTCAATTATAAATACACTGAATACTGATTTAACCAAAAATTTTGGCATAAATTTTTATGGAGGAGCCATTTTAACGGAGACTAAGGAGTGAGCACAAAAGGGAGGTAGGGAAAGGAGAGTCTAAGAGAGCTAAAATCCTTACTGACCCTAATATGAAGGCTGTAGATAAAGTTTAAAATGGAATAATGAGGAGCTAGCATTTTACTCAGCTTTTTTGATAATTTAAAGCAAGAGCTAAGAGTGGAAAGTGTTTGACTCTGGGCATGCTGCATTGGGGATGGGGGTGTGAGCAGGAGAGTTATGGACTGCTTTTGTTTTAAGCCTTGTAGCTCCTTTGATTTTTTAGGTTATGTGCATATATCCCTTCTGCGAAAGTAAAAATTAACTAAGAATAAAGAAAAAGATGGCGAGAAGGGGTGAATGGAATGAAAAGGTAAGGGGGGGAGAACTGGAGGGTGGACATGAAGATGCAGGAAGGGATTCAAGGCATCATAGTTAGAGATTAAGAACAGATGAGCTGTTGGGGCAAGACCAAATCAGAACAGCTGAGGGAGAACCTTGCTGATGGGTTTTGGGTGAAAGGATCCAAGAAAATACAGGCAACTTCCACTTAACATGAGTCCATTCCAAAACTCAGTTGTTCTGCAAAAAATCATAGGCCTAATTCTTATTATTTTAAATAGGAGAAATTATAATGCATTACTCCTCAACTCAGAACCTCTACCTAATTTCCTACAATGTTACAAAAACACAGTAAAAATTCCTCTATGTAAGTAACACAGAAATACAATGAAAAATAGGTAAAACAATATTCTAGAACACGAAACAATTAATTTGGTTGTTAAGAAGCAGTTACTTTACACAAAATAAGTTCTTTGAATAATTAAAATAGACTACATTTTGAAAACAAAAAACAAAACAAAACAAAAAAAGAAGCAGTTACTTTACTTAGTAGTACATTGTATGTCTTCTCTGAGGACACCTGGTAACCCAGTATTCTGTACACTTATTTTGTTAACAATGTTGTTTTTAAGCTTAAGGGTGTAAAAAAAAAAAAAAAAAAAAAAAAATATATATATATATATATATATATATATATATATATATATATATTACATAAACACCTTTCAAAAAGTGTTGTATTGAAAGATATATATAGTCTATGAAGTTTGAGTATCAAAAGCCAAGTGTTCTATCAGGAAAATGTGAGGCGGTGAGACATTCTGTAAAGTATGCCTATACTTTTTTAGCTCAGGATTCAAGTTTCTCTAGACTTGTGTTCAGTTTCTGTCTTTCTTGAATTGTCCTTGGAGGCCAAGAGTGAAAGACCAAGTTCCTTTTAAGGATCTTAGATTAGAGATAGGGGGCTGGCTTGGGAAACAGGTTGCAACTCTGGAGGCTAGCCTTGGATAGTAAGGTGTGTTAGGTGGACTTCTACCCACAAATTCTTCCCTCTGCTGAGGTGGGATGGGGTGGGGTAGGGTGTAGACTCTGAATTCAGGAGATGCCAGACTGAGTAAGTGATGTTCAGAAGACCCACTCTGGAGGAGTGAGGGGTATAATAGAAGAAATATAGGGCTGAACTACATCCTCATGTTAAAATCTAAGGAGGAGAAACCCCCTAAGTCTGTGGTTGATGAGGGCTGAAATGATCAGCAGGGAGCTATGGGGTTGGAGGGCATTCTATGCACAGTTATCTTTTGGCATTTGTCAAAAATACAATTCATGTGATGTAACCTGGAATATGGATTGGGCATAAAACTTTCCCTTGAGAGTTGCTGTCCACTGAGGAAACTGGAGAAGCTCATGGTTAGGCATCAAGAATCCTGTTTGTTATTGGGAAGCTTGGAATGTAACAGGAATAACACTGGATTTATGAGGGTGTGCTTCCCAGAGAAGATAGGCTTTTCATCCACAGTATAAACTTCCTATCCGAAGTCTTGGAAATAGCATTCGGTGACATTTACTGAACACCTACCAAGTGCTAGGCATTGTTCTAGGAACCAGGGATACAGCTGTGAATAAAGTCGGTGAAGCCCCTGCTTTCATGGGACTTACGTGCTGGTGTATGTGGTGATAGTCGGAGATAATGAATAACTAAATAAATACAGAATATCAGCCAGGGCTATGAAGAAAAATAGGCTGTAGTGAGGGGAAGTTGCTATTTTAGGTGAGGAGTCAGAAGTCCTTTTTAAGGAGGAGCCATTTTAACAGAGACTAAGGAGTAAGCACAAAAGGGAAGCAGAAGGAACAGCACATCCAAAAGCCCTAAAGCTAAAGCATGTTCATCATGTCCTAGGAATAGCAGAGGCCAGGGTGGGGCAGTGTGGTGAGAGGGCAGGGTGGTGGGAGGTAAGCTGAAGAGTGCTGCCCAGAGGCCACATTACCACATTGTGTAGAGTCTTCTTTGGATTTCATTCCAAGTATAATAGAAGGCCTTTGGAGGGCTGTGAGCTGAGGTGTCAAGATGTGATTCATGTTGCTTTGAGTTTCTTGCAGTTGGAAGTAGTATGCTGTACCTTATACTGACCAGGGAGAAAATAATCTGTAAGATAAACAAAAAGAAAAGGAAAGAAATGGTCAATGCCCTTATGGAACTTAAATGCACATAGTGGGGTACTAACAGAAGACTTATTAATTGAGCATTTAGCTCATACAAGGTATGAGGTATTTTATGTGTAAATGGAGAACAGGGTTATAAGAATGGCTACTTGGTGTCGTTAAATGGGGAAGTTTTCAAATAAGTGGTAAGTTCTAAAATAGCAAGGGGAGGCTGTGTCTTGACACAGTCCTGGGAGGGGCCTGGGGCATTTCAGGCAGAGTGAACCTTTAAGTGTATTATAACAGTTCTCTGAGCCAGACTGATTAAAATGTGTCAGCCAAGGCCTAGAAATTCCTATGCTGCCTCATGACATTCCTTTTCAAAATTTGATGTGATGTCATACAACTCTTCTAGTTGTTTAAGTCCCTCAACAGGTTTAGGTAACTTAATTTCAGGGGCAAGTTAATTGTATAGACAGGGATTGATCCTCTTTCAGAGGAGTGTTTTGGTGTTTGAAATCCATACTGTACAAGGGATCTTTGAGGTTCAGAAGCAGAGTAAGTGAATTGCTCAACATTTTGTGCCAGATATGTCCAAGTTTTTATTTCCTGAGTTTCCCTGAGAAAATTTAAGGATATATTTTTCTCTGCATATAGCTACATTTGAGTTAAATATTTCTTGGCCTTCAGAATGAGATCTTGTCCTTAAAAAGTAAAGATAAGGTCTACATGAAAATGAAAAGAATCTCACAATTACACAGAAGTTTAAACACTGATGAGAATGTTTTAGTAGCAGTTTGCTACATGATGTAAGAACAATCAGAAAACAGTTTGCACTGTCACTAAAATTATGTTTAGAAGTCCATTGAAGGATGTTGTTTCAGTTTGCATAGAATAACAAAACCTCATCCATATAATGGTTAAGGAAAATAGTAGTTTAAAACATTCCAGCCAGATGTGGACTGCTAATGAACTACAGCGGCATGGACTCTAAGAAGACGGTAAATCCAGAATATAATCTTTTGAAAAGAATCTTAATTAAGTGTTGGACATGGACTAAAGCCATGTGCTCACTGGTACGAAAACCAGGAGGGCTGAGCATTAGCACTGGGGTGGCCTGTGTTTAAAAATGTTTGAAATTTTAAGTTAATATTGTTAATACGTAAATATAAAACCATTCACATAGTTTTATCAATAAAAAAGAACCAAGTTTCTTTCAGTTAGGTGGCATTGTATTTGTATCTCTCATTATATTCTTTTTTAGGAGTAGGATTGGAGACTGAATCATTTATTTAATGATTTTGAGTAATTTGGATTCACTTGGATGCTGTGACTAAGCAATTTGCAGATTAGAAGCCTTGCTTTGCAGAGGTGGTTTCCTTTTTTTCCATTTCCTTTACTAGGCTAAATACATGTTTACCTTTAGCATAAATTAAGGCAAACAAGACAAATTAGGGAGCAACAGATTGGAGGAATATGGTTCACTGTTTCCGAGTGGCTTCAAATGAAACCACTGTTGCTGAAAATTCATGCATATGCCTTGGTTGTGTTTGAACTTTTGCTGTGATCTGTAGATCCTTATCATTATTAGGTCACTATGTTTCAAGGCCTCCAAACTTTGACTTGTACCCAGGAATAAGTTAAATGTTATCTAGTATTTAAAGAATCAACTGGGACAATCCCCATGATATTAAGTATACCACATATGTGTATAGTCCTTACCTACTACATTTACTGTATGCAGAGAAAATAACTAAAAGATGAACATACAAGTTCATTTCTTTTTAACTGTATAATATTTCACTGTGTGGATATTACATAGTTTATCCATTCACCTACTGAAGGACATCTTGCTTGCTTTCAAGTTTTGCCAATTATGAATAAAGCAGCTATAAACATCTGTGTGCAGGTTTTTGTGTGGACATAAGTTTCAACTCCTTTGGGTAAATTACAAGGAGTGTGATTGCTTAAATGTATGAAAAGAATATGTTAAAATTTTGAAAGAAACTGTCACACTGTCTTTCAAAGTGGCTGTATCATTTTGCGTTCCCACTAGCAATGAATGAGAGTTCCTGTTGCTCCACATTCTTACCAGCATTTGGAGTTCTGGATTTTGGCCATTTTAATAGGTGTGTACTAATCTCGTTTTAATTTGCATTTTCCCAATGACATATTGATGTGGAGCATCTTTTCATATGCTTATTTGCCAATTGTATATCTTCTTTGGTGAGGTGTCTCTTAAGGTCTTTGGCTCATTTCTTAAACAGGTTGTTATTTCATATTGTTAAGTTTTAAGAGTTCTTTGTATATTTTGGTTAACAGTCCTTTATCAAATATATCTTTTGCAAATATTTTCTTCCAGACGGTGACTTCTCTTTTTATTCTCTTGATATCATCTTTTGTGGAGCAGAAATGTTTAAATTTTTTTTTCCAAGATTTTATTTATTTTTTTGACAGAGAGAGAGAGATAGCGAGAGAGGGAGCACAAGCAGGGGGAGTAGGACAGGGAGAAGCAGGCTTCCTGCCAAGCAGGGAGCCCGATGCGGGACTCAATCCCAGGACCCTGGGACCATGACCTGAGCCGAAGGCAGACGCTTAACGACTGAGCCACCCAGGTGCCCGGGAAATGTTTAATTTTAATGAAATCCAGATTATTAATTCTTTCTTTTATGGACTGTGCCTTATCTTAGAAGTCATTGTCAAGCCCTAAGTCACCTAGGTTTTCTTCTATGTCATCTTCTAGGAGTTTTATAGTTTTGTTTTACATTTAGGTCTGTGATCCATTTTGGTTTAATTTTTGTAAAGGTGTAAGGTCTGTGTTTAGATTCATTTTTTTTTTGCATATGGATGCCCAGTTGTTCCAGTACTGTTTCTTGAAAAGACTATCTTTGCTCCATTGTATTGCTTTTGCTCCTTTGTCAAAGATCAGGCTATATTTATATGGATTTCTGGACTCTCTATTCTGTCCCATTGATCTAATTGTCTGTTCTTTTCTGAATACCAAACTGTCTTGATTACTGTAGCCATATAGTAAGTCTTGAAGTTGGAAAGTGTCAGTCCTCCAACTTTATTCTTTTTTTAAAAATTTTTTTAAATTAACATATAATGTATTATTTGTTTCAGGGGTGTAGGTCTGTGATTCATCAGTCTTACGCAATTCACAGCGCTCACTATAGTACATACCCTCCCAATGTCCATCACCCAGCCACCCCATCCCTCCCACGCCCCTCCACTCCAGCAACCCTCAGTTTGTTTTCTGAGATTAAGAGTCTCTTGTGGTTTGTCTCCCTCTCTGGTTTTGTCTTGCTTCATTTTCCCCTCCTCTCCCCTATGATCCTCTGCCTTGTTTCTCAAATTCCTCCTATCAGTGAGATAATATGATACTTGTCTTTCTCTAATTGACTTATTTCTTCTCCTTTCATATTGTGTTGCTATTCTGGGTGTTTTGCCATATAAACTTTAGAATCCAATGATAATCACAAAATAACTTGCTGGGATTTTGGTTGGGATTGATTGCATTGAATCTATAGATCAAGTTGGGAAAAATTAACATCTTAACAATATTGAGTTTTCCTCTCCATGAACATAGGATATCTCTCCATTTAGTTCTTTGATTTCATTTGAGTTTTATAGTTTTCCTTGTATAAATCTTGTACATATTTTATTTAATTTATACTTAAGTATTTCATTTTTTTAGGTGCTAATATAAATGGTATTATATTTTAAATTTCAAGTTCCACTTGTTTATTGCTAGTATATAGGGAAGTGATTGATTTTGTATATTAATCTAGTATGTTACAACCTTGTTATAATTGCTTGCTAGTTCATTTTTGTTAATTCCTTTGGATTTTCTACATAGATAATTATGTCATCTGCCAACAAAGACAGTTTTATTTCTTCTTTGTTTTATTGCACTAACTAGGACTTCCACAATTATGTTGAAAAGCAGTGGTGATGGGGGACATTCTTGCCTTGTTCCTGATCATTTTACCTTTTGAAATTCATTGTCAAATTGTCATCTAGAAAGATTTTATCAATTAATATGCAGCAACATTACATGAGAGTCCATTTCCCCACAGCCTTGCCAACACTTTGTCAATCTTTAAAATAATTTCCAATCTGATAGATTCTGTCTTGGGCATATCTTTGATGATTAGACAGTTTAAACGTCTTTTCCATGTTTTTTATTGGTCATTTGCATTTTTTGGACTTTGTTATATATCTACTCAGTTTATATTACTCCATAAGAACTCTATATATTAAGTATTCATGTATTATATGTTGCAAACATCCACCCCTTTACTAACCAATTTTCTATTTGACTTCTTTTAAACTAATAATTGTGGTCTTTTTTTTTTTTTAAGTAAGCTTGATGTCCATTATGGGGCTTGAACTCATGACCCTAAGATCAAGAGTTGCATGCTCCACTGACTGAGCCACCCAGGTGCCCCAAACTAATAATTTTGTATTTGCTTTTTTAAAAAATGTTTTATTTATTTATTTATTAGAGAGAGGGAGAGAGAGAAAATGAGCAGGGGGGAGGGGCAGAGGGAGAGGGACAAGCAGACTCTCCCACTGAGCAGGGAGCCCATGCAGGACTTGATCCCAGGACCCTGGGATCATGACCTGAGCCAAAGGCAGACACTTAACCAACTGAGCCACCCAGGCGCCCTAAACTAATAATTTTGAAGGAAAAGTCACGTTGGTCATATTTAAGTAAACACATAGGATGGGATCATTGTATATACATTTACTTTTATCTTCCTTGAGTTGAAAATACTGTATACCCTTTCATTTCATTTTGAAGTGAAGTACTTGGACACAAAGTAGCCTGACAGCAGGGATTTTTTTTTTTTTTTTTAATTAGGATTTCTCAGGAATAAGCCACCTGCTTCATTAAATATACCCCAGCGCTCTCGGATTTACCACGTTTGACATAGTGTCTTTAGAAGCTTACTCAGAGGAACTAAAATTGTAACTGATTTGTATTGTAAGCAGGAGTATTTTCCAAATAGCATTTGTGCAGTAAGATATATACTTTTGAATTGTGAATAATGCAATTCACATCTGTTTCGCCCTTGGAGAAAAGCAAAGAACTTTACACTCATCCTTTGCCAGGCCACTTAACTCTGTAAAGTAAGGTGCAATTGCCAGCTTCATGAAACAGTCTTGCCTCTCAGACTTCTCAGAGCCTTGCTCCAGGATTATGTATTTGTACTTTATGTTATATCAAAGGGATATGGCAGGTTTTACTTTTAGAACATGTTAATGTTACTTCTACTTCCCCTTTTAGACCCTTAAGGTCTAAAAACAACAACAACAACAACAACAGCAGCAGCAGCAGCAGCAGCACCAACACAACAAAACTGTTTGGAGGTCACAGTCATTATGTGGGTGGGCCCAGATTCATTCAGCCCTTTTAGGGCTTAGGCGAGGCACTGGTAATTGACAATGGAGATTCCTTTTTTTTTTTTTTTTAAGATTATTTATTTATTTATTCGACAGAGAGCACAAGTAGGCAGAGTGGCAGGCAGAGGGAGAGGGAGAAGCAGGCTCTCCGCTGAGCAGGGAGCCGGACGTGGGGCTCGATCCCAGGACCCTAGGATCATGACCTGAGCCGAAGGCAGACGCTTAACGACTGAGCCACCCAGGCGCCCCTGGAGATTCCTTTTTAATTTTAAAGGACATATAAATCCACTGAGAATAAAAGAAGGGCAGCCAGTCTGGCAAATGGTAAATAACCTTAAAAACTTTTCTCTCTCTCTGGAGAAAGAGATGATTGTATCATTTTCTTATGAGCAACTTTATACTGCCTGGCATAAAGGAGACAATTAGTTGGGTTGGATTAAATTAGTGAGTTATCACCTGCCATCATCTGCATAATAGCCATTTCCCCCTGTTTTTAGTATTGTATTTGGATGAGTTAAAGAAAAACATAAAATGAATGATTTGTTCCAAAGACAGCAGTATCTTCTTCTAGGAGAATACATTTATTTTTATTCTGAGAGTATGGGACTGAAAAACAGACCTGGGTCTGAATTCTGGTACTGCTACTCTCTAGCTTTATGGCTGAGGGGAAGTCTGTCTCTGGGTCTCAGTTTCCTCACTAGTAAAGTAAGTGAATTTAGACCCCTAAATCTTTGAGGCCCCTTCTAGCACTAAGATTATGTGATCTAAGAGGTAAAGCAATTCTTAAGACCATCAATTTTTGAGGAGTTGTTTAATAATAATTAAACTCTTGCTTATACTGTATCTAAATCTTCTAATGGATTTTTCAAGACTCTAGATCCTAGTGACAAGAAAATCACTATTGGAAATAAAACCCAAATCTTGGGAAAGCTATATCCAAACTTTTGTATACTGCTGTCTTAGGTACTTGTTATAGTGTAATAATGTAATATGACTGTGGTTGTATTGCTGATTGACAGTTCCATACCCTGGGATGGCATGGGGCGGGGGATGGGGGGACTGTTGCCTTTCTTTTTACTTTTTTTTTTTTTTAGTTATGTTTCTCATAATTACTTTGTTTAATAACTGGCAATCAGGAATTTATTGAATAAAATAAACTTTTGTAATCTCAATGTCCACTAGATGGAGATACTGAGGTAACCAAGGTCTTGAACTGACCACATATATTTTTACTTTGGATAGTTTGCTCTTACTTTTAATTAAAATAAATGAAATAGTAAAAAAAGGAAAAGAAAGAGAAAAGAACAAAAAAAGTGAGGATGAGAACTGAGAGTGAAATTCAGCTTTCCATGACTACAAGGAAGGATTCAGATACACCATAAAGCATTGTGAAGCATTTCAAAGCTGTACTGCATATTTCCTGCCATTAAAACTAAGTGCATCGATCTAATTTGCAAATACCCACACCCCTTGAAATGATTGTGTTTAATTTACTATCTTTGAAAAATCTAATAAAAACTCATAAGAAAGTTTCATTTATCAAGTTTTCCTGTTTCTCAAGTTTAATTTCTAGATTTAGTATTTATAGACATAATTTTTATTTTTCTCTTTTGAGTATTTTTTTACTATTAAATTTTTAGTAGCTCACTCTTAAAAGCATATTGAGCAATTTATAAGTATTACTTTTTCAGAGTTGGGATGCATTTTATTTTTTATTTTTTATTTTTTTTAAAGATTTTATTTATTTATTTGAGAGAGAGAATGAGATAGAGAGAGCATGAGGGGGGGAGGGTCAGAGAGAGAAGCAGACTCCCTGCTGAGCAGGGAGCCCGACGTGGGACTCGATCCCAGGACTCCAGGATCATGACCCGAGCCGAAGGCAGTCGCTTAACCAACTGAGCCACCCAGGCGCCCTGGGATGCATTTTAGTAAGTATACTGTGACTTTTTCTAACACAGTTATTCTAAGGCCTTTGATGATTATAAAAGCAAGAGGCTGGGGTCAAGTCCTAGGTGAAAATGCTAGGAGTGAGGCTATAAAACTAATATATTTATGGAACATTTTAGTGAAGCCAGTAGGCAGTGAATAATAGAGGCATATAAAAATAATTTAATGATACTTATCCAGGTGTGCCCAAAATGATCAAGACAAAGAGTATTTTACAAATTAAATTTTCCTTGGTTACTGAGTATACCAGGTACTTTATTTTTTCTTCAAGATTTATTTATTCATTTTAGAGAAAGAGAGAGAGAGTGCGACAGTGGGGAGAGGGACAGAGAGAGAAGGAAAGGGGAAGCAGATTCCCACTGAGTGCAGAGCCCAGTGCATGGTAGGGCTTAATTCCAAGATCCTAAGATCAGACCCCAAGATCACAACCTGAGCAGAAACCAAGAGTCAGACACCCAACCAAATGAGCCACCCAGGCACTCCTACCAGACACTTAAGAGGTACTATTGGAGATTATTTAGAATTTGGATGAATGGATGTAATTCCTTATTTTAATAGTATCTGAATTGGTAAGGGAGCAGACGATAGAAAATTAATTTGGCCTGATCATAAATACTGAAGGATGGCATTAAAAGATGATTTTAGCTCAGCCTCCTACAGGATGTTATGGTACGAAGAGCATGTCCTTTAGATTCAGCAAGACCTTGGACTCCTAGGTCATATCCTCAAGAGCTGTGTGATTTGGCGCATTACTTAATCTCTCTGTTTCTTTGTCTGTAAAATTAGGATCATAATATTTACCCAGTAAAGTTGTTGTGAAAATTAGAGTAATTATATAAAGTACAACACCTAAGTCATAGTAAGTGGTAAGGATCATTACTGTCATCCTCACTTTATAATAATAATGATGATGATGATGATAGTAATAATCTATAATTCTCATTTAAATTAACAAAATATAGATTTT
The DNA here is from genome assembly GCF_004348235.1 of Phoca vitulina. NCBI lineage: Eukaryota > Metazoa > Chordata > Mammalia > Carnivora > Phocidae > Phoca > Phoca vitulina. Next base: position 16,868,510 of record NW_022589723.1, read on the forward strand.
CTCTACAGGGGAGAATCTCTGGAAAATGGTTAGGCTAGTGTTACTGGAAGTCTTTTTATTTTCCTTTTAACTCGGAGGTTCAGGGACACCATGAACCCCAAATGGGTTAGGGTAGTAAAAAGAACCTTACTTTTCATTCCTTTATTTAACAGTGTTTATTCAACCAGGCACTCTTCTAGAATTGGGGCTGGAAAAGTAAAGTAGATAAGGAGCTTATATTCTAGAAGGTAGAGACAGATATAAGAAATAAGTAAATGGGCAAGATACTTTCACATAGGGTTAACTTCTATAAGGAGAATGAAGTCTGGCAAAGATGGAGAATGACTTGGAGAAGGGCTACTTTAGGTTATGTGATTAGTACAAAGAATCAAAGTAAGAGAGGTGAGGAAGAGAAAAAATTACTAATTAAAACAATTACCAATTGTTGGAAAAATTGAGTATTGTGGGCAGCAATAACATGAGGATGTAGGGATTGACATTTAAGCTGAAGTGTACTATTAAACATTTAACTGTTAGCTATTCTGAACCTTTCTTTTCTGGATAAAGTTCACCTTGCTGGTTTGCAAAATTTTCCTCTTAAGAGGATTGGTAATTCTCTTTGGATGCAATCTTGCTGATTCTGCCATAAAGGAGCCATTTGTAGGTGCAGAGAGCGATGGTAGAGTGGGATACTCCAGGGCCCTGGCAGGTTGGGCTTCTTTCCTTTCTGTGGGATGGCTAAGGTTGGGTAAAAATAGAGTCAGTAGACACCCCTTAAGGGCGACTTTCTGTGTTTCTGGATTAGGATCTTCTAGTGGATTTCCAGACTTTGCTTTGTATGTTTCCTTACCCATTTTTCATGGGAGTTCCAGTTGGAGCTGAACACGGTGAACAGTTGAGTACCATTTGTCTCACTTTGTCTAGGGAATCTTAGATGGTCAATATTAGACTTAATATTCAGGGAAAAAACAAAATTAGAGAGGAAAAACTGTCTATTGAGTTTTCCAATCAAGTTATTGCTTGGTATTTTAAAGATCCTACCTTTCTATAATACATTGGATTGTGAAGCTACTCTTCTGGAGCTGGCCTAAGAAAGTCTCAGACCTTTGACACTGGTTAGAGTTAGGTATTGCTAATACTGCCAGTTGCCTCAAGTTACCTAATTTTTATTATCAAATCCTATTCTGTTGTCTAGAGTGGTATAATTTATGCTTTTTAACCCTTATTTCACTATGTTATTGTATTCCTGTAGAAGAGAATCCCACAATAAATTACTAAAATGAATAATGTAAGCCAGAGTTCCTGTTGTTTTGCTTTTTACATTTCTTCAAAAATAAGTATTTTAAGGAATTAAAACTTCTCAAAGAAGGAAGGATTTTCTTTCTAGGTATCTCAACAGCAAAGGTAACATTTGCTAAAGTTTCATTTCACATATGCAGACTATTCAACTGGCAGGTTGGCAATTTGACATTTTCAAGTAACATCCCGTAATTAAATTATTTCCCATGGAATATCATAACTTCTTTGGAGCAGTAGTGGGAGCAGGAGTGGTGAATCCCATTTCATTTTGTTTCTTATAACGAACTGGGGAAGTTTTTTAAATTCGTCTTCCAGAAACCCAGGTTGTATGCTATTAACACTCGGGTGCCTGCTTTCTATTAACACCAATATGCTTTTACTAAGGACAGTATAAGAGGGGGTTGGTTTTTTTGGGTATCAAATGATGGATTTTAATGAGTGCCACCCAGGTTACTCTTTGACTAATATGTTGATTTAATTATTTTAAGCATGCAAATAAAATATAATTGTTTCAGAGATCTTGGGTAACATCCCACATAAGAAGACATGCTAGGCTATTAAACACTTGTTAATTTTGACTGTGTTTATTTAAATCAAGTGGAAGCAGGGCTCTGGGGAACTTTATGTGTGGTCATCAAAGCTCATAATCTTCTGTAATTTAAGTAAGCCCAGGGAAGGTAAAATTAGTCATGACTTCTGTGATTACAAGAGCATCCAGAGAATATGTGATTAATGTTTCTTCTTTTGATAAAATTTTAGGTGTTTTTGTGAAATATATGCAAAAAATCAAGCAATCAGTAAATTTCAAAATTAAAAATTAAATATGAATTTATTTTACATGCTGTAAAGACATCTACCCAGTAGAGGTGAAAGTACTCCTTTTTATTGTTATAATTTAAGTTGTATTTATGTTTATTTTCATGACAGAATACTTTGTCAGATTTTATAAATATTTTATTCTTGAAATTGGTGATAAATTTACTGAAAAAGCAAAAAAATTGTCAGCAAAAATAAAAATGTATTATTGCTTTAGAAATAATTCCCAGAAACTTGTTTTAACACCAGATGCCTTAATATTTAGAAGTTTTCATTGATTTGCTTCCATGTTTTTGAATAACGTTGTAAAGTATGATACAACACCGTTACTTGTTGACAACAGTGTTAAATATCACATATTGAATTAGATTGATTGTTAATGTAGCACTTAAAGCTTTTTTCTCAAGTTTTTATTTTAGGGAAATTTCAAATGTATAGAAAAGGTGCAAGAATAGGCAATGAATATGCATGTGTTTTATCTAGATCCTTGTAAACATTTTGCCACATTTGCTCTTTTTCTCTGCTTTTTTCCTGAACCATTGAGAGTTAATTGCAGACATCACCCTTAAATATTTCAGCATTTGTCTCCTAAGAACAAAGCATTGTTCAACATAACCAAATAAATTATCACACTGATACAATATAATTATCTAATATGCAGCCCATATTCAAATTTCCCAATTGTCCCAATAATAATGTCCTTTACAGCTTTTCTCTTTCTCTTTCTTTTAAATGTTTTACTGACCCAATCGTTACGTTTAATTGTCATGTTTCTTTAGTTTCTTTTATTCTAGAACGGTTCCCCAGCTTTTTTGTCTTTCATGACATAAACATTTTTGAAGAGTCCAGACTGATTTTTTTTTTTTTTTTGGTCAAATTTCCTCAATTTGGGTTTGTCAAGATGGTTGTCTTATTATTAGATTGAGACGAACCTTTTTCCCCCAGCAATACTACATGGGTGATGTCCTTCTCAGTGAATCACATCATATGGTTTCTGTCTATTCCATTATACTTAATTTTTAAAAATTTATTTAGTTTTTTAAAAGATTTTATTTATTTATTTGACAGATAGAGACATAGCGAGAGAGGGAACACAAGCAGGGGGAGTGGGAGAGGGAGAAGCAGGCTTCCCGCAGAGCAGGGAGCCCGAGGTGGGGCTTGCTTATACTTAATTTTTTAATACATAGATATAGGTAGAGCTCTGCTGCCTATCCAAAAGAAAGCCTTAGTTTAGGTTTGTAATATAAATTCCCTTTTTATAAAGGTGAGCTTTTTGTTAATAATAGTTTAAACATAGTTTAAAAAATCCTTTAAGAGTGGAAAAATATACTGTAACATATCAAGCTATTATGTTTTAATAAACACAACACTCAATGCATATTTGTTGAATGAATGAACATACTGATACTGATGACTTAAAAATCACAAATCCTCAGCTTTATCAAGGAACTAAAATCCTCTACTTAACTATTTTTATGTTTTCCTTCATTGTTTTGTTTAGGAAACAAAATGTACTAAGCTTGCAATAAACGGTTTGAAATATCTAACATAAAAATAACCCAAGCAAATGTAATTTAAAACGGTCACGGTGTATATAGGGTCACATTATTTCACTTGCAGTCACTCAGGGTTTGTATATATCACATTTCAGTGTAATGACATGGGCTGGCTCCAAAGAAAATACCAGGCAACACGAATTTGGTTTGACTAACAAATATTTACATGTCTCTGTGTCTCTAATTATTGTAGTCTTTTAAAAGGTTTATGCTACACAGGCTTAATTCTTTAAAGCTTTCTGTTAGATTAAAAGAGGTTGGTCAGTAGTATATCTAACTGTAAAAATGATACTGCAGCCCGTCTGGATAAATGTTGGAGTTAAGTCAGAGCTTCTGCAGAGAACAGGTGGACTTAAGAGTGGCCTGACACAAGCAGACAACTGCCTGTCATGTGCATGCTTTCTTACGTGTATTAACTGTTTTTTTTTCTTTCTTTTAAACTTATTTTATTTAAATTCAATTAGTTAACATATAGTATATCATTAGTTTCAGATGTGGACTTCAGTGATTCATCAGTTGCATACAACACCCAGTGCTCATTATATCACATGCCCTCCTTAATGCCCATCACCCAGTTACCCCATCCCCCCACCCCCCACCCCTCCAGCAACCCTCAGTTTGTTTCCTATATGTAAGAGTCTTTTGTGGTTTGTCTTCCTCTCTGATATCATCTTATTTTATTTTTTCCGCCCTTCCCCTGTGATCCTCTGTTTTGTTTCTTAAATTCCACATACGAGTGAAATCATATGAGCAACTTACTTGCTTAGCATAATACCCTCCAATTCCATTCACATCAATGTAATGGTAAAATTTCATCCTTTTTGATGCCTGAAATATTCCATTGTGTATAAATACCACATCTTCTTTATCCATTCATCTGTCGACAGACATCTGGGCTCTTTCCATAGTTTGGCTATTGTGGACATTGCTGCTATAAACATTGGAGTGCAGATGCCCCTTCAGATCACAACGTTTGTGTCCTTTGGGTAAATATCTAGTAGTGCAATTGCTGGGTAATAGGGTAGTTCTGTTTTTAACTTCTTGAAGAACCTCCATACTGTTTTCCAGAGTGACTGTACCAGGTAGCATTCCTACCAATAGTTAAGAGGATTCCCCTTTCTCCATATCCTTGCCAACATTTGTTGTTTTCTGACGTGTTAATTTTAGCCATTCTGACCAGTGTGAGGTGGTATCTTGTTGTGGTTTGGATTTGTATTTTCCTGCTGATGAGTGATGAACATTTTTTTCATGTGTCTGTTGGTAATTTGTATGTTTTCTTTGGAGAAATGTCTGTTCATGTCTTCTGCCCATTTCTTGACTGGATTACTTGTTTTTTGGGTGTTGAGTTTGATAAGTTCTTTATAGATCTTGGATACTAGCCCTTTATCTGATAAGACATTTGCAGATATCTTCTCCCATTCTATAGGTTGTTTTTTGGTTTTGTGGACTCTTTTCTTTGCTGTGCAAAAGCTTTTTATCTTGATGAAGTCCCAATAGTTCATTTTTGCTTTTGTTTCCCTTGCCTTGGAGGCGTGTCTAGTAAGAAGTTGCTGTGGCTGAGGTCGAAGAGGTTGCTACCTGTGTTCTCCTCTAGGATTTTGATGGATTCCTGTCTCACCTTTAGGTCTTTCATCCATTTTGAGTTTATCTTTGTGTATGGTGTAAGAAAGTGGTCCATTTCATTCTTCTATATGGGGATGTCCAATTTTCCCAACACCATTTATTGAAGAGACTGTCTTTTTTCCATTGGATATTCTTTACTGCTTTGTCAAAGATTAGTTGACCATAGAGTTGAGGGTCCATTTCTGGGTTCTGTTTTTTTTCTTTCCAGGTGGGTAGTGTTGATAGAAGTCAGGTTGGTCATTTAATCTTTTAGGGTTTTCTAGTCATCTAGTTGGTACATTATAGGAAAGAAAAGATAAACAGTGCTGTCCTTGGCTTGTGAGATTGGTAGTTGGATAGATGGGTAGTTGTATTGTTGGCTGCAGAACCATTCACACGTATTTGCCCATTTAGTGCCATCCATGTCAGTGGCGTGCTTTTGCTTTTGTGAGATGACCAACTGGAACTGTGGGTTAAATCTGTAAAACCATTTAATGGTTTCCCCTCTTGATTAAAGCTTCCTTGTCAATGTGACCATAATAGAACTTTTCACTTTGCTATAGTGCTTCTCACTTTGTATTACAAAGATGTTTGTTAGACTGTCTTGAGGTCTTCAAGCGCAGAGACAGACTATTGCTTTTTTAAATCTCTGGATTCTCAGTGTATAGTCTGGTGCCTAACTGAATTAAGAAAAAAAAACATGCTCTCATTTGCAACATGATAATTTGCTGGCGATAATGTAAATAATTACTTAGGCTTTTATTTAGGATCAGCACTTGAGATTCCATTAATTTGACAATTAGGCTTAATCCAGAGGATTTATTCATTTATCCAAGTTTATTTAAGAGTTATTATATCTAGGTAGGACTGATCCACTGTTTCTCTTTCCTCTTCTATAGCTAATGTCCATTTTGAGTAGTTGGAGTCTGTGCCATACTGTTGCTAAAAATGTAACTATAATCCCTAGTTTTAGGCATTTGCACCAGGTGCTGGATTCCTCCTACTTGCCAATAGGCTTTGTCTGTCGTATACATATATGAAAGCATGTCCCATAAATCCAAGCCTGCATGTTTGTAGAGTTGTCACACTAATGGGACGTAAACACTGTCCCTCTTGGGCTCCAATGTGAATTTTCTGAATTTTATCCCCTGCCTCTTACATTTTCAGGTGAAGGAGTTATTACATAGGGAGTTGTTCAAGGAGCAAAAGAGGCAATGAAACTGACATACTCCTATAATACATAATTGGCTACCCAAAATGGTGGTGTTTCTAAAGGTGCAAAGTTCCCTTGATGAATGTGAAAACATCTTTTTTATCTCTAATTGTATTCTTTGTACTTGTTTAAATCTCATGCCGTCTTTGTTTTTTTATTTTCTGCTTCCTAATTTTCTTTCCACTGGAGAAAAGAAGCTGTTGTAAAGTGAGAGTTTTTGCTCATTGGCCAGGAATTTAAGATCAATGAAATATTTTCTAATTGAAGTGTTATAGTTAAAATTTGTATGTATTGACTAAAAGTAATGGCAGTAGGAATACAAATAGTTTTCAAATGTGAGTTTTGGTTTTGAGGCCTGTTTGTGAGCTGCAGGTTTCCTAGAGTCATGAATAGAAGTGGGAAACACAGCATACCATCTTAAATGGGTGCAAAGATACATAACTCCAGGTTTTTCCTGATTTCATCAGGAATGATTATAGATTCCTTGAAAGTTATTTTTCTTACTATAAAAGCAATGTATTCTCATTATAGAACAACAGGGAATTTAAAAAAATTAAGCAGTATTTATTGTGCATTAACTATGTACTAGGCTTTTAAAATCCTTACAACAACCCAACCAAGTGGGTAATTATTATAACTCCCATTTTGTGGATGAGGAAACATATGCTTTAGCCACTGTGTTATATTGATTAAGTGCTATGATAGAGCAGAGAGAGTATGTAACTCAATTCTAGGAGGCCATGGAAGTTTCCCAGAGGAGTTGCTGCTTGATTTTAGTCTCAGTGAAAGAGCAATTAGCCATAGTTATGAAGACAAGAAGACCATAGAATTCTGGTCTCATTTCTTCATCTGCTTTATTTCTAGAACCTATAACAGTGCCTTGCCCACAGTTGGCCCTCAATAAATATCTATTGAATGAATGCAGGTAGATTAGCATTTTCAAAGACATAGATGCATAGGGAGTATATTCAGGAAATTGAAATTAGTTTACTTGAACAGGAGTATAAAGTAGCAGGAGCTTATGGTACAAGAAATAAGCAGGGGTCAGACCAGAATTTATTGTTATGAAAATATATTAGGGTACTTATTTTGGTAGCACATATATAATAAAAATTGGTAAGCTATAAAGGAGATGATTTGGAGCCTGGGAAAGGATAAAATACAATTGTGTAGCTAGTTCCAGATATATATTTTTAACTCAACGGAACAAAATGTTTAAAACTGTTTGAATGTTTGAATATTCTTTGGGCTTCTGTGATGATAAAATATTTTCAAATGCAAATGTAGATATTAAAACTCTTGCTTGCAGGATAAAAAGCGCATTCAAGGGATGTGTGCTGAAATACAAAGGGGGGTTTATCGGTTAGCCTTTGCTGTGTAACCCTCCCCAAACTTAGTGGTTTAAAACAACAACCATTTGAGCTGGATTCAGCTTGACAGTGCTTGTGCTTGTCTTGGCTGGGCTCGTTCACACATCTGCTCTCAGCTGCCGGAGAGCTAGGCAGGCAGTGCTGCTTCTGGGTTGGCTGGTTGTCCGCTGGGTTGATGGGGGCAACTGGGCCACATGTCTCTCATCATCCCCCAGGCTAGCCCAGGCTTGTTCAAATGGAGATCTCAGGCTTCTAAGGACAGCAAGAGGACAAGCTCCATGTATGAAAGCTTTTCAAAGCTGTTTGTGTCACATTTGCCACAGATCCCATTGGTCAAAACAAGTCACATCCTAGATTCAAAAAGTGGAAAAATAGATTCTATCTTTTTATGGGAGGAGCTGCAAAGTCACATTGCAAGGGATTGGAAATAGGGAGGGGAAGGATTTATGGCCATTTTGTCATGTACAATAATGGATTATAGCTGGGTTTCAGGAATGGACAGAAACCTGAATGTCGTTAGATTTGCCTCTGTCACTGCCTTGCTTGTTGCCTGTCTGTCATTCTTCTCCGTCTTCAGACGGGCTTCCTCTACTTCTCTTGTCCCTATGGTTAAAAAAAAAGAAAGAAAGAAAGAAAGAAAAAAAAAAGGCTGTTGACAGCCTCTAAGATCATAGAGAACAGATCTAGGTATCCCTGAACTGACTCTCCCTTTCTCCATTGGGAAGATTCCCTTGAGAAGGGAATCTAGAATCTAGAAGGGAATCTGGTTAGGTTTCCTTCAGTAAACTGGATCTCTGAACTGTGCTGGTGGGGGGGGGGGGGGGGGGGGTTTGTATGGAGGGGGGAGATGGGGGATTACAGTGTGTGCATCTAGCATTCAAGAGTTATATTACTATAACCTTGTGATAGTTGGGTTGGGGGAATGAGAGGGAGAAGAAAGGGGATGGTGCCCTCCGAAAACAGTAGATACTGGAAGTGGATGGCTAGACATCTCATAGGGGTCCATTACACTGAGTTTTATAAATAATATAGAAAATTCAGGGGACTGAGAATAGTGGCTAAGACCTTGGAGGAAGAGTGTGAGAACTATTTTTATTCACAATACTTCTGACAGCAAATGTATGGGTTTTTTCTAACACTAACCAATTCTCCAACTCTCCAGACACCAACTGGGTGTCAATTCAATTCAATTCAATTCAATCCAATCCAATCCAATCCAATCTACCTGGAGTTAGCATCAGATTCCATAAGTTAAGGACTCAGTTTTACAAGACTGCCTCCCCACCCACTTCAAATGCCAATTGCAGCTCCCAATTGTACCTGTACTTCTGACCAACCAGCTGTAAATTCAGGGGTTCCACCAACCCTCTCTTCAGTTTCAGTAATTTGCTAGAATGACTCACAGAACTCAGGAAAGCCCTTTACTTATTATTACTGGTTTATATAAATCATACAAGTCAGAAACAGTCAAATGGAAGAGATGCATAGAAGAAATGTGGGATGAGGAAGTGGCACAGAGCGTCTGTGCCTTCTTTGGATGTGTACACTGCCAGCGCCTTGATGTGTTTACCAAGCTCTCTACACCCAGTCATTTAGGGTTTTTTATGGATGTTTCATTACATAGTACTGAGTGATTAACTCATTGGGCATTGGTGATTAACTCAATCTTCAGAAGAATTTTCTAGGTCTTTTATTTCTTCCTTTTCATGTTGTTGACATTGTAGATATTTTGATGATCACTGGCACATTTTCCATGAAATAGATTAGAAAAATGGAAAGAAGTGAAATCCTTCTCTCTTTTATATTATTGTCCAATGTGGAAGGTGGAAATTATTGAAGGTAATGAGTTTTCTGGGTTTTTTTTTCTCCTGTATCTCAGCACATGGAAGTGTAAGGAAGAATAAACTCTAAAGGAAGCAAAAGAGAGAAAGTGGTATTCCACTCTACATGATGTGCCAGTGTCATGTGATGGCTGAGTAGTGAGTGGTTCCAGGGTTTTTATTTCATACATATTCATTTACTAGGGGCATATTTTTGTTTGTTTGTTTCTTTATTATTATTATTATTATTTTTAGAGAGGGACAAAGGGAGGGGGAGGGGCAAGGGGAGGGGGAAGAGAATCTTAAGTAGGCTCCACACCCAGCACAGAGCCCAGCACAGAGCCTAGTGCAGGCTTAAATCTCACGACTTTGAGATCTTGACCTGTGCCAAAATCAAGAGTCAGATGCTTAACTGACCGAGCCACCCAGGTGCCCCTGGGCATATTTTTGTTTCTAAATATGGTAGATTAGTAGGGGGATGAGAAGTTGACATCGTATATTCATTTGTTAATATATTCATTCAATATTCATTTATCCACAAATAGGTTAGCTATTATAGATACAGGAGTGAACAGACACATGCTCCCTCACCTCACGGAGCTTAGACAAATGGGGGAGACCAGTATTAAACACACATACACAAATATCTCCACACAGGTTGCGAAAAATACTATGACAGGAAGAGACTAAGAGAAAGAAAAACAGAAGGACCCAATTTACATGGGGAGTGAGTTTTAGGGAAGGCCTTGTGGAGTAAGTCGAGATGTGGAAGTGGAGTAGGAGAGGACAGGCAAAAATGACCTGTTTTTTAAAGTGTATGTCATATGTTGACATAAAGCACAGAGCATTATACCATGCTTTGAAGAGCTAAAACTTTAGCTATAGATCTCACTGATACGAGGAATTTGAGAAACGAGACAGAGGATCATAGGGGAGGGGAGGGAAAATGAAAGAAGACGAAACCAGAGAGGGAGACAAACCATAAGAGACTCAATCTCAGGAAACAAACTGAGGGTTGCTGGAGTGGAGGGGGGTGGGAGGGATGGGGTGGCTGGGTGATGGACATTGGGGAGGATATGTACTATGGTGAGTGCTGTGAATTGTGTAAGACTGATGAATCACAGACCTGTACCCCTGAAACAAATAATAAATTATATGTTAATTAAAGAAAGACACATTAGTAAACAAACAAACAAAAAACTAGCTATAGAAATAAGTAATGTACATATCCTCCCAAGGAAGTGGAAGGGAAGACTCATGAGCTGAAGAGGGAAGTGAGCAGAGCTGCCTTCCAAGGCACAGGTGGTCAGGACTGTGGCTGATGTTGCAGGTTGCTGTTGGGTCCAGTGGCAGAGAGACTGTTACCCACTTTGCAAAGCAGCCAGGGCCCATCCATACCGGTATCTCTTGGAAACCATCTTTGTATTTTTCTCCCCTTCTTTCCTACCCCCTCCACCCCCCTTTAGACAACATTAGTATCTCTTGTTCCATGTGTTGGCAGGATGTAAAGTGGATGTATTTTGTAACAAATTACCTTACCAATTGGAAACATCTCCTGGTCTAGGTTAGTTCTTCCATTAGAAATTATTTGCCCTTCCTCTGAAACCTGCTGCCAAGAGTTTGCTAAACCATTATCTGGCATTTCTGTACTTGACATTCAGGAGAGTGTTTATGCAGTATCATTTCCAATACTGTTTCTGTTTTCACCTTGGTCTTTTGTTGAACACACTATAACATTTGTAATTTAGGGGAGTGTCAGGAATGACTACATATGGGTACCCAACAAGGAGTGAAAATCTAGAGAAAGAGATTGCAATCAGACATTTATTTTCCAAAGGACAAGTTTTTTTCAGTCAGTTTTTCTGCCTTTCAGATTAGTCTGTCCTTGGGCTAGTGATTTGTAATAACACTGTCCATTCATGAAAGCAGATATTGGATGGATTTTGGTACTTCTTTTGGATCTCCTGCAGTACATGGTATAGAGCTCTGGATATATGTTCAAAAATGTTGTATAAAAGATCACATCAATCTGTTCCTAGCTGCCCTTACATAGGGTATGATGTGCAGTGCAGAGAGGGGGCCTGGTAGATCACGTGGCGGGTGAAGGTAAGCTGTCCTGCTGGCCCCAAGCCAGCATGTGCCTGAAAGGGCCTCATAGAGATGATGGATGACAGACTACGTGTGTGCCTAAGAATCCACATTTTGGGATATAGGGCAAAATGGAAATACCCTACTGTTTTATAAAGTTCTGTCTTTACTTCCCACTCCCACCCTACAAAGGGCAGGGAATCTTCTCCTCCCTTGGAAATACTTTGTGAAGCAAGCAGAAGTTCCTTGAGTCACAGCAGAGTCTCTAGGCCTTCTATTTTCATCTTCATCTTTTGTCAAACTAAATAGTTATAATATTTATAGTCTTGGGGAAGGTAAGGAAATATGTAGTTTCCCCAGCAGTTGAAATTAAGGGTTCCTGTGTCTGAACCCCAACTCTCAGGGACCCTCTCCTATGTGCATATGCTAGTCACCTGCCAACTGGAGCAAAATTCTGCTCTTCAACATTCATAGGAGACAATTTTCTAGCCTCTGATTGAATATCCCCAGTGATCTAATTGATTCACGAATTAGTCCTTTTCATTCTTGGACCACTTTAGGCATTGGAAAGATTTTTCTTATATTTAATCACAACTTAATCCTTTCTATCTGAATCCCCAATTTTCTCCTTCTTTTTCTTTTTTCCTTCTTTTTTAACGGACTGGCAGAAGACAAGTATCTTCTTTTTTCTTTTTCTCTTTTTAAATTGATGTATAGTTGACACACAATGTCACAGTAGTTTCAGGTCTACAACATAGTGATCAACAACTCTATGTGTTATGCTGTGCTCACGACAAGTGTAGCTACCATTTGTCGCCATACAACACTATTACGATACCATTGACTATATTCCCTATGCTGTGCCTTTTATTCCCATGACTTACTCATCTCATAACTGGAAGCCTGTATCTCCCACTCTCCTTCACCCACTTTTCCCTTCCCACCATCCCCTCCCCTCTGCCAACCACCGGTTTGTTCTCTGTATTTATGGGTCTGTTTCTCCTTTTGCTATTAGAGTCTTTCAAAGTTTGAAGAAGTTCTTCTGGTTCCTCTTACTCTTTCTTTAGGTCACATATCCACTATTTTTTCAGCTATTCCTTCTGGAATATGATTACTGGACCTCATTGCTATTTTTACTTTCTCTTCTTAGTATGTACTGTTGTTTTTCATTGCCCCTCTTAACATAACTATTCCATCTGATGCATGTTATGTCTCAATTTTTTCTTTTATTTGTTCTAAGTGCCTATTTATTTTGAAGAAAATCTTAAGAATTATATGACCAAGAATATATATTCAATAAGGTTAATAAATTAAATACGGAAAACTAGGGCAAAGGAAAGAAATGAAAACACACCTTTTAATGACTGCTAATTACTTAATGTAATTGTAAAAACTGTTAGTTACTTAATGTAATTGGGTTTTGTTTAATAGTTTGCTGAGATTCCTGGAAGCCAACTTAACAAGGAAACATAGTAAGTTATGTAGGTCTTGTGACCAGAAGAGAGAAATCATTTCCGTTCTTCAGAAGACGCTATGGTTTCCCTGGGGGTATTAAATTCTAAAATGTGTTTCTTACATGGATTCTTTATAGCACACAAAACATAATGAGAATGACCTCTCCATCAGTCTGAAAAATGCAACAGTGATGTTCACATGACTATTTCTTATAGTGACCTTTAGTAGATGCTCTTGGCATAACATCTGAGCACAATTCAGTAAAATCAGTTTACTTCACTTGTAACAACGCTTTTAACACTCTCCACCATTTCCTGACCCTAAAGATTCTTCCCACTTCATGTCACAGTCTTTGTGAATTGAATATTGTACACATAGAACCCTTTCTCCAAGGCTGATGTGTATACCGAGTTAGGGATTTGGTGGATTTTGATGATGATCCATGGCACTTATTTTTTCGTCTTTGGTTTGGGTCCATTTCTGTATAGTTGGAGTCATACTAGGAAAACTAACATGTTTTAATTTTAACAGTTATGATTATGTTGGGGAGTGAGAGGTGTAAATCATACTTAATGCCCCGGCTTTTTCTTTACCTTCTCCCAGAGAGTCCAGATTGGTTTACAGTCAGAGTTACTGCAATTAGGACCTTGAGGGTGGGACAGGCCTGTGCTGCTCAAAACTCTGTATGAAGAACCGTCCCCTGGGGAATGGGAGTGTCCCTTTGACCATGGGAAGGGACGTGCAGTTCCAGGAAACACTTGCCAAACCACAGAGATTGTAGGCCTACTGCCCATCCATTATTATCATCATTATTTAACATCACTCAAAGGTCAGAGCCAAAATAAATGGTCTGTCAGCCAAGTGAGCAACACCAGCCTTTACCACAGGCATTGGAGGCCCTTTTGGTATTTAGTAGCAATGCCTTGGGTCATATCCTTGTCTGATTCCGTCAGTCTGGCTGGGCTTCTGCCTTCTGCCTGTCTGGCCACAACTTTTTTTGGCAGTGCCCCCCCCCGCCCCCCGTAATAGTTCCTTGGTGTGTGTTTGCTGCTTTATTTTTTAGAATTTAAACAAGGAAAGGGGTTGAATTAATTGTGCTAGTGAGTGATAAAAGTACTCATGGAGGCTTTTTGGGGCTCCTGAATTTTGGGTTCTGATCCACCTCTGAAATTCTGCTCCTCTTGGGGATAAAGCCTAGTATTGTGGTCAAAAGCATAGAGCTAAAACTCAAGAGTTCAAACCCTGACTGTGTCACTTAGTAGCTGAATAATCTTGGGGAATTTACTTAGCCTCTCTATGCTTCAGTTTCTTCATTATAAAATGAATTTAGTAATAAAAACCTCCTTCATGAATTTGAAATTTGATAATACATGAAAAGTGCTTGGAACAGTGTCTGTCTCAATGTGTTAGCTGCTATTATTATTAGGCTGCAGAAATCATACCAAGATGTCAGCCTTATATTGAGATCACTTTGGGTTGAGGCTGTTTGGGAAGGAGGTGCTTGGGATTCTATCTGGAGTTGGATAATGGGAAGTCCCCCTCCCCACCCCCCCACCCCAAGCCCAGACCATCCAGAGAGATGGATTCCCCCCCTCTCCTCTGGGGATAAAATGGAATGAAATTATGATGACTCAGAAGTGTCTGCATCCTAGGGCTCATGGCCAACTTCATTGTTCATTCTAACAGAAGGGATGTTTAGTTTGGGTATGCATAAATTTTGCTCCATCTGCTTACCAGGGCCCAGTATCCAGGCACAGCATCTGTTGTCTGAGGCAGGGGAACAAGGTATCCTCGTGGACTTTGAACCAGACCTATCTATCTGGCTCTGAATCTTAGGTTAGCTTGTTGACTTCTTTGAGTCTCAATTTCTTTCTCTATAAAATAGCAATTATAATTCTGACATTTCAGGGATGTTTTGGAGACTAAATCATATGGCACATGTAAAATACCCCACATAGTGTTTGACCTTAGAAGACATTTGCTTTGTTAGCTTCCTTCCCTTTCTTCTGATTCTTCCCCCTCTGCTAAATTTATTAAGAAAGCCTCAATGCAGGAAATAATTGAGAGGAGTGCTTTCAAATTTAATGTGGGGTGGGGGGATCTTGTTAAGTTACAGATTCTGATTCAGCAGGTCTGGGGTGGGGCCTGAGTCTGCCCTTCTCATCAGTCCCCAAGTGACACTAATGCTGTGTCTGAGACCCTCACAGCAGCACAGCTCTGTATTTCCTCCCTTTGCCTCTCATCATCGCCTTTTAGATTCATGTTAGTCTTTTTTTTTTTTTTTAAGATTTTATTTATTTATTTGACAGAGAGAGAGAGGCACAGTGAGAGAGGGAACACAAGCAGGGGGAGTGGGAGAGGGAGAAGCAGGCTTCCCGCCGAGCAGGGAGCCCGATGCGGGACTCGATCCCAGGACGCTGAGATCATGACCTGAGCCGAAGGCAGACGCCTAACGACTGAGCCACTCAGGCGCCCCTCATGTTAGTCTTTTAATGGTCTTACCACACACATGCACTTCTAGGATCATCATTTGGAGAAATAGCAAGGGCTGTATGTTATCACACCCCTTAGAGCGCTCTCCCTCCTCCAGCATAGGCAGCAATGGTGGAGGTCTAGGAGAAACCTGTCTTGGGCATTTTGTCAGAATCCCCATGAGCCTGGGATCCCAAACTGTTTTCCATAAAATACTGTGCTCCTGTCTGTTGACGGCCTCCTTTCTGAATCTGGGTCCCTCCATGATTGCAGATTGCAGGTCAGTTAGGTTGGGGAAGTTTTCTTTGTTTCTTTAGAGTTTGGAGGGAGTTGACTTGAAGACTATGCTTCTGTCCTCACTAAGCACCTTAGATATTTTTAGAGCTATGTGTTCCAACTACTAGCCTTCTCCAGGTTCATTAGATTATGTTCTCTCCAGTGTACACAGATGGAGGAGTCTACTTTTGTTCTTTTTTTTTCTTTTTGTCATACACACTTGTGAGTGCTTGTGGCATATTCTTTGATTGGTTCTAGATTTTATCAGGTTTTTCACATTTACTTTTGAGAACCCTCCTCACTGTTGTTTCTCTGTAGCATTGGATCTTTTTTTTTTAAGATTTTATTTATTTATTTGAGAGAGAGAGAGAGATAGCAAGAGAGCTCAAGCAGGGGGGAGAGGGAGAAGGGGGCTCCCCGCTGAGCAGGGAGCCCGATGTGGGGCTCGATCCCAGGACTCTGGGATCATGACCTGAGCTGAAGGCAGACGCCTCACCTACTGAGCTACCTAGGCACCCCACATTGGATCTTTTAAATATTTTAACTTCTTCTTTTTTCTTCCCTGCATTACTTACTGGAACTTTTTTTAGTCTGAACCATCATCAGGGTCAGATGTATCTGCTGTGTGCATTTTGGGAATAGGCCCTCATTGTCCTCAGGCAACTTTTCTTGAAGTAAAAAATGCAAAGGTGACTAATCTCTTTGGGTTACATCCCTTTGAATTAGAGATATGGAGAAGAAACAATAGCCTCCTTCTTTTTGTTTTGTTTTGTTTTGTTTTGTTTTGTTTTAAATTAAAGCAAGCCATTTTTTTTTTAGAACACTCCAAAATGTCTACAAGCTAGGGCTTGGTCATCAGCCATGTTACAAAACAAAGCAAGTCTAATCAGTCTCTTTTAGGCTTTCCTTTGTCCTGTTTCATGAAGAGTTCCTCCTACCTGGTGGGGCTCTACCTAATAGGTTTGCCAGTTTGGGGAATAATTTGAAAATAGTCCCAGGTAAGAACCCAGGTATTTTGAAAGTTCAGATGGACAAGTATTGCGGGGGGAGAAAAATAGGGAAAATATTTGATGTAAAGAAAAGTCAGAGGAGCCATTAATATTTTCACCTTATCTAGATATATCAGTCAGGATCATAATAGAAAACAGCACACTCAATAATAAAGGACAATTTACAAAGATAGGTGTATGGAAACCCAGGACTACTTGTAGCTGAGTTGTTAACCGCCCTTGGGCCTAAAAGTGACCTTGGCTGGGAGGGACCTGACCTCACTATTCTTCCCTCATACTTTCAATTTCTCATTTCCTGCCAGAGCTCTCTATTGGAAGAACCCAACGGGAAGCAGAATTCATAGCAACCTCTCGATACAGTTCATGCTGGGCGGCCTCCTACGGCAGATAGCAGAATGAAGGCGGGTGGACAGAAGACCGAGAGGGGTAATCAGAAGCTGACTAGCACACTAGTTTTACACTTTCTTTTGAAGGACTTGTTCACCTGAAGACAATATCAGTATTGAGAACTCCTTGAGGGAAGACACTGTTTAAAGGATTGTTGAGTGAATAAATGGGACTGTTCATTTCCTTCCTTTCTCTTGACTTGCACTTGGGGTGGCCAATAATAGCTGGATGCTGCTGTCTTGGTTAAGGGCTTGTGTTCTGAATTGAAAGGCACCTCATAGTCATGGCTAACTGACTCAAAGAGATTAATAATTCCTGATCATGTAATTATTCTATTTTTAACCATCTCATTAATAGAACTGTTAAACAAAGATAGAACTTACTATGTTAATATCTTGAGTCTTTTTGTTTTATTGTTGTTTTTATAAATATCCAGATTTAGCTAGGCAATATATTCATGAATCTTCAGCCCTTCTCAGATTCTAAAATCTTTTTTAAAAAAGATTTATTTATTCTAGAAAGAGGGAGAGAGAGAGAGAGAGAGAGAATGGGGCAGGGGAGGGAGGGGCAAAGGAAGGGGGAGACAAGCAGACTCCCTGCTGAGCAGGGACCCTGAGATCATGACCTGAACCAAAATCAAGAGTCGGACGCTTAACTGATTGAGCCACCCAGGCGCCCCCTTTCTCAGTGACTGTTAAATCTAACCCTGTTATTTGTCCTCTTACCAATGCCCCACTGGCCAGCAGATGGGTAAGCTGTTTAATTTGGGAACCCATGTGAGTCTTGATTCTTTCCTAGGCTGCTTCAAGAGAAGAACACACAAAGGGCTAAATTAGCTTAACTATCTTTGGTAGCTTTAAAAGAAGGTCTATGACGATGGACTCTGAAAAACAGAGGGTTCTAGAGGGGAGGGGTGTGGGAGAATGGGTTAGCCTGGTGATGAGTATTAAAGAGGGCATGTTCTGCATGGAGCACTGGGTGTTATGCACAAACAATGAATCATGGAACACTACATCAAAAACTAATGATGTAATGTATGGTGATTAACATAACAATAAAAAATTAAAAAAAAATAAAAGAAGGTCTATGAATAATGCCAGGTTTCTCTTAACTGTCCAGAGAGCTGGAGTTGAAAATAGAAATGAGTTTATTAGGTATAAATTTTGGAAAACTTCCTCATGCAATCAAATTGTCATCCCTAATGATTCTTAGACATTAGTATTTTATAGGAAGGGATGGAGCTAAATGCTACAAGTGACTACTTTGGAGGCACCTGGGGTTCTTGAAGTATTCAGGTTGTAAGGGCAGAAGAAAATATATTGGTGGGGAGGGGAATGAGTCCCTTTTCACTTAGAGCTTTGCTATTCTTGCCTGAGAGTTCTCAGGGCTTGTGTGTGTGTGTGTGTGTGTGTGTATGTGTGTGTGTGTGTGTGTGTGTGTTTGTGGTGTGGGGAGATAGGAGAAATGGGGGAGCCTCAGAATCCTTTAAACATCCAGGAAAAAGATAACTTTATCCTTTGTTAAAATGAATTGGGTCCTCAAATTCTATTTGATCTTTGTTTGAAGTTCTGATAGGTTTCTTTGCATACACTATGTTAATGTGTTTTTGATATATCTTCTTACTCTCCTGAAATCTATTGCTATTTTACATAACTTCAAATCTGAATGGAGTATTGATTTAGTTCTTTGCAAGGATTATAACTCTTGGAGGACTTTTTTATAGTTCTATTTCCAGGGTCCCCAAAGACAGAATAGGCATGGCTGGCTCACATGTATCCCTCACATTACCCAGAATGACAGGCATTCTCTGCTCCCATTTACACCCCCTGCTGTTAAGGTCCCTCTATTAATGGGTTTCTGAGTTTGGGTCATGACGTCTCTGGCTAAGGCTATGGACCTACAGAAGAATGCAATTTTTTTTGCTTAATCAGGATTTGAGATTTAAAAAAACTTTTGTTTCTAGTTTCTTCACATGTCATAACCATTTTGGATTTGACTTTTTGCTTTTGGTATGGGAGTGAAGGGCTAGGGTCACTGGAAAAGCCACTTGCAGGCCTGCAGTTGAAGTTTCTACTACAAGCATGTTTTGTTTGGCAGGCAGGGACCACCCCCCCCCCCCCAACCCTAGTAAGACTAAACTGCTTCAAATGGAGCACACACTCTCCTGTTTGTCTCAGGCTCTATAACTGCCTGTTGTTAAATTAGTTCTCCTGGGGGCATCTGGAATCTTTTACATTCTGTCCTTTCCTAAACACTTTTAAAAACAGTTATGTTTTCCAGAATAATTATACCTGTCTTTACTTTTGGCTTGGAACTTAGCTACTTGTGTAAATCAAATGATTCCTTATTCATTATGTACAAATAATAAAATTAACAATTGTATAGTTCTTTAGAGCTTATGAGGTATTTTTATTTAATTCATTGGATTATCACAATAATCCCATAGCTAGGGAGGTGGGTATTTTTCTCTGTATTATGAAAGGGAGGTTATAATAGCATGGTGATTAAGAGTATAGGCTGTGGAGTTAGACAGTTTGTTTGAATTTCACCTTTCGTAATTACTAGTTTAGTCTCAGCTAATAAACCTGCTCAGTTTCCTCATCTGTAAAATGAGTATATACTACCTATCTTATAGAGTCATTATAAGAAGTAAATAATTAATTCATACAAAGTAATTAGAACAGTGCCTGGCATATAGTAAGTGCTCAATAAATCTTAATTGCTAAAACTATCATTATTATTATTAACAGTATTGAAGACATGGAAACGGAAAAATTAAGAAATCTACAACAGCTAGTTGGCAGAGCTTTGGGGCTTTAACCAAGGTTTGGAGGTGTCTGGTACTGGTTTTTTTCCTCCCTATTTACTACTGATTTCCTTATGTGCTTTGGGGGGACTGTAAGATGAATCATCCTTTCTTTTATTTTTTGGCTTCCATATCTTCATTTTCTTTTGTTTCCTCATATTTAGAACTCTTGGGTATTGTCTGTCCAGTCATGGGATCCATCTGTCAGAATTCAGCAAAGTGTAGGCATGTCCATATCCCTGCAGGTGAACTCTCCTTTACACAGAGCTGCTGGGGGCTTCTGGGGTCTCTCTGAAATTTGTCCAGATAGATAGTCTGGAAAAATTAACATCCTGTTTAAAGTAAAAGTATCCTATTGTTGCCACATGGAAGACG
This sequence comes from Phoca vitulina, assembly GCF_004348235.1. Taxonomy (NCBI): domain Eukaryota; kingdom Metazoa; phylum Chordata; class Mammalia; order Carnivora; family Phocidae; genus Phoca; species Phoca vitulina. The sequence continues at coordinate 16,889,034 of NW_022589723.1, forward strand.
TTTTTTAAAATAATCAATAAGCATATATTTCTCAGTGCTTTAGTTTCTTTTCTCATAAAAGGGAGGATACTTAACTTTTGGTGATCTCATTTGTCATTTCACATCCCTTTGAGGTATTGAGAAAATAGGTTATATTATCCCCAGGGGGGTGGGGCCAGGAGAGGAGTAATGAAGTCCAGTATGAAAAGAGCACAGGCTATGGAGTCAGGTAGATGAGGTTCAAATGGCTTTTCCGTTTTCTGTTATATGTCTCCAAGTCCCATTTTCCTTATCTGTGTAAGGAGGATAACCAGAGAGGATACTGCTCACAGAAGACATCGTGCCAGCTACTTAGCATGTAAATGTGGCTATTATTAATGTTGTTGGGGAGGTGACTTTTCACACTGGCTGAGGGTGACAGAGACTCAGGCCTCATCATTTTTAACCAAATGCTATGTGAACTTCTTCACCTGGGTATATTGTTTCTTTACATTTTAAAATCTAGGTGTTTTGACCTTTTATTTACTACTTTATTTATTTTTTTAAATATTTTATTTATTTGACAGAGAGAGACACAGAGAGAGAGGGAACACAAGCAGGGGGAGTGGGAGAGGGAGAAGCAGCCTTCCTGCCGAGCAGAGAGCCTGATGCGGGACTCCATCCCAGGACCCTGGGATCATGACCTGAGCCAAAGGCAGATGCTTAACAACTGAGCCACCCAGGCACCCTGCTACTTTATTTTTTTTAATTCATTTTTTTATTGTGTTACGTTAGTCACCATACAGTACATCATTAGTTTTTGATGTATTTTTAATGTGCCTATTATGGGCAGGTCACTTGGCTGTGTGTTTAGCAAAGCCATGCGTGACACTCATTACATCAAAGTCCCAAGTTTACCTCGTGTCACAAGGCGAAGTTAATGTTAGTGAATCCACATGACCAACAAGGAATATGACACAGAATCTCTCAGATGGTATTGGGGCAGCTATTCTCAGAAAGTGAAAGCAGCAGGTATTTATTATTTACTATGTTGCTCAGCATTGTGTGAGGTTGCGGATACAATAGAAACACCAGAATTTGTCTGTCTCTTATAAGACTGACAATTTTCCAGGGAAAACAGATGTGATTGAAACCTGACACAATTAAAGAATGGTAATAAACACTATGTGATTCAGTCACATTAGTTAAGTGGGCTCTCATAGACTGGTGGGTAAAAAGACAAGTAAATCCACACTTAAAGGATGGCTTGATAAATGAGAATAGAATAATTAATATACAAGGATGTAGAGGAGGCATTATGTGGTGTGTATGCATTTAGGTGGTGGTGTGGGTTCCAGGGAGAGGCAATGCTTGAGTTGATCCTGATGACTAGTGGGGGATGCCGGAGAGAGGAGTATTGAGTGAGGAGGACCGAAAATCACACTTTGAAAGGCACTGAGAGATGAAAGAGCTTAAGGGTGATAAAGAAAAGTATTTGTTCAGTATTCCTGATGGTCCGAACTTAGGGTTTCCAGGGTTAGTGGTAGGAGAGCAGGCTGGAGAAGTGAGCAAGGGATGTCATTAAAGACATTGTGTCTTTATGGACTAAAGATATGTTGAGCAATATGAGCCTCAAGGTGTTGGCAACCAAGCAGGCCAGAGACGATTATCAGTTTCAGAATGATCATTCTAGGAGGATCTTCCAGTAAAAACAGGTAAGAAATAGTAAGGGCCTGAATCAAGTCTTAGAAGAAAGAAAAAAATGAATGAATGGATGGATGAATAGTAGAGTGAGTAAATGGATGATATTAAATGGATGATTGTAGAAGTTCAGAGAAAGGGGATGCCATAGTAGGAACAATATTAGAGGAATACTTTATGATGGAAGAAGATTTGAGTGGTCAGCCCACTGACTTGTCCATAGTAGGTAATTGGTAAGCTGGGTATTGACTGGCTATGGGATTTATATGAGAAAAGATAGGGAGTAATACCAGGTTGCACAAATGTGTGAGATGGTCAAGGAGACAAATCTAATTGGAAAAGAGTGGTAGATAATATGATTTGCTATGAAAATTGGTTGCACATTTTAGAAGGCTTTGAAATGCCAGATTGAGGAGCTTAAACTTATTTCATTAATCAGTAGGAAGCCATTTAAGATTCTTAAACACATATTTTGACATACTCAGTTTGGGTTAGAACTGTGTTTGTGTGTTGGGCCTCTTCATCATGGTTGGAGGAAGATGTGTCTAGGGAGATGATGCTAGTTCATGATCTTTCTTGATGAAAGGGATGTGAAATGACAAGAATTTCATGATGATTCTTACATTTAATGGAAATGCCACACAGACAGCAATACTTTTTGACTGGAGGATAAAGTTGCATGACCCCACTTTGGCTGTGTGGATACTAGAAAAGTCCACTGTGGGGAAACAAAGGAAGACAAAGGAAGGGAGAAATGAGTGAGTACCCATATGAGATTTTTGGTGATGCTAGTCTAGAGAGGGATGGAGCAAACAGAAAGATGGAAGAAACTGCATGCCCTATGGAGTCTTTTATGGAGAGCAAATACATGGCATGCGCAGCAAGTATCTCATTCCATCCCACTGCAAACGTTAATTCATCATGGTATGTTTTCCTCTTGAGCTCAATGGTAGTCTTAGAGTCCTTGTTACACAGTGCTTCAGGCAACTTTTGTCAATTGATCAGAGTTGGCACTGGAATTCAAACCTATCTGTCACACCTGGAGTAAGAAATGAATGAGAAATAAATTATGACTGTACTCACAGTGCAAATCAATTTTTACTTTTTCAGGTGGAACTTGCGGAAATCTGTGCCAAGAGTGAGCGTTATATTGGCACTGAAGGAGGAGGGATGGACCAGTCCATATCATTTCTTGCAGAAGAAGGAACTGTATGTGACATTGAGCTATTTGGAAATATCAACTAGGGAAAGTTCATATGGAGAGGTTCTGGGCAGTCAATTCTCTTAGGTTCTATTACAAATGGTATTTATCATCTGCTTTGTAATTCAAGGCTGCTACCAGTTCACCTATTCTGTTTCATGTTGATCACCTCTTCCTTAGGCTCCCAGAATCATACCTCAGATCTGTTTTTCTCTTGTGCCTAGTCTTTTCCCCCTTCTATTTCTCTCCATTGTTAAGGTGAGATTTCTCAACTCCCTAGTATTGGGACCACCTTTCCTGCTCTTGTCCCAAATCACTTCATCTCATGGCATTTTCATAATCTCTTGTTGGTTTTAAACCCAAATGTTAACTTCTCTTACCACATATATTCACAACCCCTCTTTTTATAATTTACTCTTTGGTATCATTTTTCTCTGTCAACATTTTTGGGGCTTCAGTGGTGGGAAAAGAATGTTGACAGTAAGCCAGGGATGAATTCTTTAGCTGGATACCACTTCCCCTTGGCTATCAACTCCCTTAGGCAGAGTAGAGGTTTTGGTTGTTGCCCATAAACTACCCATTTCCAAAATAGAAGTGGACATTTCTTTAAAATCTTTTCTTGGTTTTTCATCAGATTCCTACAAGCTTGGCTATTTTCTAAGAATACCTGGATTTCTTCTTATTAAGAATATTTATTGTTGATTCCTCTAAGCCAAAGACATGAACCATGAGCAAATGTGTTTTAATGTTAAGAAAATAATCTGGGTGTTTTGGATGAGACCTGACAAGCAGACATGGTGGCAAGAGTGCCGATGTTAATGTAAGTTAGCTATAGAGTCTGAACAAAGTCCACATTCTTTGAGCTTGCAAAGCACTTCATGATCTGGCTCCTGCTTTACCTCTGCATTCTACCCTCTCACCAACCCTCAACCCTCAAACTCTGAGCTCCAGGCAAATTTCAATACCCAAAGCTTTATTAACACCTCATGTTTTTTTTTTTTTGCCTCTGAACTTGCGTATGCTCTTCCCTCTTTTTGATATCCTATTTGGGTCAAGAAATCCTCTGTCTGCCCTACTCTTGCTCATCCTTTAAGACTCAGTGTAGATTTCCCTTTTCTCAAAGGAGCCTACACTAGGTGATCAGGTGCTTCAACTATGTGCCTATAAAGCACCCTGTGCTTTGCTACTGTTGTAACACAACCTAGAAATGTATTTGTCCACTTGATTGTCTTTCCTGCTAGATAGTAAGCTCTATGAGGGCAGGGACAGTGTCTGTCTTGTTCACTGTTGTATCTCCAGTACCTAGTACAGTGCCTGGAAGTCAATAAATAATATTTGAATTGAATGAGTACATTTTTATGAAGAATTTTTGCTAAGGTAAATAAATAGATAAATGATTAAACATTTTCTGAGTTCTAATACATTATATCTCACCTGTCATTTTTCTTCCAATAGGCCAAGTTGATAGAATTTAGTCCTCTGAGGGCAACTGATGTGAAACTCCCAAGTGGAGCGGTATTTGTGATTGCCAACAGTTGTGTGGAAATGAATAAAGCAGCAACTTCTCATTTCAACATCAGGGTGATGGAGTGTCGGCTGGCTGCAAAGGTATGAACTTGGCAAACTAGTGAAACTTGGAGTAGGCTTTCTCTTGTCCTTTTTCTCTTTTTTCTTTGCTACTTTGTCTCTTTCCCTAAAGTTTAGGGCATCATTCTGACTGCAGCAGTATTCTAAATGAAGGTCTTTGGGTAGAGAGTAATATGAATTTGATTTCGAACTCAGGAGATCAATAGACCAATAGGTGTGCCCTGCAACCTCGAGGTATTTGGAAGCTATATAAACTTCACAGTTGAGTCTTCTAGGATAGTTTATATCTATGAAGCATAGGCCATGGGTTAGGTAAGGGTGGAGAAAGATAGTTGGAGGTGGTTGATGGGAAGTGACCATAACTGATCTTGTTTCTTTGACAAATGTGATGGTAGCCTCAACAGCTGGTCCTCTGAGAAGCACCATTTTTGTAGTGGGCCATCACTGGTCACTTTAAAAATACAGGCTTGATGTAATGCTGCTGTGCCCAAAAGACTTTTACATGTGTGCAAAGGAAACAGAAACCAGGAGGGAGTCTTTGCAATTCTCTGTTCCACAGTTTAGAAGACCCTTGCCAGTCAAACCTTAAATCTACTTAGGAAGTATTCATTGAATACCTGTTATATGCCTAGGACCATGAAGATATACAAAAGGATATAAGACATGAGAATAGAGAGAGTAGAGTGGAGAGTTAAAATTAGAGGATGTGAAATAGGAAATGGTTAGTATGTGATCAGGTGGTATATAAGCAGGTGCTCCAAAAAGTGACACAGAAATGAAATGTTGTGGAGGATCCAGAAGGGTACATGGTATGACCAGAAAGGTAGAGAGAACTAAGACTGGGAGCTGGGGGGTTCTGGCTTAGGAGCTGCACTGTGCTTTCTCCTAGTTAGAATGATATTTAGAAATTTAAATCTGATCAGATAATTCCCCTGCTTAACACCTTTTAAAACTTTTTGATTTCATTGGAATAAAGTAAAAAGTCCTTATCACTGCTTAGAGAGCCTTGCAAGATCTGATGCCTGTGCACCTCATCCTCTTCCTGTCTTAGCATCCCCTACTCCCATTACACTCCAGCCATAATGCTCATTCCCACCCTAGGGACTTTGCACATGCCCAGAATGCTCTTCCCCTAGCCTTCTTTGAAGTCTCAGCCTAAATGTCCCCTAGGAAGCCTTCCTTGACCTCCTTACTCCCAGACTAAGGTAAGTCTCCCTTCATATTTCATAGCTCTTGCACTTCTCAGTTACGGAACTTATCACAATTGTTTAATGTCTGTTTCCTCCTTTTGATTCAGTTTTATCTGAGAGCCAGGACTGTGTCCATCTTGCTAACTCTTATATCTCTAATGCCTGGCATAGTGCTTGGGCTGAAATTGGCACAGGATAAACATTTGTTGGATAAATGAATGACTACTCCCTGTGTTCCCTGCCCTGTCATATTTATTTTGCTCACTTTCACAATATTGTACAAGTGTATATTGGACTGGTTACTCCGGAGATATGTAAGGTGTGGGGTTATCCCTTGTGACTGACTTGCCACTTCATCCTACTCCCACCCCCCCCCCACAGTTGTGAAGTTAGGGAGAGTAGAGATAGGATGAGCCAGAAAAATAAAAAAGTTTTTTTTTTTCCCCTGGAAAATTTTGACATTAACATTTTTTAAAAATCATGATTTAAATGTTTAAAATTAGAATTTACTCATTCAAATAATTTCTAAAAATTTTGTAAAAGAAATGTTTTAGTATTAAACTCTTGACAGTATCTGATCAGTGCATATATGAGAAATAGTGCAGTAAACTTTTTTCAATATCAAGGCTTCAGTGAACCGTTTTTTCCTTTAGGACAAGCTTCCTCTTTCAGGAGATGGAAGAAATTAGTGTCTTATTTGTTTGAGGGCCTTATTCATGCTGACTTTACTTTGAGATTGATGAGTAAGTGTTGCCTTCCTGAGGAGACTTCAAGCATACACAACATTGTTTTCAAAGTCTTACCACGAAATGAGATATCCTCTACAAGGTCTACGGGTGAGCTCAAACAAGTATGAGATGTGAAATGGGTTCACCTTGTGACTACTGTCTTCCTGAAATGCAAGTAGAGAGAAGAATGCAGTTGTGGTGCTGAATCTCTAGTGAAATGTTAGGGTGGGGAAATGGTCTGAGAGTTAACTGGAAAAAAGGCATCTCTTTTGGGAGCAGTATCTGGAAACCTTAATCCACTATAGAACCTCCTCAAGAATAGGAGTTGATAGCTCCATATGAGTCTTAGAGGTACTCTGGTCAGTGAAATTGGCATCTGAATTTTGCTTTTTGCTGCACACTCCTCCCAGTTGATGCATACTCTGAATTTGTCTTTTAAAATATGGAAGAAAGTAAAGTGAAAGACTTTATCAAGATGGAAAATGTTTTTTTAATTCATGTTGCTGCAAACCACTAGTTTATAATAAATAAAGATAAAACTAAAAGTTAAAACTGCTAATATGATCTTGATGTTAAGAACACACTTTTGCCTAGGTGGGGTACCTGGGTGGCCTAGTCAGTTAAGCATCTGGCTCTTGGTCTCAGCTCAGCTCTTGATCTCAGGGTCGTGAGTTCAAGCCCCACATGGGCTCCATGCTGGGTATGGAGAAAGAAGGAAAGAGAAAGGAAGATTAAAAAAAAGAAAGAATACACTTTTGCCTAAGAGCATAGGCTGGAATTCTGCTAAGCATATTTTCCTTCCAATATGGTTCCATTCTTTTCTCTATATATGAATGAATATAATATTTGTTTGGAAATGGTCTCATTAAATTGGGAAATAAATGTCCCATGTAAAAAGGTTAGGAACATTGTCTTAATCTGGACAAACTGCCTGTTTTCAGACAGTAAAAATGAAGTATTGGGGCAGAAATGACTAATTAGGATAGTTTTGAAAATGACACTGATCAGATGGAGCTCTACACAGCAACACTGTATTGAATGACACTAATTTTCCCACTCCTCCTATGAAAATGAGTACCTTTTGTATCTGCTTAACACAGGGAAGTACACTGAGCCAACGAAGATGGTTTTTCTTTGTTTTGCTTTTATGTTGATAGTTTCGTCTATATCCTCAAATCTCCTTTCTCTCCCTCTTTCTCTTTCTCCCTCCTCCTCTCTTTCTAGTAGCTTCAAAAACTAATTGATGCAGATTCATTGAAAGTCAGTCTTATAAAGCCATTTGAACTAAAATTAAGAACATTTCAAAGCAAACTCAGTAGAGATTTATAATTATTACGTGATACTTTTAAGTGAAGCACATTTTTATGTTCTTAAATTGACAAAGTGGCCAGAAATCTTTAATGAGCACAAATTTTTCATACTTTACACATATTCAGTGGCTTAAACTTTTCCAGAAATGTTTTATGTCTATGAAAGAGAGTATCCCTTAATTCTATTGGGGGATAAAATATGTGATGCTGATGATGAGTATTATGGGAAGTCAAAAACGGAAGAGAAATTATTCCATTGCTTTTGCATACCCTGAGCTCCTTGTGGCAATAAGTGAAGCAATGAAGGAGAGTTTCATGTGGTCCTTTGGCACTTCAAGGAAATTTTATAATGTGATTCTTTACGGAGCCTGTCTACTCAGGGGCCATCACTCACCCAGTTTTTTTAGCTCCTGCCACTTAATGGTCAATATGGAACTTATTCTCTGCTAGTGATAGTACGTGAGAAGTGGCCGTAATGTCAGGGCTTTGGCAGTTTCCTTGAATTTAAGTGGAGGAAAACCAGAGACCCAAGAATGTGGCCAGTTTCACTCAGCACTGTTGATTCAGTAGAGCACATTGTGCCGAGACTCTAGTGCGGAGTATTCCCAGAATGGTGGGTCCAAGCTGCAGGGCAGAGGAAGCACATATTGGGGGATAGGGTCCGTGTGTTTGGTGGAACCAGGTTGTGGCAGGGCCGTCAGTGCTGCACTAAGGATCAACCAGGCTTGGTTCTGGAAGCAGTGGGCAGCTGCTTGATGTTGTTAGCAAGGTATTAGACGTATTAACCTGGCAGCAGGAACTTTTGCCTTGGTGGAAGAGAACTGAGGATGGGATAAAAAGGGAGGGATACGAGAGAAGCTGTGACTGAACCTAGTAAAGGGTCAGTCAGGTATAAAGCTCTCCATGATTGGGTGTCTTTCCTCCTTTCGCCATGAAGCTTTCCCTGGCTACCCTCCCCACTCCTGTTATGTTAAATGTCCTTTTATATGCTCTTACCACCTCCTGTATTTTTCCATGATAGCAATAGATCACAACTAGATTAAGTTGTTCACTGTGTAATTCTTATTGAACACCTGTCTCCTCTGGTAGGCTGTGAGCTCCCTGTGGTCAGGAGCCATGTGTGCTTACTCACTGTTGTGTGCCCTGGGCCTGGAGAGTGGTGGGCACTCAGCAGACACTCATTGCATGCAGGCATGCGTCAATGAAGGAAAACCATTGAGTTGGTAAGCTGCAGTTTCAAGCTGACATGATGGGGTGGAAAGCATAGTGCTGCCACTGGTAGGTTTAGAGAAGGTTGGATGGAAGGTGACTGGAAAGTGAGAGGCAGTGATGTTTCCCCATGGAGTTTTCTCCTGCCTGGTTAGGAATACATCTGAAGCCTCCCCCCTTGGCCTTCACATGTAGCTCTGGGCTTGGGGGACGGCCCTCAGATGTATGTGTTTAGAGACAGTAGTCGAAACCAAGAGCTAAGTTCAGTTTGTTGAGGGAAAGAAATGTGGCAAGAAAAGACTAGAAGGCCAGGGGTTAACCTTGGAAGGTGACTTCAGTTAGGAAGTAGGTAATGAAAGGGGAAAAATGAGTCGTGGAAGAAAATGGTGTAAGGACCAGAGAGGTGAGAGAGAAACCAGGAAAAATCAAGGCTACAGAAGCAATGAAACAGGGAATTGAAAGAAGATGGGTACTGAAGAGTGCCAGAAGCCACCGACTTGTTAGGGGCTAAAAGGACTGAGAAAACTCCTGTGGCTTTGGAAGTGGATTGGGAGGTAAGGAAAGACCAGGAGGCTACATTCAATAGTGAGAGTGGCTACCAAAGGCCTAGACTATGGGCCACTGGTAGTTAGTGAAAGAGTGGGAGAGATGAAGAACAGTAGCTTTAGGATTAAGGATTTTAAGACACCAGACATCTGTATATGTTTGAAAGCACAGAAAAAGGTGTCAGGTGGGTGAGAACTACCTAGAGAGGCAGGAGAATGTGGAGAGGGAAGAAACTTGACCTTCACAAAAGTGCCTCTTCTAGGCCAGGCAAGGTGCTAGATATTTTTATTGTTATCTTATTGAATCTTCAAACAGTAGCTTGTAAAGTAGCCATTAAGTTTAAGTACGCCATTTTACATACTGGGAGTTTCCGGCCAGGGTAGGTGGTGACCTGTTTTAAGTAAGTGCAGGAGTCCAGGTGTGCCTTCACCCCTGCTCTTTCCATTGTGCCCCGTGGGAGTTAGGCATGGATGAGCCAGAGCACCATGTTTGGGGTGCTGAGGGTGCAGTGAGAACTATACGTGATCTGTTATGCACAGCTGTGCAGGTCTCTTCAGATTTATCCTGTAGCCTGCGTGCTGAGCACAGACTGCGGGGAATACTAACATCGGGGAAGGGCAACATCGTACTGTTTTCATGATGGTTATGAGTAGAACATGCACCTAGAAGTCACCAGCCACTGTGGAATACTGGAGAACAGCTCTGTGTAGTTGGGAGGGGGTATGGGGGTAAGCAAAAAATAGAAAGTCTTCATGATAAAAACAACTATGTATGATCACATCTATATCAAACTATATGTGTGTAGGTATGCAGAAAGTTTGCATAAATATATAATAGTATAGTTATCACAATAGTGGTTGGTGGTTATCTTGTTGGAGTAATTACAGATCATTTATTTTACTTTGTATTTTTTTGTGCTTTGAACTGGTTTGTGCTTTTTGAAATTTTAAAAATAAGCATGTGTGACTTATATAACCAGAAACAAAAACAACATAGCCGCTTTTGTTGTGTGGAAAACAACTTGTTGAATGAATTGTTGTTTTTAGAGGTAACTCAGAGAAGGGATTAGAAATTTTAGCCTTTGCTGACCAGATGAAGAGCAGACTTGGTACTTTTCCCATTGCTTTGTTAATACTAACTGCAGTGTGAAAGTCAAAGAGAGGTGGATTCTGATAGTCAGCCTCCTGAGTTAGGGTCCGTATCTTAGCACTCTCCTAGCACATCCCCTTACTGGGAGCTCCAGCAACTCTCCCAGACTGAGGGCTTTTTCTGGCAGCAGCCGAGCTCTGAGTTTGCACCTGAGACAACCTGGAAATGCTTGGGAGCTGGATACCCTTGGAAGTAGCCCTCAACAGATGATGGATGAGAGTTAGTGGTAAATATTCCAGCTTGCTTGCCCACAGGCAGGACACATCCAAGTTTTTACACACAGGTTCCAGAGGGCCCAGCAGGCCCAGCCTCACCTCTCCATGTCACTGCACTTTGCATTGGCTTCTGTTGCTATCTTACTTTCCACTCCTCTACCGGCATCTTGGAATCATCCTTCCCCCTAAATTCTTGCCTCAGAGCCTGCTTCTGAGAGACACCAACCTGAGACAGGATCCTAGCACTATTTATCTGCCTCTTTCCATGTCTGCGGACAAAACACTTGTTGCCTGCTTTCTTGCCCACAGGGCACGGAACAGGTTCAGGAACCTCCCAGAAGTGGTATCTGATATGAATACTTAATATTTGCATTGGTGAAAAGAAAGTGGTGAATGTTGATAAAGAACTGCTTTCTCTTATTTCTCTACCCTGCTACAAGTGAGGAACTTGTGATGAGATGACCCATAGCCTTGACTCATAGTCCTGCTTCACAAATGTGAAGTAGGCCAATCACCAAGGCCTCAAGTGGCAAATTCCTTCATGAAGTTCTGTCTTTGAGTGACAGTGATCTTACCCACCCACTTCCCTCATCTGCAAGTCATCCTTCTGTTTCCTGAGTCAGATTTCAAAGGGCTTAAGCAGCTTTCCTATTTTACTCCCACAATGTAGTGCACTCTTATTCAGTGGCTCATGGCCGTGCAGCTCTCGGTGACGGCATGTGGTAGATTTCATCCTCCACTGAAATACAGACCAGTTGGCTATGTGGACCCTCCAGCTGGGGGCTAAGTGGACCCAACAGCAAACTGGGATATTGCTGGAGTGAACGAGAGCTTTTGTATGTTAGTGCCTCTGTCTGTGGGAGGAAAGCACACAGGGAGGCTGCCTTTGAAAAACAACCTTGTAGGCAGCACGCATCCCTCCTAGACTTTCTCCTCACACATCCCTGGCCCAGGTTCCTTGGATCAAGTGCCTGAGGCAGTGTACTTGTTCAAGTGAGCCGGGGGATGGAAACTTGAAGATTGTTTTTGACTAAAAGGTTTTGAGGAAGCGCCCACTCTCATCACTTGGGGGCAGTTCTTTGATGTTTTTCCTTCTTCTTCTTTTTTTTTTTTTTAGAGGGAACCCATCTATCAAAGTGTTTGTTTTTAAATCACTAGAATGTTCATTTCTAACACAAATCTTAGTTTGTGCTTAGAAATCCATTGGTAGGACTTGAATGGCAATTTGAACTAGTGTGAGCAGCTTTGCGCAGTGGCAGTATCGTAGCCAATGAGGTTTATCCGAGGCGCGATTATTGCTAATTGAACTAGTGTGAGCAGCACCGCATAGATATTAGCCATAACTCATTGAGATTGTGACCTTGAGGAAGCCAGAAAGAGTTAGAGGACCGGGGTTCAATTTCCAGCGCTGTTTCTTACTAGACTTTGGGCAAGTCATCTACTCTTACCTCTTAAATAGAGTAATAATACCCATCTCACAAGGTTGGTGAAGATTAAAAGAAATAAAAAGCACATTTTAAATCATACAGCACTATACCGTTGTTAATTACTTCTGTTTGCTTCATTGCTTATTTCAGCTGGATTTGGATCTGTGTTTCAAGAAAGTATCATTCTAGGAGATTATCAACTTCAGCTCTTTTTCTGTATAAAATAAATATATATTGCTTTATGTAATGTCTTTATAAGTTTTCTCAAATTATTTTTGGAATACATTAGAATATAGACCATGAATGAATGAATTAAATGAATGAGTGAATCTGTGGAGGTATCAGTCTAGCACTGCTTGTAAAAACTAAGTGTGCTAAGCAAACAAAGTCAGAAGAAAGATCTTAGCTTTAGTCCTGGCTTTAAAAATGGTACCATATTCTGTGAAATAATTGAACAGAAAAATATAATTCTTTTTCTCTTTTTCCAGTTCTGTCTTAAAATCATTAACTCCTTTCAAATGTATGAGCCAGAGTTTTAAAAAGAGGATTAATGAATATAAGAACTTCTGTTATTAACATTCTTCAGAAGTGAGTGGCCCTAACCAAAGTTCAATGGTCTTTTGGTAAGCCCTGCTTCCTGTCTAAAAGAAAGGAAAATCAAATCATCAGCATAATAGAAGAGTAAATCAGATGCACATTTCCTTGAAGATGAGTTTTCCCTTCTTTTGCTTGTTTCTTTTTGCTGTTTATACTGTCTGCACCTGCCTCACACCCGGGGAATGAATTTTATAGGCCTCAGGATGAGAGATATCTTCGGTCACCTGCTCTGAAAGGCTCAGTCAGTGGTTTGGGGAGAATGAGAGAAACATATTCCAGATTGAGGTTCCCACGAGTGGACCTGGTTACAAAGGTTTTGTTTGTACTTAACCCTCTCCATCAGACTGAGGGATGCCTCAAGATGCAGTTGGAAGCCAAACTCTTTTCTTGAGGGTGAAGAAACATACAGCTCTGGTTCTACCAGGAACCTAATGAAGTGGTTTCTCATAAGGTCACCAGTGAGGTTTTCATTTAAAATCTGGGACTTTACTCCAAATGTCCAGATACTTAAGTTCATTAGCCGTTTTCAAAGAGGCATGTGGTAAACAGGAAGTGCTCTAATGAAATCAGGCATACAGTGTCCACCTCAGGACCCAGGTCACATGAGAATTGGGTAGTTTTCTGTAGACTTTGTAGAGAGCGGTGTATTAGGGATGAACTGAATAGGGATAAAAGAACAAAATCATTCAAAGCAATAGCCCTGAGGGAAAGTGGTGACAGGCGAAAAAAAAAAAATAATCAGCGGGATATTAGGTTTTTTAAGGAAAAATGTTTAACTAGCCTGTGAGTGTCACACGAGCATGTTTTAATTCCAAACATCTGAACCCAGTGTACATTTTCAAGCAATGATAGGAAATGTGGATAGGTTGAATGGAAAAAAAGAAAACAGTTGAATTTGGCTAATTAAAATAGTACATACCGATTTCTGAAATGAAAGCTAACCATTATCTTGGTTTGAACTTGCAGCTCCTGGCTAAATACAGAGGCTTGCAGTGGGATAAAGTACTGCGACTAGAGGAGGTGCAGGCCAAACTTGGAGTCAGTCTGGAAGAAATGCTGTGGATCACAGAGGATGCCCTTCACCCCGAACCCTATAGCCCTGAGGAGATCTGCAGGTGTCTGGGAATTAGCCTACAGGAGCTTCGAACCCAAATTCTGAGTCCAAACACTCAAGATGGTGAGTCTGCATAAGAAAGTGAAGAACATGGGTTGTTCCCCTACTCACAGCTGGAAAGATTCCAGTATCCCCATGAATTTTACTGATTTTGAAGCATACTTGAGGGTATTTGGAGAATGTGTATGTTTTGGCAAACTTAATTATCTAGATTCTGGGCTTCATTAAATTCACTGATTGATTCATCACCAAACATTTCCTGATCTGCTATATGTATTCTGGTGAGGCAAAGGTGGATAAAGCATGGTTCCTGCCCTCGAGAAGTTCCTATTTCAAGACGTTTCTCTTTTTTTCCTCTATGCATTTTTCTGATTATTATACGATGTACACAACAAGGTCTAGGTTGGAGCAGTGCTTATAACTGCTGAG